>NC_054595.1:18492356-19127317 GCF_004785595.1 Juglans microcarpa x Juglans regia | reverse complement strand
AAATTGGTAGGTTTGCTTGCGCCATCATCGACCTAACCATCTCAAGCAGTGTTCGATTTCTCATTTCTGCCACGCCATTTTGCTGCGGCGTACTCGGCATCGTCAACTGTCTTTTGATTCATTTTTTATCATAGAACCTTTTAAATTGCTCAGAGAGATATTCTCGTCCTCGGTCAGTTCTTAGAGTTTTTAAACTCTTGTCTAACTAATTCTCAACCATTCTTAGATATCGCCTAAAACATTCAATTGCTTCAGACTTATGGGAGATTAAGTAGACATGACCGTAACGTGAAAAATCATCTATAAATGTGATGAAGTAGACACTCCCATGTCTTGCCCTCACACTCATTAGACCACAGATGTCTGAGTGGACTAATTGCAGTAGAAAAGATGCCCTAGTGGCTTTTCCAAACGGTTTTCTCTTAACTTTTTCTATTAGACAATGTTCACATGTGGGCAATATGACTTTAGCGAGATTGCCTATAAGACATTCTCTAGCTAACCGAGCCATTCTATCTTGCCCTATATGGCCAAACCTAGCATGCCATTTATATGAATCCAAATTATCAGATGTAGAAAGAAAAATAATAGACTAATTTATATTTGAATAATCCAAATTCAATATCATGAAACTGTCTTGAAGAAAAACATTGCCATAAAACACATGACCCAAATAAAAGGAAACATAATTGTTTTCAAATACAATTCGAAAACCAAGTCTTAATAGAGTGACTACAGAAAATACGTTTCGTCAGATTTCGGGAGCGTATAGCACATTGTGGGGAAAAAGAGTGTGGCCACCCCGCAAGTCCAACTTGTAGGTACCAAGTCCCAGTACCTCCATGCTAGCTCCATTCCCCACCTTGATATCACGACTTCCTGCTGGAATCCGGTGATACTCCACAAATCCGATTCTGTCTCGCGCTATGTGTTCGGTCGCTTCTGAATCAACAGTTCACATAGGATAGGAGTGAGCAACCATCACATGGATAGTTATAAAAACAATGCGAGAAAAGTCAGAGTGTACATTCTTCGGCTCAGTGCAATCACGAGCGAAGTGGCCATTCTTTCCACAGTTGAAGCACTCTAATTTTGACTTGTTCTTCCTGCGCTTGCCCCTCTTGCTGCGCTGAGAAGTTCCTGACACCTTCTTAATTTTTCTAGCAGCTACTCCATTCTTAGACTTCTTGCACTTAGGCCTTGATGCCTTACGCGAACCAGAATCAGTCACATAGGCCGTATGATTGGGCTTAGCAGCCTCTAGGCACTCAGCCTCCAATTCCAATTGACGCGAGACATCATCAAAGTCTTTGATATTCTCGTTATGCGTCAGATTTTGGCTCATATTCTCCCAAGAATTCGGCAGTGATCTTATCACTGCCTGGACTTGCTGTTCATCAGTCAGGTTATTTCTTGCCAACTTAAGTTCGCGATCATGGTCGACATAGCCCTAAGATGCTGCTTCATCATGTGGTCAGAGCGCATCTTGTAGGAGTCAAACCTCATGGTTAATACACGCAACCTAGTGGCTGAAGTTCCACAAAACTTCAATTTCAAAGCTTCCCACATGCTTTGGGTAGTGTTATAGATCTCAAACTCACACATTAGATCATTGTGCATGCTGCTTAACATTATTATGCATGCGCACCGACTTTTCTTAGCCCATTGAGTATAGGCTAATTGATCTCTCTTGTGTTGTTTCGAGGTCCCTTCTCCTGGCTCAATAAGGGAGTGAGATAAGGCCTTCAAGACCTTTTGCTCATATAAGATATATTGGATTTTGCAATGCCAAATGTCGTAATTCTCCCCATCCAATTTCCCCATTTGTTTAAATCAGCAATTATATTCTTGAATGCCATTTTACTGCAATACGCAAAGAAGGGATATTACACACACACCTAAGAAATCTGCTGTGTATCCAAGCTAGAAAAAGAATAATTTAGACATGTCGCAAGATCGAAAAATCGCTAGGCTTCAAAATCATCTATTGTGCCACAATATCCAATTATTAAATTTCTAACTTAATTCCCGCGCAAATTTAAAAAAAAATATGGGAGAATTAATCATCATAAATCTCAACCATACTCCCACTATCTTAAGTAGTCATATAGCTCTAGTCACATGTAAAGACATAACCTACTAAAATCGCAGTAACCTTTTGGGCCAGTCTACAAGGACAGCTACTCCAACGACAACAACCTGTTGGGCCAATCTACAAAGACGGTTCATATAAGACCATTACAGTCCATTTTTCTTGTTCCATCAGTGCATTTACAGTTCTTACTGGGGCCACATGGTCTTTTGGCTATACAGTGCATTTACAGTTCTTACTGGGGTCACTGCAATTCTTTCAGCTTATCATTTACACTGACAATTCTAACTAAGATTACTTAGTGGAAATTTTTCTATTTTATGATTAAAGACTAATGTATAAACATTCAAGCCTAACATTCATAGATGATAAAATAATCACATATCCACATGTTCAATTCACATATACATATAATCACATTTAATCTAAAAAAAATTAAATAAAAGATCACATATAATATAACATAATGGAATTTAAAAAAAAAGCATGAATATAACCATATATTCACATGTAATCACATTTAATCTAAAACATTAAATAAAAGGTCACATGTAATATAACAATATATCTAAGCATATATTAAAACATGCAATTTTTTTTTTTAAAGAAACGAAATAAATATATAACAAATACATTTAAAACCCACACCTAAACCAAAGGTAAGTTGCAATCAAGTGGTGTGCACTGCCTTTGACTTGTGGTCCTGGGTTCGAGTCCCAGGGGTGCCAATTTCATCTTTTTTTTATTTATTTTATTTTTATAAATAAAACAAAAATGGGCCGAATTGCCCCAGCCCAATTTTATAAAAAAAAAATAGTGGGCCAAAGGGCCCAACCCAGCCCGTATTCTGCCCGGTTTTTTTTTTTAAAAAAACTAATGGGCCGTGAGGCCCAGGCCCAGTGGAAAAATTGAAGATGACCTCTGGTCATCTTCAACCTCCAGATGGCTACTGTTCACGTGAACAGTAGCCGTTACACAGCAGCACCCAGTTGCCGCTAGCGTCTGCCACAAGCAGCCTCAGCTGCTTCCTCCGCTGGAGAAACACCTCCAAGCGGCAGGGTGGTGCCGCAGCACCACGGTGGTGCGCGCTGCACTTCACTGGTACGCGCAGCACCACTGCAGTGCGATGCCATTTTTTTTTTGAATCTAGATAAAAAAAAAAGGATAAAAAAGACACCAGACAAATCTCAAGCATATGCAAGAAAAAAATATAAACTGGAAGCAACTATTAAAGCTCTGATACCAATGTTAGAATGTACAACGGAAAAATACCTTAAACTCAGCTTATAAAATTGCTCCATAAGTTTTTCTAGATTGACAAATCTCTAACTTTTTCTCTTAGTGGTGAAGTGTACTACGTAGTATAAAACTAGAGTAACACTTAACAAATCCACAGTCTAAATATATTATCAAGAGAGAACAAAAAAGATAGATCTTTTTGTGTATTTCATATCAGTTCCAAAAACCAATTAAGGAGGACTATATAGTCCTCCTACACAGGCCAACCTTCAATTGCCATACTGAATGGCAGAAACGAAGCCATGCGTTACAAGCAAACGTTACACTGCAGTTAAGGAGGGGGTCAGCCCCACGTGGGTGCCTCTCCATCTAACATTCATATTTTTATCAAATTTTTACAAACGTATGACTGACTCGGGTTTGACACAAGGGAGACCATACATGCACCAATGGTTCTCGTAGTTTATTAATCGGACATGAGTGCAAAGAACTTGATTCCTTCACCACCATCCCACCATCTGCGGCTTGAGAGGGACAGAACAGGGGACACGCAAAGGCATGCTCCAGTTTTCTATCCACGCACGTTTGGGTCTGTGCGTTAATAATCCCAACTGTCAAGTACAACCTGGTAATCTTATATCGCCCAGCCCAAAACAATGTCACTTGACTTGGACCCTTTTTCACAACGAGATTGGTACGTACGTAATGTATGTGCAAAATTATGCATTTTTAATAATTAATTAGCTTATATGTATCAATTACTTGCAAAACTTAAAATTATGAAAAAGAAATTTTTTTTTTCATTCTACATCTCATTCTCAATAAAAAATACTCTATCATCTCATAAAAAATACTCTTATATTTTATAAAAAATTATAAATATAAGATATGAGAATGAATAATGACTGATATATATTATTTTTCTAAAAAAACTTAAATTTCATTACGCAGTTAATTTCCATGCATTTTATTATGAATATATATAATATGTGGATGCTGCATGATTAGAATTAATTTAAGATTAGAAAAATTCAGATTAATTATCAAATCCACGTTGGACCACTACATGCGTGATTCCGTGAATGATGAAAAAAAAAAAACTTTACGCAAATCACAGTGACCATGTTGCTGTCTTCCATTGGTTAAAAGCTGGGAGAGCTAGTCTCCATAGCACAAAGCAACTTGGTCTCCTAGGTTTGGTAGGGTTAGTAGCTCAAACCTACTTATAAAGCCTACCCCCTTTAATCAGTGTGGTTGAGATGGGACCATAAATTGCTGCTGCTTCTTCTTTCTTCTTTCTGTTTCCTAAGCAAGCCTTGTATCCATGATCTTGAATAAGCTAAGGATCAGATCAGGATTGTACGTGTGCCCCGGTCGAGAGTCGTGGTTGGTTCAAAGATGCTTCATTAAGGTATCAATGACTCATTTAGATATATCTCGAAATTAGGTGAATAATAGTTAAATAATTTAAATTAATATGTTTTATTGGGTTTTGAAGAAATATATAGAAAAAATAATATTATAAAATTAAAAAATTATTTGAATATAATTTTTATTTTGAAAAATTGTATTGATCTTTGTGTTTAGTTTTAAAGTTTGTAAAAGTTATAATGATTAAATAACGATTAGATGAAATAGTTAAAGATTTAAAATTAAAAAATATTTTATATTTGAGTGATGTTTGAGAAATAAAATTGTGAAAACTTTTAAAAATCTCTCATCTCATTATTCAAACATATCTTAATTCTTAGTTAAGGAGAGAGATAATAATAGATAGCATGAGCCCATTCCTCGTTTGTTTTTACAGATGAATTGAGATAAAAGTTGAATAAAATATTATTAGAATATATTTTTTAATATTATTTTTGTTTTGGGATTTGAAAAAATTGAATTATTTATTATATTTTGTGTGAAAATTTAAAAAATTTATAATAATTAGATGAGATTAGATGAGATAAGATAAAAAATTTTGTAAAAGTGAACGAGACCAATTTCTAGAAACGAAAACAAAAAAAAAAAAAAATACTTGTGGTTGTAGGAGATGGATGGTATGGGTTAATTTTGAAAGATTTGATGCTATTGATTATGTTGATATTGCATTTGTGATTGAGAATTCGCAAAGATTCATAAGCCAATTGTTTGGACTTTGGTGGCACTTATTCTTGGGATGGTAGGATTTGCAATTGAGTAGTCAAAAGGAGTAGTGCTTGGGAGTCGTAGAACGTACACTAGAAATAGATGGAGGTCAAGCCATTTGCAAGATTAGGATCTTGGGGCTCTTTTTCGCTTGAGAAAGAGAGCATTAGGGCAAATAATTTTAAATACAATCATAGGTTATATAAGCGTCGCATATTTTTTTTTAAAAAGAGGTGGGCTCTACTATTAAAAAATTATTTTTTTCATGTGAGTCATATATTTATTTATTTTTTTTAAAAAAAGAGTGCGCAACACTTGCACACTCTATGAGAATTTCATTTCATATGTGTGTGTGTGTGAATAATGATATTAAAGGGAAATATTCATCCCTGGTCTAACTATGCTTGACCCTCCTCAATTAAAGCCCACAGTCTAGATGTCGCAAGCCAGCCGACCAATAAAGAAGCGGAGAGCCTGGACCAACATAAGGAGAGGGAACAGTGTCCACATGGGAACTCTACTAACCAGATGACTCGTGGGAAACTATTCATTAAATGTCCCAACGTAGACCGTTGATAGGAGATCTTGACGGGAAATCTAGTCCTCGACAGAGGTTGCCACATTAAAAGTGATGACATGCTGTCCAGACCAGGGGTGAATATCCTAGTTTCAGAAAGAATAGTGATCCCACCAAAAAAGGGAAGTATAAAAGTCTAGATACAAGTACAATTTGGGTTTATGTTTTATCAAACTCTCACTCTCTGAACTGAAACCTAACTTAAGCATCAGACATTTTTACTGGCACTCCAGACCACCAAACTTCCTTGTCTCAGGTGGAATGCGGGTTCAGGCAGGGTGCAAAGCACGTCCTTAACATATATATACAAGTTCAAAAGGCACAATTTCACACAGACCTTTTATTTAAAAAAAAAAAAAAGGCCCAACCATGAAAAGTGTGAAAATTTCACTTTTTTATAATGAAGTCCACTTTTTTACAAAAATAAAAGGCTTACATAAAGCTTGCACATTTGTCTCCAACATTACTCATATATCCTCAATTCCTCATTCTCTTTGTAGGATTGGCCTCAAGCCAATCTCCCTCCAAATGATCAAATTATATCATTTTTATTTTATTTTTATCTTCACTCATTCCAGCATTGGTAATTTTTGTACTAAACTTCTCATTTCTTTAATTCTTTTTTCAGACTCTTCAATTAAAAATAAATTAATCGAAGAAAACGATCAACTTACAGTTATTTTATTATTATCATTTATAGCTCAATATGAAATTGATGGTAATTTTATGAAATTATAATTCATTCTAACGAAGTGACATGGTTGCTGATACAGAGTGAAAGAAATTAGAGAGAGAAGTTTGAAATATCAAAAATGAAATGAACTAGAACTAAACTTTATTCATACGACTTGAGTTTACAATCTACATCCTCTGTATTTATAACCAGAGAATAAAGGGAGGGAAGTAACAAAAATAACAAAAAGAAAACTAACTATTACATGCATCAAATGGAATTATTACACGTGTTGCAGTATATCATCTATCTATTATATGTGATAGTCCCCCTCAAGATGATATGTATATGTTATGCACATTCATCTTGGATAAAAGAATTTCAAATGACTTACAACCCAAATGTTTGGTCATTAAATCTGCAACCTGATAAGCAGAAGATACATGCAAAGTAGTGATCAGACACTTTTGTAACTTCTCACGCACTAAATGACAATCTATTTCTATGTGTTTAGTACGTGCATGATAGACTGAATTGGCTGCTATATGAAAAGCCGCTTGATTATCATAGAACAAGAGAGCCGGTTGGGTGTGTTATTGATGCAAGTCCGCAAGTAAGGCTTTGATCTAGATAATTTCACAAATTGTGAATGCCACTGATCGATATTCAGCCTCAGCTGAAGATCTTGATATTGTGTGTTGCTTCTTAGATTTCCACGATATAAGAGAATCCCCAATGAAAATGCAATAGCCACTTATTGATTTGTGAGTATCTGGGCAGCTAGCCCAGTTTGAATCCGAAAAAGCTTTGATATGAATCTTTGATGAAGCTGAGAAAAATAAACCTTATCTAGGAGCAGACTTGAGATATTTCAAAATTCTCATAGCAGCTTGTAAATGGGGCATTCGAGGGCTGTCTAAAAATTAACTAAGATGGTGTACTACAAATGTAATGTTAGGTCTGGTGTGAGTCAAATACAATAACCTGCCAATTAGCCTTCTGTAAGCTAAAATATCATCCACTAATTCACCATCATCTTTGGATAACTGTGTATGAGTATCCACAGGAAATAGAGCTGGTTTTTAAGCAAGTAAACCAGAATTTGAAATAAGATCTAAAGTGTACTTTCTTTGAGACAAAGAAATGCCATTTTTTTATCGAGCTATTTCCATGCCAAGAAACAATTTTGCTGGCCCCAAATCTTTCAATTTGATCTCAGCACTTAGAGATCTTTTAACACTCTCAATTGCAGCTATATCACTACTAGCCAGCAGTATATCATCTACATACAACAACAAGGCAACAAATGAGCTTCCTTCTTTCTTAGTAAACAAGGAATAGTCAGCCTTTGATTGTGAGAATCCCATGTTAAACACCATAGAAGTAAACTTGGAATTCCATTGTCTTGAAGCCTATTTTAAGCCGTATAGAGACCTTTACAATTTACATACTCTTTTGTCTCCCTTGCTAAGATAACCTGGAGGAGGTTTCATAAAAACTTTTTCATCTAATTCTCCATATAGGAATGCATTATTAACATCTAGATGAAAAATCTTCCAATTGTGTATTGCAGCAAGTGACAGAACACACCTCACAGTAACCATCTTTGCAATAGGTGAGAAAGTCTCAAAAAAATCTAAGCCTTCCTTTTGAGTCTACCTTTTGGCAACAAGTCTTGCCTTGTGTCTCTTTATTGAACTATCAGAATTGTATTTTATTTTATATACTCACTTACAACCTATAGGAGTTTTATTAGGTGGTAATATTGTGAAAGCCCAAGTGTCATTCATTTCTAGTGTAGATAATTTTGCAGACATAGCAGCTCTCAAATGAGCATGCTAGACAGTTTGGCGATAAAATGAAGGTTCTGATTTTGAAGAAATAGCAACAGAAAAGGCTTAATGTAATTTAGATAATTTGGAGTAAGAAAAAATCTCAGATATGCTATGTTTATTACCTGGATTAAGCAGGATCCCTTGTAGATGATTGAGAAGCAGAAGCAGCTAAATTACAATGATAGTTTTGCAAATAACCAGGCATCTTATGTTGTCGAGTTGATTTTTTCAAGGGTGGAAATTGATTTTCATCATGTAGAGGTAAGTCTATACTAGTTTGAGTAATTGAATCAGGAGAAAGAATTTCTGATTGCAATGGTTCAGGATAAGGATTTTCTGTTTGCAATGGTTCAGGATAGATTACATTTTCATTGTAATCTAGAGCTGGTTTTGGAAGAACAGAAATGGAATTCTCTGAAATATTATTTGACTGAGATGTATTTTCAGTCATAGAGCTTGTATTCAAGTGAGATGAAAAAGGAAATATTGATTCGTGAAATATTACATCTTTGGAAACAAAGAATATTTTCTGTTCCAAATCATAAAGCTTGTAGCCCTTTATACCAAATGGATATCCTACAAACATACATTTTCTTGCTCTTAGTGAAAATTTTGAACTATTTTTTGTAAGTGTTGATGCATAACATAAAGACCCAAAAACTTTTAAATGATGATATGCTGGAACTGAACTGTACAAAACTTTTATGGAGATATGTTACTCAGAATTAATGAAGGAATTCTATTAATGAGATATGTTGCAGCAAGTATACATTCTCCCCAGAAAATCAAAGGTATGTTTAATTGAATTTTTAAAACTCTTGCTATATTTAGTAAATGTTGATGTTTTCTCTCAACTATAGAGTTTTGTTGAGGTGTTTCTACACATAAAACTTGATGCAAAATTCCTTATGAATTAAAAAAAAAAATTTCATTTTAAACTCTAAACAATTGTCAGATCTCACACATTTTATTTTTGTCTCAAACTGTATTTCAACCAGATTGTAAAAAGCAATGAAAATATTTTGAACTTTTGATTTCGTTTTCATTAAGTAGGTCCAAGTAAATCTAGTGTGATCATCCAGTAAGGTAAGAAAATATCTAGAACCATTATGAGTTGAAACAGAGAAAGACCCCATATGTCAGCATGAACAAGATTGAAAGAAGAACTTTTATTATATGGATGAGTCTCAAAAGAAAGCCTAATCTGTTTGGCTAGAGGACAAACTGTACAATGACATCAAGTTTGTCTGAAAAACTAATATCTAGTACATTCTTTGAAAGAAGAGACAATCGAGACATAGAAGGATGTCTTAATCTACTATGCCAGATTTTGGAATTTGTAACAAAGTTCACAGTGTTTGATTTTGGTGGAAACTCAACAACATAAGCACCTGATTGTTGCAAGATGTATAGCCCAGCAGACTTTCTTGCAATCCCAATTATTTTCCATGGGGTAAATTCTTAAATAAAACAAACATCAGGTAGGAATATAAAAGTGCATTTATGAGATGAAGTGAGTTTGCTAACCGAAAACAAATTATATGAAAAAGATGGTACACAAAGTACATCTTTGAGAATTAAATTTTTAGACAATTTCATTGTACCAAGATGGGTGATTGGTACAGTATTGCCATTTGGAAGCTTAACAAAAGTGTTTAAAGACTTTGTTATGGAAGTAAAGATACCAATGGAATGAATAATATGGTCTGTAGCATTAGTGTCTACAACCCAATTATTCTGAGATATTGATGAAGATGGTGAACAATTTGAGGAAAAACTGGAAAGTATCATACCTTGGGTAGTTTGAGAATGAGTGCTAGAAACAACATTGGTTGGTTGATGAGTGATGGTTTCATTAGATTGTGAGTGGATTAAATCTAACATTTTTTTACAGTCCTTTTGAGAGAAAGACAGATTATTATAAGACTCAAAGGGTGTAGCAAAAGATTGGCTCGTGACTTGGTTTGCTGATGAAGACTTTCATTTCTGTTAAGAATTGGTAGATTTGAATCCTGGAGGATAGCTGTGTAATTTGTAACATTTATCAATCGTGTGATTAGTCATACCACAATGAGTACAAAACAATTTGGCTCTTCTTTGTTGCTGATTTCTAGAAACAAATCTTTGGCCTGATGGATTCGATTCTTGCATTTTGCTCATAAAAGCAACAGTGTCAATTGCACTAGTTATACTAATTTCTCTCCGTTTCTCTTCTTGGACTATTAAAGAAAAAACTTTGTTTATCTCTGGTAGAGGTTCCATCATCAGAATCTGCCCTCTAACATGAGAAAAATATTCATTCAATCCCATTAAGAATTGAATGACATATTGTCTATCTTGATATTTCAAGAGTTTCTAAATGGCATAACAAGTGCAAGTTCTAAAAATACCACAAGAACAAGTAGGAACTTGATTGTAATCAGCCAATTCATCCTATAAAGACTTGAATTTCGTATAGTAATCCCTTACCGACATATTTTCTCGAGTCAACATCGATAAATCTTTCTGAAGTTGGAAAATTCTTGGCCCATTTCCTTGTGTAAATCTATTCTTGAGATCTTGCCATATATCCTTTGCAGTTTGTGCACAAATGATACTAGCCCCAATTTCTCTTGACACAGAATTGACAATCCAAGAAGATACCATATTGTTGCATCTTTCTCACAAGACACTCAAATCATCTGTTGAAGCTGGTCGATCTATCGATCCATTTACAAAATCAATTTTATTTTTTGCCTTCAGGGCCATCGTCATGGACTTGTTCCATGTATGGTAATTTTCCCCAGTGAAGACATTGGACACCAAGATTGTACCTGGTGAATCACCACTCTGTAAGTGGTATGGACTGCTCTCCATATTCGTAGAATTAGTAACAGAAGCGGAAATGGAAGCTGAATCAGTGGACATAGATTCTCTTATGCTGATACCATGATACAGAGTAAAAGAAAGTAGAGAGAGAAGTCTGAAATATAAAAAATGAAACGAACTAAAACTAAACTTTATTCATATGACTTGAGTTTACAATCTACATCCTCTGTATTTATAAATAGAGAATAAAGGGAGAGAAGTAACATAAATAACAGAAAGTAAACTAACTATTACATGCATCAAATGGAATTATTACACGTGTTGCAGTATATCATCTATCTATTATCTATGATATAATTGCAAATATTTATTGTAAAATAGAGTGTAATTACTATTAGAGAGATTTAAAACAGGCCCAACTCAAAGTGGAACAATAAATAATTCATTAAAAAAAAAAAAAACTACTTCCAAAGGACCTTATCTGTCCTATAATAATTTACCATACATGGCTCAACTAAAAGGAGTACTCATGAAATTATATATATGGCATTTGTATTATGACAAAATAAAATAAAAAATAAAAGAACGCTAATATGACATGAGAAATGTCTGAAATGATACACAAATAATTATTTTTATACAATTATATTTTAAAAGATGAGCATTACTTAAAAAATAATTTATAAAATTATTATTTTTTATAAAAATATCGATAATTTAAAACATAAATATATAAATAATTATTAAAAAACATTATGCATAGATCATTATTATACAATATATATAGGTATACATGCAGTAACATAGACGAGCTGGCTTATATATGCATGATATTGTTCCATAAACAGGAAGGCAAAAAGAAACAAAATGGTGATAAGATCACATGGTTCATGCGGCACTAAAAAGCTAAAAGATATAGGGAGAAGTACACTTAATATTAATATAATCTCGACAAATGACAAAGCTTAATACAGTGACCAATTATTGTCACTCCTCTTTGACAGATTAACATATTAATTAGTTATTCCAGTCTCATTCTTGTTTCTCTGTCGGATAATCTCGAACATTTTCCCCAACAAATCATCCCTTTATTGTTATTATTATTTATTTATTTTTAAGCCACGTATTCATTGATTTTTTTTTTCCTGTTGTAAAATACCATATCAGTAAAAGAATTAAAAATTAAATTATCTTTTGAATTATATTATTATTCATTTTTAATACTAGATACGGATGTCCAAGTTGTTGCCAGTTGTTTTTGGTGTACGAATTAGAGGGAGTCAGTCATTTTTAAAAATCCAGTTGTTGCCAGCCACGTCGCTTTTTCTGATTGAGGTCAGTGATAGTTGACCATGCCGTCCCAACAACATGATGGGTACGAACCAACGTAGAGATTATCATCACCTTATAAAGGGCGTTGCTACATGTAAGTCTGTGCACTATATTGCGTATTAATAATTTTTTTTATTTAAAAATAAATAAAAAAAAAATTTTAAGAGAAAAAAAAAATTTCTTATATCATAAAAATTATTTTCATCTTTAATTCATATCGTTTCGTTAAATATATGGATTACATATTAATATTGGTGTACGAATTAATGCACAAACTTACTTACAATAAGATTTTTTCCTTATAAAAATCTCTCCCACAATATTTTTTTTTTTTTTTAGTCTTATAACCGAACTTTAAAAAGGGTGACACGTGGATTATGACCTCCACAAATGATCAATTGGCACCATTTGATTGGTTATAGACCACGTAATTGGATATCAGATTAAAAAAATGAATAGAAAAAAGTATGGCTTTGTTATTGAAGTACGTAGATGGTAGGATTAATTAATCAATCCCTATCTTTTGGCTTCTAGTAATGTATGGTTCCAACTTCCAACTAATTAAGGAAAGTGCATTTCCTACACAATCTATTACAGAATTATGAGAGAGCTTAGGGTCAAAAAGTGAACAGAAACAAGACAGCTATGATCCTTAGCAAGAATGTCGACAAGGAAAAACTGTAAGAAATTATGGAGTTTTAGGGTGTGAGTTGCATCCAACAATTTGATAAATATTTGGGTTACCTCTAATGATAGGAAGTGATAAAAACAAAGCTTTTTTAGAAATCAAACATAGATCAGTTTGGAACAAGCTATAAGGCTGGAAGGAGAAACTACTATTTCAAGGAGGTAGGAAAATTTTAATCAAAGCGGTAGCTTTAGCCATTTCCACATACACTATGAGCTATTTTAAACTTCTTGGTAGTCTTTGTAAGGAGTTGAAAAGGTTGATAGCTAGGTTTTGGAGGGGTCAAAGAAAATATGAGAATAAAATTCACTGTATTAGTTGAGAAAAATTGTGCTTAGCGAAGGGTGAAGGAGATATGGGGATTCAAAAACATTAAAAAATTCAATTTGGCCCTTTTAGCAAAGTAGGGATGGCGAATTATGCAGGAAGAATCTTCCCTTCTACATTTCAATTTTAAAGCGAAATATTTCCCTCATAATGGTTTTATGGATTCAAAGTTGTGTAATGCACCTTCTTATGCTTGAAGAGGCATTTGGGAATAGAAACCTACTGCAGAGTAGTAGTGGTGTAGAGGAACAGGATCAAATGATTAAAGTGGATAGTCTGATTGATGCTGAAACGGGTTTTAGGGATGTTGAAAAACTTACACTCTTTTCCACCTGCTACTATTGCTGAAGTTTTGAAGATGATTCTGCCACTTGGTGAAAGAGATGATAAACTGATATGGGAACTAGAGAGAGATGAGATTTTTACTGTTAAAAGTGCCTATAGACTACTTACAACAATGGACATTGAAAATACGAGAGGAGAAAGTTCAAATTCAGCTCAACAGAAAAAGATTTGGAAGGATTTGTGGAGCTTACAGATGCCAAATAAGGTTAAAGTTTTTTCCTGGAGAGCTTATAAGGATGGTCTACCATCTAAGCATAACTCGATGAAGAAACATGTTATTAATGAGGATTGTTGTATTTTTTGTGGGAAAAACAATGAATACCTTTTGCATGCACTAATACATTGTCCTACTGTGAGGGAGATATGGGGGAAACATTTTCTTACTACTCGTTTCTGTAATACAAGCTATGACGATGCAGTAAGATAGATTCGAGCAGGAGGAACTAAAAATGACTTGGAAAAGTTTTTTCTTATCTCTTGGAGCTTATGGTATAGAAGAAATCAAAGGATGTTTAAGGATAAAAATCTTAGTGTAACTCAAGTTGAGGATCATGCTTTGACTTTCTTAAAACTTCATAAAAATGTGACTTTGTTGAAGAAGCAAAAACACTAAGTGTAGTGTAGATGGATTCAGCCGGAGGACGGTATATTGAAACTTAATGTCAATGGTGATATCTTCAAAAATCAGTTAAGAACAGGCGTGGGAGCAATTCTAAGAGATTGCAAAGGTGAGGTTCTTATGACAGCAAGTAAGAAGGAAAATGAAGTGAATGATCTTACTGAAATTGAACTTTTGGCAATATTTAAAGGCCTGCAACTTTGTGCTTATCAAGGAATACAAGATCTCATTCTAGAAATCGATTCTTTGTTGATGGTTAATACTATAAAAGTTGCAAGCTGCTCTATGTCTCTCCTAGGAAACCTCATAATGGAGATAAGGATCTCATGAAGATGTTTCATAGCTGCACTATCCAACATACTATTCGTGAGGGCAATGAGGCTACCCATAAATTAGCAAAATTTGCTTGGAATGTAGATGATATTTGTGTGTGGTAGGGATCTTTCCCAAAATGTATTGCACAAGTCATCTGGTCTGAAAAACACTTGTAATGTTTGTTTTGTAATGAATGCGGTTTTGGTTATTAAAAAAAAAAAAAAAAAAAAACGAAGTGCATTTTAGTAAAAATCTATTTACAAGCATGTCTATTAACAATTAAAATGAATAATTGATATAAAAGATGGTTACATCAATTAATATATAAATTTACTTATATTTTATATTTTTATTATAGCTAAAATAATCATAAAATAAAAACATGTTGACACATGACATACGTGTAAGTAATAATTTTTTTTTTCAGTTTATTCTTTAAAGCTAAGAGTAAGAAAAGTCATACTTTTTTTGTTTTAAATAACATTGAGAAGCATATATACATATATATATATATTCTATTAGAGTTCTTCTACTTAACAATTTTACACTGCACACTTACGGATGTGAGTTTTTATTTTTTATTTTTTTTCCTTAATTTCAACAAATGTGTAGTGTAGTGTAGTGTAGGATATAATCTTTCATTTATTTGGGTTAAGCCCGGCTATTGAACCAAAGGTCCGGGACAAGTATGTTGGATCAACATCGCCACCCTGAAGGAAATGAAGCCACAAAGCCTAGACAAGTCGAGATAACGTACACTCTCCCTAGTCCTTCTCTATTTTCAACATGGTAATTTTGGATTGATATGGATGACATGGGATTTATGTAGTTAATGAAGCGATTTTCTACCCCATTAGTGTTAGAATTTATAAATTAATTATAAAAGATATTATGTTGGGTATTTCAAATAATTATATGATATAATTAGTTCTTTATATATAGGAGCAAGACGGGAAATCAAATCGAGTTTTGCTATGTATAAGCAAGTTTGTATACCAATCTGCGTACTAATATTGTTGTATTAATATTCTAAATTTAAATTAGTATTTTTTCAATAAAATTTATTTTCTGACCAATCATACTAAATGAATGCATGTATTAATACGCAGAATCGCTTACAATTAAATTTTTCCAAATCAGTTTGCTCAACTTTCTTTTGGGTAATTATTGCTTGCCCTGAGCAATGAATGAAGGCTATTAAAACATGGAGGGCACTGAGTGCAGTCTACATTTGTCACGCACGGAACAAAAAGTTAGTCATTTATAACCGTTGGACTGCATCTAATTAATTTTGAGATTAAGACTAGATATCATGATGCATGTTGTGATCAGCATTAGGTGGGCTCAATAATGACCATTATGAAGAATTTTCAGGTCATTACTTTAAGTCATAATAAATAAAATTGATTAATATCTCTCCATCCCGAAATTCTCATATAAGAGTACTTTTTAGTTGTTCTTAATTAAAAAAGTACTAGCTAGTATTAGAACAGCAAAACCAGAAGTTTCATTGTATCTTTGGAACAATTTTATCAAAACTCTATAGCATTAAGAAATGCGATAAAAATATATATTCTAAAGAAATTATCGTTACGGTTGATCAAGTCTTGAATTCTGACTTGATATTTTCTTATGGTTTGCCTTCGTGATTTTCCAGATATATCACTTTATTTCCAACAAATAGTGTGCTTGGTGCGTCAATAAACATATAATTTGCAAGTAGCTAGCTTTATCCTTATTATTATCAAGATTAATTGAGGAGATAAATTATATATAATAATACCCGCTATTTAGACAGATCAGGACTTTGTGCTGATTAGCTAGCCGTAATTTCTGCTTTGTATCTGATTAAGGACATGATGCTTTAATTCTTTGCACTAGATCGATCCGTTAAAGGGTGATCTGTACCGATCAATGGAAGAAAGCTTGGATCGTAATTTTCTTTCCTTGTTTTCATTTCTCTACAGTACTTAATTTGGATGAAATTGATACCTGGCCAGCTTATTGGCCAGTCCTAATTAATTAGCTTTAGCTCAGAATTACCAACACTATTTGGAATTTCGATCGCCAAATCCACTTTGAAAGTTTTTCCTTCAAACCAGATGAGTACTAGCTAGAATGAGTTAGAAATTAACTTAGAGGAGTTAAGTACTTCCCTATCCAACATCTTAAGGTTGTGTTTGGGTAGTGAGGTGATATCAGATATTATGTGAATAGTAATGAAAAAGTAGTGAAAAAGTAATGATAAAATATTAAATAATATTGAATAGTAGTAAAAATAATGAAAAGTATGTGAAAAATAATGATAAAATAATGAATAGTAGTGGAGTGTTCTCAGAACACTGCACTACCCAAACGGAGCCTAAGTCAAACCATGTAGGTTTTCAGTTTTTCACAACTGTTCATGTGTGAAATCAAGACCCGTCCTCGTTTGTTTTCACAACTTTTCTCAACTCATCTCATCTAATCATTACAATTTTCTTTAACTTCCACACAATTAAATAAACAATTTAACTTTTTCAAATCTCAAAATAAAAATAATATTAAAAAAAATATATTCTAACATTTTATTTAACTTTCTACTTTTATCTCAACTAATCTCATGATCTCATATGTGAAAACAAACTAGAGATTCCACAATTAATGACCTAGGTTTTGGTTGTTTGCCAAATAACAGCATGCATTATTAATTTCATTGGTTCTTGATCTACAATTACATATGATCTAAAATAGCTAACTGAATTATTTTACAGGTCTCGCTAGGACTCTTTGCTAAAAAATAATTGGAATCCATCATAAAAAGATAAATTTTTGAGTGATTAATTTATACTTTTTTTCAAAATACTTGTACAAGACTTGCACGCCCTTAATTTATATTTATTAGCATTACAGAAAAATAATAAAGAAAGAGAGACCAGGGACAGATCAAAGAAATGATCTATTATATATAAAAACAAACAAAAATTGATTAATTTTACTAACCAATAACGTCCACATTAATATTACATTGTCGCATAAATACATTTTACATTTTCCTTTTTGCACAATGGATAGAATGGATTTTTTTTTTTTTTTTTGAATATCCGTTAATTAGCTACGTACGTATATATTTTACATTATATGAATATTAATTATAAAATGCGTAATTCTTTGGAATGGTTTTATAAGTCGTTTGATCCAGTTTTTATTCTGATGTCTAATGTCTATCACAAGTCTAATCGTGCTCGATCCCCACTTAAGAAAGAAATAATAGTTCAGGAATGATCATGATCACTTGTTTAAATATCAGTCATGACGAGCTGGCCGGGGCATCAACCAAGCTACATATATACTAATTAAAGTCAGACGGGACGTCGTACGTATAATAAGTTAAGGATCTTTAATTTATTATATGGAAGTACTACTTAATTAAGTCTCAATTCTGATCCAAATATTCCGAAGATCATGAGCAATACCTCTAGATTACCAAACAAGGGAACTTGTTAATGGAATATCGGATCAGAAATTATCATTCATTAAGATCATGCTTGCTTGATGGAACATGAATCTTAGCAAGAATATATATAGTTGCTTGATAATTTATCTACTTAATTAGAGATATATATTAATATTATCGGAGAATATTATAATATATATCCATTTTCATTGACGACCAAAAAAAAAAAAACAGCTAGTTAATTAATCATCATGTCACATATATTATACATATATACTTGTCAGGAAATTTAATATATGGTTTATAATTGGATTATTGATATTAATTATTTTCTCAGCACTAAGCTGTACATGATCAGCTAATTAAATAGAATATTCTTGATAAAGAATTTCTCGCAATTGACTAATTTTGAGAGTATATTCTACGCCCTAATAATTAATTACGTGTCACGTACCTGACAAGAAGAAATTTCTCTATTTTTTAATCTTTCATGCATGTTATACGTACGTGCATCAATTAGAGTATATCAAGGGAATGAAGTACGTACTGTCGAGAATACTTAATTAAAGATCATCACTAGAATCTCGGAGAAGGAAAACAAAAGGCATTAATATTGATATATGATAATATTATATATTAATTACTACTGTAAATCTTAATAGAAAACCTGCATGCAGTAGTACTCATGTGCATGCAGTAACATGAGTTAGTTCATATTAGTTGTGTAGAACAGTACATGACTTACGGACTCCATTATATATAGATTGTTTGGCAATACGAACGTACATTGCCGCGGCCGGATGGAAGAACAAAAAGTAAAGGCGGGGAGGGGGGGGGGGGGGGGGGGGGGGGGGGGGGGGGGGGGGGGGGGGGGGGGGGGGGGGGGGGGGGGGGGGGGGAGGGGGGGGGGGGGGGGGGGGGGGGGGGGGGATTAAGAAAACAAGGAGTTATAATTAAATAACCTTATTTGGAACTTACTACGGTACGTACGTACTAGTACTAGGGTTTACGTGTATGAGGCAAATTGCTAGTGCTGCATGTTGCTAATTTTAAAGCCATATAGCTCCGGCTTCTATGAGCATTTTCTTTAGATTCCCATTGAGCTGAAGGGTCATGATCGTGTTTGCAGAGCCCACAAATTTACCCCAATGAACACTGCTGGAACTGAGGGGTTGCATCCGAGCCGCATGATCAGAGCCCTTTCCATTTCCTTCCCCGTGGGTTCCTCATCGAGTTCACAAATTGCAGGGCTGACTCCTTGCTCGTAAAATAGCCTTTTGATTGCATGGCACATGCAGCAGGAGCTCTTGCTGAATATCACCACTGCCTTCTGTGATGCGACTTTCACAATGCGATCCATTCCCGTACGTACGTAGAGAGCCGCCCTGGCTCGACCGCGATCAAAGATCGATATATGTATATGTATATATATATATATATGTACGTGATTTCTTTCTGGATATCCTAACAAATAGTGAAGTAGAGATGATCTAGGCCGGTTGTGATTGAAGTTCTGAAATTCTGGTGGGAATGCGAGAAAATATGGTAGAAATTAAGTACTATTGCAGATACAGGATATAGCTAGCAGGCAGCTTAATTGGTTTGTGATGGAAATGAAGTTCTATCTCAAGGGCCTTTTATAGAAACGTCTAGGGAGATCAGCTGGGAAAGGTGGTGGATTTTAACGTACTTGCATATAAAAGTACTTTACTTAATCCGAAGCAAGAAATTAATGGAGGGATGAAAAGGTGAAGGTTCCATTGGATATAATTTGGGTTTGGCCGGGGCCCAAAATCAGCATCGATAGCGACATGTGTGGCTTGCTAGCTGCTAACAATCTTACCCAGTTGTTCCAAGAATCTATCAAGCTAGCTAATAGAGATAAGCTAGCCAAACGACGCTGCCGAAAGTACTGGAATATCACTAGCGAAGGAAAAAGTGGCTAGCTAGTATTATGCAGCGTACGGTACACTAGCGTTTTTGTGAATTTAAAAATTGTATGCCCCAGCTCGAATATGTACGTTAATGTGAGAGGCTATGTGAGTGGGAAATGTCAACTTTTGGTTAAAATGACGATGGCTTTGGGACGAGCTAGCTAGCTAGATCAGGCTGAAAGATCGATGCAGTCGCACAGATCATGACGATGATCATGTGCGCGCATATCATTTTTTTTTTCCGCAAAATTTTGCATAAAGTTTTTGAGCTTTAGATGATGTGTATGTAGTAGAATTAAGTACTAGCTAGCACCATTTATATTATATATATATATATATATATATATCAAAATTAAAGGAGATAATTAAGAAAGTGGGGAATATAAATTAGAATCACAGGCATAAGCCATAGATTTATCACTATAAAAAAATGCTTATAATTTGTAGTCAATTATTAGTTATGAAAATGACTATTTTTTATTAAAAAATTCTATTTTCTTTGCAAAAAATCATTTCATTCCACTATCGTCGCAAATAACTCCTTACGAATAGCCCGAAAGTTGGGTGGATGGAGAGATATGAAGGTGATCATGATCAGGTTATATATGGAAGCTGGAAAAAGAGAGGGAGAAACAATGGGAAGTGTATCTCTGCAAATGGTTTTGGTAGAAGGAAAGGAAGAGAATATTGAAGGATGAGAGAAGTCCGTACATGTACTCACACACATGATGATCATCATCTTATTAGAATAATGATATATTCATATGCCTATTTTACAACCATCCAATCCAATCCTTATAACTAGCTACTACTTAAGTACTGATCCACACATGATGATGCATTAATTCTCTCAATTTATCATGTTAATATAATGTTTCATGATATATTATAGATTGAATTTCGAGATTGATTAATTAATTAATTATTCCCACCGGGCTTAAGTACTATAAATTGTGCATGTAGTACTGTGTATGCCGCATATATATCTAATTGTTTTTTGGATGATGGAGAACCACCCGGCCACAGTAGTAGAGGTAGCTAGCCCTTAAGATTCATCTATAAAATTTAAATTCCGACTGACACAGCAACACACCAGTACCACACCATATCATACTGTATATCTCATGACTGGCCACATGCATGCATGCTAGCTGCTGCCATGCCATGCATCTTTTAGTACAACACTGATCATGATGATCATGCGCGCATTGGAGGACGTATTACTTTTGCAAGATAACATGATATTAATCTTTCCAATATTTAAAATATATTTTATTTCAAATCATTATATATAAAAATTCGAGCTTCGAAGTATATATTGTCATGATCACCAAAAATTTTTACAAATAAGATTAATCTACGATTCCCATGCACGTTTATAGACCTCTCTCTCTCTCTCTCTCTCTCTCTATATATATATATATAGACGATCACATGATCTGCTTAATCATTATCTCGGAAGCTGATCATAAGAGCTAGGGATTCACACATTCCACTCTTTCACATGTTATATATAATTAGCTAGTATGAATATAAGCAATCATGCATATATATATATATATGTATATATCGCACATTACTCTATTTGATGATAGAGTACTAAGCAAATTAAATTATGAAAAAGTTGCCATGCATATATGCATGAGAATATCGATGATCCATTCGCGTGTTAAATAATGATGGATATTAGCTAGCTAGCGTCGACATCCGAAACCATTTCTAGGAGATCTATACCATGCATATTGCACCAAGAACAGCGAGAATCGCAATCCATGATCATGTAGAATAAATAAAACCATTACAACAGAAATTAAACATGTGAAAACTAATTAATTAGTCTCTGAATATAGAAATTATCTATGGATATATACGTTCTCTTTATTGGTAATATTTTGTTCCATAATCGAAATGACTTGAGTGTAGTGATAGAATTTTCTTCTTTCTGCAGCTTGCTTTAGATTTTGGATGGAGATGCATGTATTCTTTCTGTTTCGTATCTACAAAAGCTATCAATAAAGGCAAAGAGTATAAAATAAGGTTCTTTAGCCTCTCTCTCTCTCTCTCTCTCTCTGTGGGAATAATAGGAAAGCAATTTGTACAGGTCTGTACCTCACCAACCCATGAAAACCTAATACATGTGATCGATGCCAGGACCCGTCCTCGCATTCTTCTTTATCTTCATGCGCTTAAAAGTTGACATTCTTTCTCCAGCCGGCCTTGGGGCCTAGCTGGCCTCCGTCCGGCCACACGCTTGATGATAAAGAAGAATGCGAGGACGGGTCCTGGCACTACGTATCTCTCACCTCCGAATTGTACAATGGCACTACGTATCACTTGCACTACATTATGCATGCATGCTACATAATACCCGTGCATGCATGGGATCGGTGTATGCATGCATAATGCTTGTGATTAGCCGCGAGAATCAGAAGATCATAATAGATAAGTACGAGAACGTACTACACTATGTTACTTACGGTAAAGTAACCCCCACATATTAACTCATGTCCCTTAGCCTTCGAATTGGGCCGGTTTTGCACGAGGCACTATCTATATTCCTCCTTTGAATATAATGGTCGTTTCCTGCATGCATATAGAGATGCTTTTTAGTTGCAAGTCACGGCATGCTATAGTGGCAACATGTGAGACAGCTTGAATTCACGTACGTATACAAGGAGTGTGTTCCTGGACCACGCAAGATATATACAAGGAGTATATATATATAAATATAAATACATATAATAGTATATAGTATATTAGTCTTGACGTTATCATGAATTGCATGAGGATGATTCGATCGAATTTTGGTACGAAAGGTTGATAGAAAAAGGTGAGGAAGGTTGTGATTTGATAAGATCTTTCTAGATATGACATTATCATGATCGATCAATGATCTCAAGCTTTCGAGAATGTCAGTAGATTTTCCCCGGATTTTCTAAATGAGCTTTCACACAGTACGTACCTTGTATGCAGATGATCGGCACACGGTTTTTAATTATTCCTTTTTTTTTTTTTTATGCCTTTTATCTTTCTTTATCTTTCTTTACTTTTTTCTCTTGGGATGAAACGCTTGATCCTTTTGTAGTTGTAGCGCCGGTGTACAATTACTGATTTTTTTATTCTTTTGAATCAGGGATCGAGGGGGTCGAACCCAAACCTCCAATTTTGGATCATGTTATGCCGGCCATATGCCTTTAGTTACAATTACTGATTATTTAATTTTTAAAAGTGAGCCTATTTTCTAAATAAAAAGTTTTATCCCCTTGCCACAATAGGACGTACATGGAAGATTTTCAAAGAAATGGACAAACAGAGGATCGATACATGGATAATGTTGCATGGGGACCTCATGCATATGGCATCTGCCTTCTCTTCGTATGTACGGCATGCTTTCTGGGTATGGGACGTCATGTTCTAGAAAATGATAGGGACTTGGCCCATTAGAGAAAAGAAAAAGATATATATTTTCCAAAAGTTGCTCGAGAAATTAATATTAATTCATTCTCCTTGACATGTGAGATATATATATATAAATATATATATATGTATATAAATATATATATGTGAACCATTATCGTAGATCTATCTAAATTTGGTGTCGTTGAAGATGTGCTATTCAATTAATTTATCTTCATCGATATTCAATTAAGCGGCTGTATTAGAGGTTCCATCTCTTTCATGCATTGCATGTAGCCTATTCGAACAAAATTTTCCTAGTAATCTCTTCTTATTCCGTCGGCTTTCTCTATCCGTTTGTTGAATTGGACGCGAATCTAATTTCCAAAAAAGAGGTCCCAATTGGATAAATCCAACTTCTTCCTCACTCAGCAGATGCTCCATGATAGATACTGGAGAAAAACCACATTAAGGAAATTAAAACGAACGCACTTTATATTATCAAACACATTCATCCTCATGATATAGTATTAGATGATAGGTTCACAAGTGAAATATAATAAATAATCTCTAATCATTTAATATCACGTCATGAGATGATGAGATGATGATGATAAATAGAATTATTCTTTTATATATCGGTAAAAATGAAAAAAAGGGTTCATTCGATCCAATATATATATATAATATTATATTATCAACAGAAATAATATATATATATATATATATATATAAATGCAAATGTCTGGATAATAAGTTGAAGGCGTCCAAAGCACACGTCGCCATATTAATTGTATGCTAAGATTCGTTGCTGTGTGCAACTTTAGTCGTGTAGCTAAACGTCAATCGCTGTCAAAGTAATGATCGATCAATGTGTTATTTGGACTAGAACTAAAAGACCTAAGGGATCGAACATTTTCATCTCTCTTTACTATCATATTAAGCCTTTTCCTTGCTATGAAAATTTGCAAATCCGGTCACTACCAAACTCCTATATAAATGACTGCTCTTCCCAGCTGAATTCCCACACAGCAAAACCTGAGATCTCAACTGCTTTCGATCTTCGCATTCCTCACAGAGCCCACATTACAATCGCTCCAATATCGCTCTCTAAATTACTTTCTTTCTAATTCCTTGCCTTCCCTTTCCATTAACGTCCCTTCACTCCGACCCAAAGAAGTTCGAGTTATTCGTTCAGAGACTGCATTTGCAATAACTGACAATGGAGAGAGTGACGAACATGGTGTCGGAGAGGCCAGTGGTGATATTCAGCAGGAGCTCCTGTTGCATGTGTCACACCATCAAGACGCTGTTCATCACGGAGCTCGGGGTGAACGCTGCGGTGCATGAGGTGGACGAGATTCCAAGGGGGAGGGAAATTGAGCAGGCTCTCGCGAGGCTTGGATGCAACCCGAGTGTGCCGGCCGTGTTCATTGGTCGTGAACTGGTGGGCGGAACCAACGAGGTCATGAGCCTTCACCTCCGCCGGGCCTTAGTTCCAATGCTTAAACGCGCCGGTGCAATATGGCTCTGATGATCATATAATATATACATATATATATATATATATATATATATGTATGAGATAATGAGGGTTTGGGTCGGATATATATCTATATATTATGCGTGCATGATGTGTGCTAACATAGCCATATATATATATAGAGCTTAATTAATAACTATATAACTACAGTCCTATATATATATATATATATATATATCCAGCCAGTCTGCTACTGTGTCTTGGTTTAGCTAATAAAAGTTGCAATTTTGCGTCAAAGTTTCAAGTTTAGCGTTCTTTATTGTAATTAAGCTTTGTTGTGCAACAATTAGTACTTGTGAGCTAAAATCTTACATATACGGCATAGAACAGTCTTTTTGTAAGCGAATTTGCGTATCAAAATACATATCGATACTAATATTTAAACATTCGTTTAATAAAACGGTATAAATTAAAAATAAAAATAATTTTTGTGAGACAAAAGATCACCTTCTATTCTTAAATTTTTTTTTTTTTTATTTTTCTTTTCAATGATGTGCCAAATTACTTGTAACTGACAAGGTTATTGCATTCCTCCTTTTTTTGTTACCTTACAAAATTAACAGAGGAAAAGGTCGTACGTGCCTCCGATGCGCGCAACTAGGATTTACCTGCCAATTATTATTTTCCGTGCATCTTAATTAGCTTTTATATTTAGTCACATGTAATAAAAGAAAATGATAGAAAAGGGCGCATGTGTATATAATCCAAGTACGTTGATAACATAAAAGTGAAGAATTACCGGACTTAATAGGTCGATCGAGCCTACCCTTCGTAGAACTTAATTGGGAATTTGGGCCGAACTACCTTTCAAAAAAACAAAAAAAAAATTTAATTGGGCCGAACTTAACTCGAGTACTTGGGATCATGAGATATAGTGTACGTTTGGTTATCAAATTCAATTCAACTCATCATTATAATTTTTTTAAATTTTAACATAAAATATAATAAATAATTCAAAATTTTTAAATTTTAAAATAATAATAATATTAAAAAATAATATTTTAATAATATTTTATCATCTCAACTTAACTCAGTTTAACATTTAAATGCAGCCTTAATGTGGAGGCTATTATTAAAAATGATTTTCTTTTAGACTTTTAAATTTGTCCAATTTTTTTAAGGGAGCATGCTCTATCATGTA
The DNA here is from genome assembly GCF_004785595.1 of Juglans microcarpa x Juglans regia. Classification (NCBI taxonomy): domain Eukaryota; kingdom Viridiplantae; phylum Streptophyta; class Magnoliopsida; order Fagales; family Juglandaceae; genus Juglans; species Juglans microcarpa x Juglans regia. The sequence continues at coordinate 19,100,881 of NC_054595.1, read as the reverse complement.
CAAATCATTTACTTTCATGAAAATTTAATTAAGGGTTATTTGGAAATCGAGAAGGTTTTATCTTATCTCAAAATTTCTCATTTCATTTCTTTTCCAAACATTACTCAAACACAAACACTATTTAATTTCAAATTTTTAAATTTTTCATCTAATCATTATCTAATTATTACAACTTTCCTAAACTTTCAACCAAAATATAAAAAATAATTCAACTTTCTCAAATCCCAAAACAAAAATAAATTTAAAAAATTATATTATAATAATATTTTAACTCTAGAATATTTTTATTCAACTTTTCCTCTCTTTTTTCAAAACCAAATAAAACATCTTAATCCAAATCATTTCACTATTATTCTCAAATAATTTCACTACTATTCACAAATCTCTCATCTCATCTCATTCCTCAAGCATCCCCTATATCTAAAATTAAAAGCAGACCAAAAAAATTAAGGTCTTTTCTTTCTCTAAAAGGTAAGGTAAATGTCCTGTGTTGAGGCAAAGATCTTCTGTTTCTTAGGCAATAATCTGTAGAGGTGATAGGATGTAGGAAGAATTATCTAAACTGTGAGAAAGATTTGAGGTCTGGTTTGGATAGTGAGTTGAAATGAGATAAAAATTGATTAAAATATTGTTACAATATTACTTTTTAATATTATTTTTGTTTTGAGATTTGAAAAAGTTGGATGATTTATTGTATTTTGTTTAAAAGTTAGGAAAAGTTATAATAATTAGATGAGGTGAAATTAATTGAGATAATTTCACTGTCCAAACCAAGTCCCAAACTAACGGAAGAACACAAACAAGAGCTCTTTCTACCGGAAGAAGTTCTCAATGAGTCAATAACAAGAGGGAGATTATGTCTTTTAGTGTTAATTATAGCCGACAAAGGGGTGAACAGAAAAGCATTCAGATTAACGATATCAAATATTTGGAAATCAAAATGATGGATTACTTTCAAAGAAGTTGAGGAGAATCGACTTCTTATGGAATTTTAGAAGAAATCAAACAAGAAAAAAGTGTTGCATGGAATGTCATGGTTGTTTGATAGATTCCTTGTAAGCCTTCGAGACTTTGAAGGCAACACACCACCAAATGACATCACTTTTCTCCAAGGACATTTCTTGATTCAATTACACAACATGCCCTTGGTTGGAATGACTAAAGAGATTTGTGAACAAATAGGCTCTACAACTGGTAAAGTAATGATAGTGGATTCTAATAGGGAAGGCTTCGGGTGGGACAAATTCTTAAGAATTAGAGTGGACATTGACATTACAAAACCTCTTGCACGAGGTAGGCTATTAAAAATTGGAGAAAAGCAATTGTGGATCGGTTTGAAGTATGAGCATTTGCCAAACTTCTACTTTCACTATGGAGTCTTGAAGCATAAGGAGAGAGCGTGCTCAAAGATGAATCAAGGAAAGCAAATGGTAGAGGAAGTGCAGACACAGAATGGTCCATGGTTGCGAGCACTTTCAGCAAGTTCCAGTGTCAATGGTATGAGAAAGTATGGTGGAAGGCTGGAAACAGCTCAAACCAACTTTCGACAATAGAGCAGCTCTGATGAGGAGGAGAGTAGTGGTTCTGAAAAAGGCAAGAAAATTCAAGAGGATAGAGTTGAGGTGCATTCAAAGGCAAATTTGGTAGCGTCAGAATCTTATGGTATTGTAGATGCTCACGAGAAGTTAGGGGAAAACACCAATCATGGTTATGGAGGGAAAGAGTTTCCGTTACAAAAGACACCCCAAAATGCTAAGCTATCTCCAAATGGTAACGATTCAAAGAAAGAAGCTAGCCAGCCTAAACCAGCTGAAATAGACCTGGTTTAGGAAGGAATCTCAGAAGGAATGGATATTCTTGATAAAATGGACCTTGAGGTGATTAATACAGTTCATAAATCTACCATCAATCAAAGGGAACCCAACATTTTCAAGAGTCTTGTATGTACAACTGACATTCTCTCTTTAAATCAAACAAATATTGTTGTTAAGTGAAAATATAACACTAGTTGAAAGAGAAAAGCGAGAGGAAGTTCCTCCTTAAAACTAGGAGAGGACAGTGGGGCCCCGCCCGCCTCGCCCCCACCACTGCGGGGAGATGGCCCCGTCTGTCGATGCGGGTGGTGGGGTAATTCGCCCTCATTCGGCGACCCTTATAGATGCGGGGGATGGATCGGGCTTGGCCTTAGTCTGCATGTTATATTTATATATATATATTTATATTTATATTTATATGTATAAAAAAGCTTATACATTAAACAAAACGACTTTGTTTTGTTTAATGCGTAAATTCACCCCTTTATCGACTCCCTTCTCTAGACTCCCTCAGCTCTCTCTCTCTCACTCTCCCTCTCTCTCTCTTTCTCACTCACTCACACACACACACACACACACACCTCTCTCTCACTCATCGTCGTCGCCTAAAGCCGTTGTCGTCTCCCTCACTGAGTGCTGATCTTTTTCCTATGTCTTCAGCTTGTAAGTAGCCCATGGACCCATTAATTTTTAGTTCTCGGATTGGACTATGGAGAATGAGATTCATGAATGGATTTGGAGGATGGAGTTGTGATTTGTGTGCTGTGGAGATATTTATGTGAATTTATGATGATGTTTATTATTTCATGAATTTGTGATGTTTTATTGTAAATCTAGAGGTTCAATTCAAACCCTAAATTAGAGGTTTCAAGAAACCTCTTGATGTTCATTGTTCATGATTGTATGTATGATTTTATGAAATTATGTTGTGAGTTTTGGAAAGTTACAGTCGGAGTTGGATAGGTACTTGGTGGCAGGGATGCACCCCTTCACATAGGGATATGATATATTGTCTTGGTGGAAGGTCAATGTCGTCAAGTATCCTATCCTTGGAGACATAACCTGCATTATTTTGGTCATCTTTATTATCACAGTAACCCCATAGTCGGCCTTTAGCACCAGAAGACACATATTGTCCAGAATTTATTGTCTCGCGGAGACATTGATTTGCATTTAAAATTGGATCAAAGGGAAGCCAATCCATATTCCAGATGTGGTAGACTTTGTGGAGACCGAGGAGGAGACGAGTGGTTCACAACTTGCATCTGGTGATTGCTCTTACCTTTGATACTGCTATAATATTACTTTTGTTTATAATATATTGTTGTAGTCTCACACCCTCACTTGCTCAAGTTTCAACCATAATTCCAAATTTTTAATGATCTAATCTACAATCCTTGATAGTCTCACTTGGTTTGTACTTGTAGCTTTATGTTTTTAACTTTTTTTATTTATGTTTTCTTATTTGTTTGTAATTCTAATTTGTTTTCTTATTAATGTTTCAGACTTTATAATCTCATAGTCTCACTTGCCCACCACCCCCAAATTCCAATCTTTGGACTCAAATTGCCAGATGCAATTTCTAATATTATAATATTATTGATTTCAACTATTTGGCAATTAGTAATATTTTCATATTAATTTGTATTATTGTAATAGCTTAGAATACTTAGATTTTTAAGTTTGATGCTTTAAACAACATTTATTTAATTTATGTTATATGTAAATTTTTTTTTTAAAAAAAAAATATATATATATATATATAGATTATTATTATTTTTTAAATCTGGGTCTAAAATGGACAAAAAAGAGTTTATGGGAAATGGTACCACCTGGATCCATTTGCCTTGGATGGGAGGCAGACGTACTAGGGGTCCAAATCCGGCCCCCATCACCCGGACGGGGAGCACTGCCTCGATCCCTGGGGGTCGGGGTGTGGGTAGCACCTCTACTTAAAACAAATTGGTATAATAAGTATAAGACTTTTGGATGAAAAATGAGATTCTAGGAAGTGGGAGAACAATGATTTTGTGATTGAAGATTTGGAAACACCATGTGCTAAAAAGCCCAAAAGTATGCTCTTACCTTAAAGGAGATTAAATTAGGATGATTTGAAGGTGTCTATTGTGCAGCTCCACCAGCAGCAATGATTTGGCTAAGTTGGAAATGTCGAGAGCTTAGGAACTTTCGGAAAATTCGAAAACTTCACCGTTTGGTAAGAACAAAGTTCTCAATTTTTGTTTTCCTCGTAGAAGCAAAATGTAAAAGGGGAAGGTGAAAAAAGTAAGGAACCGGTTGGTTTTGAACAGAGCTTTGTAGTGGACAACAATGGTTGGAGTGGAAGATTAGCATTTCTATGGAAGAGTTAGATGCAATTAGAATCAGAATCTTTCACACAAAGACGTATCTCTCTTATTGTTACAATACCTAAAAAACGGAACACAATGGCTTTTAACAGGCTTCTATGGTAGCCCATTGACTAATAAAAAGAAAAATAGTTGGAGGTTACTTTGAAGAATTTGACCATAAGATAATATGGACTCGCTATGCATGACAGATTTCAATGAGATTCTTCAACAAGTTAAGAAATATGGTGGAGCAGTTAGACCATATAGTCAAATGGAATGATTTAGAAAAGCAATTGAAGATTATGGTTTAAGTGGTTTGGATTTCTAATGGTCCAAATACACTTGGGGTAAGAAGGGAGTGATTTTACTAAAGAAAGATTAGATAGAGCATTGAGAAATTCTGGGTGGCACAATTTATATGCATTTACTAATGTGAGGAGACTAGCTATCCAAAGCCCTGACCACGATCCTTTATTTATAATAGCGAGTAATCATTTGGAAGAAGGAAGAAAGAGGCGGAGAATATACATTCCATTGGCACTTGGGTATGAATTCATAATTTCCACAAACTATTTTATGAACCCAAAGTTTTTAGGGAGAATGTGGATGCTTAAGGAATGAGATGAGATGAGAAATTTATAAATAGTAGTGAAATAGTTTGAACTATTGTGTTTTATTGGGTTTTGAAAAATGAGAGAAAATAAATTGAATAAAAATATTATAAAATTAAAATATTGTTAAAATATTATTTTTAATATTATTTTTATATTTGAAAAAATTGATTTATTTTTTGTGTTTTGTTTGGAAGTTTGAGAAAGTTGTAATGATCAAATAATTAATAGATAAAAAAGTTTGTGTTTGAGTGAAGTTTAGAAAGAAAATGAGATGAGATAAGATGAAATTTATTCCCAAACAAACCCTGTGTCTTTGATGAATTCGTACTCTTGTCGGCCTCTGTGAGGTTTGGATTCAAAACTTATTTCATCTCATTTAATCATTATAACTTTTAAAAATTTTCATATAAAATACAATAAACAAGTCAACTTTTTAAAATCTCAAAACAAAAATAATATTATAATAATATTTTATTTAACTTTTAACTTTTATCTCTTCTCATCTCAACTCACTATCTAAACCTCCACTTATTTCATCCCTTTTTATCACTTTTGCCCTGGATACATTTGACAGAGAGTTGGCCAATAAGGCTTTGATCTTCAAAACTATGGTCTCCTTGCTACACATCTTCTCAACCATAAACACCAACTGATATTAGAAGGTAAAACCCCCCACCATCATACCCACACGTGACGATCTTGAAGTTGAAACCACATGGACAGTTGAGACAACCAAGAAGGGGTTGAATAAAACCTGATACCCAGCATATTAGATAAAAACTTCCTTACATAAGCAGCATAACTATTATTACTTAGCAGATGATCAAGAGAATCTTCCCCATATTTCTTCACATCAGTTGCATTTAGATGCGAATAAACCATTGCTGAATTATAGTCTCAAATGATTTTTCATTTCAAGAAACTTATCCAAATGAAAGTAGAAATTTTTAGAGAGGATCTGAACCACACCCATGTATAAAAGTCTGTCCATCATTTCTCACCAGCTGCCAAGAAAACCTTGTTGAAAAGGAGCCATCTTAGCAGCAGTCCAGATTGGTATCTATTTTCCAGAAGTTATTATCACATGTTTAGATATCAATTGAGCAGGCAATGCCTCCCCAACTAACACTTGTACAGTTGAGAATTCCAATCAGTAGAATTCCACATCTCAATAACTAAATCGTCGGGTCTAATTATCCTCCACATTGTACCTCTCAAAACCTCTTTAATCAGACCAGAAAAGAATCTCCAAAAACTAGAATCAAACCAAGAAGAATACATGAGAAAAGGGCGAGAAACCAACAAGTGCTTGGCTCTAAAACACTCAGCTCACAGAGAAGAGTCATGCAGAACCTTTCATGCAACTTAATATGAAGAGCCTTTTCACTTCATTTAAATCCTTAATCCCCAAACCCCCTCCCTCAACTGATTTGCATATCTATTCCAAAGAAAAAATTAAAACCCAAAATAACAGCTGACCAATTCAGTGAATTCTCAAACAAACCTGCCATAGACATTCGCCTAATCTTCGCAGTGGAAGTGTTTTTATGCAATTTTTTCCCTGTAAAATAAAAGAAGTTCATCTGCTCTATGCTGCTCTTTATTGTAACCATCTGAACAAGCAAAGGCATTCTGGATAGGCATCATGCTATGGTTCGGTGAATTGAAAAAATAAATAAATAATCAAAAACTAGTACAATCCTGAAAATAATGAAAATTTTTGCACCAAAAGGTCAAACAGAATGCGTGGGAAATTAACAAAAAAATGTCGTTGGGCAGTATATCTCAATGCACACCATAGAGCATAACCAAATTGAACCAGCACCACAACATTATTGAGCAATACACAATCGCATAAAAAGGGCATTTATCAGGGAGCTAGATGCCTTTGTAATGCAACAGGATCAAAGAAAATATAATTGAAGTGGCAAAATTTCCACAGGTTATTCGCATTTAGCAAAAGTTCCCAATGAAACTAGTAGCGGAGGTATGCCAGCATATAAAGAAAGAATTAATCACAGAGCACAGCTTCAAGAGCAACGAATCAAAGTGGATTGAGTAAATTCAACAAGGTGTCATTATGATGAAGCCATCTACAATTATTTCAACCCATTATCTGCCTTGTACGCTCTCTATTATCTTTTCATCTCCAAAGATCTGATGTCCTCTTTGTATAGCTTCAAGAGTTCAGAAGCTTCCTCCTTGTGAGGCATGACAAACTTCCTCAGAAACGTCTCATCAGGGCATTCAAACAATGAAGTCATGCTAATATCCTTCTTCACCAAACCTTTGGCGAACAAAACTTGAACAACCAAACCCCTAGGAATCAATCGCTTTTCCAAGCTAAGAGAAACAAGAGCCGGGCGTTTGAAAACAACCGAAGGATCCAAACTCATCTTGTTGACAAAAAAATCCATTGCCCCCATAATCTTATCTTTAGAAGCCATCATGCACCATGGATGTCTTTTAAATGCCACAAAAACCTCATCCTCAGACCAACCCCATTTCTTGTAAACATCAACCTTGCTTTCCCATGTTGATTTTCTCATTGCTCGGAAAGCAACCACCGCAATAGCAAAATTCAACCTCAAAGGATTGAATCCCATTTCCTTTACTTCCTCTAAGATCTCTCTAAACCGAACTGGATTGACAATGAGAGATCTAGGGTTGTATTTAAGTAGAGTAAGAATATGACACTCAGGCACTCCGTTCTCTCTCAGTGTATTGATATTAGGCGCCACATAAGTTTCAAGATCAAATGCAAGCATACCCGGAAATCGTATTATTGCTTGAACGGTCTTGTCCTCAGACTGAAGCAAATCTTTAAAGAAATCAAAGGACGGGATAATTTGTTTTGCTAAGCTTCTTTTAAGAAGATGAGGGCACCCAGATAACATTTTGGCAAGGTCACGTCTTGAAATGCCTTTAGAGGCAAGGAATTCAATTTTGGGAAGAAGGGTTCTATTAGTATCAGACAAAAGCACCGTGGGGAGTCTTCTGACAAGTTTCGAGATCTGGGTTTCAGAGAATGCAAGGCTTTTGAAAAAGTTAATCACGAAGTCTGCTCTCTCTGGGGTTTCGAAGCTAACATATCTGGAAGCTGATACAGCAACTTTTGGGGACAATCCAAGTGCGTTTATGAGGTATGAGACTGTGAAAGGTTGTTGATCGGAAGTGCTTGAGATGTTGTATTTCAAAGATAAAGATGGGGGCTGCAGAAAACCCAGTTTGTATATTGGTAGGGGAGTTGCCTTAGCGTATCTCCCATTTCGTATGGTTTTGCAGAGAAAATAAAACATGGGTTTTGAAATTCAGGTAGTGAGAACAGAAACTCACCTATTCTTCAGAGGCAAATATCTTCTTTCGCTGAGTGAGCAAAATTTTCAATCTTCACCGGTGTAGGTGAGTCTGTAGTGAAACCATAACCCACGCATTATAATATTCTATTAGGTTGCAGACACTTAAATAGTTTTCTCACTATTCTTCTCACTTGTCTGAACGAATTTATTTTATTTTATTTAAATTTTAGCTGAACATTATTTTTTCTTAAGTTTTACTTATCTTTTCAAAATCTCATGTGTCTTAATTTAAGGGATTTTCTTTTTAAATAATTTTTTTATTTTTTCTTTATTATTTTTTCTACCTATTTCTCTGGACATCTTTAATTAATCATTTTGTGTTTATGGGAAAGAGAGAAAATGTTAATTTTTTTTTTCACATTTTCATGATTAGTTAATTATTTGTTGCACCCATATTTTCAATTTTTCATCTGTATTAAAATTTTTTTAAACTACTTATGTCTCTAAATGATAATATTTTCAAAATCAGTGTTTTCGTAACAATAATATTTAAAAAAAAATTATATTTTCACGAATGGTCAATAAAATTGGATAATCTCAGTGGTGAGATTGTTTTTTTCAACTTTCAACTATCAATATGAACATGAGAGAAAATGTATATGATTAGAAGAAGAATTTGTTTTATTGGTTAGAATAAAATATTTGCAAAAAATTATTTATAGATGAACAATAACTCCCCGTATCTAGGGAGCTACTGTTCAAATCGCAAAACTTTCCCCTATGATATTAGTCAGCCGAATGTAGAGGGGTTTGTTGTGCAAGACCACACACACTAACGATAAAAGTAAAAGTAAACACGATTAAGTACACGACATATAATATACGTGGTTTGGTAAATTGCCTACGTCCATAGAGTTGCAAAAATCTTATTAACTAGAGGATATTACAATCACTCAATCTCAACTCACACTCTTTAGGACTTTTTGCTCTCTCACACGATATGCACTTACTTAATAATTGTTATCTCAAAATATATTGAAAGTCATACAAAACAAGTCAAACATAACATATTTATAGTAAACGACACTGGAAACCCTAATGTGGCAAAAATTACATTCTTCGCTCGAGCGCTATGTTGAGCACGCCTCGAGCGAATAGGCAATGAACATTAGCTCAAGCGGGATGTCGAGTGTGACTCGTACGAATACTAGGATTTGTGTCTTGCTCGAGCCCACTGTTGAGCGCACCTCGAGTGAACTCACAGGTTGAGTTTCGCTCGAGTGCCATGTCAAGCGAACTCTCTGTCTCTTGATTTTTTGCTCACAGACCAGTCTCCACATGCACCCCAACAGGGTTTTTGTCAAAAACTTAAAACTTTTCCCTAAAATTTCGAGAAAGACATGGTATACTCAACTGGATGTGAATGCTCTTACGGACCGATAGAGGTCGTTTCTTCTGTCATTCTTTTAACGTCAAGTAATAATAAACTACAAATGATATTTGCAGTTCTAGAGTTGTGTCTGTCATAAATCGATTATGGAGTTGAGAATTCTGAAGGTGAGTAGTATGCAACAAGGAAGGGAAAAAATTATAGTTAAATTCGTTAAGCCTTTGTGAAGAATATAGCATTGTTTAGCCTTAAACGATGTCGTTTAATGTGAGGCTTTTGTGTAATAAGTGGAGTATTGCCGTTTAATACGTGATTTCTGTGTAATAAGTGGAACATTGTCGTTTAATACATGATTTCTATAAGTGAAACGATGTCGTTCATATATGTTAAACACTTGTGCGACATCGTATGGTCTATAAGGAATTTAGTTATCAAACAAGAAAGGAAATGAGGGAAAATATCTCGAAGTTCATTCAAGCTATTTTCTCTCTCTCACTTTCTCTTTCCCTCTCTAATTCTTGTTTTTTGGAGATTTACTATCTCGAATTTAGGCACTTGAAGAGGGCCCCTTACATTTGGTATCAGTTGTCATGGCGGTAGGGGTAGGCAGCGGGGGCCCGCCCCCCGCTACCCCAGCCTCGTCAGCCTCGCCCCACATAAAAGATACTAATAGGGGCGGGCTAACCCTAGTGGGGCCCTGCCCCGACCCCCGCTCTGCCCCCACTTCTATATTTATTATTTATATTAATAAATATATATTTATATTTTACAAATTATATATATAAATATATATTACAATTTGTTAGACTTGTTTACAAGAGTGTTAAACTTGTTTACAAGATTGTACATATATTGAATTGGCCACCTATGACAACCTTTATATAGGAGACCAATGCAATATAAGAGTCTTACTTGAACAATGTGGGGCTCACTATAATCCAATGCAATATTGTGAACAAGTCTAACAAATTTAAAAATTGATAACATATTTTTATGTTATCAGTTTTTAAATTATTGTTATATATTTTAATTTTAATTTAATATTTTAATTATATAATAATTTGGGTTTGGGTCTAAAAAAATATTTTTGGACCTAGAAATAATTTTTAGCTTGAATGGGACTGAAGTGGGTGAGGGGCGGGGCGGGGGGCCCTGCCCTTGCCTCCCTAGGGCAGGGTGTAAGGGTAAAAACATCACCCCCTATATATGCAGGGAAGGTGTGACCCTGCCCCTACATATGCGAGTATCACCCCTACATGGTGGAGGGTACTCGGTCCTTTGCATAGTTAATTGATTATTTGAATCATCTGTGACAACAATAAGAAAGACAACAGAAGCATATTGAAGATACAATTGCCACCTTGATACAACAGTAGGAGACTAGTCGTGCAAACAAAGAAAATAAGACAAAATATTTAATGATTTGTTGCAGCTCATTTCTAGAATTTTAGTAAGTGGAACAATGGGTAATGAGGTGGTGGGACATACAGGAAGAAATGGCATCAAGAATCATGCTTTTGTGAGGAATGGTGATGTCAATGAAGTTGTTAGTGAGATACACCAAAGGGAAACCTTTGACAGAGGATTTACTAAGGGAATTAAGTAGGAATTTTCAAGATTTGGTGGTAAGAATCCTTCAAGTTGGGTATACAAAGCAAACCAGTATTTCTTGTATCATCAAGTACCTCCAGGTCAAAGAATATTTATAGCCTTATTTCATATGGATGACGATGGTTTGATATGATTCCAGGATGTTAGTGAAGTAGGGGTTTTCCATACTTGGGAAGAATTTGTGCAGGCTATCCAGGTTAGATTTGGGTCATCTCCTTATAATGCTCTCACAAAGTTAAAACAGGTGGGTATAGTGACCACTTACAAAGCTAAGCTTGAAGTACTTTCTAATAGAATTAGAGGTATTTCTGAGAAGAATAAACTGAGTTATTTTTTAAGTGGTTTAAGAGATGAAATTCAATTGCCTATTAGGATGTTGAGTCCTACAAATCTAAATGATGCATTTGGATTTGCCAAAATTCAAGAGCAATATGTGTGAGTACAAAAAGGCCATGGGAGAGTGGATCTTTCAGTTCCACTCAACAAGGGTCAGGGTTGAATTTGAATAAGTTTGGCCAAACGAGTTCTATTTTAGGAACTCCTAAAACCCAACCTATGACAAATATTTCCTATCATAAGGTTATTGAAGCACAAATGTTAGAACGAAAGAGGAAGGGCCTTTGTTATTTCTTTGAGGAAAAATGGCACCAAGGGCATAAATGCATTAGGCCAAAGTTGCGCTTATTGGAGAGTATGGAGGTGTCTGATAGTACTGACCATGAATTGGATTATGAACAAGCAACAGAAGTGTTAGATGTTGAAGAAACTATGGAGATTGATTCAATCTCACTACAAGTTATTGTAGGTACACCAAGACCTAAAACAACGAGATTAGTGGGGCGGTTGAAAAACAAAAGGGTGGCAATCTTAGTAGATACTGGAAGTACTTCATAACTTTGTGGATACTGGAGTGGCAGCTCGACAACAAGGCTTCGGAGCCTCCACCGAACGACACGGAGAAGAAAGAAGGAAGAAGGAGGTGGAAGTGAAGGTGGTGGTGGCTTGATGTGGGTGAAATGCGTGGCTTAAGATCCGATTGGAGGAAAGGCTGGCGTCGGCAGCAAGTGGTACAAGAATAAGCTGGAAGAAAGAAAAAGAATGAAGAAGGAGTGCAGTGCGGCGCCAAAGAGAAAAGAGATGGAGCCCTAGACTCCATCAAAATGGCGCCATTTGAATTAAAAGGGGAGGGCTGGGTTCTAATTCGCACAAGCTGGGCCAAACACAGCACACACACACACGGCTGGATCATCACATGGGTTGGGTCTAACTTGCACACGGGTTGGGCTTATTTAAAACACACACACAGCCCAATTAAAGTAAATTACCACAACTACACACAAGCCCAACCAACAATTAAAAAAATAAAATAATAACATAAATAAAATATCACAAATAACATAATTAAAATAAATAACACGTTTTAAAACATACGGAAATATAAACACAAGTAAAATTAGAGATCTCACAGCTTATGAATGATGTATTCAGGCCTTTCTTATGGCACTTTGTCATTATTTTATTTGACGACGTCCTTGTTTACAACAAGGATTTGCAATCTCATTTGAGACATTTATATACTGTGTTACAAACCTTGGAGATGCATAACTTGTTTGCTAAGAAATCAAAATGTAAGTTTGTATGTTCTGAAATCGACTATTTGGGCCACTTGATATCTAAGAAAGGGGTGAGGGCTGGTCCTAAGAAGCTTGAGGTCCTGTTTGGGATTGCAGTAGGAGTCTTTAAAAGTGCTTAAATAGACTTAAAAGCTTTTTAATGAAAAAATTAGGTTATTTGGGTATTACATATAAAGCACTTTTAATCTCAAACGTACTTTTCCGAATAGTACAGAATGTAATTCGAATTTAAAAACAACTATCAATAGATGAAAATACCAATACAACTTTAAAATAATTACAAGTTTCAAACTTTCAAAAATAGGGTCATAATCTTTAGAAATTCAAATAATTGTCATTTCTACTTCAAAACATTTTTTTTAAATTTATTTCCAAACAAACATAATATGTTTGAAAGTGATTTAAATATATGATTACCAAACAATAAATAACTTTTTAATAGTAAAACTTATTACTCAAGTTATAAGCTATATTTCCTACCGCAATCCCAAACATGTACAAAGTCTAAGTTAAGCTCGTCAGTCCCTAAGAATTTCAAGTCATTGAGAGATTTCTTGGGGCTAACAGATTACTATAGGAAGTTTATTAAAGGCTATGAGAAGTTAGTTGATCCTTTGACTGCCTTGTTAAAAAATGCCTTATTGTGGATTGAAGAAGCAATTGAATCATTCAATCAACTTAAGATGGCGGTTACAAAGCCACCAGCGTTAACCCTACCAGACTTTTCTAAAGTCTTTTTGATTGGGTGTGATCCATGTGGGAGTGGAGTGGGGGTTGTTTTGATGCAGGATCAAAGACCCTTAGCTTTTCTCAGTCAAGCATTAAAAGGTAGAAACCTGCAATTATCCACTTATGAAAAATAATTACTAGCCTTGGTCATAACAATAAAGAAATGGAGACCCTATTTCCTTAGTGGTGCATTTATAGTAACTGATCATTAGAGTTTGAAGTATTCTCTAGAACAACAGGTTGGTACTCCTGCATAGCATAGATAGTTATCCAAATTGCTCAGGTATGAATTTTCCATGAATATAAAAAGGTAGTTGAAAATAAGGTTGTTGAAAATAAGGTGGTTGGTGCCTTGTTTAGGAGGGATGGCCTTGAAGGTTTTGTTTCCTTAGTAGTTATAACCTTTCCAACTCCCACTTGGTTGGAAGTGGGAGTTGGAGGTTGCATATTTTGAAGACCCAGTGGCACAGCAGCAACTCAGTTTGTTGCAAGATGGTTCACACTCTAGTTCCTCTTTCACGTTGAAGCATGGAGTATTGTTTAAGAAGGGCAAAATTTACATTCCCAACTGTACTAAGTTGAAGCTAAAAGTTTTACATTTTGTACATGCTTGCCCCTTGTAGGTCATTCTGGTTTTCATAAATCCCTATAGCGTGCAAAAGCTTACTTTTACTTGCCTTGTCTGAAAACTGAGGTAAAAAGGTTCATTAGAGAATGTGAAGTATGTCAGACGAGAGAAAAGTGGAAAACATCCACCCTACAAGTTTATTGCAACCACTGCCAATTCCACAAACCATTTGAACTGATATTTCGATAGATTTTGTGGAATGGTTACTTGTATCAAAGGGAAATTTTGTCACCATGGTGGTTGTGCACAGGTTATCCAAATATGCTCACTTCATGGCCCTAAACCATCACTTCACAACATCCAATGTAGCTTCTTTGTTTCTAAACAATGTTTTTTAAGTTTCATGGCATGCTTAAAAGTATTGTTTCAAATCGGGAGTCCACATCCACTAGCTCATTTTGGAAAGAGTTTTTTAAATTGTAAGGAGTGAATTTGTCCTATTCTTTTGCTTACCACCCTCAAAGTGACGGTCAAACTAAGGCAGTTAACAAATACTTGGAGCACTTTTTTGAGATTCTTTTTTTCCTGGTGACAAACTTAGATTCTAGTTTGATTGGTTGGCCTTGGCTAAATGTAGGGGAGAATTCGGTTCGGTCTTGTTGGTCCATAAGGGGTTTTTGGGATCGGATCGAAAGTTTCGATCTAACATTTCCCCACTCTGGACTGGACCGAATATCCTTATGGGCCGAACTAGACCGTTAGCCATCGGTCCGTTTGGTTGGGCCCAAAACCAAATGGGCAAGTTTCATGTTTTTCGGCTCAACTTATTTTTTAGACACGTTTCAGCCCGATAACATTTTATCCCACTTTTCAGCCCAATTAATATTTACCAATATGCAATATACCAATAAGTTAATAACATCCAAACTCTACATAAATGAAAATATATAAAATAAAAGGAAAAAATATACATTAAAATTATCCATATGGACCATATCCATCCAAAAAAGGTTATCAATCATACTAATAAAATTAGAAACAAAACATAGAGTAAAAGAAATTAAAAAAATCCCTAATTATCTAAAGTCCAAATAAAAGAAAAAACCTAAAAAAGTAAAGGCGACTGGCACATAAAAATTATTCGATCCTTGCATCTATCCATAATCAACTTACTTATAAAACAATATTACAAATTATAAATATTACAAATGACTGAATGGTAATAAAATAAAAATGACTGGATGACATTGAGGCCACAGGCCCAAAACTCAAACTCCAAGTCCACAACTCCAAGTCTCCACAAGTCACAAAAACGATTTTACTACAAAAACATAGCAAACAAATATCTTAGTTTACATTTTTTTCATGCTAACCAAAATAACTTGTATAGTAATATATTCTTCTCACGTCAATCATCTGCAATGGGTGTAGACATTGTATTCGATGTCTCCATAGAATTTTCAACCTCTACAACAAGTTTTATACATAAAAGATCAAACAAAACAAATTATATAAATTTACATGTCATATAAATCAATGAATCATGAAAAGATACATAAGGAAATTAATTTTTTACGTATTCATATCTAACTACTTCTCAAAATCCTCCACCTCATCCATTAAAGCCCTAAGGCTAATTGGAGTATAAGAAAAACGAAGTCAATTATGTGCACAAATGAGGCCCTTTACCATCATCAGAGAGAAACTACTTTGAAAAAAATCAAGCTATACTAAATGCAGATTCAGAAGCCATTGTAAATACCGGTATTGCAAAAACATCGCATGCAACTTTTGAAAGTACGTGGTGTCTAACGGAATTAGCTAGGTATGTATCTAGCTTTCAGAACGTCAAAATTTGCACTAAGTCCCTCACAGCTTTCAGCTAGGTATCTATTAGGGGTGAGCAAAATTTTTGATTTTCTAACTCTAGCCAAATTTCGACAATGCTCTTATTCCGACGGAGTCGGAGTTTGCAGAATTCGAAGTCAGAGTCAGAGTCAGAGTTAGAGTTACTCAGACTTCATTAGTTGGAGTTTGGAGTCGGATTCGGATTCGGAGCCCACATGGGCTTCAAACTCCGAACTCCGAACCCCGAACTCCGAAATTTATTTTTTAAAAAACATATAATCAAAACGATGTCGTTTCACTTTAAGAGAAATGACATCGTTTCACTCAAGCGGGTCCAAAACGCAGGGGGACGTTTTGGTCTAGTAACTAAATGCCTTTGTTCCGCCACTTCTAGTAGAATGACGTCGTTTCATGAATAAAGGGGTCCAAAACGTAGGAACCCCTTCTGCCCCCCTCACTTTCGCACAACAAACCTGCAACTCCATAGTCTCCCTTTGTCTCCACACCGTGCTTCACCTCCTTCAGTCCCTAGCCATCTACCATCACTTAAGGCCACCGCAAGCCACCTTCTGGAGTTCATCACAAATTGTAGGCCACTCAGCCACTCCATTTTTTGTAGAATTTTACTGTTCCAAAATTATTTAATTGTCACATTGTGGTTTTAAATTTGTGAAATGTGTTTGATTTGTTATTTGCATTTAATGATTTCGATTTTTAGGTTGTTAAATTTAGGAATTGAGGGATTTAAGTTTTGGAAAAATTGGGTGTTTTTGTTCTAGGTGACGTTCGCTCGTGTGTCAAGCGAACCTCACACAAATTGTTCGATCGAGCCTTCATTCTAGTGTTGCTCGAGTAACATCACACAGATTGTTCAATTGAGCCTTCGCTCGAATGTGGCTCGAGCGGACGTTCATTTTTTTATGTTTTATTTATTTTTAAAATGACAAACACAAATAGACACATATGTTTTTCCTTTTCAATGTGTTTCCAATTTGTGAATAATTTTCATAATATGTTAAGTGACAATTGTTTATTAATTATTTTAGATTATTTACTCAAATTATGGATGTAACACCATCTTGTCGTGATTCTCCACAAGAGGATGATGCACAGTGGTTGGCGTTATCAATAGGCATTTCGGGCCATAGGCCCCCATCTAGAGCAAATATCTCTTGTGCAAGTAGTCGAGTCCCAATAGATTTAGAAGATGTTGATATGCTTAATGATGAGGAGGAGTTGATGAATGTTGAGGTCGATCCACCAGTATGACCTAGTAAAAAAAGGTTTGAATATGAGAACATTTCATCAAAGTTCTTGGTGATCGTGAGAACCCGCAGGCTCGATGCCGCTACTGTGGGCAACTATGCAGGTGTCATTCGAAGAAGCAAGGCACTTCAATATTAATAACACATCTCACAGGCTACCAATGGTATAAGATAGACAAAGGGCTAGTGGCAATTGATTAGATGAAACTAAGTTACGAGACTTCTACGGCCACTGATGGCACATAAATTAGTTTATCAATACCTTAATATAATGAGAAGATGTTGATGGATTTTCTTGCAGAGATGATCACCACTGATGAGATTTCTTTTACCACGGTTAACAAGATAGTCTTCCGCAAATTTGTACACACTTTAAAGCCACGATTTCTCATGCATTCACAGTATAATGTGATGCGCGATTATTTAAAGAGGCATGCCAAGGAGAATGCAGCAATGAAGTAAATGTTTGTCTTCACTGGCCAAAGAATATCATTTACGATTGATACATGGACCCCCATACAGAATATGGGCTACATGAACCCACTTTATTGACAATGAGTGGATGTTACAGAAGTAGATTATCGGCTTCAAAGGAATTGTTAATCATAATGATTCATCCATTGGCAATGAGATGAATGACTGTATAAAGGATTGTGGGCTGAGAAAAGTACTTTGTATCACGGTTGACAATGCAGTGCGAATGAACTGCTATTGATTAGTTCAGGTGGAATACAAAAGTAAATGAGGATATCATTCGTAAGAACCAATTTATCCATGATCAATGTTGTGCCTGAATCATCAACCTCATAGTTTCTGAGGGGTTCAAGGAGGTTGATGATTCTATTATTAAAGTTTGGAACCTTGTGAGATATGTGAGAGCTTTTCCCTAACAGCTACTCCAATTTAAGGTAATAGTTGAACAACTTGAGATCCTATCTTCTAGTATGTTGCAACTGGACGTTCCGACTCGATGAAACTCTACATACATAATGTTGGATGTAAAGCAGATGTACCAAACAACGTTCAAGTGGATGAGGGCATAAGTTATGTTTTGCTGGAGTCAATTAGGGGGAGAAGGGGTTCGATATGCCGAACACAGTTGATTGGGCCAATGTCAGATATTTTGTTCAATTCTTGAAGTTATTTTATGACATAGCTTTGCGGATATCTGGGACAAAATGTCCTACTATGAACATGTACTTCGAGTAGCTTTGGAGCTTTATGACCACTTGCAATAGAATTATGCTGACCACTAGTTTGTTGAATGCAATGACTATGAGGATGAAATACAAATATAATAAAGGGTTAATTACACTTTGCCCCCTTGGACTTTCACTCAATTCACAATGTGCCTTTGAAACTACTAATTGCATCAAAGTGGACTCTCGAATTTTTCAAACTTCTCAATCCCCTCTTTCGTCTACCAGTAGCATTAAATCTAATGAAAATTCACTACACGTGCTGCTTATGTGCATAACATTCACTGTAAAGATGTAATATTCATCTAATTTATTATCATTGACCATATAAAATATAAATAGTATATGCTATCAATTAATAATAAATCATAAATTATTAAATAATTTTTTTATTAATTTATATATGGTTAATGAATATCAAATAATTTCATTATGTACATAGATTATTTATACTTGCTTGCAACTTAGGTATAAAATAATTTTATATATGGTTAATGATTACTGATTTATTATTAATTGATAGTATGTATTATTTTATATTTTACATGGTCAATGATAATAAAATAGATAAAAATTACATCTTTGCAGTGAATTTTTGTTAGATTTAACATTGCTGGTAGACGAAAGGGGGGATTTGAGAAGTTTTGAAAGTTCGAGAGTCCACTTTGATGCAATTAGTAGTTTTGGAGACATATTGTGAATTGAGTAAAAATTCACAGGAGCAAAGTGTAATTAACCCTATAATAAATATTGGGGAGACGTGGAGAAGAGAAATATATTATTATTTGTGGTTGCAATCCTTGATCCCCGATATAAGTTGGCAATTGTAGAAGATTGGATTAGGGATGTCCACGGTGATGATGACGCTGATCAGTTTATTAGATTGCTTAAATATGATATTGATGATTTATATAACTATTACAACAACAGTGGTCAGTTTTCAACCGAAGGTGGTAGCTCGTCACGCCTGATTGGCTCGACATTTTCCTAGGATGACGCACATGGACAAAGTTCAAATTTATTACAGTTACGACGGTATCATCGAAATCGTGCATCGAGAAATATTATGCAATATAAGTTTGAGGTTGGGTATTACTTTATAGAAGGTGTCGAGGTACCTAGTGATACATTCCAGATTTTAACTTGGTGGAAGGTGAATTCTGGCAAGTTCATTCATATCACCATGGTTGCCTCTGAGTCAGTGTTTAGTGTCGGAGGTCGTGTCTTGGATGCTTATCAGAGTTCATTGTCACTGACCACCGTCTAGGCCCTCGTTTGCACACAGAATTGGTTAAGTTCAACTCTTATTGGAGTAAATATTGTTGATACCGAGAGCTATAGGCTTGATTCAGGTAACTTTATAGTTTTAAATGATTTTTTACATAATTTTAATGTTTTTATTATTTAATATATAATTTATATGATTTTGTAGACCTAATTGTGAACCCTAGACTAATTGTGGATGACTGAGACGGACGTTCTGTGGGATGGCCCTTTTATTAGTGAGAAACTCAATACCATGATTACTATCATACAAAACTCGTTAGAGTTAGAGATGGAGGTCATAATGTGTCATATTTTATATCATATATCACTTAACTGATGGTTTCGAAGTCTATAGTTAAATGACTAAAAAAAATATAGTGCATTTGATAAATAAAATTCCATGCAGGAAAATTGAAAATCACTATCAAGTCATCAACTCAAATGCATGGGCTGTCAAGATTAATGCGGGAGATTGTGGCTATTTCATATTTGAATGAAATCTATGATATTATTAATATTTTGGTGCTATAAGTTTAAATTTATTACAATTTGTAGTTTTAAATTTAAATTTATCATTTGTGATTTGTAGGTTGATTTAGTCATTGTATTTAAATTTTAACTTTTTAACTTATTTTTGAAAGTATTTTAGATTTTGTTAATTATTTTTTTACATATATATTTTTTTTATAAATATTTTCTAAACAATGGTGGACCAATCTTAATTTTAGATTGGGCCTTGGATATTGAGTCTTGGGCCCAGTTGTGGGGAAGCCACTTCTACTCTAATTGGAGCTAGAGCTCCAAACTCCTATCGGAGTCAGAGCAGCTTTTGACCTCTGACCCTAGAAAACAATGGCATAACATTGATTACTATTGTATTAACATAATTCACTTAGAAAATACACTATACATGCTTAATATGGCATATGTTTTGTTAAAAAAAAAATATCCAATAAAAAAATAAACAATCTGATTCGGTGGATATTAATTTGCAGTGGCATTTTAATTTGTTAAAGAAAAGAAATGTAAAGTGGGGGGATTTCGTACCTTAGATGCAACGACAACATGCAGAGGGGCTGGGAATTAAGAGATGTTGATCGATCTTTCTATGAAATTAGGGTTGTAAGAAATAGATGGAAAGAGAGAAAGGTTGAGATTAGGCAAGAACATGGCTAAAAATCGCGATTAAATCACTTGAGTGAGGATTTTGGTTTCCTAAATCACTTGAGTTTTTTGGATTTTTTTTCAAGGAACATATGCGAGATAAGGATTTTGTACCTTAAATACAGTGGCAGCATGCGGTGGAGCAGCTGTGAGTTGTGGCGGGCACACGAAAATTTCTAGGGTTTATGAATTATCAAGTACATGACAAATACAGAGGGACTTGGGAAAATGAGAGAGTGAGAGAGAATGTGGCCAATACATCAAAGAACTTGTGTTGAAACGACAACGTTTGGCTTCAAAATAAAGCTAAACGGCGCCATTTAGATCCTATTTCACTCTAAATGGTGTTGGACCTTTGTTTGTTTCATCTTTTTCTCTTTTACAAGTAAATTAACAAAAAAATATATTTAAATTACTAAAATTAAAATGAAGTGAATTCTTAATATGGATTATGTAACTAACTCATTAAAAAATATTTAATTATAATTATATTTATGATGTTAATAGTTACTAACTTAAACTTTAATATTCATAATTATTAATGATGGCCTATATTAAAAATTAAAATCCAACATTTTAATAATTTCATTGTCCATAGATTATTCATGCTTGCTTGCAACTTAGGTATCTTTAAAAAAATTACGTAATTCCTTTAATTTAAGTGTAAAAAGTAGATTATGTATGAATGTATCTAGATATAATAACATATATTATTATATGATTTATGATATATTGTTAATTGATAGTATATATTATTTAACATTTTATATGTTCAATGATTATAAATTAGATGAAAATTACAAAATTAACTTATACATTACTATATAAGATAATATGTAATATATATCTCCTATATCTTTAAAGAGGCTATCCTCGGGTGAACAGTAACATCAACAGTAATGAACAGTAACATCCTCGGGGTGAACAGTAACATCAACAGTAATGAATAGTTTTTTTTTACATCTTTTATTCCGCATAGCCTATCCGCATATAATAGTGTTTTTTTTTACACATTTTATTCAGCATAGCCTATCCTCGTATGAACAGTAATAAATAATATTTTTTTAACACTTTTTATTCCACATATACTCCTATGTAATTGACTAAGTAATATAAATAGTAATAAATAGTGTTTTTTTTTACACTTTTTATTCCGCATATACCCCTATGTAACTGACTATTATTACAATTGTGCCCTTTTAAGTTTTCAGTTTTACAAAAAAGTACATAAATAGCTTACAATAATTACAAAAATTTCCATTAAAAATTATTTTTCGTGTAGTATTTTCTAAAGGTTTTGAACTATTTTAATGTATTAACAAAAATGACCCTAACTAGATATTTTTATTCTCTTAAAAATGTTCAGTAACATTTCATCATTTATTTAATGATGAAAAATTAGTATTTTATAAATTAAAGTTGATTTTAAGTGTATGATATAATATTTATATTTTAATTATCTATTTTATGTTAGGTTAAATCAATATTTAAACTTCTACCGTTATATTAAATCTAAAGAATCAAGATGAAGGGTTGGGATTTAAAACCCCAAACCCAACTTTTTTCCCAACTTTTCCTTTCTCTCTCTTTGCAAAAGCATACAATAGTAACGATTTATGAATTAAATAAAAGCTCTTTAAAAGCATATTCTAAACAACACCTAATTAAAAATACCATTATTTATATAAATGAGCCAATATACAAAATCACCATTCAATTGACAAGCTCATGAGAGTTGCATATTTAAAATCACCAACCTTATAAACACAATTTTTTACTTAAATATTATCAAGTTTATAAGCAATAATAATAATAATAATAATTGTGACAACACTGAAAACTAATCTAGTTGCTGCACAAGAGAGAATGAAACTATAATATGACATACACAAGACATAAAGGAAATTTGTAGAGGGTGATCGGGTGTATCTAAGGCTTCCAATCTTATAGGCAATAGTCTTTGGTAGTCAAACATGATTTGAAGCTTTGTCTAAGGTCTTTTTGGTCATTTTCAGATAAACATAATTGATAAAGTGGCTTACATTCTTGATCTTCCCCCCACACCCAACTTCATCTAGTTTTCCAACTTGATCCAGTTTTCCATATTTCTTGTTTAAAGAAAAAATTGGGCTAACATGTATCACTACTATCCACTCTTCTACCAATTATTATTCATGGGGAGCTTATGCCTAAACCTGAAGAGACTACATTGCTGTAGTAGTAAAGTGAACAATAAAGTTGTGGTCAAGATGCTTATGCAGTGGTAGGGTGCGAGGGTGGATGATGCTACTTGCGAATCCTATTGGAAACTCCGTCATCGATTCCCTCACCTTGTGGGCTAAATGCTTTAAAGGGGAGGGTTATGTCATGGATCAATAATGGAGTTGAGGATATTGAAGGTGAGCAGTAAGACAACAAGGAAGAGAAGAAATGACATTTAAATTCGTTAAGTCTTTTTGCAGAATACAATGTTGTTTAGCCTTAGAATAAACCGTGTCATTTAATATGAGATTTTTGTGTAATAAGTGGAACGTTGTCGTTTAATACGTGATTTGTATAAGTTGAATGATATCGTTCATATATGCTAAACAAGGAAGGAAATGAGGGAAAACAATTCCGAAGTTCATTCAAGCGATTTCCTCTCTCTTTCTTGTTCTTTTGTTTTCTCTCTCTTTCTCTTTCTCTCTCTAATTCTTGTTTTTTGGAGATTGACTATCTCGAATTCAGTCACTTGAAGAGGGCCCCTTATAGTGCCATACGCATTTTTTTAAAATAGATAAATATGAGACCTGTATGAAAAAAATTAATTTTTTAATGACAAACCTCACAATTTTTTAAAGGGAGTGTGTAAGTTTTGCACACTTTAGAACTGTGCGTGAAACTTGAATACCCTAAAAGCTTATCTAATATTCTAGCATTACTTCCAAACACAGTATAGAGATCCGATATTTGACTGAAGAAAGAATTGGATTAAGTTTCATTACGTTTTACGAGTGAATATTTTTTTAATAATTAGTTAGTTTTTTTTTTCACCTCTAACTCGATGCTTCTCAAATCATGTAGTTTTAGGTTGAACTTTTTCAATTTCATATGACCAAATGAAGATATCCACTATGATACTAAGAAGTATAGGGTCATCCCCTATTGCCATACCTACTTTTCATTGTCAAGGAAACTTTCTTGGTGCTATTTGAATAATGTGATGGATAAAAATCCATTTTTATTGGAAATATTTTCAAAATAATATATATTTTATTTATTATTAAAATTATTTTTCGGTATTATTTTGGAAGTTATGAATTACGTTGAAAAGAAAGAATTTATAAAAAGTTTATAAGCTATGAATTACGCTTATAATAAATTGGGTCTACATAAAGACACTAAACAGTCATGGCTCAATGGTATGGGAATATAGCAATAGTGGCTAGTACAGCTGACAGCTTATTCATCTCCACACTCCACAACTTTTTCTTTCTATTTTCATAGGGTGTGGGTGTGGGGTAGTGAATAGTGATTGATGAAAAGATTAATTCTTTTTGTCTTTTTGTGATTTAGAATACTACATGCAAGAATTTTCAATATATGATTTAGAGCTTGAGCAATGCAATGATCAACAGGTATGAATGCTTAAAAATGATGGATTCTTCTCTCTTAAATCTGCTTGTTAAGTTCATAGGAAATCTGCATGTCATACAAGTTCATGAGGCCGTCAATTGTAAAGTTTTCGTATGATTATTTGAGCTCAATACTATATTAAAGCCTAATACGCTTAGCATATTATAAGATGCAGTGCAGATTGTAAGAAAGGGAAATAATGCAGGAAAAGGGTGTTGATTCCTACCCCTTTCAATGAAAATTTCAGTCAGTGTCCCATCTGCATATTCTCGAAGCTCCTGCTTGCTCAATGTTCCATTCATATCTTTATCAAGGGCAAGAAACATGTCTGCACACAAGAATGAGGGTGCAGTTAGCCACACGATTCCAACGGTGCATGAGGAAAAGGTCGTAGGTGCCTCCGATGCGCGCAACTGCATGGGATTTACCTGCCAACTATTATCTGCATGCCGTGCATCTTAATTCGCTTTTATATTTAGTCACATGTAATAAAAGAAAATGAAAAGAAATTAAGGGCGCATGTGTGCATATAAATTAAGTACGTCGATAACATAAAAGTGAAGAATTACGGCCTGACTTAATAGATCGAGCTTACCCTTTGTAGAACTTAATTCATGGGCCGAACTTCCTTTTTAAAAAGAACAAAATAATAATAATAATAACAAAAATAAAAAAACTTAATTGTGCCGAACTTAGCTCGAGTTAGGATCATGAGATATAATGTGGAGGCCGTTATCATTAAAAATGATTTTCCTTTAGACTTTAAATTTGTCCAATTTTAAGGGAGCATGCTCTATGATGGATGTACAGATCATTTACTTCCATGAAAATCTAATTAGGGTTGTTTGGAAATTGAGATGGTTTCATCTTATCTTAAAATTTCTCATTTTATTTCATTCTCAAACATCACTCAAATACAAACATTTTTTAATTTTTAATTTTTAACTTCTTCATTTAATCATTACAACTTCTCAAACTTCCAACCAAAATACCAAAAATAATTCAACTTTTTCAAATCCTAAAACAAAAAAATTTAAAAAATTATGTTATAACAATATTTTAACTCTATAATATTTTTATTCAATATTTTTTTTTTCAAAACCAAATAAAACATTTTAATACAAATCATTTCACTACTATTCTCAAATAATTTCACTAATATTCACAATTTCTCATCTCATCTCATTCCTCAAGCATGCCCTATATATATAATTAAAAGCAGATCCAAAAAAATTATGGTCCTTTCTTTCTCTAAAAGGTAAGGTGAATCTCCTATGCCGAGGCAAAGATCTTTTGTTTCTTAGGCAATAGTCTATAGAGGTGATAGGTTGGAGGAAGAATTATCCAAACTGTGAGAAAGATTTAGGCCTGGTTTAGATAGTGAGTTGAAATGAGATGAAAGTTGATTAAAATATTGTTAGAATATTACTTTTTAATATTATTTTTACTTTGAGATTTGAAAAAATTGAATTATTTATTGTATTTTGTTTGAAAGTTTAGAAAATTTATAATAATTAGATTAGATGAATTGAGATGGTTTAACTATCCAAACCAGGTTTCAAAGTAACAAAAGAAGATAAACAAGAGCTCTTTCCACCAGAAGAAGTTCTCAATGAGTTAATAACAAAAGGGAGATTATGTCTTTTAGCGTTAATTATAGCCGACAAAGGGGGTGAACATAAAAGCATTTAGATTAACGATATCAAATATTTGGAAACCAGAATGATGGATTGCTTTCAAAGAAGTTGAGGAGAACATATTTCTTATGCAATTTCAGAAGGAATCAAACAAGAAAAAAGTGTTGCATGGAAGGTTATGGTTGTTTGATAGATTCCTTGTAAGTTGTAAGCCTTCGAGACTTTGAAGGCAACACACCACCAAATGACATCACTTTTCTCCAAGGACATTTCTTGGTTCAATTACACAACATACCCTTGGCTGGAATGACTAAAGAGATTAGTGAACAAATAGGCTCTACAATTGGTAAAGTAATGATAGTGGATTCTAATAGGAAAGGCTTCGGGTGGGACAAATTCTTAAGAATTAGAGTGGACATTGACATTACAAACCCTTTTGCACGAGGTAGGCTATTAAAAATTGGAGAAAAGAAATTGTGGATCGGTTTGAAGTGTGAGCATTTGCCAAACTTTTGCTTTCACTATGGAGTCCTAAAGCATAAGGAGAGAGCGTGCTCAAAGATGAATCAAGGAAAGCAAATGGTAGAGGAAGTGCATACACAATATAGCCCATGGTTGCGAGCACTTTCAATAAGTTCCAGTGCCAATGGTATGAGAAAGTATGGTGGGAGGCTGGAAATAGCTCAAACCAACTTTCGACAATAGAGCAACACCGATGAGGAGGAGAGTAGTGGTTCTGAAAAAGGTAAGAAAATTCAAGAGAATAGAGTTGAGGCACATTCAAAGGCAAATTTGGTAGCGTTAGAATCTTATGGTATTGTAGATGCTCACGAGAAGTTAGGGGAAAACACCAATCATGGTTGTAGAGGGAAAGAGTTTTCATTACAAAAGACACCCCCGAGCTCGTTAACAATTCAAAGAAGGAAGCTAGCCAACCCAAACCAGTTGGAATAGACCTGGTTCAAGAAGGAATCTTAGAAGGAATGGATATTCTTGATAAAATGGACCTCAAGGTGATTGATATAGTTCATAAATCTACCATCAATCAAAGGGAACCCAACATTCTCAACAGTCTTGTAAGTACAATTGACATTCTCTCTTTAAATCCAACAAATATTGTTATTAAGTAAAAATTTAATACTAGTTGGAAGAGAAAAGCGAGAGGAAGTTCCTCCTTAAAACTAGGAAAGGGCAGCGAGGCCACGCCTCCTCCTCTGCCATGGCGGAGCGGTGGCCCTGTCCATCGGGCTTGCAAGTGCGGGGAATGGACCGGGCTTGGCCCTAGTCTGCATGTTATATATAATTATATATATATATATATATGTATGTATAAAAAAGCTTATACATTAAATAAAATGACGTCATTTTGTTTAATGCGTAAATTCACCCCCTTTATTAACTCCCTTCTCTCAGACTCCCTCAGCTCTGTCTTTGTCTCTGTCTCTCTGTCTCTCTCTCTCTCTCTCCACGACCCACATAGACCTCTCTCTTACTCGTTGCCCTTGCCTAGAACTATCGTCGTCTCCTTCATCGAGTTTGTGTCTCTCTCCTACGTCTTCAGCTTGTAAGTAGCCCAAGGACCCATTAATTTTTAGTTCTCAAATTGGACTATGGAGAATGGGATTCATGAATGGATTTAGAGGATGGGATTGTGATTTGTGTGCTGTGGAGATATTTGTGTAAATTTGTATGATGTTAATTGTTTCGTGAATTTGTGATGTTATATTGTAAATCTAGGGGTTCATTTCGAAATCCTAAATTAGATTGAAATCCTAAATTAGTTTAGAGACTTCAAAATTGAAACCCCAAACTGTTAGGATTTTCAAAATTGAAACCCAAAATTGTTAAGGGTTTCAATTTTGAAACCCCTAATTTAGTTTAACAATATGTTTTTGGGAGTTTCAATCAAATTTAATTTTGAAACCCCAAATCTTTTGGGAATTTCAATATTGAAACTCTTTGATGTTTATTGTTCATGACTGTATGTATGATTTTATGAAATTGTGTTGTGATTTCTGGATAGTCACAGTTGGAGTTGGATAGGTACTTGGTAGTAGAGATGCACCATTTCACATAGGGATATGATATATTATCTTGGTGGAAGGTCAATGCCGTCAAGTATCACATCGTTGGAGACATAGCCTACAATATTTTGGTCATCCTTATTACTACAGTAGCCCCAAAGTCGGCCTTTATCATCGGGAGACGCATATTGGATCCATTCCGGAGTTTACCATCTCCTACTACTGTGGAGGCATTGATTTGTACTCAAAATTAGATCAAAGGGAAGTCAATCCATATTCCAGATGTGGTAGACTTTGTGTAGGAGGAGACGAGTGGTTCATAACTTGCATTTGATAACCGATCTTACCTTTGATATTACTATAATATTACTTTTGCTTATAATATAATGGTGTAGTCTCACACCCTCACTTGCCCTAAGTTTCAATTCTAATCCCAAATTTTTAATGATCTAATATGAAATCCTTGATAGTCTCATTTGGTTTGTACTTGTAGCTTTATGTTTTTAACTTTTTTTTACATATGTATATATTATTATATTGTTTGTAATTCTAATTTGCCTATTAATGTTTCAAATTTTATAATCTCACAGTCTCATTTGCCCACAACCCCCAAATTCCAATCTCCAAACCCGAAGTCATCTTGTTTGTCAAATTGCCAGCTGCAATTTCTAATATTGTAATATTATTGATTTCAACCATTTGACAATTAGTAATATTTTTATATTAATTTTCATTATTGTAATAGCTTAAAATACCTAAATTTTTATGTTTTATGCTTTAAACAAACTTTATTTAATTTTATGTTATATGTAAATTTTAACATATAATTTTTCTTTTTTTAAGACTTTTGATTTTTAAAATTTAGGTCCAAAATGGCCCAAAAAGAGGTTATATGGGGCAAATGGGACCACCTTTGCCTTGGATGGCAGGCGGATTGGCAACCTGAGGTAGGCTACGCGGTTAACCGATTTCTTTGTCTTCTTCTTTATGCTCCTAGTCTTCGATCGGCCCGCTGAAGCCTTTGTTCCCTTTTTAGTGGGGAAGTCACAAGGCTCATCATCGGATGACACTGCTATGAGTGATAGAGGTGGGGCAACTGCGCCAAATATATGGACCGTTTTATGGGGACTTGACTCAACCTCTTCCTCTTCGTTCGCCATAAAATATTGGTAACATGTGGTGTTTGCGACGTACTAGGGGTCCAAATCTGCCCCCATCACCCAAACAAACCCTATGTCTATGATGAATTCATACTCTCATCGACCTATGGGAGGTTTGGATTCAAAACTTATTTCATCTTATTTAATCATTACAACTTTTATACAAAATACAATAAACAAGTCAACTTTTTCAAATTTTAAAATAAAAATAATATTATAAAAATATTTTATTCAACTTTCAATTTTTATCTTATTTCGTCTCGTTTCGTCTCAACTCACTATTCAATCATCTCCTTATTTCAGAATTTGAAAACCAATATTTAGATTGGCTGACCCAGCCCATCATGTACACTTGAGCCCGTTTGAACTCTTCGGCCCAAAAGGCCCACGTATATAATTGCGCTATCAAAGCCCCTCTCTTTCTCTGCGTCTGTGAAATCAGGGATTCAGGATCGTCTTCTCGAGAATCATCGCCGAGAATGAAGCACGAGAAGTTCGTCTCGGAGGTAATTTGGCCTGCAATTCGGGGTAAATCTTGTCCGATCTGCCTCAAAGATCTTGAATTTCGCGGAGCGGCGGTGCTGACGGTGTGCACGCACGCCTACTGCGTGGAATGCATTCGCAAATGGAGCAACTTGAGAAGAAGATGCCCCCTGTGTAACGCCGACTTCGATTCCTGGTTCTGCAAAATAAACCTTTCTTCTCGAACTTTCTGCAAGGAGAGATTATCTGCTTTGAGTAATCGTACAAGAAACGTCGACGTTGAAGTTGAGTTGAGCCGACGAATTGATCCTCGAAGGTTAGACTTCTGGATATATGTTTGGTTGCAGAGAAGTGTAGGACAAGTGGAAAGAAATTTTACCTTTTGGGAAGAGAGAGAGAGAGAGAAGAAAAACGGAATATAACAGAAAAAACTTGTCTTATGACTTTTCATCTGTGAATCAGTTTCATTCGAGTGGTTATTCTCTGTATTCTCAACTTTTGGTTTAAGGAGATCATGAATTCTCTAAGAGAAGATTTTATATTTGTTTTCTTCTTTTGGTTGCCGGGGAAGGGTAATGAAATGGAAAGAAACTGACGGTTTGTCTTTGTTTCTTTTGCTTTATCTTGTTTTAAATTGAGTTTATTATTCTCATCGTTTGTATATTGCATTATTGAAAATTTATACAGGATATTTCGAAGAACAAGAGACGAATTATATACTGTTAGCCGTCGGACAAGGCCGCTACCATGGCAGCGATCGTTTGGACGGCCAGGATCTGTGCCGCCTGATGTTATTGCTGAAAGAAAACTTCAATGGCGTGCCAGGTACTTTCATAATCATAATGCAGATACAAACATACATGCATGCAGAAGCTTGGTTTGTAAACTTCTTCTGTAAGATTCATGTGCAGACCAAGCATTTCTCAATAAGCAATGGGCTCTAATTTTTGTTGTTTTCCTACTTGTCGGTGGCATTGGCCTGATATGTCCTATGGTTTTTCTAATTATGGAGTTTGGATTATGATATTGTGCAGCATGTATGGCCTAGGCTTGCGAGCCATTCCTTTATCTCCCAGAAACTGTATTGAGCAGGTATGATAACTTGTTATAATCTCTTATCGAAGATTGCTGGTTTCTGTACTCTCTTACGTTTGATTTGAAAGACTCCTTGGTTACTTGGTCAAAGTTATTTCTTGCATCTGCTGCTCCATAATTCTTCTTACTTCTCGAAAGGTTTAAGTGCAATGCATTTTTTATCCAGAGGATCTGACTCTTCATGGTTCAAAACTTTATTTTTTTAACAAAGTTGTGTTTGAATCCAGCAACAATGGATTGAGTTTAGCTGGATCTGATTCTTTTGCCATCTCCGAAATTTCAGAATTTCTTGGGAAATATTGTTGCGAGAGAAAAAATAGTACAGAGAATAGAGCCATGGATTCAGAGGGAGCTGCAGGCTATCCTCGGGGACCCAGATCCATCCTTTATTGTTCATGTAGCCACCTCACTTTTCATAGCTAGCCTTGAAAAGAAAAATAATGCCAATTCCGAACAGCTTGATGGCGAAGATAACCTCATGGCACCTTTGCGTCCTTTCTTGCAAGACAGAACGAATATGTTTTTGCATGAATTAAGGTAATTAATCGAAATACAATTAATAGCCTTCAAAACTTCTTTTTTTTTTTTTTTTTTTTTTGATAAGTTAGCCTCAAAACTTCATTCATTTAGAAAACCCAGATTTTGAAGAAGCACACGAGTTAAGTGTCTAGCAGTAAAAAATGTAGTGTTTTAGACAAACAACAACACCATCTTTTTCTCGGTAGTATTCAAGTTTGCCACTTAGCAGCAATATTTTATTCTTGTTATTATGTTTGCAGGACTTTTTTCTTTATATTTTATAAAGGTGGAGCACAAAATTATTTGTGTCTTATTTTGTTGCTAGTTGTGACTGTTATTAATTACAAACAATTTCTGTTCAGATGTTTTGCAGAGAGTTCGTTAAACGTGGAGGAGTTCGTTAAACGTGGAGGCGTATGATGCTGTGGTCGAATATGAGTAGTTGGGGTTAAGTTATATAAGTGCTAAATAGCCTTGTTAGTTCAACTTGTCTCATCCATTTTTACTTTATTTGGCGTGGAAGTGCCATGTTGGAAGCTCGAGGTACCTCATTCTTTTTGAGTAAAAATTCAGTAACCTTCTCAGCAAGGTAGCAGGAGCTGCTTAAATGCATGATCATGTGATGCAACTTAGGTCAGTTACGACTGCAAATGAGCCAAGTCAAATTGGGCTATGATGTTCGAGCAGAGCAAAATTTCAGAGTTTCAACACTAATGCCCACATGATGTTCATAACAAGGCTGACCAATAGTTTGCAGGTGCAAGGGCTGTTTTGATGACTGACCTGCTTCTGTCGTAAGATGTTGGTCTGGGAGAGGATTATCATCTCCTTGGCTACAGATTCGACAGTTTACTTCGAGCCAGCGAACAGATCATTCGAGGGCAGAGGTGTCAGGTGCCTTAGATCTCTCAAGGATGTAACCTAGCCATCAGATAATCCTATGAAGAAGAACACGTTCGCCCATTTTAAGCCTTTGATACAAAAATCGTTGCACACAAACACCCTTCAGAATGTGGAACCGCCCAACATCCTGATGATGAATCCTTTACATTTTAGGCATGTGAGAAAACCCATTGCATAATTTGGTTTTATATACGCTTTAGCCAATGTGGGAATGTTATTGACCCATTTAGATTCTAAATGTGGGAATGTTATCCCCATCTAGTTCCATATCTTCTCCATTTTTTCATGTTTTCTTAAAAATCCAACATGCCAAACTCTTGGGGCTTATATTTTGTATCACCATTTAGAATAGTTTCAGCCAAGTCTATAATCTCTAAGTAGCTTCCTCGTAACATTTCATGCAATCCTGCAGGAAGAAGAATATTTCAGGATCATCAAAACAGACAAGTTACCCGAATATTTCATCTTGACCAGGCCTCCCATAAACAGAAATTGCATATAACAATAGACTTTGGGCAAGTTGTGTTGAAAGATATAATTGCCAGCCCCATTTGGCAAATAATCATTAGTTTTGACTATTGCAAGATTAACACCAAAGTATTCTACACTGTTGGATTCGTTATCTGGGCTGCAACTTCTTCATCTCACTCTTGCCCACTACATATTTCCATCTCTTCCCACATCTCTGAAAGATCCATTTTTTTTCTCGTATAGCTTCAACAGCTCAGAAGCTTCCAAGTTTTAACCACAACCAGAATCCCCTTGATTTATTTAGGGAGTTCCATAGCATAAAACAGGCCCATGCTTAGACAATTAGCGCCAATTTTAGCATGAAAGCCTGCAGCTCCATTAACCTCCCGATGTATAAATATGCTGTTTCGGTGGAATTAGCTCCTCCAGTATCTCTATCATTTACCCTTCCAACCTGTGAGTCCGCCAATCAGAGTTGTAACTTCAAACAAGGAGTCAAGTCATCCCCCATAGCTTAAACCCCAGCCAAACTATTAGAACAAATTCCATAACTTGTTGAGAAATCCCGCCATCTCCATTCATCCCTGGATTTCCAAAGCTACCACCATTCACATTTAATTTTAGTCTACCATCAGTTGACCTTTTTCATTTCATAATCTGCACTTTATGAGTACAGCTATGCATGCAATAGCTAAATGTTGAAAAATGAAAGAATCCATCCCTTTTTATCACTTTTGCCCTGGATACATTTGACAGAGAGTTGGCCAATAAAGCTTTGATCTTCAAAACTATAGACTCCTTGCTACACATCTTCTCAACCATAAACACCAACTGATATTAGAAGGTAAAACCCACCACCATCATACCCACACGTGACGATCTTGAAGTTGAAACCACATGGACAGTTGAGACAACCAAGACGGGGTTGAATAAAACCTGATACCCAGCATATTAGATAGAAACTTCCTTACATAAGCAGCATAACTATTATTACTTAGCAGATGATCAAGAGAATCTTCCCCATATTCTTCACATCAGTTGCATTTAGATGCGAAGAAACCATTGCTGAATTATAGTCTCAAATGATTTTTCATTTGAAGAAACTTATCCAAATGAAAGTAGAAATTTTTAGAGAGGATCTGAACCACACCCATGTATAGAAGTCTGTCCATCATTTCTCACCAGCTGCCAAGAAAACCTTGTTGAAAAGGAGCCATCTTAGCAGCAGTCCAGATTGGTATCTATTTTCCAGAAGTTATTTTCACGTGTTTAGATATCAATTGAGCAGCCAATGCCTCCCCAACCAACACTTGTACAGTTGAGAATTCCAATCAGTAGAATTCCACATCTCAATAATTAAATCGTCAGGTCTAATTATCCTCCACATTGTACCTCTCAAAACCTCTTTAATAAGACCAGAAAAGGAGCTCCAAAATCTAGAATCAAACCAAGAAGAATACATGAGAAAAGGGCGAGAAACCAGCAAGTGCTTGGCTCTAAAACACTACGTTCACAGGGGAGAGTCATGCAGAACCTTTCATGCAATTTCATATGAAGAGCCTTCTCACTTCACTCAAATCCTTAATCCCCAAACCCCCTTCCTCTACTGATTTGCAAATCTTTTCCCAAGAAATCCACTTTTTTTTTTTTTTTAACCTTCCTATGAGCATCTCCTCCGAATAAGTCAGAAAATAACTCGGATACTTCCTGCATGACCTTTCTAGGGATATTCAGAATTAACAGCAACTAATACTTCCTTCGTGATCTTTCTTGAGATATTCAGTATTAACAGTAAATAGATAGGCATATTAGACAAAGCATGCTTAATGAGTACTAACTTCCCACCATTAATCTTCATCACCAAGGACTCTAGCATGTCTGCTCTCAATCTACCAGTACACAATGGTGCTCAGACGTAAACAAAAAGATCATAAGCTTCTTCGAATCCAATAGCACCCTCTGAAATACCTCTTAAATAAAGCTTTTCATATCGGAACTTTTATACAAAACCGAGCCCTTGGGATGACTCTCTTCTCTAATTTTAATGAAAGAAGAAGCGTACGACATTTGGAAAAGCAATAAGCAATAGATTTGGTTCAAAACAAGATCAACTATAATTCCCAATGAGCAATTTTGAACCAGTTTAAACTTTTATCCAGTTTGTCTATCATTCAGAATGGAGTATTAATTTCTCTACAACACACATATACACTAATTATAAACACTGAATTGCCAAGTACAAACCTTCTGTATTTTAAAATATTTGGCAAGAAGAAAAAATTAAAACCCAAAATAACAGCTGACCAATTCAGTGAATTCTCAAACAAACCCCCCATAGTCACTCTCCTACCCTTCACAGTGAAAGTGTTTTTCTGCAATTTTTTCCCTCTGTATAATAAAAGAAGTTCATCTGCTCTATGCTGATCTTTACTGTAACCATCTGAACAAGCAAAGGCATTCTGGATAGGCATCATGCTATGGTTCAGTGAATTGAAAAGATAAATAAATAATCGAAAACTAGTACAACCCTGAAAATAATGAAAAAATTTGCACCAATAGGTCAAACAAAATGCGTTGGAAATTAACAAAAAAAATGTCGTTGGGCAGTATATCTCAATGCACAAAACAGAGCATTACCAAATTGAACCAGCACCACAACATTATTGAGCAATACACAATCGCATAAAAATAGCATTTATCAGGGAGCTAGATGCCTTTGTAACGCAACAGGATCAAAGAAAATATAATTGAAGTGGCAAAATTTCCACAGGTTATTCGCATTTAGCAAAAGTTCCCAATGAAACTAGTAGCGGAGGTGTGCCAGCATATAAAGAAAGA
The DNA here is from genome assembly GCF_004785595.1 of Juglans microcarpa x Juglans regia. Lineage (NCBI taxonomy): Eukaryota > Viridiplantae > Streptophyta > Magnoliopsida > Fagales > Juglandaceae > Juglans > Juglans microcarpa x Juglans regia. Next base: position 19,065,387 of record NC_054595.1, on the reverse strand, counting down.
ATTAATCACAAAGCACAGCTTCAAGAGCAACGAATCAAAGTGTATTGAGTAAATTCAACAAGGTGACATTATGATGAAGCCATCTACAATTATTTCAACCCATTATCTGCCTTGTACGCCCTCTATTATCTTTTCATCTCCAAAGATCTGACGTCCTCTCTGTATAGCTTCAAGAGTTCAGAAGCTCCCTCCTTGTGAGGCATGACAAACTTCCTCAGAAACGTCTCATCAGGGCATTCAAACAATGAAGACATGCTAATATCCTTCTTCACCAAACCTTTGGCGAACAAAACTTGAACAACCAAACCCCTAGGAATCAATCGCTTTTCCAAGCTAAGAGAAACAAGTGACGGGCGTTTGAAAACAACCGAAGGCTCCAAACTCATCTTGTTGACAAAAAAATCCATTACCCCCATAATCTTATCTTTAGAAGCCATCATGCACCATGGATGTCTTTTAAATGCCACAAAAACCTCATCCTCAGACCAACCCCATTTCTTGTAAACATCAACCTTGCTTTCCCATGTTGATTTGGTCATTGCTCGGAAAGCAAATACCGCAAGAGAAAATTTCAACCTCGAAGGATTGAATCCTATTTCATTTACTTCCTTTATAATCTCTCTAAACCGAACTGGATTGACCATGAGAGATCTAGGCTGGTATTTAAGTAGAGTAAGAATGTGGCACTCAGGCACTCCGTTCTCTCTCAGTGTATTGATATTAGGTGCCACACAAGTTTCAAGATCAAATACAAGTATACCCGGAAATCGTTTTATTGCTTGAACGGTCTTGTCCTCAGACTGAAGCAAATCTTTAAAGAAATCGAAGGACGGGATGATTTTTTTTTCTAAGCTTCTTTTAAGAAGAGCAGGGCACCCAGATAACATTTTGGCAAGGTCAAGTCTTGAAATGCCTTTAGAGGCAAAGAATTCAATTTTGGGAAAAAGGGTTTTATTAGTATCAGACAAAAGCACCGTGGGGAGTCTTCTGACAAGGTTCGAGATCTGGGTTTCAGAGAATGCAAGGCTCTTGAAAAAGTTAATCACGGAGTCTGCTTTCTCTGGGGTTTCGAAGCTAACATATCTGGAAGCGGATACAGCAACTTCTGGGGACAATCCAAGTGCGTTTATGAGGTATGAGACTGCGAAAGGTTGTTGATCGGAAGTGCTTGAGATGTATTTCAAAGATAAAGATGGAGGCTGCAGAAAACCCAGTTTGTGTATTGGTAGGGGAGTTGCATTAGCATATCTCCCATTTCGTAAGGTTTTGCAGAGAAAATAAAACATGGGTTTTGAAATTCAGGTAGTGAGAAAAGAAACTCACCTATTCTTCAGAGGCAAATATCTTCTTTGGCTGAGTGAAAGCAAAATTTTCAATCTTCACCGGTGGAACTGAGTCTGAAGTGAAACCATAACCCTCGCGTTATAATATTATATTAGTTTGCAGACAGTTGTTTTCTCACTTGTCTGAACAAATTCTTTTTTTAAAATTTTAGCTAAAAATTATTTTTTCTTAAATTTTTTTGATTTTTTCAAAACCTCACAAGTCTCAATTTCAATTTTTTCTCTATTCTATTAAATATTCTTTCTTTACTATTTTTTCTACTCATTTCTCTATACATATTTAATTACTCATTTTTTGTCTTTCAAGGAAAGAGTGAGAAATTCTTTTACCTTTTTTTTAACATTTTTGTGATTAGTTAATTATTTGTTGTACCCATGTTTTCAATTTTTCATCTATATTGAATTTTTTTTAAACTCCTTATCTCTCAAAACGATAATATTTTAAAAATCAGTGCTTTTGTAACAATAATATTTTAAAAAATCATATTTCACAAATGATCAATAAAATTGGATAATCTCAATGGTGAGATTTTTTTTTTTCAAATTTCAACTCTCACAAATATGAACATGAGAGAAAATGATGATTGGAAGAAGAATTTGTTTTATTGGTTAGGCTAAAATATTTACAAAAAATTATTTATGGATGAACAGTAACTCTTCGTATTTAGAGAGCTAATGTTCAAATCGCAAAACTTTCTCCTCTGATAGTCAGCCGTGTTAGAAGCAGTTGTTGAAGAAACTATGGAGATTGATTCAATCTCACTATAGGCTATGGTAGGTACACCAAACCCTAAAACAATGAGAGTAGTGGGGCGGTTGAAAAGCAAAAGGATAGTAATCTTAGTAGATACTAGAAGTACTCATAACTTTGTGGATACTTCAGTAGCTTTTAAGTGTAGTTTGTTGATAGAGAACTCTCATTCAATCAAGGTGAAGGTAGCTAATAGTGAGGTACTGTCAACTAAAGGAAGGTGCAACTCAATTCTCGTTCAGATGCAAGGTACCACCACATTTGTCATTGACTTCTTTACACTTTCTTTAGGGGTTGTGATGTTGTTCTAGGAATTCAATGATTACTATCATTGGGCCCTATTCTTTGAGATTTTGTGGAGCTGAGGATGGAACTCACTCACAAAGGCAAGGTGACATGTTTGAAAGGGATCACAGCTAATGGCACTAACTTGATTGATGACAAAGAAATTTCCAGACTTTCTATAACGGAGCATAGAGGGCTCTTGCTTCAACTGGTCTCAGGTGAGTCCCAAGAACTTGTTATTAATGAATGTGAGAGTATATCTAAGTTGCTAGGATAATCTAGTAAGTTCTTTGAGGAACCTAAGGATTTACCTCCACAAAGGACTCAAGACCATCACGTACCATTAAAATCAGAAACACTATCTGTTAGTATAAGACCTTATCGATGACCATATTATCAAAAACCATAAATTGAAAAAATTGTTAGAGAATTGTTAGAATCTAGGGTGATCAGGCCAAAGCCAATCCCCATTTTCTCCTCATGTTCTATTGGTTAGAAAAACAGATAGTACATGGAGAATGTGCATAAACTATAGGATCTTGAATGAAGTCATTGTCAAAGACAAGTACCCTGTGCATGTTGTGGATGAATTGTTAGATGAGTTTTTGTGTTCTGCTGTGTTCTCTAAGCTGGATTTAAGATTAGGATATCATCAAATTCAAATAAAGGAGGAAGACCTTCATAAAACAACTTTTAGAATTCATGAGGGTAATTATGAGTTTCTTGTAATGTCATTTGGACTCACTCATGCACCATTTACATTTTAAGGGCTTATGAATGATGTATTCAGGCCTTTCTTAAGGCACTTTGTCATTATTTTCTTTGACGAGATCCTTGTGTAAACAAGGATTTGCAATCTCATTTGAAACATTTATGTACTGCGTTACAAACCTTGGAGAAGCATAACTTGTTTGCTAAGAAATCAAAATGTAAGTTTGCATGTTCTGAAATCGAGTATTTGGGTCATTTGATATCTAAGAAAGAGGTGAGGGCTGATCCTAAGAAGCTTTAAAATCGCGGTAGAAGTCTTTAAAAGGCTTAAATAGTCTTAAAAGCTTTTTAATAAAAAAAATTTAGGTTATTTAGATGTTACATATTAAAGCAATTATAATCTCAAAAGTACTTTTTCGAATAATGCAAAACGTAATTCGAATTTAGAAATAACTCTCAATGGACGAAAATATCCATATAACTTTAAGATAATTAATTATAAGTTTCAAACTTTCAAAAATATGGTTATAATCTTTAGAAATTCAAATAATCATAATTTCTACCTCAAAACATTTTTTTAATTTGTTTCCAAACAAACATAATATGTTTGAAAGTGTTTTAAATATATGATTACCAAACAATAAATAACTTTTTAATAGTAGAACTTATTACTTAAGTTATAAGTTATAAGCCATAAAGCTATAAGCTATATTTTCCACCATAATCCCAAAAATGCACTGAGTCTATGTTAAGCTAGTCAGTCCCTAAGAATTTCAAGTCATTGGGAGGCTTCTTGGGGCTAACAAGTTTATATAGGAAGTTTATTAAAGGCTATGGGCAATTAGCTGATCCTTTGACTGCCTTGTTAAAAAATGTCTTCTTGTGGATTGAAGCAGCAATTGAATTATTCAATCAACTTAAGATGACAGTGACAAAACCACCAGTGTTAACCCTAAAGTCTTTGTGATTGAGTGTGATGCATGTGGGAGAGGAGTGGGGGTTGTTTTGATGCAGGATCAAAGACCCTTAGTTTTTCACAGTCAAGCATTAAAAGGTAGAAACTTGCAATTATCCACTTATGAAAAAGAATTACTAGCCTTGGTCATAGCAATAAATAAATGGAGACCCTATTTCCTTAGTGGTTGATCATCAAAGTTTGAAGTATTATCTAGAACAACAGATTGGTACTCCTGCACAGCATAGATGGGTATCCAAATTGCTCAGGTTTGAGTTTTCCATGAATATAAAAAGGGAGTTGAAAATAAGGTGGTTGGTGCCTTGTCTAGGAGGGATGGCATTGAAGGTTCTGTTTCCTTAGCAGACATAACCTTTCCAACTCCCACTTGGTTGGAAGAGTTGAAGTTTGCATATTTTGAAGACCCGGTGGTACGGTAGCAGCTCAGTTTGTTGTAAGAAGGAATTCAATTTTGGGAAAAAGGATTCATAGCATATTGGATATTTTCAAATTGATCGATTTTCAAAAGAAAATACATAAGCAAATTGCCACAAAGAAGAGGCAGCTTTAAGAAAAGTGCAATCTTGAGAAGCAAAAACGTCTCATAATACTTGTGATTATATATCCTACTATCAGGGACTAGTAGAATTGGCTAAGTCAAAGTTATTTGTTTCCATTTCACAAGTTTTAGGCTTGTTTGGATAGTAAAAGTGTTTCATCTGATCTCATCGTTACAACTTTTTAAATTATCGCGCAAAATATAATAAACAATTCAACTTTTTTAAATCTCAAATCAATAATAATATTCTAATAATATTTTATTCAACTTTCATCTAAAACCATCTTATTTCATATCACTATCCAAACGTGACCGGTACCTCTTCCCATCATCTTTTACATGTATAATCTGGGCAACAAAAGTGAATGAAAGCATTACTTTCACTGCACAGGTTAAGATTCTTAGGAGAGAGTCTTACTGGTACAATGGCATTGGATCTGTGGTAGCTGTCGACCAGGTCTGTGCTCTGCCTTTCTTTTCCCTTCAATGTTACTCTTTTTTTTTTTTTTTTTTTTCAACATTACAAATTAAGCATAAGTATTTGACTCTCTCTATGGAAATAATGTGTATCACAGGACCCAAAGACTCGCTACCCAGTGGTGGTTCGGTTCAACAAAGTTAACTATGCAAATGTATCCACAAATAACTATGCATTGGATGAGATTGTAGAAGTTTAATGAGTCATGATATGGTTGTTGTACTGTTATTATAATTGTAATTCTCCCCACTATTCCACCCTCTTAGCTTCAGCTTGATTGTGCCGGGAATCTGTATCATACTCTCTTTGTTCTTGTGTTGTTCGTCCTTATAATGTTATGATTGCTGCTCCGAATATCCAAATCGATATTGTTCATTACACACACGATACTGGCTGTAATCTGAACCAGTTGTAAGAATAAAAAGGCCAAGATTACAGGAAAATCTCTTGCGCCTTCCCCATAAGTTTTCCTTTGCACCCAGTTAGGTACATGTAATACTGTTGTGAACATCAAATTATAAGATGAGGATTGTTGCATTCTTCATTTTCATTGTAAAAATCGAATAACTGATTAAGAACAAAGCAAGCGTGAACCAAGGAAGCACAAAAATACACTCTTTTTATTTGGTAGTTCGGCATAGCTTCAATGCGATTTGCATAAAATGGGATATTCGATCATCATGGTGGTTGTGGACAGGTTATACAAATATGCTCACTTCATGGCCCTAAAACGTCCCTTCGCAACATCCAAGGTAGCTTCTTTGTTTCTGATCACCAACTGATATTAGAAGGTAAAACCCACCACCATCATACCCACACGTGAAGATCTTGAAACCACATGGACAGTTGAGACAACCAAGAAGGGGTTGAATAAAACCTGATACCCAGCATATTAGATAAAAACTTCCTTACATAAGCAGCATAACTATTATTACTTAGCAGATGATCAAGAGAATCTTCCCCATATTCTTCACATCAGTTGCATTTAGATGCGAAGAAACCATTGCTGACTTATAGTCTCAAATGATTTTTCATTTGAAGAAACTTATCCAAATGAAAGTAGAAATTTTTAGAGAGGATCTGAACCACACCCATGTATAAAAGTCTGTCCATCATTTCTATCCAGCTGCCAAGAAAACCTTGTTGAAAAGGAGCCATCTTAGCAGCAGTCCAGATTGGTATCTATTTTCCAGAAGTTATTTTCACATGTTTAGATATCAATTGAGCAGCCAATGCCTCCCCAACTAACACTTGTACAGTTGAGAATTCCACATCTCACTAACTAAATCGTCGATTCTCATTATCCTCCACATTGTACCTCTCAAAACCTCTTTAATCAGACCAGAAAAGGATCTCCAAAAACTAGAATCAAACCAAGAAGAATACATGCAGAACCTTTCATGCAACTTCATATGAAGAGCCTTCTCACTTCACTCAAATCCTTAATCCCCAAACCCCCTTCCTCTACTGATTTACAAATCTTTTCCCACGAAATCCACTTTTTTTTTTTTTTTAACCTTCCTATGAGCATCTCCTCAGAATAAGTCAGAAAATAACTTGGATAATTCCTGCATGACCTTTCTAGGGATATTCAGAATTAACAGCAACTAATACTTCCTACGTGATCTTTCTTGAGATATTCAGAATTAACAGTAAATAGATAGGCATATTAGACAAAGCATGCTTAATGAGTACTAACTTCCCACCCTTAATCTTCATCAACAAGGACTCTAGCATGTCTGCTGTCAATCTACCAGTACACAATGGTGCTCAGAGGTAAACAAAAGGATAATAAGCTTCTTCGAATCCAATAGCACCCTCTGAAATACCTCTTAAATAAAATATCGGAACTTTTATACAAAACCGAGCCCTTGGGATGACTCTCTTCTCTAATTTTAATGAAAGAAGAAGCGTACAAACCTTCTGTATAATTCTCAATGAGCAATTTTGAACCAGTTTAAACTTTTATCCAGTTTGTCTATCAGTCACAATGGAGTTTTAATTTCTCTACAACACACATACACACTAATTATAAACACTGAATTGACAAGTACAAACCTTCTGTATTTTAAAATATTCTCCAAGGACAAAAAATTAAAACCCAAAATAACAGCTGACCAATTCAGTGAATTCTCAAACAAACCCCCCATAGTCATTCTCCTACTCTTCGTAGTGAAAGTGTTTTTCTGCAATTTTTTCCCTCTGTAAAATAAAAGAAGTTCATCTGCTCTATGCTGCTCTTTATTGTAACCATCTGAACAAGCAAAGGCATTCTGGATAGGCATCATGCAATGGTTCGGTGGATTGAAAAAATAAATAAATAATCGAAAACTAGTACAATCCTGAAAATTCTGAAAAAGTTTACACCAAAAGGTCAAACAGAATGTGTGGGAAATTAACAAAAAAATGTCGATGGGCAGTATATCTCAATGCACACCATAGAGCATAACCAAATTGAACCAGCAATATCACAGCCTCAAAGTCGCATGCACCAGCACCACAACATTATTGAGCAATATACAATCGCATAAAAAGAGCATTTATCAGGGAGCTAGATGCCTTTGTAATGCAACAGGATCAAAGAAAATATAATTGAAGTGGCAAAATTTCCACAGGTTATTCGCATTTAGCAATAGTTCCCAATGAAACTAGTAGCAGAGGTGTGCCAGCATATAAAGAAAGAATTAATCACAAAGCACAGCTTCAAGAGCAACGAATCAAAGTGGATTGAGTAAATTCAACAAGGTGTCATTATGATGAAGCCATCTACAATTATTTTAACCCATTATCTGCCTTGTACGCCCTCTATTATCTTTTCATCTCCAAAGATCTGATGTCCTCTTTGTATAGCTTCACGAGTTCAGAAGCTTCATCCTTGTGAGGCATGACAAACTTCCTCAGAAACGTCTCATCAGGGCAGTCAAACAATGAAGACATGCTAATATCCTTCTTCACCAAACCTTTGGCGAACAAAACTTGAACAACCAAACCCCTAGGAATCAATCGCTTTTCCAAGCTAAGAGAAACAAATGACGGGCGTTTGAAAACAACCGAAGGCTCCAAACTCATCTTGTTGACAAAAAAATCCATTACCCCCATAATCTTATCTTTAGAAGCCATCATGCACGATGGATGTCTTTCAAATGCCACAAAAACGTCATCCTCAGACCAACCCCATTTCTTGTAATATCAACCTTGCTTTCCCATGTTGATTTCCTCATTCCACAGAAAGCAATTACCGCAATAGAAAATTTCATCCTCAAAGGATTGAATCCCATTTCATTTACTTCCTCTATAATCTCTCTAAACCGAACTGGATTGACCTTGAGAGATCTAGGATGCAATTTAAGTAGAGTAAGAATATGACACTCAGGCACTCTGTTCTCTCTCAGTGTATTGATATTAGGCGCCACACAAGTTTCAAGATCAAATACAAGCATACCCGGAAATCGTTTTATTGCTTGAAAGGTCTTGTCCTCAGACTGAAGCAAATCTTTAAAGAAATCAAAGGACGGGATAATTTGTTTTTCTAAGCTTCTTTTAAGAAGATCAGGGCACCTAGATAACATTTTGGCAAGGTCACGTCTTGAAATGCCTTTAGAGGCAAGGAATTCAATTTTGGGAAAAAGGGTTTTATTAGAATCAGACAAAAGCACTGTGGGGAGTCTTCTGACAAGGTTCGAGATCTGGGTTTCAGAGAATGCAAGGTGTCAGGAACCCTAGAGAACTGATGGGATGAAGTCGAAGATATGGGTTCGGAAGTGATAAGTGTTGAGTTGAAGTGTTTGAGATGGAGTCTACTCTGGACGACGTCGTTGGAGGAAGCAGTGGATTAAATGAAGCCCCAAACCTCACCGTTTCATGGGGAAGGAATTTAATGTCATTTTTATTGTTATATTTAGCAGTGTCGTTTTAGTTTGAATGTGTAACGCATCGTTGGGGGGAGTGTCCTAAATGGTGCACTTTATTACTGTCATTTACATTTCTGTTGTGGGATGTAAGTTTATCAAAGGGAAGAGTTTGTTAGAGTGGGAATATAGTCAGGCAGTGAGGGTAGTGGTCAGTGTCCAGAATCTTTTGTAGTGGAAATCTTGGAGGAAGGGAGACCTCGAATGCTCCCAGTGTGGCAATACAATACGTCCCTTTGAGGAATTTCATCATACACCTTGCATGCGTTCCTTTCTTTCATCGTGTTCTTGACAACCGTTCATACATTCATCCACAATACAAACTGCATATGTTCTTATCACAATCATCTCATTACTACATTTCCATATTACCCGCGTACCTTCGTTAGTCCTTGAGCACTCTAGGAGGAAGCTAACAATTGGTATCTTGAGCACCGATCCTACCCAGACCTAGCCTTCCATTTAAACCTTACAACCCAGACTAAGTAAACCAAATCACACCATGGCTGAGGCAACATGTTCCAAACAAAACAATCCTGAGGGTCTTCAACGCCAAATTGATATTATGGGCGAAGGGCTACGTGAAATACGTGCAAACCAGCAAACGGCTGATGCTCGGATGGACCAGTTCATGGATATGATGCGCACGATGGTAGCCAAACAGAATGCCCAGCAAAATACCAATGAAAACAAGGACCTGCAAGAAACACATGAGGGGGATCAGCATCAAAATAGAGGGGGATTTCAAAGGGGAATCCGACTAGACTTTCCTCATTTCAGTGGGGAAAATCCATCAGCATGGATATTCAAAGCTTCTAAATACTTTGAATATCATCAAACAAACCAAGCTCAACGCCTACTAGTTGCTTCCTATCACATGGAGGGGGAAGCCTTGGTGTGGTACTAGGATGCCCTTGACACAGCCCAGTTTAATAGCTGGGACACCATGGTTCGAGCCTTGCTGGTCCGTTTTGGACCCATTGCTTACGACGATCCTATGGAGACCCTTACGCGTCTTAAGCAAACTTTTTCAGTAGCTAACTACAAAGCACAATTTGAGGCTCTATCAAACATATTACGAGGGCTCTCGGACCATCATAGGCTGAGTTGTTTTCTCAGCGGACTGAAAGATGAAATCAGGTTGCCCCTACGTATGTTTAATCCTCTCAATTTAAATGCTGCATTTGGTTTAGCTCGGGTGCAAGAGGAATACGTAAGTAGTACTCGGAAACCCATTAAGCTGAACAATGAGAGAGGAATGGTACTATCAGGTCATGGACCTAGCATCACGGCTGTTGGAGGTGAAGGTAGTAGTAGAGGACCGAGAAATTTTCAGAGAGCAGTGTCATCATTGTCTATGGATGAGAAACGAAAGAAGGGTCTATGTTTCCATTGTGAAGAAAAATGGAACCCAAATCACATGTGCACAAAACCCCGAATTTATTTATTACAAGGGTATGATGGGCTGGAAGATGGTAGGAAAGAGGAAGAAGTAGCTATGGAGTTGGCTAAGGGAGCTGCAACTATGGTCTAAGAAGTGAACCTAGAACTCGAGATCTCATTAAATGATCTCACAGGAACTCCTAGTGCCAAGACAATGAGGCTGCGAGGAACCATTGGGGGGGGAGCAAGTGGTGATTCTTGTGGACTCGGGGAGCACACACAATTTCCTCGACCCGTCTATTGTTAGGAAGGCCAAGTTGACAGTGGATGAAAAACAGAAAATTGCTGTGAGGGTTGCTAACGGACAGCTGATATACAGTGAAGGGTATTGTATTGCAGCTCACACAAAAATATAAGGTACTTATTTCAACTCTCCTTGTTACATTTTGTCTCTTGGTGGTTGTGATGTGGTGTTGGGAGTAGAGTGGCTGGAAACGCTTGGGCTAATTATGTGGGACTTCAATAATCTTACAATGAAATTTATGTATGGTGGAATGGGAGTTATCTTGGTGGGGCTGACTTTGAAGGAGTCCACCTTGGTGGAGGGTAACAAATCCTTGTTTAATTCCGTTAACAAGGGAAATGGGCTATTGCTACAATTATTAGTAAGGGAGGAAGAGAGAAACGTTGGTTGTTTGGGAAAAGAGATGCAGAATCTGCTCCAAATGTTCCAAGGGGTATTTGAGGCACCTAAAGGGCTACCGCCCTCACGTGCACATGATCACAAAATCACCCTCAATGAGGGTACCAAGCCAATTACAACACGACCCTATCGATATCCTCATTATCAAAAGGAGGAAATTGAGAAAATAGTAGCTGAACTACTGGAAACTGGGGTGGTACGACCTAGTGCCAGCCCTTTTTCATCCCCAGTGCTATTAGTACGGAAGTCGGATGGAAGTTATAGGATGTGCGTCGATTATAAGGCGCTCAATGAGGAAACTATAAAAGATAAATTTTCGATCCCCGTTATTGATGAACTACTAGATGAGTTGCATGGGTCGGTTGTATTTTCCAAGTTGGATTTAAGATCCGGTTATCATCAAATACGGGTAATACAGGAAGATGTGGAGAAAACGGCATTTAGGACTCATGATGGGCACTATGAATTTCTCGTAATGCCCTTTGGGTTAACAAATGCACCATCAACCTTCCAAGGGTTAATGAATGATGTGTTTCGTCCTTATTTGAGAAGGTTTGTCCTAGTATTTTTCGATGATACACTAGTTTACAGCAGGGGTTGGGCTGAACATTTGGGTCACTTAGAGAAGGTTTTGGAGGCATTACAGCAGCACAAGTTGTTTGCTAAGTTATCAAAATGTCAATTTGGTGTGTCGGAAATTGATTATTTGGGCTATGTGATAAATGAAAAAGGGGTGGCAGCCGATGTCAAGAAAGTAGCAGTTATGCTAGAGTGGCCCAAACCAAAGAATGTGAAGTCATTAAGGAGATTTTTGGGGCTGACTGGCTATTACCATAAATTCATTAAGAATTATGGGGTTATAGCAGCTCCCCTTACTGACTTACTAAAAAAAAATGCTTTCTTGTGGTCAACCGAGGCAATGGAAGCCTTTAATAACCTGAAGGCAGCGGTTACACAGCCACTGGTTCTAAGACTTCCGGATTTTTCACAAACTTTCACTATTGAGTGTGATGCTAGTGGGCGTGGAATGGGGGCAGTGTTAATGCAAGCTGGACAGCCACTAGCTTACATGAGTAAGGCCCTAAAAGGAAAGGCATTACTGCTCTCTACTTATGAGAAGGAGCTGCTGGCCTTAGTAACAACAGTGAGGAAATAGAGACCCTATTTGCTGGGCCAATCCTTCATAGTTAAAACCGACCAACAAGCTTTAAAGTTTTTATTGGAACAACAAGTTGGTACTGCAGCCCAACAAAAGTGGATCAGTAAATTGATTGGTTATGATTTCTCTATCGTGTATAAGAAGGGAAAGGAGAATGTGGTGGCAGATGCTCTTTCACGGGTGGAGGATCAGAATGAGGATTGTGGGGCAGTTCTAGCTATGATATCATTTCCTACGACTGATTGGGTAGAGGAATTAAAGGCCAGCTATACAACTTCTGTTGAAATGCAACAGTTAATGCAGAAATTACAAACAGCGACCCTCCAAAGGGTTACCAATTGCAGCAAGGGCTCTTACTTAAGAAGGGCAGGATTGTGATTGTGGCTAAATCATCTTTTAAAAACAAGGTAATGCAGTACATACATGACAATCCAATGGCAGGGCACTCCGAGTATTTGAAAACATACCAAGGGGCTAAGAGAGATTTCTTTTGGAGCGGTATGAAGAAGGACATTAAGAGGATGGTTAGAGAGTGTGGGGTTTGTCAGGCCAATAAGTATGAGACTTCTTCCCCTGCCGATCTCTTGCAGCCCTTACCTATTCCTAAACAGGCATGAGTGGACATTTCAATGGATTTTATCGAGGGATTGCCTAAGTCCCAGGGGTTTGATGTTATCTTGGTGGTGGTTGATCGTTTCACCAAGTTTGGTCACTTCATTCCACTGTCCCATCCATATACTGCTGCAATAGTGGCCAACTTATTCCTAAATCATGTCTTTAAGTTACATGGTTTACCAAGAACTATTGTCTCAAACAGGGACCCGATCTTTGTGAGTTCATTTTGGAGAGCCTTCTTTTCACTACAAGGATCGACCCTCAATCACAGCTCAGCGTATCATCCACAATCTGATGGACAGACTGAGGCCTTAAACAAATGCTTAGAAAATTACTTAAGGTGCTACACTGGGGTGAAACCCCAGAGGTGGGTGCAGTGGTTGGCAATTACGGAGTGGTGGTACAATACCTCGTACCACACCTCCACAAAAATGACCCCATTCGAGGCCCTGTATGGTTATGCACCTCGGCCTCTGTTAGCTTACATACCGGGAACAATGACAAACAACCAAGTCGACCAAACACTACAGAACCGAGATAAGGTGTTACAAGTGCTTAAGGAGAACTTAGATCATGCAAGAAACCGAATGAAAACTCAAGCAGATAAACATAGATCGGAAAGACACTTTGAGATTGGAGATTGGGTTTACCTAAGGCTTCAGCCTTACAGACAGAAATCAGTGGCTAATCTAGAAACATGAAACTTTTCCCTCGATTTTATGGCCCATTCAAGGTACTGCAGAAGATGGGAGAGGTTGCTTATCGGCTGGACTTGCCGAAACGTTCCAAGCTCCACCCCACTTTTCACGTGTCATGCCTCAAGAAGAAGATTGGAGCCCAAACGCAGCCTTTAGCCACTCTACCTCCTGTTGATACACAAGGTGAAGTCCAACCCGAGCCCGAAGCTGTTGTTGAACGACGCATGAAGCGCCATGGGGATCGCGCAATTACGGAAGTTTTAGTGAAATGGTTGGGCGCATCGGAGGAGAATAATACTTGGGAGAAGCTGTGGGAGTTGTAGCACCTTTACCCGCACCTTGTGGGCAAGGTGCTGTGAAGAAGAGGGCAGTTGTCAAGACCCCTAGAGAGCTGATGGGATGAAGTCGAAGATATGGGTTCAGAAGTGATAAGTGTTGAGTTGAAGTGTTTGAGATGGAGTCTACTCTAGAGGACGTCGTTGGAGGAAGCAGTGGATTAAATGAAGCCCCAAACCTCATTGTTTCATGGGGAAGGAATTTAATGTCATTTTTATTGTTATATTTAGCAGTGTCGTTTTAGTTTGAATGTGTAACGCATCGTTTGGGGGAGTGTCCTAAACGGTGCACTTTATTACTGTCATTTACATTTCTGTTGTGGGATGTAAGTTTATCAAAATGAAGAGTCTGTTAGAGTGGGAATATAGTCAGGCAGTGAGGGTAGTGGTCAGTGTCCAGAATCTTTTGTAGTGGAAATCTTGGAGGAAGGGAGACCTCGAATGCTCCCAGTGTGGCAATACAGTACGTCCCTTTGAGGAATTTCATCATACACCTTGCATGCATTCCTTTCTTTCATCGTGTTCTTGACAACCGTTCATAGATTCATCCACAATACAAACTACATCTGTTCTTATCACAATCATCTCATTACTACATTTCCATATTACCCACGTTACCTTCGTTAGTCCTTGAGCACTCTAGGAGGAAGCTAACACAAGGCTCTTGAAAAAGTTAATCACAGAGTCTGCTTTCTCCGTGGTTTCGAAGCTAACATATCTGGAAGCAGATACAGCAACTTCTGGGGACAAGCCAATTGCGTTTATGAGGTATGAGACTACGAAAGGTTGTTGATCGGGAGTGCTTAAGATGTATTTCAAAGATAAAGATGGGGGCTGCAGAAAACCCAGTTTGTGTATTGGTAGAGGAGTTGTATTAGCGTATCTCCCATTTCCTATAGTTTTGCAGAGAAAATAAAACATGGGTTTTGAAATTCAGGTAGTGAGAAAACAAACTCACCTATTCTTCAGAGGCAAATATCTTCTTTAGCTGAGCGAAATTTTCAATCTTCACCAGTGGAACTGAGTCTAAAGTGAAACCATAACCCTCACATTATAATATCTATAGTTATTATATAAGTGCGAATCGGCGTGCTACAGTACGCTACATTAATTTCTCATTCCATTTTTTCCTTTTTTGCATGTTCTGTTTTGTCTTTTTTGCCTTTGCATTTCTGCCATTTGTTTTTGTGTATGGGGATTTTTTTTGTCTTTTCATTGGGTAGATATTTAAGTGGGTTTGTTTGGACGGGTGCTTTTCATTTTTACATTTTCTCCATTTGGTCTTCTCTCTCTTTCTCTCGTCTTCTCCTTCTCTGTCGTGGGTTTGTTTGGACGCTTGGGTGACTTTTCATTTTCGCGTTTAGTCTGTCCATTGTATTTGGTCTTCTCTCTCTCTTTCTCTAGGTTTTGTCTTCTCCTTCTCTGTCGTTCTCTCCATATGGCTCTTTGTGTGGATTTGTTTAAGACGCTTGGCTTGCTCTCTATGTGGGTTTGCTTGTTTCGGTGGGGATGTTGTTGTAAGTTTAAAGTTGTGATTTTTTTGTTGGTTTAGGTTCAAAGTTGAGGTTTATTTACTGGTTTTGGGAGAGTTTGAAGGGTTTCAGATTTTTTTGAGTGTCTTGTGTGTTTTTTTGATGTTTTTGGTGGTGTATTTTGGTCGGTTTGAAGGTGTTTGGAACGTTTGCCTTGCTTTTTATTTTATCTTTTCATTTTCTGCTATGAATCTTGGTGTTGTATGGGTTTGTTTGGGAAGTTTGGATTTTTTTTCATTTTTCCCTTTCGATGGTTCTTGTCGAAGAGCAAAGTTTTTTCCGAAAGTTTTGGTTTTTTGCAGGTTGAAAGTTGTGGTTTTTTGTAGGTTCAAAGTTGCGGTTTTGTTTCGGTAGGGATGTTGTTATGGGTTCAAAGTTGAAGTTTTTTTGCTGATTTGGGTTCAAAGTTGAGGTTTTTTTTCGACTGAAAGTTGCTAGTTTTTTTTACGGGTTGAAAGTTGTGGTTTTTCGTGGGTTCAAAGTTACGGTTTTGTTTCGGTGGGATGTTGTTGTGGGTTCAAAGTTGAGATTTTTTTGCTGGTTTGGGTTCAAAGTTGAAGGGTTTCGGATTGTTTTGGATGTATCTTGTGTGTGTTTTTTTTTTTTTTTGTTTTGGGTGGTACATTTTGGTCGGTTTGAAGGTGTTTAGAACGTTTGCCTTACTTTTCATTTTGCCTTTCCGTTTTCTGCATATGGCTCTTGGTGCTGTGTGGGTTTGTTTGGGACGTTTGGGTTTTTTTTTTTCATTTTGCCCTTTCGATGGTGCTTGTCAAAGAGCAACGTTTTTTCCAAAAGTTGTGGTTTGTTGCAGGTTGAAAGTTGCGGTTTTTTGTGGGTTGAAAGTTGCGGTTTTGTTTCTGTATAGATGTTGTTGTGAGTTCAAAGTTGAAGTTTTTTTTGCTAGTTTGGGTTCAAAGTTGAGGTTTTTTTGCTAGTTTTGGAAGAGTTTGAAGGGTTTTGGGTTTTTTTGGGTGTGTCTTGTATTTTTTTTGGAGTTTTTGGTAGTGCATTGAGTTTTTTTTTTACTGGTTTTGGAAGGGTTTGAAGTTTTTTTTGCTTGATCCCATGGTCCATGATGCACTTCGTTTGGTTTGTTTTAGTTTCAATAAATTTACATTTTTTGTTATTTTCAATTTGATTTCGTGGTCGATGATGCACTTTCTTTTGTTGAAAATCAGTATATAGAATGCCATTGGGGTTGCCTTTCCGTGTTCTTCCTGTATTTTATCCGTGGTATTATTTTGGTGGTGGTTGAATGTTGTTTGTGGATTTGCTTTTGGGTGTGAGTATTGATTTCGTGATCGATAATGTACTTTTTTTACTATTGTTGTTTGTAAATTTTAGGTAATTGTTTTAATTGTGGTTTTTAGTTTTTTGATAGTTATATGCTTACCTATTACATATACGCAGTGGGGTTCTATTTTAAATGGATGTCATCCTATGATCAGTGCATTAATAGTGCTCTGAGTCTGCTGGTTACTGTTGATGGCTTCGAGAATTGTATTTTTAAGATTTTTTCTCAATAATTGTGTAGATATTTTTTATACAGTTTTCAAGATTTGTTTTTTTTTTTATATTCGATTTGATAGCTTGTTAGTTTTTTGGTTTCTTTTGTTTTGCTGGTTCTGTTGTTCTTTTTTCATTTGGTTGCTGCATTCTGGTTATTAAGATTTGTTTTTTTTATATATATTTGATTTGACAGCTTCTCAATTTCTTAGTTCCTTTTGTTTTATTGGTTCTATTGTTCTTTTTTCGTTTGGTTGGTGCATTCTCATTTCATTTTTATATGTATGGGACATTCAGTTTCTGAATATGAGTTCTTGGGGAATCTTCTGAAATATTTTTTTGTCCTTTTCTAGAAATTCCAACCGTCTGAACTGTTTGTCAAGTTGAGAGGATGGGTTGAGTCCTTGGGTTTTTGTGTCGTCAGTGTATTGGGAATAGGAAAATGGGATTTGATTTGTATTTTCTATGCAAAAGTATTTTCTTGTTTTATTACTTTTCGTTTTGTGCGCCCTTCCTTCCGAATTCATATTTTATGTCCACACTTATATAAACCGATATATATCCTTTCTCAAACACTACCTTGCTCTTCTATTATCTCCCGTTGTTTTCTCTTTGGTCAAGGGTTTTGTATTAAAAAACCAATATTGGATTTGGAGTTCTGAATTACAGTGTCACTACAGTAATTCCCTGCCCCTTTCGTTTTATCTTTCTGTGCATTTTGTGCTGTCTTTTTATGCCTTTGGATTTATTATAGTTTGTTTCTGTGCGTTGGGGGTTGTATTTATTACCGTTAGATATTTTTAATTTGATTGTGAGGTCGATGATGCACTCCCTTTTCCTGAAAAACAGTATATGAAATGGCATCCGGGTTGCCTTTCAATGATATTGATGTATTTTTTTCGTGGTATTATTTTGGCATTTATTTTTGCGGTACCTTCAGTTGTTAAATATACCTCTATTTATTTGTCATCTATTTGTTGTGTAGAGTTCATTTGTAAATACTTGCAGTTTTAAGAAACGAGTTTTATTCAGGTATTTTTTTTACTTTCCATTCTTTATATCTGAGACCACGGTTTATTTGTGTTCTTTTTTTATGTTGCTTTTGTCTGAGACTACGGGTGATTTGTATTGTGTGTTTGTCCCTTTTGCCATTAAAGTTCCTCAAATTTTTTTTTTTTGTCATTTCTTTATTGTGTTGAGTCCATTTCTAAATACTACCAGTTTTTAAAAACAAAGTTTTATCCTTTTTTTTTTGCATTCCATTGTTTGTCTGAGATCATGGTTTATCTCTTTTCTTTTATGATATAGCTTCTGTCTAAGACCACGGGTTATTTTTGTAATGTTTTTCATTTGTTATATTTTTGCATTTGAATATTTTTTTTTTCTTGGTTTAATGTTTGGTTATGTTGCTCTGTTCAGATTTGTAACTTTGGTTATTTGTGTTATGTGTAAAGTTCCTCAATTTTTTTTGTCATTTGTCTGTTGTGCAGAGTTCATTTATAAATATTTGCAGTTTTGAAAAATGAAGTTTTTTTTTTTTGTCATTTCTTTGTTATGTAGAGTCAATTTCTAAATACTTGCAGTTTTGAAAAATGAAGTTTTATTCAATCTTTTTTTACATTCCATTTTTTGTCTGAGACCACGGTTTATCTCTTTTCTTTTGTGATATAGCTTCTGTCTGAGACCACGGGTTATTTTTTGTTGTGTTTTTCATTTGTTATAGTTTTGCATTTGAATATTTTTTTTCTTGATTTAATGTTTGGTTATGTTGTTCTATACAGATTTATAACTCTGGTTATTTGTGTTGTGTTTGTACCTTCTGTTGTTAAAGTTCCTTAATATTTTTTGTCGTTTATCTGTTGTGCAGAGTTCATTTCTAAATACTTGCAGTTTTGAAAAATGAAGTTTTATTGAGTTTTTTTTTTTTAACATTTCTTTATTTATATCTGAGTCCACTGTTTATCCCTTCTTTTATCAAACATTGTCAAACAAATAGAATTGTTATATTGTTAAACTAGAGAAAGATGGAAGAATATGTGAATAAACTTCCTGTCTTGTAGACAACAGGAGAGAATTATCTTGAAAAAATATCTGTCAAATTGCTTGACTCTCAAAGTCTCTCCGGCTTTGAGAGTTGTCAAAGTCGTGGAGTTTGTGACAATTACGTAATTAAGCTAAAATTTAGACATTTTTTCAAGATCATTCTCCTTTATTATCTACTCATGATAGAAAACGGTTATTTGTGTTGTGTGTTTGTACTTTCTGTTGTTAAAGTTTCTCAATATTTTTTGTTGTTTGTCTATTGTGTAGTGTTCATTTCTAAATACTTGCAGTTTTGAAAATTTAAGTTTTATTCAATTTTTTTTTTTAACATTCTATTATTTATATGTGAGGCCATGATTTATCTCTTCTTTTGTGATATAGCTTATGTCTGAGACCATATGTTAGTTTTGTTATGTTTTTCATTTCTTATATTTTTGCATTTGAATTATTCTTTTCATGTTTTAAACATTTAGTTATGTTGTTCCATTCAGATTTATAACATATTTCAACATTTCTTGTCTTTTTATGGTTGAAGATTTTTGTGGATATTTCTATACATTTTTGTTGTTTAGCATCTTTGTGTTGTCTTTTTTGGTTCGTACTGGCTTGGTTCTCAAATTTGCTTCATTTCTTATCTGATTTTAATTGTTCTAATTTGTTTATCTTTGCTGCAGGCAAGCTTGAAATACTGTCTTTGTGGTCTATTCATTTAAGGTTTGTGTTATATTAGATGTTTCTATGAATTGAACTTAATTTTGGTTTGATATTTAAACATATTAGATGTTGTTGTTATGTTGACGTTGGTGTTTTTGATGTAGATGTTTTGATTTGAATATATTTCAGATTCTACGGTGGACATTATGTTTTCATTTTAAATGTATATATCGTAGTTATTCCTAATTTTTATGTATTTTGTTTCTTAGTTTCTGAGTTAATATTGAAATGATTTCTGTATTTGCATATATATTTAAGTTTTATTCTCCGGTGTTCTAAATTTAAGTTGTTATTTTTGTCTAACATGGTTGGAAGTTTTGCTTTGATGAATGTTAAGGTTTTTATTTTTTTATACTCGTTGTTCCCAACACTGTTTGTTGTTGGGTTTGTTTATTCAAAACAAAGCATTGCTTCTTTCTTAAATACTTTTGAAATATTAAAATCTTTTATATTGTTTTCTTTAATTTTCTATCTATAGTTATATGGTGCAAATATGTTTTAACATATTATATAGTTTTTCTTTGTTTTATGACCTTTTGTTATCAATGGCTATAAAATATTACCTTACCTAAAAGGCATTGCCTTTTTCGTAAATTTCTTTATTTTTGCAGCTTTAATTTGCTAATATCCAGTCATGACTTTTCATGCCTTTGTGTGCCTTTTTATTAAACTTATATGAAAAGGCAAGGTTATGGTTTAAGGTTTTGAGTAGATTGTTTATAAAAATCATGATTATTTAACTATGGCGAGAAATAAATAATATCAAAAAAATCATTTAACTTTTTTCAGTTTTGATTAAAATTTTGACTTTTTTTTTAATCATTTTTACGTGGAATCAACAAATTACAAATTATTTCAAGTTAAATTTTTTTATATAACAAGGATAAAATTTTATTCATGTAAATTCCAAATGAGATTTGCCTCTTCTTTTGACTAAATTCCAATGAAATATTAACAATTTTATTTTTTATTTTGAAAAAAAGAGTTTTTTAATGTATGAAAGAGGAGGCCTAAAAATTATTTTGTACAGATCATCGCTCACCTTATTTACAAAGAACTCGTGCAAACTGTTTATTGTGCGCTTATATCTTACAACTTTACTTGCCATCAATCTTAACAACTTCTTTACCATTATCAAGGCAAAACAATTCAATGGTTTAAGACAATTTATTGATGTTACAAGTACAAAATTAATTTATTTAGAAGAAATGTGTTCATCAGAATTAAAAATAGAAACAAATTCAAATTCAAATTCAGTCTACAAATTAAAGCAATATACAGTTATTATTTACTGTTATTTTTAACAAAAATAATTTAACCATTCAAATGTTTTATTCAAAAACCATTTCAATAAAGAAATGATCAATTTTATTCTTAATTATTCTTAATTATCGCATCATTCTAAAAAATATGGCCTATTTTATGTTTGGGATTTGATATTTCAGAAACAAATGTTTTCGATTAATTTGAAAATATATTTTGAACTTTTATTTTTTTAATTCTTTTTTAAATTTTTATAAATATTTGTTTTATTGTTTCCTTTCAAAATTAATTATAAAACCTTAAAAAATTTTCTATACTTTATAAATTATAAAGAAAATATTTTCACCCAAAAATAACATAATTTTTTGTTTTTCAAAAATAAGGTTTATTTTCTGATTCAGAAGATCTGAATTCAAACAAATATTATTTTCTTCTGGAAAAGAGACTGTAAGTATTTTTGTGTTATTTATTACAAATTTTTTCTTTTATTCCATGCATTTTTAGATCTATATATTTATTTGCTAGTTATTTTTTCGCTTTGAAATAATATTGGTTAAAGTTTTATACGCTTAAACATATTTATTATGTATTGTTCAGTGTTAAAATCAGCACACATTTTAAAAAACTCAAAATATATTGTTTATTTACAATTCATAGAATCTTTTAGTCATTTTATTATTATTCTTTTATATTCTTTTTTTTTTTGAATAGTAGAGAAATATTTTTTGTGTTTTGGATTTAATATTTCAGGAACAAGTATTTTAGATTAATTCGAGAATAGATTTTAAACTTTTATTTTTTAATTCTTTTTTAATTTTTTATAAATATATGTATTTGTTTGCTTTCAAAATTAATTATAACAACTTAGAAAATTAAAATTGCTGGTTTCATAGATTTAAATTATTATTACATTATTCTCAAGAATATGTCCTATTTATTCTAATAGTAAGTTTACAAACATTCAAAAAAATTTCTCCACTTTTAAGATTAAGTTACAGAAATAAAAGTTTCTATTTGTAATAATGCAAAGAAACTTTTAGTTATTTTTTTATTAATTTTATATATTCTTTTTTTCCAAATATTTTTTGTGTTTTGGATTTGATACGTCAGAAACAAATATTTTAGATTAATTCAAAAATATATTTTAAACTTTTATTTTTTTAATTCTTTTTAAATTTTTTATAAATATTTTTTGTATTATTTGCTTTCAAAATTAATTATAACAACTTAAAAAATTTCCTTTACTTTATAAATTATAAAGAAAATATTCTTCCATAAATAACATGTTTTTTTTAAAAAAAAATAGGGTTTATTTTCTCAATAAGAAGATCTGAGTTCAACAAAATATTATTTCCTTCTGAAAATGAACTGTAAGTACTTTTGTGTTACTTATTACAAATTGTTCCTTTTATTCCATGCATTTTTTAATCTATAATATTTATTTGCCAATTATTTCTATGTTTTGAAATAATGTTGTTTTAAGTTTTATATGCTTAGACATATTTATTATGTATTGTTCAAGGTTGGAATGAGTACACATTTTAGAGAATCTAAACTACATTGTTCGTTGATGATTTTACATTATATCGTGATCACTGGTTCGTTAGCTTTTGGTTTTATTGCAATTTGTAATTTTCCAACATGTAGTTTGCTCTGCTGATATAATGAGAAGTAAGATTTTGTTAATTAATTATAAAATATTTATTATAGTAATAAATTGTAAAAAACTTCCCTTAAATTTAAATTTTAGAAACATGTTTTTGAAGCTTCTCAAAAAAATCAAGAAAAAAAATCTCGTATAAAAATTTTTCAGAAGAAAAAAAAAGCTGAACTTCAACAAAAAGCTAGAGAAAGATATACTCAGAGGAAGGCTGCTAAAAGAAATGTGATTGAGCTGAAAGATTCAATGCCATCTGATGCTGATCAAATGATTATATCAATTGATGGTACATCAGATGATCATTTTCACTCTATCAGCAACGATCAAAATTATAATGTTCAACAATCTCAACGAAAAAGATACCGAATTTTCCATGAAAATGTTAACATTGTTGGAATGATCACCTCACAAGAAGCAAGTGTCCCTCCAGATGTTGATATTATTGGGGCAGATTCAGAAGGATCTACACAATTAAATATTTTATTAGATTTTTCTACTAGTTTGAATTACTCTATGGATTTGTTGACACAAAAATCAGCAAATGCACTGACAAAAATAGTAGAGGTTTCTGAACAACATACAATTCCACAGGTTTACTAATTTAACCTCTTTTTTGTCGTATTTTCTCATATTCTTTCCATTCAACAATGATTTTTTTCTTCAAAATAGGTTGTTTCTGTTGATCAAATCCAATCACATTCTCAAAGGACTCCACCAAGAAGTCTTTTTGGTAAGGAGTCAAATAGAATTGGTTTCTTCATGGTATTGTGTTCTACTATTAATCATACTTAGAGTATCGATCCAAACGAAAATTATTCAATTAATTCTAATCAAAGTTTATTCCATTGTCTTGATTTTACCCCGATTTAATGGGTGCATCGTGTTCCCGTATTGTTGTGCATAGACAAATATTACAAAATGTTCCATTTGAGGCTAATTATTTATCGGATGTGCCACATTGTAAGCATTGTAAAGCAAAGAGATTCTTCCATGAGACAAACAGTTTTTGTTGTGCTGATGGGTCAATATCTTTGGTTGCAAATGATGTTCTTGATCAACTTTATAGTCTGTTTGTTTCAAACACTCCTGAATCTATACAATTCCGAACATACGTTCGAACGTACAACAACAAATTTACTTTCACATCATTTGGAGTTAAATTTGACAGAAATTTATGCCGAAGAAATAGTGGAATTTACACATTTCGAGCTCAGGATCAGATCTATCACTAGCTTTCTAATTTGGTTCCTTCAAATGATCGACCTTCAAATTTGCAACTGTATTTCTATGATACTGAGCATGAATTTGAAAATCGCATTCTTGATTCAGTTAAAATGGATCCATCAATTATTGTTCGGCTCATGGATATTTTTCGTGTAAATCCATATTCCATATTTTTTCGATCTATTAGTGATCAACCTGATTTAGAATATCAGAAAATCCGTATAAGATCAGATCCTGGATTAGATTAATGGGTATTTAATGCCCCAACATTATCAGAAGTTGCTGCAATTTGGGTTGAAAATGATGATCTAGAATGGTTAACACCTCGTGACATTTTTGTATTTAACCATGTTGGTAGGAGTCATATTGTTCAGTATTATTTCGGATGTTATGATCCGCTTCAATATCTATTGTTATTCCCCTTTAGTGATGTTGGTTGGCACTAACGTATACAAAGAATTAACAAAAGAGCTCCATCTGTATCTGCTGATAATTGCACAGTCTGATCAATTGATCATCATCAATCAACATTTGCAAAAGAATTACTTACAAGAGAACAAGAAGGTTAAATTTTTTATATTACGTTTTTTTATATAACAACCCACCATTTACACATTAGGTATGAAATTTTCTAAATTATTTCTTATTTTTTTGTAGTGTTAAGAAAAAAAAGAAAAGATCAAATTGTTTCGTGCCATGAATATTATTGCTACAAGTTACAAATAAGAGAAAATATCAAATCCATCCTCCTACTATCTGGTCGATTTCGTAACAATCAACAACGCATTCGATCTGAATTATATCAAGGTGTTGTTGATAGCGTCAATCTTGGAGAGACAAATGCTTCTAGAATCAAGAAGCGTGTGATCCTGCCTTCATCTTTTATTGGAGGTCTGAGGGACATGCAAAAAAGATATATGGAAGCGATGACTTTAGTTCAACGGTACAGCAAACCAGATATTTTTTTAACAATCACATGCAACTCAAACTGGAAAGAAATTTCAAATGAATTGCAACCACATGAAGAAACTCAAAATCGGTCTTATTTAATTGCTCGAATCTTCAAAGTAAAATTAGAGGAGCTAAAGTATCAGCTATTCAAACGGGAGATATTTGGAAAAGTCTCGGCATATGTTTATGTTATTGAAAATAAAAATAAAAAAGGACTTCCACATGCGCATTTTTTTTATTATATTGCCTCAAGATTGGAAGTTATATGCAACAAAAATTTTTGATAAGATTGTCTCTGCTGAATTGCCCAACAAAGACAAGAATTTGCATCTGCATATAGCTGTTTTCAAACATATGATGCATGGACCTTGCGGAACTCTAAATCCAACAAATGTATGCATGAAAAAAATTGGTTGTTGCAAGAATAATTACCCGAAGCAGTTTGTGTCAAACACAGTTGTTGGAAATGATTGTTTCCCAATATATAGACGTTCTAACAATGGAACAACAGTCAGAATTAGAGGTCATGATTTGGATAATTGTTGGGTCGTTCCATATAATCCTTATTTGCTTGCGATGTTCGACTGTCATATTAACATCGAAATATGTTCTATAATAAAAGTAGTTAAGTATCTTTACAAATATATTTACAAGGGCTATGACTGTGTTGCTTTCAACTTGGTTTCTAAACAATCAAATCAACAAGTTGATGAAATTGAACGATTTCAATCAGCTCGATAGATTGCTCCACTAGAGGCTATGTGGAAAATATTTGGGTTTATTATCAATGAGGTATATCCAACAGTTTATAGCTTGCACTTACATCTTGAAAATCAACACCATGTGACTTTTTGAGCACATGAAAACTTAACCAATGTAGTGAACTCCGATCTTTCTACAAAATCAATGTTAACATAATTTTTTGCAACAAATCAAGTCAATGTGAATGCCAAAAAATTGTTATATAAAGAATTTTTGGAGTTTTACGTGTGGAGCCAACAGTACAAAATGTGGACTGTTCGAAAAAAAATAAATTGTGATAGGTCGAATTGTTACGACAAATCCTTTTGAATGAGAAATGTATTATCTTCGGATATTACTAAATCACATAAGAGGTCATTTGTCATTTGATGACCTGAAAACAGTAAATGGTGTTTTAGCTCCTACATTTCGTGAAGCAGCTACCATGCATGGTTTGTTACAGAGAGATAATAGTTTAGAAGAATGCTTATATGAAGCCTCTCTCTATCAGATGCCTTTCAATTTGAGAAGACAGTTCGCAACAATTTTGACTTACTGTAATCCCACCAATCTAAGAGATCTTTGGGAACGTTTTGAACAAGAGATGTCAGCTGATTTTCAATTAATTGAACATTCTTCATTGAATGTTAGGACAGAAGTTTTGCGCTCCATTTCCACAATACTTGAATCAATGGGTAAAGACATTAATTTGTTCCATCTTGTTAACCAAAACATTAATTTTTATGAAAATGAATTTTTGTCTAGAGAAATTGATGATGAATTGGCTGTTCCAGTCCCGGAAGAAAATATTCTTGCATCAACACTACTTAATAATGAATAACAAAATGTTTACAATTCTGTTTTGAAAAAGTTTTGACAAATGAAACCGTTGCATTCTTTATTAATGGACCTGGCGGATCGGGGAAAACATTCCTATACAAAACACTCATTGCAACAGTAAGATCAAAACAATTAGTAGCTTTTGCAACTGCTTCATTTGGTGTTGCTGCATTAATTTTACCTGGAGGTCGAACTCCACATTCACAGTTTAATATACTGTTAGATATTAACAAAGATGTCATATGTGATGTTAGTAAATAAAGTGGGCTTGCAAGTCTACTACAAAAAGCAAAGTTAATTATATGGGATGAATATTCTATGTCAAGAAAAGAAGCAATAGAAACACTGGATACAATGTTGAAAGACATTAATGATTCAAAACTATCATTTGGTGGAAAGGTTGTTGTGTTTGGTGGAGATTTTCACCAAGTTCTACCTGTGGTTCAAAAAGGCACAAGACAACAACAAATTGATGCTAGTTTGGTTTCTTCTTACCTATGGCCAACATTAACAAAGTTTCATTTGACTAAAAATATACGTGCAAGATTAGATCCAGACTTTTCAAAATATATATTGGAATTAGGCAATGGGATGCCACCAATCAGAATTGATGAACTTGTCAAAATCCCTGCAGCCATGTTAATCCCATATGAAAATGATGCCACTTCATCATTTGGTAGATACTGTTTTTCATGATATTTATGATTATTCAGTAAATATTTCAACCATGATGAATTGAGCTATATTGACACCAAAGAATAGTTATGTTGATGAAATAAATACTTTATTAATTTAGAAATTTTCCGGGGAGCTAAAACGATATTACAGCTTTGATGAATCGATTGATGCATTTGAGCAAACAGTTATGGAAGATTTCTTGAATACTCTAACATTAAATGAACTTCCTCCTCATGAATTATTACTAAAACAAAATTGTCCAATCATATTCTCAGAAACATTAACCCTTTAGAAGGATTATGCAATGGAACACGACTTATTTGTCGCAATTTTGATTGTAACGTCATTCATGCAGAAATTGTTGTTGGTCATCACAGTGGCAAAAAAGTTTTTATTCCAAGAATTTCATTATTACCAAATCCTGATGAAAATAGTGGTTTTCCATTCAAGTGAACTCAATTCCCTGTTAAATTAAGCTTTGCAATGAATATAAACAAATCACAAGTACAAACATTGTATTTTGTTGGAATATATTTACCCCATCCAGTTTTCTCACATGGACAGTTATATGTGGTTTCATCAAGAGCTAAGACTATTTCTGCAATCAAGATTTTGATAAGGCCAATCTCAGCTAAAGAATCGGAAAACAATCGCACAAAAAAAATTGTGTATACAAAATTATTAACGTTGGCATCTTCTGATTGATATTATATAGGTAATTAAATAAAATTCTAAAATTCCTTTTTAACCACTACGAACAAATTAAATGTTCATTACATTTTTTTGTGTTGCGTATTTTACTAATTTCTTTTTTTCAATCAATAAAAAAAAGTTCTTTTCTATTCCTTTTTAGTATGCATTTTAATTAACTGTATATTTTATATCCTATGCTTATACATTTAATTTGTTTCTAGGTTGCTCGTTTTCAACATGCGGACCATTTATACATCAATTAAAAATATTTCTCTAGCCACAAGAAACTGGAAAATAAAAATGCTTGTAGCTGAAAAATCTTCCAAACGAACTGGGCAACACTCACCAGTGAAATACTAAAATTTGACATTGGTTGATCAAGAGGTACTTCATTTATTTTTGTGATTATCCTTCTTTTTACAATAAAAAAAATATTATATTTTTTATTATATATCTTTTACCTTCTATGTAATTATATTTGATCATAGAAAATAATTATTCATATTTTCTCATGTGATACAGGGAAATTGAGTCCAAGTAACATTGTTTGGTAAAGATATTGATTCGCGGGATGATTCTTTGCAGATTTTCCGATCTTATTATATTATAAACGCATATGTTAAGCCATTGCATCCTAAATATAGGATTGAGGGTCATGAATATCAATGAATAATAAATTCTAAAACAATCATTGAAGAAATGCATAAGAATGAAGGTCAGGTAGAAATGCTAAAGTATAATCTCATTCCTTTTGAAGAGTTATATCCTTATAAAGACTCGATTGCAAAAATAGGTAATTTATTATTTTCTTTTAAAATTTTTTATTAACAACAAACTAATAATTTAAATCTTATTAATCAGACCTTTTAGCGATTGCCATTCATATGAAACCATCTAGAGAGATAACATTAACAAGTGGACCAACTGTAATTCAAGAAATCTATGTTATAAATTAGAGGTAAAAAAATTCATTCTCTTTAATATTTTAAAATTACTTTGCAATTTTTATTTTTAAAATTTTCTATTGATTCTTTTACTTTATATGTCATGTCTTAAATCCCATCTACTTAACAATGTGGGATCGCTTTGTTCAAGACGAATGTCAAAAAATTTCAAAGATAATTGAAACAAAACCAATTATACCTGCAACAAAGCTAAGAGTTCGGTCTTATTATGGTACTTTTAATAATTAACATTTTTAAATGTTCTTTTGAATCATATATTTTCTAACTAATAATTATC
The DNA here is from genome assembly GCF_004785595.1 of Juglans microcarpa x Juglans regia. Taxonomy (NCBI): domain Eukaryota; kingdom Viridiplantae; phylum Streptophyta; class Magnoliopsida; order Fagales; family Juglandaceae; genus Juglans; species Juglans microcarpa x Juglans regia. The sequence goes on along the minus strand of NC_054595.1, from coordinate 19,036,417 downwards.
TGTATTTATAATACAGGATTATCTCTCTCGTCTTGACCAACAAGTATATTTACAATTAATCCTTTTCTTCTTGAGGTAGAGCCGTTGCCAAGATGGTAATCCATATTTAAGCAATTCTTCATTAGTATATTTCTATCAACAACTACAAATCTATATTTCGCTTTTATTAATGCATTAAAAATAGCACAATTATATTAATATTGATTAATCTTAAATTACTTAACTACATACATTGAAGATCTAAACTTTTTTTTATCCCATTCTTAAATTAAATTTTATTTTTAATTTTTAAGGGTGGCAATTAATGATTCAATGCTTGAAAGTATTATTGCAAAATCTATGAAATATCCATCCACATCTTTATCATCGGTTGGTGTTCAAGAAATAACACAAAATTTTGACGTTGCTGAAAAGTTTGCAACCAATGAAGGTAAAATACTTTTCTCAATGCCATGTTTAGATTCTTGTTCATTTAAAATACTTTTCTCAATGCCATGTTTAGATTCTTGTTCATTCTTGTTGTGTAAAACATTGTTTCTAATATAATATAGAAAGCAAAATTCTGGATTAAGGCAAAGATAAGCATCATCAACTTGCGCCAAATAATTTTTTACATGTCATGCATCAATTGTAACAAGGGAAGTGGGCATGACCAAAATGAAAACTTTCTTTGTTATCACTGCAAACATCAAAGTGTTGTTCAACCACGGTATATATTCTTCAAATTTTACTACTTAATAATTCATTTGAATTTTCTTTTTGTATGTAAGTTTTACCAATCCTAACAAAAAACAATACTCTCATCATTTGTAGTTGTCGGACATATGTTGAGCTTGATGATGGCACAGGAAAATTAGCTGCAGTTATGTTTGGTGAACTTGCAGATGAGGCATTGGGTTATTAGTTGTACAACAATTGATTTCATGAATCATACCGAAGAGGTAACTTTCTTCATTTTTACTATTTTTTTCATTTTCAATAAAAGATATTTAATTATACTTTAAGATATCTCTTCTGTTTTCTATAAAATAATTTAACTATATATTACAACAATTAACATATAAACCATAAATAACAACTTAAATTTATAAACTTAAAAAGTCTAATAATATAATTAAATTGCTTATAAAAAATTGTGTTATTTTTTCAGTTTTCAATTTTCTTCTATGTGCAAATTATTTATACATTTGTCGATTATTTAATCTCATTAAATATTTAATAGACTGGAGCATTTACCATTTATAGAAAACATGGCATTGCAAGCTTCAGAAAGACAATGGATAATTCAACTTACAGCAGACCCAGACAAATTCAACCAACAACAATCCCAAAATTTCAATGTTGTCTCAATTGGCCCATCCAATATGGCCCAGAACTATAATGATGATGGGAAAAAAATAGGTTTATAATTTATCTTCTTGTTTAACTTTTTTAACATTTCTTTGTACAAATTTCTATAAAAAAAAATTAAAAAACCCAACTAGACAAACATGCATTGCACGTTGCGCCTCCACTAGTTATATCGAAAAGAGTGAAAGAAAATTTTCCCCTTGTCTAAACAAATTATTTTTTAAAAATTTTAGCTAAAAATTATTTTTTCTTAAATTTTAATTATCTTTTCAAAACCATGTATCTAGATTTCAATTTTTCTCTATTTTATTACAATAATCTCTCTTTATTCTTTTTTTATTATTTTTTCTGTTCATCTGTCTGTACATCTTTAACTACTCTTTTTTTTTTATAAGTACATCTTTAACTACTCATTTGTTTTTGTCTTTTAAGGAAAAGAGTGAAAGAAAATATTTTAACTTTTCTTTTTCACATTTTCGTGATTAGTTAATTATTTGTTGGACCCATATTTTCAATTTTTCATATGTATTGAATTTTTTTAAAACTACTTATATCTCTAAACGGTAATATTTTCATAATCAGTGCTTTCATAACAATAATATTTTTTTTTTAAAAATCAGATTTTCACAAATGGTCAATAAAATTAGATAATCTCAATGGTGATTTTTTTTTTTCAAATTTCAACTATCACAAATATAGACATGAGAGAAAATATAGATGATTGAAAGAAGAATTTGTTTTATTGGTTAGAATAAAATATTTGTAAAAAAATATTTAAGGATGAACAGTAACTCCCCATATTTAGGGAGCTACTGTTCAAATCGCAAAACTTTCCCCTATGGTAGTCAGCCGGATGTAGATGGGTTTTTGTCAAGAAGTTAAAAATTTTCCCTAAAATTTAGGGAAATAGATGGTATGCTCAACCGGATGTGAATGCTCTTACGGATAGAGGTCGTTTCTTCTATCATTCTTTTAACGCCGAGTAATAATAAACTAAAAATGATATTTGTAGTTTTAGAGTATGTTTGTCATAGATCGATTATGGAGCTGAGAATGCTGAAGGTGAGCAGTAAGACAACAAGGAAGGGAAGAAAATAGTGTTGTTTAGCCTTAAATGATGTCGTTTAATATGAGATTTTTGTGTAATGAGTGGAACATTGTCGTTTAATATGTGATTTCTATAAGTGGAACGACATCGTTCATATATGCTAAACGCTTGTGCGACGTCGTATGGTCTATAAGGAATCTTATTATCAAACAAGGAAAGAAATGAGGGAAAATGATCCCGAAGTTCATTCAAGCTATTTTCTCTCTCTCACTTTCTCTTTCTCTCTCTAATTCTTGTTTTTTGGAGATTGAATATCTCGAATTCACTCACTTGAAGAAGGCCCCTTACATTTGGTATTGGTTGTCATGGCGGAGGGTATTCGGTCCTATGCGCAGTTAACCGATTATTTGAATCATATGCAACAACAACAAGAATGATAACAAAAGCAAATTGAAGATACAATTGCCATCTTGATATAATAGTAGGAGACTGCTCATGCAAACAGTGTAAATCAAGACAAAAGATTTAATGATTTGTTAAAGCAAATTTCCAAAATTTCAGTCAGTGGTTCAATTGGTAATGAGGCGGTGGGACATTCATGAAGGAATGGCATGGACAATCATGTTTATGTGAGGAATGGTGATGTCAATGAAGTTGTTAGTTAGATACACCAAAGGGAAACCTTTGACAGAGGATTTAGTAAGGGAATTAAGTTGGAATTTTCGAGATTTGGTGGCAAGAATCCTTCAGGTTGGGTAAACAAAGCAAACCAGTATTTCTTGTATAATCAAGTACCTCCAGGTTAAAGAATCTTTATAGCCTTATTTCATATGGCTGACGATGCTTTGATATGGTTCCAGAATGTTAGTGAAGTAGGGGTTTTCCATACTTGGGAAGAATTTGTGCAGGTTGTCCAGGTCAGATGCAAGGTACCACATTTGTCAGTGACTTCTTTACACTTTCTCTAGGGAGTTGTGATGTTGTTTTACGGGTCCAGTGGTTACTATCATTGGGCACTATTCTTTGAGATTTTGTGGAGCTGAGGATAGAGCTCACTCACAAAGGCAAGGTGACATGTTTGAAAGGGATCACAGCTACTGGCATTGACTTGATTGATGACAAAGAAATTTCCAGACTTTCTATAATGGAGCACAGAGGGCTATTGCTTCAATTGGTCTCAGGTGAGTCCCAAGAACTTGTTATTGATAAGTGTGAGAGTACATCTAAGTTGCTAGGATAGTTTAGTAAGGTCTTTGAGGAATCTAAGGATTTACCTCCACAAAGGACTCAAGACCATCACTTTCCATTAAAAAAGGAAACACTACCTGTTAGTGTAAGACCTTATCAATGACCATATTATCAAAAAGCATAAATTGAAAAAATTGTTAGAGAATTGTTAGAATCTAGGGTGATCAGGCCGAGTCAATCCCCATTTTCTTCTCTTGTTCTATTAGTAAGAAAAGCAGATGGTGAATGGAGAATGTGCATAGACTATAGGATCTTGAATGAAGCCACTGTCAAATACAAGTACCCTATACATGTTGTGGATGAATTGTTAGATGAGTTTTTTGGTTCTACTATGTTCTCTAAACTGGATTTAAGATTAGGATATCATCAAATTCGAATCAAGGAGGAAGACCTTCATAAAACAACTTTAAGAACTCATAAGGGTAATTATGAGTTCCTTGTAATGTCATTTGGACTCACGCATGCACCATTTACATTTTAAGGGCTTATGAATGATGTAGTCAGGCCTTTCTTAAGGCACTTTGTCATTATTTCCTTTGACGACATCCTTGTTGTAAACAAGGATTTGCAATCCCATTTGAGACATTTGTGTATTGGGTTACAAACTTTGGAGAAGCATAACTTGTTTGCTAAGAAATCAAAATGCAAGTTTGCATGTTCTGAAATCGAGTATTTGGGCCACTTGATATCTAAGAAAGGGCTGAGGGATGATCCTAAGAAGCTTGAGTCTATGTTAAGCTGGCCAGTCACTAAGAATTTCAAGTCATTGGGACGCTTCTTGAGACTAACTGGTTAATATAGGAAGTTTATTAAAGACTATGGCAGTTAGCTGATCCTTTGACTACCTTGTTAAAAAAAAAAAACTCCCTTCTTGTAGACTGAAGCAGCAATTGAATCATTCAATCAACTTAAGATGGCAGAGATAAAGCCACCAGTGTTAACCCTACCTCACTTTTCTAAAGTCTTTGTGACTGAGTGTGATGCATGTGGGAGTGGAGTGGGGGCTATTTTGATGCAGGATCAAAGACCCTTGGCTTTTCTCAACCAAGCATTAAAAGGTAGAAACCTGCAATTATCCACTTATGAAAAAGAATTACTAGCCTTGGTCTTAGCAATAGAGAAATGGAGACCCTATTTCCTTAATGGTGCATTTATAGTCAGAATTGATCATCAGAGTTTGAAGTATTCTCTGGAACAAGAGGTTAGTACACCTGCACAACACAGATGGGCATCTAAATTGCTCAGGTATGAATTTTCCATTGAGTATAAAAATGGAGTTGAAAACAAGGTGGTTGGTGCCTTGTCTAAGAGGTATGGCATTGAAGGCTTTGTTTCCTTAGAAGCCATAACCTTTCCAACTCCCACTTGGTTGGAAGAGTTGAAGGTTGTATATTCTGAAGACCCAGTAGTACAGCAGCAACTCAGTTTGTTGCAAGATGGTTCACACTCTACTTCCTCTTTCATGTTGAAGCATGGAGTGTTGCTTAAGAAGGGCAGAATTTACATTACTAATTGTACTGAGTTGAAGCTGAAAATTTTACATTTTGTACGTGCTAGCCCCTTGTAGGTCATTCTGGCATAAATCCCTGTAGCGTGCAAGAACTGACTTTTATTGGCCTGGTCTGAAAACTGAGGTAAAAAGGTTCATTAGAGAATATAAAGTATGTCAAACGAATAAAGTAGAAAAAATCCACCCTGCAGGTTTATTGCAACCACTGCCAATTCCACAAACCATTTGGACTGATATTTCAATGGATTTTGTGGAAGGGTTACTTGTATCAAATAGATATTCTGTCATCATGGTGGTTGTGGATAGGTTATCTAAATATTCTCACTTCATGGCCCTAAAAGTTAAAACATCCCTTCACAGCATTCCAGGTAGCTTCTTTGTTTCTAAACAATGTTTTTAAGTTTCAGGGCATGCTTAAAATCATTGTTTCAAATCGGGAGTCCACAAACACTAGCCCATTTTGGAAAGAGTTTTTTAAATTCTAAGGAGTGAATTTGTCCTATTCTTTTGCTTACCATCCTCAAAGTGACGGTCAAACTGAAGTAGTTAGCAAATGCTTGGAGAATTTTTTGAGATGTTTTTCTGTTGACAAACCTAGATTCTGGTTTGATTGGTTGGCCTTGGCTGAATGTAGAGGAGAATTCGGTTCAGTCCGGTCGGTCCATAGGGGATTTTTGGGACAGGATCAAAAGTTTCGGTCCAACATTTCACCACTCCAGATAGGACCGAATATCCCTATGGACCGAACTGGACCATTAGCCATCGGTCCGTTCAGTTCGGCCCAAAACCAAATGAGTCAGTTTCATGTTTTTCGGCCCAACTGATATTTTTAGACAGATTTCGGCCCAAGAACATTTTATCCCATTTTTAAGCCCAATTAATATTTATTTACATACAAAAAATAGAAAAAAAGAACTTGAAAATTTTGCAATATACCAATAAGTTAATAACCTCCAAACTCTATAAAATAAAAGGAAAAAATTAACATTAAAATTATCCATATGGACCATATCCATCCAAAAAAGTCATCAATCATACTAATAAAATTAAAAACAAAAAATAAAGGAAAAGAAATTAAAAAAATCCCTAATTATCTGAATTCCAAATAAAAGAAAAAACCAAAAAAAAGTAAAGGCAACTGACACATAAATTATTACTATCCTTGCATCCAGCCATAATCCACCTACTTATAAGACAATATTACAAAACACCAATATTACAAATGACTGAATGGTAATAAAAAAAATAATGATTGAATGACAATGAGGCCACAAGCCCAAAACTCAAACTCCAAGTCTCCAAGTACACAACTCCAAGTCTCCACAAGTCACAAAAATGATTTTACTGCAAAAATATAGCAAACAAATATCTTAGTTTAAAATTTTTTTCATGCTAACCAAAATAACTAGTATAGGTATATATTCTTCTCACCTCAATCATCTGCAATGGGTGTAGACATTGTATTTGACACCTCCATAGAATTTTCAACCTCTCCAACAAGTTCTATACATAAAAGATCAAACAAAACAAATTATATAAATTTACATAACATATAAATCAATGAATCATGAAAAGATACATAAGGAAATTAATTTGTTACATACTCATATCCAACTACTTCTCAAAATCATCCACCTCATCTATTAAAGCCCTAAGGCTAATTACAGTAAAAGAAGAACGAAGCCAAATCTGTGCACCAATGAGACCCTTTACTATCATCAAAGAGAAACTACTTCAAAAATGATCAAGTACACAACCCACTGTGCTAAATGCAGATTCAGAAGCCAGTATAAATACCGACATTGCAAGAACATCGTGTGCAACTTTTGAAAATACGCGATATCTAACAGAATTAGCCTTCCAAAAATTTATAACGTCAAAATTCACACTAAGTTCCTCATAGCTTTTAGCTAGGAATCTATTAGGGGTGGCAAAATTTCTGATTTTTCGACTCCAACCGAATTCTAGCAAGGCTCCGACTATGATGGAGTCGGAGTTTGTAGAATTCAAAGTCGGATTCAGAGTTGGAGCCCACATGGGCTCCGAACTCCGATATTTTTTGTTTAAAAAACATATAATTAAAACGACATTGTTTCACTTCTTACCCCCTCACTTTCGCACAAAAGATCTGCAACTCCTTAGTCTCCCTTTGTCACCACATTGTGCTTCACCTCCCCCAGTCCCCCGCCGTCTACCGTCACCTAAGGCCGCCACGAGCCACCTTTTGGAGTTCATCACAAATTGTAAGTCACTCAGTCACTCAGTTTTCTTGTAGAATTTATGGTTCCAAAATCATTTAATTATTATATTATGGTTTGAAATTTATGAAATGTGTTTGATTTATTGTTCATTTTAATGATTTGTTATTTGCATTTCAATGATTTAAGTTTTTAGGCTGTTAAATTTAGAAATTGAGGGATTTAAGTTTTGGAAAAATCAGGTGTTTTTATTCCAGGTGACTTTTGCTCGAGCGTCGCTCGAGTATCCCTTGAGCGAACGTCACACAGATTGTTCGCTCGAGCGGACGTTCATTTTTTTGTGTTTTATTTATTTTTAAAATCACAAACACGAATAGACACATATGTTTTTCCTTTTCAATGTGTTTCTAATTTGTAGATAGTTTTCATAACATGTTAAATGACAGTTATTTGTTAATTGTTTCAGATTATTTACTCAAATTATGGATGTTACACCATCTCGCCGTGATTCTCCACAAGAGGATGACGCACAGCTGTTGGCGTCACCAACAGGTACTTCAGGCCATAAACCCCCATTTAGAGAAGCTATTTCTTGTGCAAGTAGTCGAGTCTCAATAGATCTAAAAGACGTTGATATGCTTAATGAGGAGGAGGAGTTGGAATGTTGAGGTCGATCCACCAGCATGACCTAGTAAAAAAAGGTCGTGGACATGGGAAATTTTCACCAAAGTTCCTATTGATCGTGAGAACTCGGAGGCTCGATGCAACTACTGTGAGCAATTATGCGATTGTCATTCGAAAAAGCCAGGTACGTCAGTATTAATAGCACATCTTACGGGTTGCCAGCAGTATAAGATACATAAAGGGCTTATGGCAGCTGATTAGACGAAGCTGAGTTACGAGACTTCAATGGCCACTGATGGCACGCAGATTAAGAAGCTATCAATCCCTTAATATAGTGAGAAAATGTTGAGAGATGTTCTTGCAGAGATGATCATTACTAATGAGATAACTTTTACCATGGTTGACAACGTAGGCTTCTGCAAATTTGTGCACACTTTAGAGCTATGATTTCTCATGTCTTCACGGTATATTGTGATGCACGATTATTTGAAAAGGCATGCCAAGGAGAAGGCAGCGATGAAGGAAGTGTTTGTCGCCACTAGCTAGAGATGTCATTTACAACTGATACATGGATCTCCATACAGAATGTGGGCTACATGTGTATCACAGCCCACTCGAGTGGACATTGCAGAAGCAAATTATCAGCTTCAAATAAATTGTTAATCACAAGGATTCATCCATTGGTAAGGAGATGGATGACTGTATAAAGGATTGTGAGATCAGAAAGGTGTTTTGTATTACGGTTGACAATGTCAGTGCGAATGACACTGTCATTGATTGGTCCAGGTGAAATAAGACAGTAAATGAGGATATCATTTGTGAGAACCAGTTTATCCATGTTCGATATTGTGCCCATATCATCAATTTCATAGTTTCTGAGGGGTTCAAGGAGGTTGATAATTCCATTATTAAAGTCTGGAACCTGGTGAGATATGTGAGGGCTCTCCCCCAATGGCTCCGCCAGTTTAAGGCAATAGCCGAATAACTTGAAATCCCATCTTCCAGTAGAATGTAACTGGACATTCCGACTCGATGGAACTCTACATACATGATGTTGGATGTAGCACAGAAGTATCAAACTGAGTTCAAGTGGATGGAGGTCGAGGATGAAGGCATGAGGTATGCTTTGCTAGAGTCAATTGGGGGGAGAATGGGGCCCAGTGCCCCAGACATAATTGATTGGGCCAATGTCAAGTATTTTATTCAATTTTTTAAGTTATTTTATGACATAACTATATGAATATCTGGGACAAATTACCCTGCTACGAACATGTACTTCGAGGAGCTCTCGGGACTTTATGACCACTTGCAACAGAGTTGTGTTGACAGTGGGTTTATTGAATGTAATGGCTGTGAGGATAAAATACAACTATAATACATATTTGGGAGATGTGGAGAAGATAAATAGATTATTATTTGTGACTGCGATCCTTGACCCCCGACATAAGTTGGCGATTGTAGAAGATTGGATTAGGGCGTCCTCGGTTATGAGGACTCTGATCACTTTATTCGCTTAAATGTAATATTGATGATTTATATAGCCATTACAATAGCAATGATTAGTCTTCAACCAAATGTGGTAGCTCCTCATGCCCGACCGGCTTGACATCTTCCTGGGATGACACACATGCATAGAGTTCAAAATTTATTGCGGCTACGACGGTATCATCAAAACCGTGCATTGAGAAATATTATGCAGTGTAAGCCTGAGGTTGAGTGTTACTTTATGGAAGATGTCGAGGCAACTAGTGATACATTCCAGATATTAACTTGATAGAAGGTGAATTCTGGCAAGTTTTCAATCTTTTCCCGAATAGCCAGTGATGAACTAGTCATTCCTATCACTATGGTTGCCTCTGAGTTGGCGTTTAGCACCAGAGGTCTTGTCTTAGATGCTTATCAGAGTTCATTGTCTCCAACCACCGTCGAGGCCCTTGTTTACACATAAAACTTGTTAAGTTCAACGCTCATTGGAGTAGATACCATTGATGCCAAGAGCTATAGGCTTGAATTAGGTAACTTTATGATTTTAAATTACTTTTTACATAATTTTAATGTTTTCATTATTTAATTTATAATTTATATGATTTTGTAGACCTAGCTATGAATCCCAGAGTAATTGTGGATGATTGAGACGGAAGCACCGTGGGATGGATCTTTTATTGGTGAGAAACTCAATATCATGGTTACCATCATGCAAAACTCGTCAGAGTTAGAGGTGAAGGTGAGTTCATAATGTGTCATATTTTATGTCATATATCACTTGACTGATGGTTTAGAAGTCTATAGTTAAATGACTAAAGAAAATATAGTGCATCTAATCAATAAAACTGCATGCAGGAAAATTAGAAATCACTATCGAGTTATTGACTCAAATGCATGGATTGTTAAGACTGATGTGGGAGATTATGGCTATTTCATATTTGAATTAAATCTATGACATTGTTAATATTTTGGTGTTGTACATTTAAATTTATTGCATTTATGCCATTCAAATCACTAAGCCAGACCATTGAATGCCATATATATTATGCCAGACCGAAAACCTAAGTCAATGCCATTTGTAATCACTGAATGGACCAAAGACAACAAGCTACAAAATTTTTATGCTTCAATATATAATTAAGAAAATTAACAAGAACCAAAGAGTAGTGACTACTGATTAAACAAACGAAAAAACAAAATCACAATCACAATATACTAAGCATCACAAATTCTAAGATTCACAATAAAAAACAATGTAATAATTACAGATTCACAATCAAATAATGGCATACTACTGATTACTATAGTATTAACATAATTCACTTAGAAAATAAATTACACATGCTTAATATGGCGTATGTTTTGTTCACAAAAAAAAAAAAAAATCCAATAAAAAAATAAACAATCTGATTCGGTGGATATTAATTTGCAGTGGCATTTTAATTTGCTAAAGAAAAGAAATGTAAAGTGGGGGGATTTCATACCTTAGATGCAGCAGCAGCGTATGGAGAGGCTGGGAATTGAGAGATGTTGATCGATCTTTCTATGAAATTAGAGCTGTAAGAAATAGATGGAAAGAGAGAAAGGTTGAGATCAGGGAAGAACATGGCCAAAAATCACGATTAAATCACTTGAGTGAGGATTTCGGTTTCCTAAATCACTTGAGTTTTTTGGACTTTTTTCAAAGAACATATGCAAGATAAGGATTTTTTACCTTAGATACAATGGCAGTGTGCAGTGGAGCGGCTGAGAGCTGCGGCAAGTACACGAAAATTTCTAGGGTTTATGAATTATCAAGTGCGCGGCAAAGACCAAGGGACTTGGGAGAATGAGAGAGTGAGGGAGAAGGTGGCCAATACATCAGAGAACTTGTGTTGAAATGACACTATTTGGCTTCAAAATAAATCTAAACGGCGCCGTTTAGATCCCATTTCATTCTAAATTTTGTCGTTCTTACATTACCTAAGAAAATTTGTTTCATCTTTATCTTTTTGACAAGTAAATTAATAAAAATATATATTAAAATTAAAATTAAGTGAATTCTTAATGTGGCTTATATAACTAACTCATTAAAAAAATATTTAAATATAATTATATTTATGATGTTAATAGTTACTAACTTAAACTTTACTATTCATAATTATTAATATGGCTTATATTAAAAATTAAAATCCTAACATTTTATATATTATATATGGTTAATAAATATTAAATAATTTCATTGTCCATAGATTATTCATGCTGCTTGCAATTTAGGTATCCTAAAAAAAAATTACCTAATTACTTTAATTAAGTGTAAATGGTAGAGTATATATGAATGTATCTAGATATAATAACATATATTATTATATGATTTATGATATATTCTTAATTGATAGTATATATTACTTAACATTTGATATGAGCAATGATAATAGATTAGATGAAATCACGTAATTAACTTATATAATTACTATATAAAATAATATGTTATAAATAGTTTGGTTAAAGAAATATATATAAATAGTTCGATTAGTTTCGGTCTGGTTTAGTCCAAAAAACCCACACCCCGGGACCGGACCGAAAATCGAATTTCTCACAAACAAAGACCGAAACTGACCAAATAAGTTTTTAGTTCAGTCCAGACCGAAAATTGTTCAACCCTAGCTAAATGGTGGTACAGCACCACCTTTCACTCATCCACCAAATTTACACCCTATGAAATGGTTTATGGTGTACCACTACCGAGTTGCAAACATATATACCGAGACTAACACCTAATCAGGTAGTAGATGATTTATTGAAAACAAAGAACCAGATTATGACAACACTGAAAACTAATCTAGTTGCTACACAGGAGAGAATGAAACGGCAATATGACAGACACAAGACAGAAAGGGAATTTGCTGTGGGTGATCAGGTGTATCTAAGGCTCCAATCTTATAGGCAACAGTCTCTGGCAGTTAGACACAATTTGAAGCTTTGTCTAAGATTTTTTTGGTCCTTTTCAGATAACCAACAGAATTGATATAAAGTGGCTTACATTCTTGATCTTCTCCCCACACCCAACTTCATCTAGTTTTCGATATTTATTATTTGAAGAAAAATTGGGCTAACATGTACCACCACTATCCACTCTTCCACCAATAATAAATATTCATGGGGAGCTTATGCCTGAACCTGAAAAGACTACAGTGCCGCAGTAATAAAGTGAACAATAAAGTTGTGGTCAAGGTGCTTGTGTAGTGGCAGGGTGCAGGGGTGGAGGATGCTACTTGGGAATCCTATTGGAAACTCCATCATCAATTTCCTTACCTCATGGGCAAGATGCTTTAAAGGGGAGGGTTATGTCATGAATCGAAAATAGAGCTGAGGATGTTGAAGGTGAACAGTAAGACAACAAAGAAGAAAAGAAATGACATTTAAATTCGTTAAACCTTTTTGCATAATACAGTGTTATTTAGCCTTGGAATAAACGGTGTCGTTTAATATGAGATTTCTGTATAATAAGTGGAACGTTGTCGTTTAATACTTGATTTTTGTATGTTGAATGATGCCGTTCATATATACTAAACATGTGTGCGACATTGTATGGTATGAAAGGAATTATGTTATAAAATGAGGAAGGAAATGAGGGAAAACGATCCCAAAGTTCATTCAAAGCTATTTCCTCTCTCTCTTGATCTCTTCCTCTCTCTCTCTCTCTTTCTCTCTCTAATTCTTGTTTTTTGGAGATTGACTACCTCGAATTCAATCACTTGAAGAGGGCTCCTTATAGTGCCCTGTGCATTCTTTTCATAAAAAAAAATAAAAAAAAAAAAAAAAAAAAAAAAAGATAAATATAGGATCTGTATGAAAAAATTAATTTTTTAATGATGAATCTCACAATTTTTTAAAGAGAGTATGTGAGGTTTGCACACTTTAGAGTTGTGCGTGAAGCTTGGATACCCTAAAACCTTATCTAATATTCTAGCATTACTTTCAAACACTGTATTGAGATCTGATCTTTGACTAAAGAAAGAATTGGATTAAGTTTCATTACGTTTTACGAGTGAATATATTTTTAATAATTGGTTAGTTTTATTTTTCACCTCTAACTCGATGCTTATCAAATCATATAGTTTTATGTTGAACTTTTTCAATTTCATATGACCAAATGAAGATATCCACTATGATACTAAGTATAGGGTCATCCCCCATTGCCATACCTACTTTTCCTTGTCAAGGAAACTTTCTTGGTGCTATTTGAATAATGTGGTGGATAAAAATCCATTTTTGTTGGAAAAATTTTCAAAATAATATATATTTTATTTATTATTAATATTAATTTTGGGTATTATTTTGGAAGTTATGAATTCTTTTGGAAAGAGAGAATTTATGGAAAGTTTATAAGATATGAATTACGCTTATAATAAATCGGGTCTAGACAAAGACATTAAACAGACATGGCTCAATGGTATTGGGTATAGCAATAGTGGCTAGTAAAGCTGATAGCTTATTCACCCCCACATCTTACACCTAACAGTTTTTTCTTTTTTTTTTCATAGGATGTGGGGTAATAGTGACTGATGAAAAGATTAATTCTTTTAGTAATTTAGAATATTGCATGCAAGAATTTTCAAAATATGATTTAGAGCTTGAGCGATGCACTGATCAACAGGTATGGATGCTTAAAAATGATGGATTCTTTTCTCTTAAATCTGGCTTGTTAAGTTCATAGAAATTCTTATGCAGATTTCCTGTCATACAAGTTAATGAGGCTGTTGCTGTCAATTGTAAAGTTTTCGCACTGATTATTTGAGTAAAATGCTTTATTAAAGCCTAATATGCTTAGCATATGGATGTAGTGCAGATTGTTCCTTTGGAAACTTTATTAGGGGCCTTTTTTCTTGTTCAATGGAACCCTCTCCTTTATTTGATGTGCTGATGAAGTTTAGCATTGATTGGGATTCACATGTTTCTGTACTGAGGTTGTTTCACACTAATGAAAACCACATTAATATATTCAGTTGCTTAAAAAGAAAAACATTAACGTACATAGAAAAATCTACAATTAGAAAGAAGAGCAGAAACGCATCATAGTTATAACGATATTAATATTACAGTCGGATTCAGACACCAGTTTTATGTTAGTGCAGGGGCAGTTTACATGTCATTCTTCTTCTGGCTCTTCCTCTTCTTGGAGAAGATTTTCTCTGTTGTCATGTGCCCAGAAACCACGAACATCGATAACCATGCTGGCTACAGTCCCACCCTGTTTGCAATTGAGTAGATCCGCCAGTGTAATCCTCAGCGAGTCTGCTGGTTTTACCATATCCCAAATTTCATCCCTTACATCCTCGATGCACAATTCATAGTTCCCGCCATCGATCCATTTCTGGTGTACATCCCTGTTTTAATTTTTCATAAAGCAATGAAGGTAAATCAAAATGCTACTCACATGCTATAAAACCAATAATAATTAGATTTTAATAGGTAAACCATAATTTCAATAATTCCTGGGTCTGATATCTGGACTCATGTCTCTGGTAATTTGACAAGTGCATAACTTGCTTTAGTAGAACAAGCTGGAAACTAAAGAGGTCTTCTGTTTGAAGGTTGTATAAGGAAACATCTCTCAGCTTTGGATGCTTCCCTTTTTTCCATACTTGGCTTTAACTTGGTTTGCTCAGAAAATGGAGGGGAAATTGTATGTGTATGTGTGTGTGTGTGTGTGTGTGTGTGTGTGTGTGTGTGTATATATAAAAGTTTTTTTTTTTTTATAAGTGTACATATATATATATATATATATATATAAGTTGTTAACGACAACCAAGAAAAGCACACCAGATAGATAAGTGAGCGAGATTATCACCCACAACAGAAGAGGTCTCTCACCTGAATAGAGAGTGAATATCGGCTGTAGTAAGGAAACCCCTTCCATTAAGATCAAGACACCGAAACAAATAAGTTAAACCTTCTGGAGTGTCTTTGTTTTCTAGGGCCAGTACAAAGTCCAGGAAGCTTTCAAAATCCATCTCCCTAGCATTTCCTCCACCACTTTTTCCACGGCGAACATGCTCATCAAATACTATTCAAAAGCATATCAATTGCAAGGAATGAATAAAAGGAACTGAAAACAAAATGAAAATATATATAAATGTGTGTGTGTGTGTGTGTGTGTGTGTGTGTTTGCAGATGTAGTGTTTGATGTAGCAAGAAATGTAAAGCTATCCAGGATCTTAGGATATGTTTTGGTGCCCTCTATTTTGTATAGGGAGATAACTTTTCAACATATTTTTCTGGTAGGACCTTTTTTTGGGACATGTTATGGACATTTCTTCTATTTAAATTTCATTTAGTTCTCAATCATCCCAATTTCCAAAATAAAGAGCTACTGTTTGAGTCTATAATGCACATCTTAATAGAAGGCCATCACACAATGGTCAAACTACAAAGCAGCAATGACGGAGGGCAAGACCTATATGAGATTATTTGTCAAGGATTATAGCCTTTTTCAGTAAAACAAACAAGGACATTTTAAAAATTGGCATCCACTTTCAAAAAGTAAGAAAGGGAAACAGTGCAGAAAAGGGTGTTGATTCCTACCCCTTTCAATGAAAATTTCAGTCAGTGTCCCATCTGCATACTCTCGAAGCTCCTGCTTGCTCAATGTTCCATTCATATCTTTATCAAGGGCAAGAAACATGTCTGCACAAAAGAATGAGGGTGCAGTTAGCCACATGATCCCAACGGCAGAAGTTTTAATCACTCTAAACACATCATAACATCAATTCCAAGATTAACCGCAACATGCATGCTGCTAATGAGAGAAGCTTCTTTTCTTTTTCTTTTTTTTCTTTTTTTTTTGATCGGTAAACAAAATTTTATTGATCAAAAGGAGGCAAAAAGCCCAAGTCTACAGGACATATACAAGAACAATGCCTATGCGTGCTAATTTAGAGATACAAGGAATTCATGAAAAGACATGCCATAGAAATCAATTACAATCAACCAATGATGCAAGGTATTGAAAAACAAATTTCTAAGCTCTTCTATCGATCACTCTTGATCTTCAAAGCTTCTTGCGTTCCTCTCCCTCCAAATGCACCACCATAGACATATAGGTACCATTTTCCATATGGATGCAATTTGAGGGTTGCCCCGAATACCTCTCCACGAGGCTAGAAAGTCACATACCACCGTAATGCAATGAATGCAGCTAATATAATTTATTGAACATAACACCGTAATGAAGTTCACTAAAGTAAGACAACATAAAAAGGCTCCTGTACATTGGTAATGATTGCTGACCATTAATCTTTAACTTGCCAATTGTCACACGTTATTTTTATTCTTCTTCTCAATAAAAATCATCAGATAGATCCAAAATAATACCAAGGTAAAGAACTTTATCCAGGGAAAACAATATTAATTGTCAAATATGCACTTCAGCAACCTACTGAATCAGTGTAAAATCATGATCTACAATTAAGATCATTTAGACAACAGCTAAAGAGGGAGCAAACTGAAACCAGGAAATAGCAAATATCAGAACTTCAGCATGCAAAACACCCACCACATATGCGTTGAGCAGATGTCAAGGAGAACCAGTTTTCAGCTTGCTCAGTGTCAGTAACTTCTTCCTCGCTTTCCTAACATAGATAAAATGTAGAAGATAAATTTAGTTTCAACTTCAACTACTTATTAAAAAAAATCAGCTTCAAATCTCTTTCCATCCATCAACACGAATGGGTAACAAAAATTTCAGCAGTTTCTTCCACATAAATATGTACTGCTTCCATCCCTAAGTAAAGATCATAACTAAAAGTTTCAAGCAAATTTGTTTCCAAAAACCCTTTTTTACAAGTAATTTGTTGCCAAAAACTTCTCACAGATCGAGAGAAGCAAGCCACAGAAGGCTTTCACTGGCATTCTTCTTACAGAAATATTAGGCTAAACACAATCTACCTGGTGCAGTTCCATTAGTTCCTGGAGACAGTTACTTAGCAGCACTTTTTTAATGCAGGCTTTGCCTGAAAGAAAAATCAGCCATATATTATTGGCAAGCACAAGGGCCAGAAACATTATGAAAATTGCACAAAAATTTATCAGTGAAAATAACTTATCGACAATAAAAATTGCCAAACCAGACATATTATCATGATAACCCAACCATATCTGTTTTAAGTATTTAGCCAACTTATTTATACTCAGTAAATTAAAATATGTGTAAAATTATACATTTTTTTCATTTTTTTTTTCTTCATATCGGCTATATTCTCTACCACCACAGAAACAACATTATCTCACGCCATTATTTCTGCATTCTCACAACTCACCTCATGCTGTCAAAGAGACAAATTATAATTTTCCCCCAAGACCCAAGCCCTCTCATTGTTAAATGATAAAATGTATTTACTCATCAAAAAAGTTTCACACAGCCCCAACATGCTCAGGTATGAAACATTTCATTTGAAGGGATTTAATTTCCTAATACTCAACTTCATCCTTATGCAGATATATTTCACTTCTTATCCCAAATTATAGAGTCAAAGATGTAAGATACATCAAACTAAAGTAAATGTGCAGACATATAATGTTTACCAAACTGTACCGAGGAGAATAAATAATTGCAACTAAGAATCAAACATCAGTACCAGATTCACTCAACAGGAAAAAATCTATGGGTATTGCTTCTTAAAATGGGACAATCAGACAATAGAACATCAACTCAATTTCGTGGCTAAAGGATATGCAACAAACC
The DNA here is from genome assembly GCF_004785595.1 of Juglans microcarpa x Juglans regia. Classification (NCBI taxonomy): domain Eukaryota; kingdom Viridiplantae; phylum Streptophyta; class Magnoliopsida; order Fagales; family Juglandaceae; genus Juglans; species Juglans microcarpa x Juglans regia. The sequence goes on along the minus strand of NC_054595.1, from coordinate 19,018,229 downwards.
TCGTCTATGAGGATCGCAAAAGAAGAAAAATTTGTGTGCTGCTATGCGGCAATACATTTGAACAAAGGCAGCAGGCATGTCCCGTAATTGTGCCAAATTAGGAATAAGGCCTCGTATATAGGCTTCCATTTCCTGGAAGAAGAACCGGATATTCATGGATTATAGAAAATGGTAAAAAATAAGCTGACATTGAATTATATTGATCATATAACAGAAGGACCCAATAATTCATTTTAAACAACTGAAGACCCAACAATGTTGAGAAATCATACATGAGCTTGTAGAAAACCATCAGAATCCTCATCAAGTTCACTCATATCGATTCGGGCCTGTGTAAGCGATACCTGAAGAACAACAAAGAAAGGTCACATTAGTTGTTGGGGGGGGGGGGGGGGGGGGGGGGGGGGGGGGGAAGAGAGAGAAAGAGAAATCTTTGTCAAAAAAATACAGCCTAATCAACACAATCTACTGCATGTTTCAACTTAGCAATAGAAATGGTTAAGACTCACAGTCCTACACCCATTCAACAGTTCCAGTACAACACGTAGAATGAACCACATAGATCATATGCCTCATCAAAAAGAGTACACAAACAGAATCCTCACCAAGAAAGTAAAGTTAAATGACGTACAACCATGGAAATTCAATTCTGCTACTTATCAAAAACAACTTCCAGTACCTAAGCAAAATCATACTATGCATTTGGCATCTAAGAACAATACCCACCGTGCGCATCACATAAAGGTAAAATGGCAGAATGGCAATTCTTCCCGACTCATCTTTCTCAAATTTCATGAAATTTGAAGGGCTAAAAAAGCGTCGGCATTTGGGCCCTATTTGCTCTGTACATACAGAGGCAATGTGGCAAAAATCTTCATAATTCATCTACAAGAAAACAAAGCAACAAAATGTATTAGCATCGGTATAATACTAGAATACACAGCTTGAAAAACTTTTCTGACATGAAATAAAGCCAAGAATTGCTACATGACATATAAAACAATAACAAAGCTGAAGTAGCTCAGAAGTCAGTCAAATGACATAGAGGAGGAGGTTTCCCTTGAACTGTAGGTAACAATCTAAAATCATGACTAATGGCAACCAACTAAAATTACTTAAAATCTTGGGTTCCCAGCTTGAAGCTAGCAGAAACTAAGGTCTTATTGCAACTAAATCTTCTATATGTAAGAAGTTCAGGTGAAGTGGGTTATACCATTCTGATGGTAACAATGATTTTATTAATAGAGATTTTATTACTTATAAACCAATGATTTAGGAGTATAGAGGATATAAATTTGAAAAGAAAAAATCCACATCCTGAACTTAGGGAAGGAGGGGAAAAAAGATGAATTACACGTATGATTTTCTTTCCAGCAAATATATAAATAAATGCATAACTAAGTACTACAAAGATGATGAGTATATAGACCTTCTCCGCACCAGTAGCATCATCAATTACACAATTTTCTCTTAGACAAAACCACATTGCATCTAGATCATCAGCATTAAGCAATAGATCAGATTGCTTCTGCAAAATGTTGAGATAATGTCACCAGTCAAGCAAATCACCAAATACTTGATCAGTAAAAACTAAAAAACTATTAGCAAGCTAGACGGGAAGATGTGGAACATACCTTTAAAAATCGATACTTTGCCAGCCTCTGAACCCTGTGGCTAATGGATCCTTCTTCAGGTTTCTAAACCCAGAGGGAAAAACACATCAGAGTAAAAAAAATGAAAGACAATAGTACAATATAAAAGGGTATATAAAAAAAAAAAGAATAGTCCAAAAACAGAGTACAAAAAATTTCAAATGCAGTCTGAGAAAAGCTTGTCACCAGTTTTTTCATATCAAATAAATTTGTCTGTTAATGAACAAATGCACCAAGAAATAAAGAAATGAATTAAACCCCTTCATATTTAGTCCTTATCCATCTTAATAAAAGATCTTTCAAACTCAAAATAAGAGCTACAAGTCTAGCACGTGCCTTCTTATAGAAACTTGGGATTGTGCCAGCTTCAGCACTTTTTTGTTGCTTCTCTTTAAATATATCAAGCAAGATTCTCTTCGTTTCAAGCTCTACAAAGGAAGAGAAACAAAATTTACCAAGTTAAATAGTCAAATCAAAAGGAAATGCACATTTTGATATCAAGGAGTGGAAATCAAGTCTGCAACTGATGTATCGGCATACTAAGAATAAGCCATCATGAATAAGCTATCATGAATTCTTTGATCAATATAATTTATTTATTTATCAAAAAAAAGAATAAGCCATCATGAATAAGCTATCATGAATTCTGTAACGCCCCAATAGAAGACCCAAACCACATGGCCTATACTCCAAAACAATGATACAATTGGAGCCTCATTGGAACCTTATAAAGAGCAAGAACTTCTCCTTCCCAAACAATGTGGGATCCCATACACCACCTACCCTTATCCATATCATATGGGGTATCACAAATTCTTTGATTAATATAATTTATTTATTTATCAAAAAAAAGAATAAGCCATCATGAATATAATAAGGGAACTATAAGATACGTATTAAAAACATCAAAAGGCAAACTAAAATCTGATGATCACATAATACAGTGGGCTACTCTAGTAAAATTATGCCAAGAGAAAAAATACCATTGCATAAGTTTGGGAAGGGCTTTGGCTGCTTCACCAAGTCGGGCTTGGGATGAGCTGTAGACTCATACACTACATCCTGGATTTGATCCCGCACCAATAGTTCCCCTCGATTACTTAATATATGGTTCTAGCAGGTGGGATCTTATATCTGGGATTTAGGGCCCGTTTGAGTGCAAAGGTGATCTCAAATCATCTGAGATAGTTTCGTATGGATGGATATACTCTCCATCCAAATACACACAACTTATTTCATCTAAAATAACCTCACTTTTTTCATCTTAACTCAGCAATGTTCATTAATGGGACTATTATTATTATTCCATACAACAACAAATCAATCATTGATGGAACCCACTACTTTTTCAACTTCCCATAAAAAAGTTAAACATATCTTAACCTACTTCACACACCCAAACACATCCAAATACATCTTAAGCGACCCATAAAAACCCACTCAAACATCTTACCTCACTATTATTCACAGATAAATTCAGATCATATGAGATACTCTTAGCATCCTAACAGAGACTCTCCATGGGTGGGTCCAAAGAATCCAGCCTTTGTGAGGTTTCATGTCATCAGAAAACTTTCCTCTTGTCATTCTTAATCCAAACATTTTTAATGAAAGAAGAGTAAAAGAAAAACGTAGTGCACCATTTTTCGTTTTCTCATACAGCATTTTTACAAGTTGAAAGACCTGATTGACCTAAGCCAAAAGGTCGTATTGGGCTCGGCTGAGCATGTGCCCATTACTTCAGCTCCCAAAGAAAACTAACCAATTTTTTTTTTTTTAATCGGTCCCAAATGAAAACTATCCAAATAATCAAGATCGTCCTCCATTTTCTCCCCAACCCCACAGATGTTGCCCTCAGTTGCTAATTGAAGTTCTCTGATAACTTAAACCTATTCATCTTCCGCACCACTTCTAAACCTTCGTGGAAAAAATAAACCGACAAAAAAAAATAATGCAGACTAAACACAGTTTATAGGAGTCACCGGCTCCAAATACAATTGGCTACCACACACAAACACATTCACACAAACGACATTTAAATATCATACTCGAAAATTTTGCATACCAGACAGAAAAAAGGAATTCACGAAAAAAACCTAATTACCAACCAAATTTCGACAAAGGAAAAAAAAAAAAGTGAGATAGAAAGACAGAGACAGAGCATACGCACCCATCAAGGCTTCTGATCCGAGTCCGTCACCGGATCCGATGAACCGGCGAAGGTTTCGGACCCAAGGCATTGAAGCAGCCGGCGGGATCCTCCTCTGCACGGCCTCGTGGCTCTCGCCATCACTGGACCCACTGTACATGGCTGAGTCACCCACTTTGAGTTCCCGACTCGACTGGGACCAGCTCTGCGTTCACTTTGAGAGCAAATCTACGATTATTACAGCACTAGAACCGCGTGCATTACTTAGAAAAGCCCCAGTTCTTGGAGCCCTCCGATCTGTGAGCCCCCACGCAGGGGAGAAGAGCAAACTTTTGTCTGATTTCGACTCCTCGCCAAGGTGCTACGGATGGCCACGGTTACCTTTTTCCGTTTCCGCGTTTTAGATTCGATTCTTCCCACGCGTGCTAAAGGTTGGTTATATATTTGGCGATAATTATAAAGGTAAATTATAAATACGCTTCTTACCTTTATAATTATTATTATATGCTTTACCCCAAAATTATTATAATTGACATATTATTTTTAAATTATTTTAATTGAATACTTACGAAACTAACCTAATAATATATAAAGAGAAAAGCTTGAGTCAGATGTTTTAAAAGTAGTTTTCACACTGTCGATGATAGTATGCCATGTAGGCACTCCAGGAAAAAAAATGTTAAGAGCGCGTCCACCCAATCCCCCTCTTCAACCTCCGAATCTCTCTCCCTCCCCTAGGGGTGGGCAGCGGGGCCCCGCCCCCGCTGCCCCGCCCCGCTTCCGCCCTCCTCCGTTAGGCGGGGCGGATCACCCCGCCCGTCAGATGCGGGTGGCGGGGCCACCCGCCGGCATCTGGGGCAACATCCGGGGGCGGGGGCGGGCTGGGGTGACCCCCGCCCCGGATATACCCCGCCCGGATATTATTATATATATATATAATTATAATTATATATAATTATATTATATATTATACGTTATTTACATATATATTAAAAAAAAAAAAAAAACCCAGGCATGAAACGACGTCGTTTCATGCCTGGGTTTAAAATTAAAACTGAAACCCTAGTTACCCACCCCCCCTTCTTGCCTCTGCCGAGCCCCAATTTCTGTTCTTCTCAGTTCTCATTCTCGCAGCCTCGCTCTCGCCTCTCTCTCTCTCTGAGTTACTTCTCGCAGCCGTGAGTCGCCGCCCGGTCCATCTATCTGCATCGCCATCCCCGTCGCACGACTCGGACTCGCACCCGGTTCCTCTCTCTTCATCTCCGAAGGTAAGAAACCCAAATTCGACACTTCAATTTTTTTTGTGATTTACATATTTAATGGAGATTGGAGGAAGGATGGGGTTTATCGGAGATGGAGGATGGGATTTTGTGAATTGTGTGTTGTGGAGTTTAGATTGTGCATGTGGTTTGATCTTTGAAATTTTGAATGGCTCCCGTGACCCGTGAATTGTGTGCTGTGAATTTTTTTTTTTTTTTGCATTATATAATGTGTGTAAATCACTGAATTTCAATATTATTGTATCTAATTAATTCGGATTGGAGCCCTAAATTAATTTAGGGCTCCAATCCGAAACCCTAAATTAATTTAGGGTTTCGAAATACCCTAAATTAATTTAGGGGTTTTAATCTCAATATTATTGTGTCTAATTAATTCGGATTGGAGCCCTAAATTAATTTAGGGCTCCAATCCGAAACCCTAAATTAATTTAGGAGTTTTAATCTTTGAAACCCCTAAATTAATTTAGGGGTTTAATCTTTAAAATTGCTATGCACTAGGGGTTTAAAAAATTAATTTAGGGGTTTAAAAACAGAATTTGATGTTCCCTACCAAATTGAACAAAAAAAAAAAATGCACTAGGGTATTTCGAAATTCAATATAATGAATTAAGATGAAATATATATATATATATATATATGAAATTATGAATGTCAAGTGGTACTTTTTTTTATTCTACTTTTTTTTTTTTATGTTCATTATAATTTATATAGTTGCTATGCTTATGCCTTATAGTCTTTCAAGTTATAAATATATTTATATATATATATATATATATATATATATATATATTATGAATGTCAAATTCATTTGAACACAAAAGAGAATTTGCATAAACATGTTGTTTTAGTAAAAAGAAAGCATTTAGGGTGACAAGACAAAGCCCTCAACAAATTTGGAACATTCATACTAACACAATAATTATGGTGCATGCCCATTATCGATATGGACATCCATCCTTTTGTAAAGCGACCATAATTATTATTATCCATTCATATCAACATCTCATCCCTTATTTTGAGTTGATTTCTAGACGTTTCATTTTTATTGTATTGTATTTAATTTCTTTATTTAATTTAATATGCTCGGATGTGATCATTTTTCTTAATATGTTGGTTCAAATTTGTCTGTTTTGAGTTCGGAGAAATAATTAAAATAGTACAATAAAAATAACTAAAACCACTATAAGTCTTTTTATAACTTGAATAATTAATGTGTCTTTTTAATGCCTAAAATTTATGACTTTAAATTTTTTACAATTGTTTGATGAATTATATGGTCTAATTTTTTATTCTAATTTTTTTTTTATGTTCATTATATATTTGCTATGTTTTCTATAATTTCAGATTTGTTGTTTGCTTGAGTTCATGGATATGCCAGCAGATTCTAGTGCGAGCTCTCCTTTCCAGGCCGAGGGCACCCCTACCCCTACCCCTACACCTACACCTACACCTACCCCTCCTACTCAAACCCCTACCCCTAGCCCTACGGCACCTTGCCCCGCCCCCAAGCCCAACAAGAAACCTGCTTCAATAGTTTGGAGTCATTTCACCAAACTAGAGGGTGGTGACTCAAGTAACCCCCAAGCCAAGTGTAACTATTGTGGAAAATTTTATGGATGTCACTATAGGAAACATGGCACCTCACAATTAAAGGTGCACTTAGAAGAGCAATGCAAAAAAAGTCCAATATTAAGATCATTACAAGACAAAAGCCAATCTAGGCTAGAAATTGGACTTAAAAAAATGGCGGATGAGACTAGAGGGGGTGCAACTTTGAAGGGGTATACTAAGTATGATCCCGATGAGTGTAGAAGACACCTAGCTCGTATGGTCATAATGGACAAGCTACCTTTTCAAATTGTTGATGGGAAAGGGTTCCAAGCGTATTCTCGCTACTTGGAACCAAGGTTTAATATTCCTTCTCGCCACACGGTGGTAAAGGATGTAAAAAAATATTATTACATTGAAAATGAGAAGTTGAGGGGTCAATTGGCGGATCAATTTGTTTGTCTCACCACTGACACTTGGACATCGATCCAAAATTTTAATTATATGTCTTTGACTGTGCATTTTATTAATTGTCATTGGACATTGCAAAAGAAAATTATAAAATTTTGTAAAATCACCGATCATAAGGGTGAGACAATTGGAAAGGCCTTGGAGGCAGCACTAAAGGAGTGGGGGTTGACCCGAATGGTTACAGTCACAGTTGATAATGCCTCGTCTAACGATGTTGCATTGGGACATCTAAAGACCTATCTTAGAGAGGCAAATAAGACACTCATGGGTGGTGAGTGTCTGCATGTGAGATGTGCGACACATATTCTGAATCTGATTGTCACTGATGGTTTGAGAGATCTTCATGACTCGATTGCTCGGGTTAGGACTGCTGTGAGATGGGTGAGATCTTCTCCTTCGAGGTTGGACAAATTCAAGGTTGTTGCGAGATCTGCGGGCCTAACATCTAAGAGGGGCCTTTGTACTGATATGCCTACACGATGGAACTCAACATTTCTGATGTTGGAGGCGGCCCAAGAATATAAGCTGGCATTTACATTATTGGGTGACGAAGACATCCAATATGTTAAATATTTTGATGATCACGGGGGATTGGGGAAACCCGTAGAGGATGATTGGGAAATTGTAACTAATTTTGTAGAGTTTTTGAGGCTTTTTTACGATGTCACCATGAGGCTATCTGGAACTTTGTACCCTACATCCAATATTGTATGTCAGCAAATATGTAGGGTAAAAGAAGAATTAGATGACATGGTCGCGGGTGGTCACATTAGGATGCGGGAGATGTCATTGATTATGAGGACAAAGTACGACAAGTATTGGGGAGATTTAACGAAGGCTAATATTTTGTTATATGTAGCTGTCGTCTTTGACCCGAGGTATAAGTTGGATGGCATGATATTTGGATTGGGCCTTGCGTACGGGCAAGTATGGGCAGAGCTTATTGCAGCAAGGGTTCAGGAAACCCTTACTAGATTATTTTATGAGTTTTCCACCCTGCGGGGTGGTAATATTGCGGCACCTACACCTACCCCCTCAGCCTTAAGCTCACAGTTTCCTGAAGTCGAGGTTGGGAAAAGACGTAGATTGGAGTGGGGTGAGAGGTATGAGCAGACCCCCTTCCTTCGGAGTTCTATAGAGGCTCAGCCAGAGATAGACAGATACTTAGCAGCAGAGATTCTACCATTTTCACGAGATTTTGATATATTAAGTTGGTGGAAGGTGAATGCCGTGAAGTATCCCATCCTTGGAGAGATAGCCCGCACACTTTTGGCCATCCCTGTTAACACAGTAGCCTCAGAGTCGGCCTTTAGCACGGGAGGACGTGTATTAGATTTATTTCGGAGTTCATTAGCTCCTGCCACTGTGGAGGCTTTGATTTGCACGCAGAATTGGATCAAGGGAACTCCAATTCATGTTCTGGATGTTCTTGAGTATGAGAAGGCCGACGTCGAGGAGGATAGTGATGATCAGTTTGGATCTGGTATTTATTTTAATTTCATTTTATAATTTCTTATTTTCATTTATTTATTTTCATTTAATTGGTATTCATTAATTTGATTTCAAATTTAATACTTATAGTGATACATGAGACGACGTCTACGGCTACCTCCGATGCAGTATGACTTTGTATTGGACCCACCATTATCATGGTTTGCACAATTTCTTCCATAATTGTTTTTTGCATTTAAAATTTTGTTTCATCTTTATAACTTTTTAATTCTAATTTGTTTTATTTTTAACTTATTAATATTTCAGGTTTTATAACTTATTGACTTTTATGATCTTGATTTTCAGTCTCACAGCAATCGACATAACTCACCACTCAGTGAACTCACCGCTACGGCTCCACCCCAAAATCAAATTGATCAAATTGAAAAATTATGATTTTATTAATTTATAATTAATTGTAATGTTGCTACAGTAGTTAATTGTACAATTTGTAATATTTATTTCTTTTAGAGGAGTTTGTAATAGTGTAATAGTTTATTAGTTCTCTTAATTTGTATAATTGTGAACAAAATATTTTAACATAGTGCCTTACTGCCTTAGTGATGATTACTACTTAATTAGTTAACAACGTAATAGTTCAATCTATGATTCTATATATATATATATATATATTTTCCTGTTTTTAAATCTATATACTTTTTAATCTAAATAATGGGCTCAAATGGCCCAAAAACGAATTCTGGGCCCAAAGTGGCCCAAAAACCGATTCTGGGCCATTTAGGGTCTAGAAAAATGTACTGGGCCGAAGGCCAAGTATGGGGGCGGGGGGTGCGGACGGGTGGGGGTCCACCCCCGCACCCCGGCCCAACGGACGGGGGACCCCGCCCCCGCCATGCAGGGGCGGGGTCCGGAGAGAAATTCCCCACCCCCGCATATGCGGGGGCGGGGGGCGGGGGAGGGGTGGCCCCGCCCCGTAGGGGGCGGGTATCACCCCTACCCTCCCCTATCTCAATTCATCTTCACGCAAGCCTCATTTCTAAAAACCCTCTTTCTCTGCATCTCCCTCCCGCCCAATCATGCTTCCACCACGACACACACATTTGAAAACATTTGTTTGAAACATTTTATCAAATATGTTTCATGCTTCTGACAAAAACTTCCAACAAGTAACGAATGTAGAGAGTTATTTCATGCGTATAAAACTTTGTAGAGTGCAAACAAATAATAAAAACAAAACAATAGTAACATGAGAACCTAAGCAAATAATTTTGGCGCGCATAAATTATAATCTGTTTGGTCTTGAAGATAATGAAGGAAATGTAAAGAATTGAAATTTTGGTTATTGTAAAATGCAATTTTGTTGTCCTTTCCCTCATGTTCTTTAGGTTTCTGGGAACAACCAAACAACAGGTGTTCGAAAAAAGAAAAATGAAATACAGACTATGAAGCTTGTTATGAGCCTAAATCTAAGGGGACATGTAAGTGCTACGTGGGAAGGGATAATATTTGTTTAGTTAGGGGTAGTTTCGTATTTTTAATTCCTTTATTTCAGTTGAGTCGGACCCAGTCAATGGGCTGTTTCGAGTTAAGGTCCATGTTGTTAATGGGTAGTTATCTGTAACGCACTAGTCCGTGCACGTAGGGAATTTGTTTCTATAATGTCCTATTTAAGCCATTTTCTGAGATGAATGCGATTATGAATTTAGAGTCCAATTGTTGATGTGTGCACTGGGAGGTCTCTGGCTCCTTGAATTGTCAGTGTTCTAGCTTGATTTAATTACAAAAGCCATTACAAGTTGGTCTCAGAGCCGCGTTCCTGCGACATGGCTGAAGGGACACGTTTGTCACAGCTTGCTGAGATCGTTACTACCATACATGGAGAAACTGCTTCCTTGAAGGAAGCACGGGATAAACAAGAGGCACTTATAGAGGGAGTCTTACAGCAGCTTAATAATCTGGCATCCAACTATGATAGCTTGGTACAGATAACAACTAAGCTAAGTTCAGGAGAAGGGAGTTCTAATAATGTGAGGATAAATGCTAATCCCTTATTTGATGGGCACGGTGGGATCCAGGCGAGGACTCTCCGGTTGGATTTTCCACGCTTTGACGATGGGGATCCCAGTGAGTGGATTCTGAAGGCACTACAGTTCTTCGCATACTGTCAAACGCTGGAGGACCACAAGCTGCAGATTGCTTCTTTCCACATGGAAGGGAAGGCGTTGTCATGGTATTACAGGTTAATGGAGTCTAGTCCAGCAGCCAATTGGGAGGACTTTTTGGTAGCTCTCCGCATTAGATTTGGACCATCGGCATATGAAGATCCAGTTGGTGCGTTCACTAAATTGAGGCAAACCGGAAGTGTAGAAGAGTACCAAACAACATTTGAGATCCTGTCAAACAAAATCACAGGGGTAAGTGAAGAATTTCGTATAAGTACTTTTTTAAGTGGATTAAGAGATGAATTGAGGATTATTGTTACCATATTCAAACCAACTACTCTCTCTGCTGCCTTTGGATTGGCTCGATTGCAAGAGGAGGAGGTGGGTAGGAAACAATACCCTTACCAAACTCCACATATCCAAAACAATCCACATCCAAACACCCACAAGCCAGCCCCACTCAAATTACCAGGACCAAATCCAGTGCCAAGACTTCCTGCACCCCCACCAAACTCACAACCGAATCCAATTCCCCCTACAAGATACCCTTTTTCCATAAAAAGACTAAGCCCCAGCCAAATGCAAGAAATGAGAGACAAGGGGTTATGCTATAATTGTGATGAAAAATACCAAATAGGGCACAGGTGTAGCAGGCCTAAATTATACCTGCTAGAAGGGCTGGAATTGGGAGTGGAAGATTATGAGGAAGAGGAAAGGGAGGAGACTTGCCACCAGGGTGACATGGGGGTTGTTTCGATAGCACAACAAGCTGAACTGCTGGTCATCTCTCTATATGCCATAGTAGGAGTTCCCTCACTAAAGACTATGAGGTTAGTGGGAAAAATTGGAAAAAATTTAGTCATAGTTCTTATTGATACTGGCAGTACACATAGCTTTATAGACGTGAATGTAGTAAGAAAAATAAGGCTACCAGTGGAAGAGAGCCACTTGGCTGTCCAAGTTGCTAATGGAGCGACTTTTCCTTGCCAGGGTTGTTGTAAGGCAGTATTACTTAGGCTGCAAAGTTGTGATATTTTGGCTAATCTTTATTTATTAACTTTGGGAGGGTGTGATATTTTTTTTGGGGTAGATTGGTTAAGGAGTTTGGGCACAATCCAGTGGAATTTTGCAGATTTGAGCATACGGTTTCACATTGAAGGGCGAAAACTATTGTTGCAAGGCTTAAAGCCACCCGAGAACTCACTAGAGGAGGAACCAACGCTGAGCAAGACTACCCTGGTCAAAGGAAGAGGCATTTGGCTGCAACTAATGGAGGCCGACAATACTAAGGGAAGGGCACCTGTAGATCCAGCCATACAAGCTGTTTTGGACAATTTCCAAACAGTGTTTGCTGAACCAAGTGGACTTCCTCCCCCCAGGAGTCATGATCATCAAATCCAGCTCCAAGAGGCAGCCAAACCCACTTGTGTAAGACCCTATCATTACCCCTACTACCAGAAAGAAGAGATTGAGAAACTGGTCAGAGAGATGCTAAAGGCTAGAATTATTCAACCTAGCTAAAGTCCCTATTCTTCACTCGTCCTCTTAGTGAGGAAGGCAGATGGAAGCTGGCGCATGTGCATAGACTACCGGGCTCTAAACAAAGACACTATCAAAGATAAGTTTCCCATCCCAAATATAAATGAACTGCTAGATGAGTTACATGGTGCTGAACTGTTTTCCAAGCTTGACTTAACGTCGGGCTACCATCAAATCAGGATGAGTCCTGAAGATGTGCCTAAAACTGCCTTTCGTACACATGAGGGGCATTATGAGTTTTTGGTGATGCCTTTTGGGCTTACAAATGCACCATCAACCTTTCAGGGGTTAATGAATAAGATATTCAGATCCTATCTCCGAAAATTTGTATTGGTGTTCTTTGATGATATACTTGTGTATAGTAAGTCTGTTGAGGATCATGCGGTTCACTTAAAAACTGTTTTGGAGGTTTTGAGGCACAATCAGTTATATGCAAAAGCTTCCAAGTGTGTTTTTGGGTGTCGAGAAGTGGAGTATTTGGGTCATATCATTTCAAAAGCAGGGGTTAAGGCAGATCCCTTAAAGATTGCAGCCATAGTAGAATGGCCAATACCTAAAAACCCTAAGGCTCTAAGGAGTTTTTCAGGCCTAACAGGTTATTATAGGAAGTTTGTGAAAGGCTATGGAAGCATTGCAGCCCCCTTAACTACATTATTGAAGAAGAATTTTTTTAGTTGGAATGAAGAGGCCACTCAAGCTTTTACAGCTCTTAAAGTAGCTATGGTAACTCCTCATGTTCTTGGATTACCAGATTTCTCAAAGCCGTTTATAGTGGAGTGTGATGCTTCGGGGAGTGGGCTGGGAGCTGTTTTAATGCAGGAAGGGAGACCCTTAGCTTATTTAAGCCAAGCATTAAAAGGAAAAATTTTGTTTTTATCTACTTATGAGAAAAAATTCTTGGCTTTAGTTCTGGCCATTAGGAAGTGGAGGCATTATTTATTGGAGCACAACTATAAGGTAAGGACAAACCAACAAGCACTAAAACATCTACTAGAGCAAAGAGTTGGAACTCCATTTCAACAAAAGTGGATTGTCAAGCTATTGGGCTTTGATTTTAGTGTGGAATATTGAAGTGGGAAGGAAAATAGAGCAATCAACGCACTGTCAAGGCTACCTGCTGAAAATGAAGGCTCAAACTCACAGGAGAATCTAGTCACCTACGGGGAAACAAAAGCACTCAGTGTGGTCAAAGCTACTTGGTGGGAAGGGCTCCAACAAGCATACAACCAGGATCCCCAATTGCAGCAGCTTATCAACCGCTACTATCAGGGTGACCTAGACCTTCACAAGTACTAGATCCGTGGAAAATGGGTATTTTATAAAGGCATATTGCACTTGGAAACCCTAAAGCCCTACCAAGAATTTGTGTTGCATCAGTATCATAGTAGTCCCATGGGAGGGCATACAGGGACCCAGAAAACACACGCAAGAATCAAACAAGAGTTCTTCTGGCATGGAATGCGCAAAGACATCAGGAAATTCATAAAAGAGTGCAAGGTATGCCAAATAAACAAAACAAAGAACCTCAATCCCGCAGGACTTCTACAGCCTCTGCCAATACCAAACAGAGCATGGGTGAACATCAGTATGGACTTCATAGAATGATTGCCCTTGTCTAAAGGATATAGTGTTATCATGGTGGTAATCGACAGATTCAGCAAGTACAGTCATTTCATTCCGTTAGCACATCCATACACAGTAGCAGTAGTAGCAAAACAATTCATGGATGATATATTCAAACTACACGGCATCCCACAAAGCATAGTTAGTGATAGAGATGCAATCTTTACTAGCCAATTCTGGAAAGAAATTTTCAGTATGAGTGGGACAAGGCTATTGATGAGTTCAGCATACCATCTGCAAATAGACGGTCAGACCGAAGCAATGAATAAATGGTTGGAAGGATACTTACGGTGTTTTACGGGCGATAGACCCAAAGATTGGGCCAGATGGCTAGCCTTAGCCGAATGGTCATACAATACCTCTGTGCACTCATCCACCAAGCTTAGCCCTTTTGAGGTCGTCTACGGCCACGCTCCACCACGTCTCTTACCATATGAGCTGGGATCAACAGCAGTACAGGCTGTCAAAGAGGAAATGAAAAGTCGAGACTTTATTCAAACCCTAGTGCATGAGAACCTACAAGAAGCTCAAACCAGGATGAAACATTATGCCGACAAAAACAGAACGGAAAGGGAGTACAACGTAGGGGATTGGGTCTATTTGAGGCTAAGACCTTATCGGCAAATGACAGTAGCAGTAAGGAGGAACTTAAAGCTCTCGGTGAAGTATTTTGGGCCCTTTCAGATCATTCAAAGAATCGGTAAAGTCGCGTATAAGCTAGATCTATCCCAAGAATCCAAGATCTACCCGATATTTCACATATCCTGCCTCAAAAAGAAGGTCGGTGCTCAGGTAAACCCAAGTCCTAGCTTACCACCGATGATGGAAGACGGGACATTAGCGGCTGCACCGGAGAAGGTGATAGCAAGGAGATTAAAGCAGAATGGGAACCAAGCTGGAACCGAACTTTAATCCATTGGAAATGATCGAATGAAGAAGACGCAACTTGGGTGGATTTAGGAGAGCTGCGACAAAAGTATCCAGAACTTGTGGGCGAGTTCTTTTGAAGACAGAGGCTGTGTTATGAGCCTAAATCTAAGGGGACATGTAAGGGCTACGTGGGAAGGGGTAATATTTGTTTAGTCAGGGGTAGTTTCGTATTTTTAATTCCTTTATTTCAGTTGAGTCGGACCTAATCAATGGGCTGTTTCGAGTTAAGGTCTATGTTGTTAATGGGTAGTTATCTGTAACGCACTAGTCTGTGCACGTAGGGAATTTGTTTCTGTAATGTCCTATTTAAGCCATTTTTTGAGATGAATGCGATTATGAATTTAGAGTCCAATTGTTGTCATGTGCATTGGGAGGTCTCTGGCTCCTTGAATTGCCAGTGTTCTAGCTTGATTTAATTACAAAAGCCATTACAAAGCCCAGAAGTAAGAATAACTAGGCATGTTGAATCGAACCTGTTCAATGCCTATAAACGTCGAGCAAACTTATACCAGTTATCTTTACAGTGATCCAACATATATATATATATATATATATTTCAGAAAATATATCTAGCCTCTTATTCCCACATATTACAAAGAATATTACCACCACATCCCATAATTTTCAGATTGACTAATCCAATATATGATCTCCCAAGTCAACTATCTTCAGTATCCCATGGCTACCACTGGGATCCTCACCTCGTGCCCTCGACTGCCTTGCACTAAAACCTCTTTGAAACTATATGTTCCAGTCATTAACCTGACAATGAGAGTCACTGAGAATTTTCGTGATGCACCGGGAAGCAGAGTCATTGCTTGAGGGCTAGCTTCAACGGCAATGGCTAGTGCCATTCTAGTTCTGATTACATAGGTTTCTTCCTCAGCTACATTTGTGATTGTGCGAGTAACAATTTCACTTCTAACAAGGTGGGCGTCGCCCCTCTTTTCCTTTTGTTTTGTTCGTCGTCGTGGTGGGAGCAGATCGGGCGGGAGGGAGATGCAGATGAAATGAGGCAGGGGAGGGAAAGAGATTTGAAGGTTGAAGGGGATCGGGTGGACACGGCTCTAGCATTTTTTTTCCTGGAGTGCCTATGTGATACACTACCATTAGTTGGTGTGAAAACCTTTTTTAAACTCATCCGCCCCAAACTTTTCTCATATATAAATTTGATTGTATTTAACCGGATAAAATTTAGATCTTTTTAAAACCGAATTCCTTCCCAATCTCTTTGACTTTGAGTAGAAATATGGATTTTTTTTTATCTTTAGGCAGAGACCCATCAACTAAAAACACCCTTAGTTTTTATACTATGAGTAATGCTAGAGAGAAGCTATTGTAGCAGTGCACACTTTGCACTCACTGCATAGCTGCTTTTAGTTAATTGTTCCCAACACTCACATGGGGAGATGTATGGTCTAGATGATGCCACATCATGTGTGCAAAATAGATGCTTCTAATAGTAACTTCTATCTATATCTACCCCATTTAACACACTTATTTAATCTTTATTCAATACTGTTATAGTCCAGAATATATATAAATGGAAAATGATACTTGGTTCCATAAATTTGCCTACTCAAAATTATCGTTCAGATATTTTAAGTTTTTTTAAATTTTAATAATTAATAAAGTGATTATTAATGAAATTTTATTTTTTAAAATATTTAAAAAATAAATAAAATACACTAACAACACGTCAAACAATACATACTGACCCCTAGCATTGTCCTATATAAATATCTATTTGTATATGGATTTATGCTTCTAAAGGAGGTAAGTGGGCATGCTGATGATTTCACAGCGGCAGAATTGCCCAAGGAATTTTTCTCTTTGTATGGGTGGGATTTTCCTTTTTTCCCATTTTCTTTTCACTTATCGTTGCTAATATCTACTGACTTCCCAACGATGTGATAAGACTTGCCAATCAGAAAGAGAGCAGTTAAGACAATGATATTTAATCTAACCATTAGGGCTAAAGATGGTAATCCCAACCACTCCGGTGTGGGTGTAACTATTAGTACTATTTTAGAATTTTTTTTTTATTAGAATCGAATTGATATATTCTATTTTAAAATTTTAAGAATTGATATGTAATTCATCATTGAAATCAGAATTTTTAATTTTTACAATTCCACAGATAAAAAAAATATACTCCAACAAAATTTTAACAAGTGATTGACCATAAAATTAAGATTTATAAGTTATAACAAAATTTAAATGTTATATTATAAATAATAAGATCAATATATGATATATCATAATCAAATGTTATATTAAAATTTATAAAAATAATTTTATTTATATCAAATGTCATATTATTTTTTATATTAATTTGATGTTATAAGAATAATATAAATGAATAATAAAATTAAAATTTCATGTACCAGTCTGATTCGATTCGAACCGGTGTTCTAAATATCGAAACTGGAACTAAACCGATTTCTAACCGATTTTAATTATTAGGAACCAGAACTGGACAAGACTAGTTAAATTGGACCGTACACACTAGTTCGGCCATTTTTTTTTTTTTTTTTTACAACCCTTTACTCTGGGTTTCACTCATGTGCAATTAAGGTCAATCTGATTGTGATACTAAGAACGCCAAGTAGATAAAAAGTTGAGAGCCCAATATTTTCTCCAGCATTTTGCTCTCAACCAAGACCCACCAAATATCCCATTTTCTCCGCCCAGGGGGGGTGGAGCTTTGGCTCCTCCTTCCCTCCTCCCATATGGCTAGTCTGAAAACTGTGCATTTTGTTTTCCTTCCATAGCAAGGAGAACCACCGATCTGTTGCTTTCTAGAGCCTAGTGACCGCCACGTGTCCCACTGCAAGATTTCCTAGCAGCGATCATTCAGACGGTCGAAGAATATTGTCAAATAAAGCGGCGCGTGAGTCACACACGTGGATCAAAACGCGTGTGAGATCCACATGCCATCGCACTAAGAAGTTCCTGCTGCCACCATGCGTGATTTCTGGGGCCAACGACCTCGAATTCTTCAGATCCAACCAAGTTCTATACTCATAGAATGGGGCGTGTTCCCCACGTGCCGCCACAGTCCCTAACCGTTATCCTTCGACTATTCGATGGATCTCCTGTTTGCTGTCTATCTATATTTTTGCTTCTCCTAACTAATGATGGTGAGAAAGAGGTAGTGAAAGTCTCATGCAGCCAGTCCAAACTAGCAAAATGCAACACAAATCTCTTCACTGCAACTTTCAATCGTTGTATTACAGTTTGTTTATCGGACTGTATCAAAACCACTTTAAGCGGCTTCCCCTTGTGGGAAATGAGTGGAGTCAAGTCATTGACCTCAGATCCCACTTTTTTTTTATTATTATTTATTTCTTGTGTTGTATTTGTTAATTTGGGTTGAATGTTTGGGCCCCCTATTGACTATCATATTCTGTAATTGCTAAATATATCTATAATATGCTTGTTTAGAAAGGGAAAAAAAAGGTCAATTTGATTTATAGAACGAGTAAAGGGTTTGTTTGAATACAAAAATGAGACACATAATTATTAAAATTCTTATAATTTCTTATAATTTCATTTCCATCATCACTTAAATATAAAACATTTTTTAATTTCAAATTTTTAACTTTTTCACCTAATCATCACGTAATAGTCATCAAAACACAAATATCAATACAACTTTTACAAATTTCAAAACAAAATATGAAGATCAATACAATTTTTACAAACCTCAAAACAAAAATTATATTAAAAAATTATATTCAAACAATTTTTTAACTTTATAATATTTTTATTCAAAATTTTCTATTTCCTTTCAAACCCAATAAAATATTTGAAATCAAATCATTTCACTATTATTCACAAAATTCTAGGAGATGCTTGGGGAATGAGATAAGATGAAAATTTTATAAATAGTAGCAAGATAGTTTGTGAATAATAGTAAGATAGTTTGAGTTAAATATTTTTTTGAATTTTAAAAAATGAGAGAGAAAAAGTTGAATAAGAAATATTATAAAATTAAAATATTGTTAAAATATAATTTTTGTTTTAAGATTTGAAAAAGTTGAATTGTTTTTTATTTTTTATTTGAAAGTTTTAGAAAATTGTAATAATTAGTTTGAAAAAATTATAATAATTAGTTTGAAAGTATTTGTGTTTAAATGATATTTAGGAAATAAATGAGATGAGATTGGATGCAAACTTTTTTCCAAACATCCCCGTACTTCAAATGTCCAAACGAGCCTTAAGTTTAATTGCCTAGTGTAAGAATCGAATTTTTTTTATTAAATTACATGATCTAATGTAGAGAGAAATAAAAATACTCATACCAGGAATACATTGTCTGAAAGTCTCACAAAATATTGTAGGATATACATGTGCATCCCTTTCTAAACCATCCAACTCGATTAAGCAATTAAAAAGGATATTTGTTTAAATTGGGTGATTCAGTGAGAAAATGTATTTTTAAATTTTTTATAACTATTCTAAATCACACAATAATGTGTTTAGGGCTTGAGGGGGGGCAAAATCCACCGGTACGTGGGTGAGTATAAGCCCTAACCGGCTAACCCATTTCCAAATTTTGAGATATCTATTGTCCTCGTTTGTTTTTAAAATACATTTCATCTCATTTCATCATTATAATTTTTTAATTTTTAATATAAAATAAAATAAATAATTTAAAATTTTCAAATCTCAAAAAAAAAAAAATATTAATAAATAGAAAAATGCTAGATATCCCGCTAGGAGCTCCCGTTGGGCTCTAGTGTTTTTTTATATGTGTTTTTTTTTTAAATTTTATTATAGATATTTTTAATAATTTTTAATATTTTAAAAAAATAAAATAAAAATTACAATATTATTAAAAAATATTTTCTTAATCACGAAGTAGAATTTTTATTCTACTTTGTGATTAAAGAAGTATAAAAATTCTACTTTGTGATTAAAAAAATATTTTTTAATGATTTTTTTTTACTTTTTGATTAAGGAAGTATTTTTTAATAATATTTTAAATTTATTTATTTTTTAAAAATATTTAAAAAGTGTAAAAAAAAAATCTATATAAAAAATAAATTAAAAAAATACACATAAAAAAGTACATACTAAGCCCAGCGGGAGCCCCCAACGGGAGCTGTAGCATGATTCTAAAAAATATATTCTACAATATTTTATTTAAATTTTTAATTTTAATCTCAACTCATCTCATTTTATCCGAGAAAACAAACAAGCCCTTATTCCTTAGGTGTGAACAACAACTGTCGCCGCTAGACTTTGGAAGCAGTCGAAATTGATGGAGACGATGTCTGTCGGTTCAGTTCCGGTGTTCAAACTAATTAACCAATTGATATAATATATATTATTTATTTAATTTTTATATAAAACGAAGTCGTGTAATTTTAGTAAGTTAAACGACATTGTTTTGGTCAGGAATGAAGCCCCCCTTCCCCTCTTCCTTATTTCTCATCTCTAGCATCGTCTCTCTCTCATCTCTTAGACCTCTCTCGTGTCTCCCCCTCCGTTCGGTTATTCACCGGCAAGACTCAACTTGCCGGCCCCATTGCCCCGATGCCGCCTCTCTCTCTCTCTCCCTCCATCTCCCTCTCCCTTGCATCCCATCTCTTTCTCTCTCATCTCTAAGACCTTCTCACGTTATCAGTAAGTGCTCCACTGCCAAACTCGGTTTCACGAAGTTAGTTTTGAATCTTTAATCTATATTTTCAATGTCTATTTTGTTAATTCAAATTATTTGTGTATGCTAACAAATGCCATTTTATTGTTGAAATCTCAAATTTTATTCGTGCGTGTAACACTATAAACTGTAAAGGGGTAACGGGGTTTGGTCTGTAAAGAGTCTGAGAAAATGTAGAAAGTTCCAAAACCAACTGCCAAACCGATCGGAACCGGTTCATTCTGTTCTCTCCCCCTTAGTCGATCAGTTCTGTTTTCAGGCCCATTGTTCCCAAGCCATGAAAATCATTAGGGGTCTTGGTAGCCTGTTGGTCGCAGTGGCCACGGCAACAAAGACTCATCTTCAAACTCAACAAAGGCAAGGTTGATCATGTTGCAATGATTTGTTGGGAACACTACAATTTGCATTCTCAAATGTCAGAATTTCGTGGAAACTCTCTCTTTTTGTTCTCTCAATGGCCACAATGCTTTAGACAAGTAACATATATTCTTGTTGTGACTTGTAACAATAAGAGTCTAATTAACCATCGATAACCGCTATTCGATCACTTATTATTATTATTATTATGTTTTTACCATACAGGATTTCATGTGTGACAGTTTGAGCCTTGTTAGAAACGGTACTAGATCGTGGACAACATGGTTTTCTTTGAACCATTCATGATAGTAAATCATGTGTTCCTTTTGTTGTATGACATGCCTGATTGGGACACGCTTCTTATACTATTGTTGAGCAAATGATGCTACGTTTTGTTATGTGTTTTTTTTTTTTTTTATTACCTAATGCAATTGTTTGTCAAGGTTCTCGTGGTAAAAGCCACGGGCTTCCTTTTCATTTTAGTAAAACCATAAGTTTATTTACCACTGAGGGGTGGTGGATCAATCATCTTTGGGTAAGTGGTTTGGTATTTACGAAGTTCTGGATTCGAATCCGAATATGGTATTACTTTAGACTATTTGGATCAATAGTCTAAACTTTATTGAGTTTTCTAGTGGGACTAAGGTTTAAACTATGGCTCAAACCCGACTTGAGAATTGCAATCTCTTGTCGTCTAGATCTTTCTTGTAAGTAAAATGCTATTATGGTCACACCTAAATAAGGTTGTTCTCTCTTATCTTTTTTATTTAAGAAAAAAAAAACTATAAGTTTTATTTTAAAGTTAATTCATTGTTATTTATGGTTGATTTTTAAAATACAAAAATGGGGTCTAATTTCCTCAATTATTTCCCTATTTGGTTCTTTGCTACTATTTGATATTTGTTGACAACAACTTGTGCTTTTACTTGGTTTTATGCATTTAAAACAACTTGTAGAAGGCATCTGAGACACATCATATGGGCAGGCTAAAAGAGAAAAACATCAAAGAGTGGGATTGGCTAGAGAAGTGTCAGGGACTCAGGAGTGGAGAGAAAATTCTGGTTGTCGAAGGTGACATGACAAGAGATATTCGCTTTGAGTAGTGGGATCAAGATGGCAACAATCCTTTCACGGAGAGAACTGTAGTCCTCAAAGACAAAAATAACACTTTTTGGAGCAAGCTCATGGCCATTGTATAATAATGTGAAAGAAAAATTATATTTATATATTTTTTTATTATTATATTCTCAATATTCTTGGCATCAAATGATTAGTCTACAAGGTCTCTTTCATTTTCATAAAATTTTTCATCTCATCTCATATAATCATTACAGATTTTTTAAATTTTTACATAAAATAAAATAAATAATTTAATTTTTTTAAATTTCAAAACAAAAATAATATTAAAAAGTTATATTCTAATAATATTTTATTTAACTTTTAACTTTTATATCATCTCATCTACAAAAACAAACAAAGGCTTACTAAAATACAACAACTAATTTCCACTAATTTGATAACTCAATGGTGACATACCGAGAGTGAAGATGGTAAATACTAAATATAACCACTCAAATGTAACAGAATGAGAAAAAAAGCAACCAACTATTTGGAAAAGAGTAATTCTACGTATAATCGTGAAGTGCGTAAATATCGTATAATCGCTTTAAAAAAGAGTGAGATCTACTATTAAAAAATTAATATTTTTTATGTAGATCTTATATTTTATTTTTATTTTTTTAAAATGATTACGTGACAGTTATATAATTTATTGTTGTAAATATATTTTCTCTTTACAAAATAAATTGTCGTTTAGGATTGGTGCTGAGAGTATACTAATGATGAAGGCACTTGTGAAGAAGGCCTAAAAATCAGTGTTTGCTTTAGTACTATTGCCATATTAAGGTTAATGATGACCTTTATCCTTTATCCAATATTAAATTTACTTGATAAATATATATTATGTAGTACGTACATATCTCACTTACTTGAATTTATTATTTTAAGGAAATTAAATTGAGAGTGAAATAAGATGTTGTTTATAACATAACCCTATATACTTGCAATATAATAAATGATTATTCTAATTATCATATTCTAATTATTTTTTTTATGTGCTTTGTATTATTAATTTTATCTTGAAATCGCTTTGTACTATTTCTTTAGTTAACATCGAATGACCGAAATATTAATAATAAATAAGTTTACAACTCTTCGCAAATCTGTATTTTAAGAAAAATAATATTTACAATCGTGGAGTGCGTAAGTGTCACGT
Organism: Juglans microcarpa x Juglans regia; assembly: GCF_004785595.1. Lineage (NCBI taxonomy): Eukaryota > Viridiplantae > Streptophyta > Magnoliopsida > Fagales > Juglandaceae > Juglans > Juglans microcarpa x Juglans regia. The sequence continues at coordinate 18,995,123 of NC_054595.1, read as the reverse complement.
AATTTTTTTAGAAAAATTGAATAAATATGAAATTTACATAAAAAATATTAATTTTTTAATGATGGACCTCACTCTTTTTTAAAAATATTATATAAAATTTACACACTCTACGACTATATGTAGCATTACTCGTATTTTAAAGTTGAGGTACTTTTGTAAAATCATAAATTTTAAAATATAATTATATAAAGAGTTGTGAAAATGGTTGTACATCTTTCATTACTTTTTTTAACAGATTATATTTTTGAGCTGGTTTGTAGAGTAGATAATCTATATTATTTAAATAATAAGATTTGAATAATAAATATGCTCTACACCTAACTTGTAAATAAAATTTTTATTTTTAAAAATCTTCTTTGCTTAAACTTTAAATCCTCCATCCCTGTCACGTGTCTGGTGACGTGCCGCCTCGATTTGAACCTAAAGTCCCCAAATTTGGAAAACCACTCCCCCCTCTTTTTCTCTGAATCGAATCGAAGCAGTCATGGAAGTAATACTCCGATCCCTCTCACGTGCCTCCGTGATTTGAACCCGAGCCCCCGGCCGCCCAAAACCATATAAAGATTATAAACCCTGCCCCCCCCCCCCCTCCCTCTCTCTCTCTGAGAATCGGAGCAGCCATGGAAGCAATACTCGTGGACTGTGTACAAAACAGTCTTCGTCATTTTATGTACCGGAACGCGATTTTCATGTGCGAACGCCTATGCGCTGAGTTCCCCTCTGAGGTACCTTCCTTTTCCTTTTCATCTTGTATCTTTTAATTTCTCTTTACTTCTCGCCTCTTTGCTTGGTTTTCGAAATCCGTGGCAGAAATTAAGGGGGTTATTTCTTTCAAATCTTGCGGCATTAGGTATTTGCTTCCAATTTTCTTTTCTCTTTGTACTGTGTCTCAATCCTCCAAGGATTAATTTGGCGTCAATTACCAGTATTAGTGCTTCGTTAGAGTAAAACGCTTAGTTTAATCGATTCCCTACAAATTCCATTATTTTTTTCTTTTTTTTTTGGTATCATGAGAAATTTGAGAGGTTTGGTTGGGGGGGGGGGGGGTGCAAACGCAGAATAGGATGTAGGAAGGTACTAGATCATTTTGCTTTTCTTTTCCGTTTCCTCCCTCGTATAACCGTAATCAAATACTTATTTCACTACCTTTTTATTTTTTATTTTTTATCAGTAATACTTATTCACTACCTAGAAAAGGAAATTCGCGTAATGAGTGAAAGTGCAAAAATGGTTCATGGGCTCGGTTTACTTTACCCACTTTGCTACTTCGTTGGCTTCAACTAGGAACTCTTTATTTTCAATTTAACTATAAATTGCTGTTCATGGCAGCGCACATCATTTGACAAAGTTTTCACAGTGGTGAAGCATACTGAAGGATATAACTATTACAGTCTATAATTGAATCTCGTGATTATTGTTATTATTTTCCTTTGTTTACTTAGTTTGACTCGACTCCTTGACACTTACTTTTTCTTATGAGCAGACCAATATGCAATTATTGGCTGGCTGTTATTTGCACAGCAATCAATCTTATGCCGCGTACCATATTTTAAAGGGTATGTGTCATAGTACTTAATTTTCTGCCATTATTGAACCAATTTAGTATTAGGATTTTTGTACTTTTATTTTTGGTGGTTTAATTTATTGAAAGTGTTCTTATGCATAAATCTCTCTTCTTTGTTTGTTCATTATTGTATGAAGGCGCGCAAATGGCGCAATCGCGCTACATGTTTGCACTATCATGCTTTCAGATGGATCTTCTCAATGAAGCCGAAGCAGCATTATGTCCCCCTAATGAGCCTGGTGCAGAGGCAAGTGTATGCTTTTATTTTATTTTTTATTTTCTTGGTCTTTAGTTGCCCCAACCCCCTCATTTTCTGGCAAGCATGTACTTGCTCAGATGCTTTTCAGACGATGATGAATTGCTTGGTGTTGTTATCTTTATGCAGATTCCAAATGGTGCAGCTGGTCATTACCTTTTAGGACTTATTTACAGGTTGCTTTTTTATGTATTCTTCTTATTATTATTATTGAAATAGTAGGTTGCCATTTTGTTGTCCCATACATCATTCTGTGAACTTCCAGAGAGGTATTTCCCTTTGCTCGTCATACGTGTACAGCACAAACGAGAGACAAATAAGGCCTCGTTTGGATTCGAAGATGAGTTGTGAATAGTAGTGAAATGGATTGTGAATAGTAGTGAGATTTGTGAGTTAAAGTTGATGAATAGTAGTGAGATGAGTTGAGATGGATTGTGAATCCAAACCAGGCCTAAGTCTACAATACATTATTATTATTTTTTTTGCTAATCTACAATACGTTATTTTCTAATAAGATGAGTCAATGTGTTTCAAAATTTGGAAACATTTCTCTTGACAGAATATCAGGCAAAAGAAGCTTATTTAATTTACATTTCCCCCTTCCTTAAGATACAGTCTCTCTTACTCTCCTCACTGACTATAGTAGCGATACAAGGGGACATTCTTTTATTTGTGTTTGTTAGCTTTGTTTCTATTCTTCTTTTGGTGGTGGGTGATGCCTTCAAAGGTGGTGGAGCTATTAACATGTTGGAATGGAAAGTTGAGCGCCATCTATATGTTTCGTTGTGCAAGATGGTTCCATTGTGCATCATATGGTGCATATGGAGGGAAAGAAACCGGCGTAACTTTGATGATTGCAAGTGATTGGTGTCGGATTTAAATTTTATGTTTTAAACACCTTGTATCAGTGGACAAAAGCCCACTATGGTGCTCCCTTTTCTATTTCTTATTTTCAGGATATTATATCTCTTTCCCCCTTTCTTGGTTGAGTGTGGTCATGTATACTTCCTGTATGCCAGGATAATATCCCTTTTCTTTTTAATAAAATTTATCTTACTCATTACAAAATATGTCTGTTCTTTTTTTGGCAGCTCTAGCTGATCCAAAGTATTGGGTTCAATTTAAAATTTTAATTGAAAAACGTTCTGCTTCAATATTTTGCTTCTTTGGGCATCTGATATAGATAATAGGTTGGGTCTCATGGTTTCTTTGTGTCATTTAAAGTTCCTAATTAGGTGTTTCTCTTGTATACATCCTATGGACATGGGATAAGCATTTGCGTTATTTGATAAAATTTTTGGTTACTTGTAAAAAAAGTCCTGGATTGAATTAGTACTTGGACGATATAAACGGGGCTACTAAATCCAATTAATTGAATTCCATTACTATATGGCCTTTATCCTTTGTGCTCTATGCATTATCTTTCCTTCGTCTTATGACTGGTTGTTGGACTGAATTCATTCAGTTCTCATCTTTGAATTCCAGAAGTGACATAAATTCTGAAATGGTTAATTATTTCATGTTCAGATTGCAAAATCATGTCCATTTCTATAGTTTTTGGTTATGTGCAACTTCTTAATTCAGCATATCAGCTTTTATTCATTGCGATTTTATTTTGTTTTAGGTACACTGACAGAAGGAAAACTGCTGTACATCACTTTAAGCAGGCATTATCAGCAGATCCTTTAATGTGGGCTGCATATGAGGAGCTTTGTGTCTTAGGTTTGTGCAAAGACTAGTCACATGGTTTCAAGTCCTTCAACTGCTGTGTAATATCATCTTTGATAATTTTGAGTAGTTACTGATGTTTTAATTCTAAGGGCTTTAACTGTTATGTTTAGGAATTTAAGCTGATTGTGAACCAATGTACTTCATAGGTTCCATTTTGACTTGTTAATCAGTACATTTAAATTCAATCCCATCATTACTATTAGATGTTGTCTCTGCAAATATACTTTATTTCTATGTATTATCTCCTTGGTGGAGCTTTAGTCATTCGTTGATGTTCTCTATGTCATTTTTCTTGCTCTATGATCGTACAACTCTTAAAATTGTAACTTCATATTTCTAATATTCAACTAGGTCATGTGGATGTGTAATATCATAATCAAAATATGAGTTTGCAGTTAAAGGTAATCTGATTGTTAAATATGTTGCCAGTTGAGTTTGATAGTTAAGGGTTAAAAGTAATATTCATGGCCCTTCACATCCAATTTAAATTTAATGGTATCTTCTTTTTTTCTTTAAAAAAAAATGTATAGTGGGGAATTTATCTATAATTATACCTTTCTTAAACTGACCCTCTATCAGGAAGTTGGAGAATGCAGCCATCTCTGTATCATTGGTGGAGCTGGGGTAATGATATTAAAATTATTATATATAAAGAATGGCAATGCAATTTTACTGGTCATTGTAGGTCATCTTGATTGCTTTTTGTCTTTTAATCATGACTTTTAGTAATTTTTGTGTATTTTTATTTCTGTCTGATCATGATCATGATCATGTAATTGTAAATGTGATTTATTTACTTCCCCCTTAAGTAATATTTTCCCATGTTTGTATTTTAGTTCCTTTGCAAACTTGTCATTAATTTGGTGTATGTGTGGAGTTGTTGCCACAAGTCATAGGACATGGTGTCCTTTAAACCAGATGAAGTTTGAGACCACTTGGAAGTTTAACTAAGCCAAAAGAGCTATAGGGGATGGATTGATTATCTTTGCAAGAAATTTGAGAAGTGCATTTTATGTTATGGATATGACAGTAACTGCTCGCAGTTTTGCTTGATGACTATGATATTCCATATCTGATTAAACAGTTTTCTTATAATTCAGAAGTATAGTATTGATCTCTTGGGTAATAAGAGGCATATTTCTGTGCAAGGAAGTTGATTCACTTTGCCCTAGTAGCATTTCCCAGGCACAGTAAATGACACCTTGCCGAATGCCTTTTGGCCTTATATTATACAAGCCAGTTACGTTTTTTCTTCATGCATGAAAAAAAAAGTATTGGCCCCTTAGGGAACTCATGCTTGATTTTGTAACTTTGGTCCATGTTTAAGCAAGCTATTCCTTTTTATGCTTTTAGGTGCTGCTGAAGAAGCAGCTGCAGTTTTTGGTGAAGCAGCGGCTCTTTGCATACAAAAGCAATACTTACCCCATGGATCATCTTCCCAAAGCTTGCACATGTCAAATGAGGATCGTGGCTTAGCTTCTTCTGGAAACTTTGGCCCAGGGGCAGATGATGCCAGTCCAAGGCAATTGAAACACATGCAAGGCAATAACCAAAAAGATATTCCTGGCAATTATCATGGAGCAACTGCACTAGGAGGAGCTGCTAGTCAGCCTTCAAATGGTGTTTCATCAAACATATCATTCTATAATACTCCTTCACCCATGGCCTCACAGGTATGATAATCTAAATTACAGCTAATGTTAACACTGTAAAGTTTTGCATTCTTTTTGCTTTGTTTTTTTTTTTTCCTTCTTTTGAGTATATTAATGACTAGTCACCATTATAAATTTTTTGATGGGTACAATAGAGATTTTATTTATGCTGAAAAAGGGTATTACCCCAATTGACATAAAGTATGCAAGAGACCCACTTGACAAGCAAAAGGAAAAAGAGCTACAAATTCTTGAAATATATATATATATATATAGGTAATCAGTAAGTTCTATCAATAGACAGCAATAGGCCAAGGAAACAAGGTGTTGAAGAAGAAGACTTTTAAGTTCATTATCCAATTATAACGGCTTTTAAGAACAAAATAATTGAGCTCCAACACCCTTTTTTGCAATCCTCAAAGCTGTGCTTGTTTTTTTCTCTACATAGACACCATAGTAAGCACACTGAGATCATCTTCCACAAAGGTACGCACTGATGGTTGCCAAACTGCTGTTTCCAACATGTTAGGAGTTCAACTACCTGAGAAAGCATCACCCAAACTATTACAAGCTGGCCAAAGATCATGTTCCTTATGATGCTAGCAAACTCATATTGTAAAATAAAATGATCCACCAATTCCTCACTTTTCTTTCTACATCTTTATTAATATGTTTGTATTTCTTATAAAAGGATGCCTAACTTTCTGCCAAAATTTTAGTTAAGTTAACCATTTGTTTTTGCTTTTTTGTTTGTTTCTTTAATGAATATATTGAGCTATCTACATCTTTATTAGTTTATATGTCCTTTTTACTGTAAAGATCAATCAGTGCACTTAGATCCCCAACATTTCACAGTTGTCAGGTGTTGCTCCGCCACCTTTATGCAGAAATGCTCAGCCAAATGGGCCAAACCAAAGCATAGTCACTGTTGATAGCTCTCCAAGGTCCACTGTGAACTCTACTATTCAAGCCCCTCGAAGAAAGTTTGTGGATGAAGGAAAATTACGGAAGGTTATAGCTTTGAAAATTCATGCTTGCTTTTTTAATCTTATTCTCTTATATAGATATAAATGCATATTTATGTGCACTAATGGTTTCATATGTTTTTCTTAGAGTAATGTGGTTTCCCCATTATTTGGTTCCTTAAAAATTTCACAAATTAAATTATTAGGTGTCCTTTTTTTTTTTCATTTGACAAACTATTGATCAGATTTTCAGAGTGGTAATGTGTACAAAACTAGGGAGCCCATAGGAGTTATTAATAACATGTATGTTTTTTGAATGAGCTAGAATTGAGACAAGGGAGTCTTATCAGCTTTAGACTTTATATATTGTAAAAAAAAAAGAATCTTTTTAGAAATTTATTTGGCGAATTTGGAAACTTTCAAAGTAAAGTTGCAAGCTTTTGCAGAGGGTACCAGCCTTTATTTTTCCCTTTGAGATCATTTTGTTATCTGGTTCTCTTTATTTTTGATTTTTGTGACGTTATCTGGTTTCGGTATTCTCTGTTTTTCCTTGCCTTTTTTTGCTACATAATTTAAACTCATAGTTAGGTTATTTTGTTTTTGAGGCTGATACAGCCTTCAGTTCATTACATAGTTGCACTATTGTACTTAATATGTCGGTTTAACTTTTCTCTTCATCTTATGGCATCTTGCTGCCTAATATTGTTAATTTGGTTGGCATGTTTGTTCTTGTGTGCACATCGGGTGACATTTACATTTTGTTCTTCAAGTCATTTGAGCTTGTCTTAGTAACTACATTTTTTGCTGAATTAATTCCACTGCTTTCTTGGCATATCAACGTGCATGTAGTGTTGAGTGGTTTTTACATCATTCTTAGATCTATTTGATGCATTATTTGGATCTTCTTCTCCCTTGAGATCCTTTGTTTCCTTTATTTTCAGATTTCTGGGAGGTTATTTTCTGATTCTGGCCCTCGACGAAGTACGAGGCTTTCTGGAGATGCAGGGGCCAACTCAAATGTGAGTGCTACAATGGTAGTTGGAAATGGAACTAGCAACTCTTCTAAATATCTTGGAGGTTCCAAACTGAGCTCTATGGCATTTCGTGCTGTGACAATTCGTAAGGTTCAGTCATGGACCAATGAAAATATTGATGAAGGTAATGAATCTTTTTATCTTTTATCTTTTACTAATTCAGTGAACTATACCATCAAATGCAAATGGAAATCTTCACTGATAGTCCTTTACGTAGTTTTTGTCTACCGCTTTGTTAACAATGAAATGCCCGTTACTTGGTTCTTGCCTATTCTTATGATCAATAAAATTTTGTTTACTGATAAAAAAAACATGAAATGACTTTATTTAAGTCATGTTTAAACTCAAGTTAATTTTACTGTGGATACAACATTTGTTCTTATAAATTACAGTTGATTTCCAATATGCCAGTCTGAAACTGGCCAGTCATGAACTAATTTGTTTTATTAGGTGATGTTTCTGCCTCATGGTGCTAGTAAATGACTCCCTAAAACTGTCTAATTTGATCTCTTTTAGGGATACGCAATGAGACTTTTGATGATTCTCGTACAAACGTCACGTCAACAACTTCTAGTTTGTCTCCCTCTGGTGATACTAGATCTCTTGAACAAGAAGGAACAACCATTCCAATTAGTGGAGGTATCATGAACGGCTCAAAAGTTATTAGTGGTGCTTCAGAAATACTGGGTCTTTTGAGAACTCTTGGGGAAGGCTACAGACTTTCCTGTATGTACAGATGTCAGGTATAATTTGATTATTTTTAATAGATAAAAGATACTTTTTCTTAAATGGGACAGAAAAGAATATATATTATGACATTAGTGGAGTTATATTAGAAAGCACCAAATATGGAACTAAGATATCTTGTATTTCCTGGCTCATGTTTCATTGTCTGACTGCTTCTGGGTTACAGGAAGCACTGGATGTTTATCTTAAACTTCCACACAAGCATTATAACACGGGCTGGGTGCTTTCCCAGGTAGTTTGGTAGTTCAAAGCTATTTCCTTTCCTTGACCCTTTTCTGGATTTTATACTTTTCTCTACTGCTGATCATGTACTTGCGTCAGCTGTGATTTGTGACTGTTCATATAGATGCATGGTTTTTTAATGAACTAGTTTATTTACATACATTGTACCCACTTTTTTGGGAGCACCTTAGACTTATGCTAGAACGTTAGCATGTCTGCATATTCCTGACTATTGGACCTCTTAATTTGTTCATGTTTTAAATGCAGGTTGGAAAAGCATATTTCGAATTGGTTGATTATTTAGAGGCTGATGGGGCTTTCAGTCTTGCCCGCCAGGCATCCCCTTACAGCTTAGACGGAATGGATACTTATTCTACAGTACTTTATGTGAGTTCCCAGCATACCGTATTTGTAAAAAATCCTCTTTTATCTACTGTAAGGAGAGGGGGTATCATAAGTCCTGTATGATGCAATCTGAAAATTTAATCCCTTAGATGGGTGACTTCAGCAAATTCATCTAACCACAAGCTGCAGGCTTAAAGTTATTGTCATTCTACTTATCTGAAGTGATAGCTCTCTTATGATATTTTCTTGTGTTTATATTACTGGATGCTTGCAGAAAAGTTTTCCTTGACTCCCTTGCTTCGCTGACAGTTGTTTTATCTCCATTGCAGCATTTGAAGGAAGATATGAAGTTGAGTTATCTGGCTCAAGAACTTATCTCAACTGACCGTTTAGCATCTCAATCTTGGTAGCCTTTTCAATCTTTCTTCTCATTACACAGTGCATTCTAACCTTTCTTCTCGGCATTAGATTTCTGCAGTGACTTTTTTATATTTCTCATTCTCCAAAATGTTTTAACCCTCAATTTCTTTGGTACTTCTATCTTGTGTTTAGAGTTTACCTGCAATATGCAATTACTCCTATTTAGAGAAGTACATATTTTTCCTGCCTACCTTTTTTCAGTTGAGGGATGGGAAGGTCTTTTGGCTTTTATCTTTCTATTTTGTCTCATGAGCTGTGTTGTGTTTGTTTCTACCATCCTTTTACATGCTTCTATTTATTTATTTATTTTTTGATGTCGGGGAACATCTCCAAGGCAGGGCTTTTCGGACTCACCCCTGCAAAGTAAACCCCGGTCCCTTGCACCGCACCCTCGGAAGTTTTCCTACACGGAACTAGTTAAATTGCTGGTTTTTCAACAGGGGGTGGCCCCATAAAAATTGTTTGCACCCATGAGGTGTTGAACCTTGGACCTTGAAGGGAATGATACCTCAAGACCAAGGCCTTCACCACTTGGGCCAACCCCTTGGGGTTATTTGCTTCTATTTATGATGGCCATGATTAGCAATGCAGTGATTTATTGGTTTTGTGGCATTAATCCACAACTTTTGACGGTACTAGGTTGTAATACCCCAATGGAATGCCTAAACCACATGACTTATACTTTAAAATGATTAGTTAATGATACAATTAGAGTCACATTGGAACCTTATAAAGAGCAAGAACTTCTCATTCCGAAGTAATGAGGGATCTCATACACCACTTACCCTTATCCTTATCATATGGGGTATCACAATCTCTCTCTCTCTCTCTCTCTCTTCCCCCCTGCCAAAAAAAAAAAAAAAATCCCGACGTCTTCGTCAGGCCAGTCCATCGTAGGTGGCACGGCTCAAGCCCCACATTTTTGGTTAGGATAAGATCTGATACTATTTGTAACGCTCCAATGGAAGGCCCAAACCACATGGTCTATACTCTAAAAGGACTAGTCGATGATACAACAATTGGAGCCTCATTGGAACCTTATAAAGAGCAAGAACTTCTCCCCAAGTAATGTAGGATTTCATACACCACCTACCCTTATTCTTATCATATGGGGTATCACAGAGTGTCTTTGCAAATTTGAGGGTCAAAGGTCATGAAGGCATTAGGTGTTCGTTTTTAGTGGCTATATTCAGAGTTTGTAGTTTTTATTAGCGATAAAATTATTCTTTATAAGTTTTCTTTTGAATGGACATGCAGGTGTGCTATGGGAAATTGCTATAGCTTGCAAAAAGACCACGAAACTGCTTTGAGAAATTTCCAGCGAGCTGTTCAACTTAATCCAAGATTTGCATATGCACACACCCTTTGTGGTCACGAGTATGTGACAGTCTCTTTTCCTGCCCTGATTTAACCCCTAATTGAATACCTTTTAGAGTGAACTTCTTCTCTGATGGTCAATTTTTACTTTTGCTGCTTCAGCTAGTTATTTATGATCTTGCAATTGCACTCTTATTTACAGATATGTAGCTTTGGAGGACTTTGAGAATGGAATTAAGAGCTACCAGAGTGCTCTTCGGGTTGATGCAAGGCATTATAACTCCTGGTATGGGCTTGGAATGATATATCTTCGTCAAGAGAAGTATGAGTTTTCAGAGCATCACTTCCGGATGGCTTTCCAAATAAATACACGTTCTTCTGTTATAATGTCTTATCTTGGTACAGCTTTGCATGCCTTAAAGGTTGGACCAATTGCTATGTTAATTCTAATATTATGATTTCAGGAGCAACAGTATATGAAAGCTCTCTTAATTGTGTTTCTATTGCCTGACAGAGAAGTGATGAAGCTCTGGTGATAATGGAGAAGGCTATTTTAGCAGATAAGAAGAATCCTCTTCCCATGTATCAGAAGGCTAATATACTAGTGAGCTTGGAAAATTTTGATGAAGCCCTTGAAGCCCTGGAGGAGCTTAAAGAGTTTGCCCCTCGCGAAAGCAGTATATATGCTTTGATGGGTAAGATCTACAAGAGGCGTAATATGCATGACAAAGCAATGCTTCATTTTGGTCTTGCTTTGGATTTGAAACCACCCGCAACAGACGTAGCTACCATTAAGGTGATTGACTTATTTTCTAGCTATCATCTTGCCTCTGAAACTAGAGATTATTGTCAAAATACACCTTCAAACTTTCCTAAATTTTTAGGTAAGGAAAAGATTTCTCTTTTTGATGTTTGTTGGAGTTTAACTGAGTGTGCACAGATCACAATATGCAACTGATTCTCACATGAGATTGTGGGCTCTATGGAAGTGGTATCAGAAGATCCTTTCAATTGGCTAGAATCCGTTACTTGAATGAAACTAGATCTTGTGGAATCATATTGAATATTTGACGATACATTCCGTATTTGGGGAAAAAGAGTTGTTTACCGTTGTTATCGTTCCTATGACAGATAAGGGAGAGCAGCCCTTCCTCCCAGGCCTCACCCCTATCCGTGCTCAAGATAGATGGGAAGAGGCCCTATCAAATAATGGCAGTATATAGCATTTTTTTCAATAAATACATCATTTTTTTGGGGTGGGGCCGTACTTTCCTCCTGCAAATCTGGCCATCTCTGAACCTATCTCACCCATCTCATTCAATTCAATTGAGGGGTTCTCAGTTGTTGCAATTCCTACTCGTCTTACTGTCTGACATGAATCATGCATCTTTTAGCTTTTTCTGTGGCTATACCATCAATGTTTTCAAAAGTAAACAAAATCTCTTGTTTTTGTTCCGATTACATTACAAATAGATTGTAGGTTTTCTTGTCTTCCTCTCTCTTCACTAAGTTGTTTCTTTCCTGGGAGCAAGGAACTTCTGCTGTATGATCCCTTCTTGTCCTCTGTATCTTTTGACAGGCTGCCATTGAGAAGTTGCATGTGCCAGATGAACTACAAGACTACTTGTAGATCTACTTGCACTTGACCCCGGATGGGGAGAGTGATGTAAATTATCCGGCTCAGATCATTAGGCCCCCAAGGAGTTTGGCCTGCTTGTGCTTTCGACAGACAATGAATAAAATGGCTTAATGCTCGAGGCCTGCTTGTTTCTGCTAGCGTCCCTTCTTAGCTGTCAGATCATGCGGAAGTGACGACCTCGGCTCTGCTGGTGATTTACATACTGAGGTTCTGATGTTACAAAGGTATTAAAAGGCTACCATGCTTATGCATGTATGGATGGTGGTTTTATGATGCCAAAGAGGTCTTTGTATGATTAGTCTGAATTAGTTGTTCATAGTATAGTTGGCTCGCCCATTCGTTGAGTCTAGGGCTTAATATTGAGTATTATTTAATTCTGTTGATCATGGAATGCAGCAATATTGCTCATCGGCATCCACTCGAAACAATCCTGCACCCATCCTGTGACAATGAGTGATTTATTTTTGGATTTCAAAATTGTGCAACTTTTTTATCCTTTATGTGAGTTTGATCTTCAGAAACTAGCTCGTTTGTATTTTTTTTTAATTTAATTTTTTTATTTAACTTAGTGATTAAGGAAATATTTTTTTAATGATGGTGTGAATTTTTTTTTAAATGTTTAAGAGTATAAAAAAAAGTATATGAAAAAAATTTAAAAAAAAAAAGATCAAATGGCTTTATTGGGAGAATCTCTCGGGTGGGTGTAGCACGATCCTATTAAATAATTGACAGATAAATAATAAATAAAAATAAATCTTTAACTATTTAATACTACATCAGAAAAGGAAATGATGAAATAATAATTAAAAGATGGTAAATAACATCTTATAATAGTGAAATATTTATTATTATTATTATTATTATTATTATATTGATTTTTTCAAGGAGTATTTTCTGAAACGTTCTTTTTATATCATTATCGGTTTACTTGTAATTTCCTTTGTCTCTTCCTTATCTATGTTTTATGCGTGAAGATGTTTCCTTGCATGTGTGAATAATTAGTAATTACTCAAAGAAGGGAAAAATATTAGCCGTGAATATATATGTATATATATATATATACACACATTGCACAGCCCACAATAATTCTTCTGAATTCTGATTTTTTTTTTTTTTTTTTTGGGTTCATAAAGAGTTGGTTCGTGATATTAATATATTGAAGCACTAAAAAAACGTAGCTTATATTATAAGAATAATTATACATGTACAGTTTTTTTTTTCAACTATTTATATAATTATATTTTAAAATAAAAGTATTTATATAAAATAATGTTATTTTATAAAAATATTTTTTATTTAAAATATAATTATATAAAAAAATATTAAAAAAATATATTTCTATCATTTTCCATATTTATAAGTGCAGAATTTTTGTTGCACGTGTCCCCCCCCCCGCCCGGTCTGTCTCATCAGAGTACAAGTCCCAAGTTCCGAGACAGTCCTTTTTCTCAAAATCCGGATAGCTTTAAATTGAATAATATTAGAAAGAAATTAACAGTGTATATTTTATAATTATTATATGACTATTTTTAGTTCTTTATTTTTTTATTTTAAATTTAAGAGATATATAATCTAAATATATACAAAATAATTAGTGTTAATAATAACTTCTATTTATATTTATTGGCCTTAAATTTTGTAGAGAGAAAAGCCTTGTGCCCCCCTCCCATCTTATCTTTATTATTAGAAAAGTCAAATTATCGAATATTTTATATTTATACTTCAGACTATTAAATCGAAAAGTAAAAAATTACTTTACCCACAGATTCGTACTGTTCTATTTGAACGTTCGAGAAATTTGTTTTTATTTAATAATTAAGAAATTGATTTTAGATATATTGATGTATTTTTTGTTTATTTTTTAAAAATATTTAAAAATATTAAAGAAATATAAGAAAAAACAATAATAATAACTAGCGATTAAAGTGAACAGACTACTCTGAGTGGCCCGATTCAATCAGAAATATTACCCTCTCATATGATTATTATTATTAAATAGTGATACTTTACGCCCTATTTCAATGAAAAATATTGAGATGAATAAAATGTCATGTGGTATAATCTTGATGCTTAGATTTTAATAGAGTAAATACGGTCAGCCTTCCTATATTATTTGTTAAATTTTAGTCAAAAATATATATTCTCTATTTTAACTGCTCATTTTTTTAAAGAAAAATGTTTAAGGAACTGAAACATGCACGGAAGAAAATAGGTGCATACTTTGGTCCCCACAGAGAGGGACCCTTTTCTAATGGAAAAAAATACTATGCCATCTAAAACTTATCGTTCCATTTGATTCCTTAGTGATTTTGTTTATCTTTTCTTTGTTCTTTTTATTTAATGATGAAAGAAGTAATTTTAAATATATTGATGTACTTTTTTTATTTTTTAAAAATATTTAAATATATTAAAAACTGTGAAAAAAAAATTACAAAAGTAACTAACAGTATAAACGAGCGGTGCTACTGCTCTTTTCTAAAACCTCATGCATTATATATATTTTTTTTATTATTTTTCTATTCTATTAAAGTAATTTTTATTTAGTTATTTTTTTATTATTGTTTTAACTCATTTATTTTCAATTTTTTTTTTCAAACAAGAGTTATTTGTCTAACGATTCGTTTCAACTTTTCATCTCTAACTAATATTTTTCAAAATTTTAAATTATTTATTTCTCACCAAAAATAATGTTTTCAACGTTTATAATTTTCTATTAATGATAAACTCATTTGTAAATGATGATAAAAATGTAGCAATGATGATAAAAATATAAATAACGGTAGTAAAAATAAGTTATAAAATAGTTTAAGAAATGACAAAACAACTATTATCACATTAGTAGGAAAAAACATTTAAAAGAAGAAAAGAAGATAATAAATAATAAAAAATAATAAAGTAAGGTTAGGAAAAGTTACAGTAGCTCCCTAAATTTGAAGAGAAAAATTTGTAACTATGGGTTTTGCAACTGTCGCGTAATAATCGCTTTAAAAAAAATAAATAAAATATGAGATCTATATAAAAAAAATTAATTTTTTTAATAGTGAATTATATTCTTTTTTAAAATAATTACATAACGTTTATGTACTTCACGATTATACGTAAAATTACTCCTTGACTATGTATACCTTTCTGATTTTCACATTAACCTGCATGCAAGAGCCAAAAGATGCATATATCCCACTTCACCAGTATTCATTGCCTCTTAATTTCAAAGTGGGACAGTCTTTTTCCTGATCTTCTGTAAGCTTTGGGTAACAATTTAGTACTCTTTTAGTCTCAAAGTATAGGCCAAAAAACATATTTTATAAAGTACAGCGCCTGGTTCTATGTTCAATTAGACATGAAAGCATTCTGACACAAATGGGGTCAAACAGAACCAATATTTTGAACTACTTCAGTTTTTTTTTTTTTTTTTTTCTTGGAAATCTATATGACAAGGGCTATAGATGCTAAGGACAAGACACTCTTAAAAGAAACCTAAACTAAATTACTCTTTATAATCCATCTCTCTCTTATTTTTTGTTGTAATATTCAATTTTAATTCACTTAATTTCTTCACTATATCACTACCAAAAAAAAAAAAAAAGAATATTTGTGACATTTTTTGCAACGAAAAAAACTATTTGCAATGAAAACAAACTCATTTTAATTTGAAATAGTCATTTTATTTAAGGTTGTGCATCCGGACCGGATTTTTTTTCGTCCGGTCCGAGAACCGGATATCCAGTAGTCCCGGATAGTTAACCGCCTGGATTGTTACTAAGCGGTTAAAATTTTTTTTAACCGCCCGGATCCATGTCCAGATCCAGTTTGGCCATGCGGTTATCGGGACCGCACTATTTAAACAAAAATCACATTAGGTTACTGAAAGATTGCCTCACTCTCTCCCTCAGTCCCTTGCTCTCTTTGGCCAAAACCCTAAGGCAAAAGCAGAGAACGTCGCCGCTAGTTAACAACACAGAGAACGTCGTCGCCAGTTACCGTCACAGGTATGGTACTCCTATTTCACATCTAGTTCTTTTGTTTCATTTTCGTTTCTTCTATTTTGTATGCGCCCACCCTAAGCCATTTTCTCCCTCTCCTCAATCTTGATCGTCTCTCCCTCTCTTTAGAGTCATCAACACAAACCCATCACCCATCATGGCATGGTGTCCAGGTTCGTCGACAAACTCTAAAAATATCCATTAATATATGTAAAATTTCTTGTATTGGCTGATCTGGGCATTGATTAGTCGTTGACTCGTCTTTAGAGGTGGGGCTTTACGTTAGTTGAGGCTTGTTATTAGATGTTGTATGTGAAGAATCTGAAGTTCTCTATTTCTCCACTACGTTTATTGAACTTTTTTTTCCCTTCCTTTTGGTTTGGATCTGGTTTTGGGATTTTTTTTTTGTTTTTCTTTCTAATCTCTATTCTATTTTCGATTTTTTTTTCTTGCTAGTCATCTCTTTACATGTTGTGACTGTGTTGATTAAATGTTTTTCCCTTCCTTTTTGTTTGGATCTGGGTTTGATTTTTATTTTTATTTTTCTAATCTCTAGTCTATTTTCGATTTTTTTTCTTGCTATTCATTTCTCTGAATGTTGTATGTGACGAATCTGAAGTTCTCTATTTCTCTACTGCGTTTATTGAACTTTTTTTTCCCTTCCTTTTGGTTTGGATCTGGGTTTGGGATTTTTTGTTTTTGTTTTTGTTTTTTTTTTCTAATCTCTATTCTATTTTCGATTTTTTTCTTGCTAGTCATCTCTTTGGATGTTGTGACTGTTCATTTAATATTTTTCCCTTCCTTTTTGGTTTGGATCTGGGTTTGATTTGGTTTTTTTTTTTTCTAATCTCTAGTCTATTTTTTTTTCTTGCTATTCATTTCTCTGAATGTTGTATGTCAAGAATCTGAAGTTGTCTATTTCTCCACTGCGTTCATTAAACTTTTTTTCCATCCTTTTTGGTTTGGATCTGGTTTTGGTTTGGTTTTGTTCTCTTCTCTAATCTCTAGTTTGTTTTCAATTTTTGCTTGCTAGATATCTCTCTGGATGTTGTGACTGTGTTCAATAAACTTTTTTCCCTTCATTTTGATTTGGATCTGGGTCTGGAGAAATCTGATCAGAAATCCTAACATACTCCAATTTAATAGGCCTCACTTGGTCTTTAGTCTCATTCAGGTATCTGTCGTTTCTCTTCTGTCCAAACCATGAAAAGTTTTAGTATTTTTAGTGAACTTCATGACCTACTGAGTAATGGTTTTTGGTGGCCCGTTGACATGATTATTTTGTGTTGGAAGTTCACTCCATTTTATATGCTAAGTTAACAATGGAGTAGAATGAACAATAGCACATGGCAACAAGGACTTCACTGAAGCCATTTCTCTAACCTTCCATTCCTTATCGATACACTACATAAGTATTTCATTTTCTCTCCATATATATGCCATATCATTTGGGTTATGATTTTTTTTTACTAATCTTCCTAATTTTCAGTTCTTTGTTTCCCACAGCTCACAATGGAGATGAAATGGGGCTCGACCTCAAATGTTCTTCCACAATTCTTTGTTACTGTTTTTAAATTTTTCACTATTTGTTCGTTGTAAAGTTGATGTTTTGCATTATGATGTAAGCAACAATATAAATTATGTAGTGTATTATGTATGTTGATGTCTATTATTATTTATTTTATTTTATAAAAATTTGAAAAGGCAATAAAAAAAGTTTAAAAAATGCCTATAAAAATATTCAATATATAAAATATGCATATAAAAATATTCATTATATAAAAAATGCCTACAAAAAATAATAAACATAAAAAACATAAATCTTTTAAAAAGTGTTAAAAAGATTTTTTTTTTTTTAAGAAGTTTTGAAAGTGTTAACAAGATTTATTTAAAAAAAAAGGGGTATAAAATCCAAATATCATGCCTTTAAAAAAGCCTTTTTAAAAGTATAAAAAAAGTGTTTTAGAAAAAAAGTTTTCTGTTGAAAAGATTTGTTAAAATAAAAAAATAAAAAACTGGGTATAAAATTCAGATATCCGGATATCTGGTTCTAAATCCGGATATCCGCCCAGGATTTGATCGGGTTTATCTGGGCGGATATCCGCCCACTTTTAAGAAGTTGGATCCGGATGCATATACCTAATTTTATTAGAAATAATTAGTCACAAGTAAGTAATTTTCTTGTACTTATATATATCTTAGTCTTTAGATAGACGATAACAATAAGCAGTGTGACCAAGCATTGATAACTTGGGAAATGCTAAAAGAAGAAAGAGAAGTCAACCATTAGAGTATGATTTGTGTATGTTATTCCCAACGCCAATTAGGCATGTGAAGGTCGATCAACGGGATGAATTCATACTTTTGCATGTTGGATTCCTAATAAACTGATTTATATAGTGTCCCAATCAGTAGCTTTTGTTTGGGCAGTTCGATGCTTTCTTAAGCTTTTGATTGCCCTTTTAACCATATCCTTCTCTAATTACTATTGAGGGGATAAGAGACAAAGATCCATGTCTCTCATAATCAAACATGGAGAATTTACTTGAACACTAAGGGATGCTTTGAAAATGAGACGATGTGAGAATTTTGTAAATAGTAGTAATATAGTTTTAGAAATAGTTTGAGTTGAGTATTTTTTTTTTTATTTTGAAAAATGAGAGATAAAAAGTTAAATAAAAAATATTATAAAGTTAAAATATTGTTAGAATATAGTTTTATAATATTATTTTTGTTTAGGATTTGAAAAAGTTGAATTGTTTTTTATTTTTTGTTTGAAGGTTTAAAAAAATTATAATGATTGATTTGAAAGTATTTATATTTAAGTGATATTTAAAAAGAAAATGAGAATTTTTAAATCGAAACTTTTTCAAACAAGCCCTTAACGGGATTAATGGTTGCCATCTCTTATTTAACCTTTTATCATATAATTTTAGCGCGCACACTGAGGATCAGTTGAAAGCCTATTTATTATATGAATAAAGAATATTATTTATTATCTTTTAAATCATCATTAGTGATGTGATATTAAAAGATTGATAGTTAAAAAAAATATTCTAATAATTTAATGTCTCATTAATAAATGATAAAATAATAATAAATAACACTTTTTTTTTTTATATTAAATAATAATCGTTTGTGCGATGCATGAGGATTACATGAACTGACAAACAACAAAGCCATACAACTTTGACTTGTGGACCTTTGCTGGGGGAACCCTTTGCGTTTGTACTTTGATGTGGGGTTAGTTGTTTCCATGATGCAGGACAAGGACCTCAAGCCTATTAGATAATTTCTGTTTGGTGAGAGAGATTTCTCAACTGCTCCTTTGAGAATCATGTGAAGCAGACAAGAACATAGGAGGAAATTGATTGATTGATTATTAATACTATTTTTGCATAAAATGCGGATTCACATGGACATATTAGAGGTAATATATGACTGTCAAATTCAAATATTTGAGACTCTCTAGGTGTATGCTGACAAAAACAATATTGCTGCTGTTTTAGTTATCATGGGGAGGTATCATATTGCTAGCTAGAAAGGTCAGTAGTTGTATCTTATAATTACTAGAATTTTAAGTTGTAGGAAAGATTATAAGCAAGTATATTTGGTAAACTTTACACTATTATTCATTAATATATACAAAATTTCTTGTATTGGCTGATCTGGGCATTGATTAGTCGTTGACTTGTCTTTAGAGGTGGGGCTTTACATTAGTTGAGACTTGTTATTAGATGTTGTATGTGAAGAATCTGAAGTTCTCTATTTCTCCACTACGTTTATTGAACTTTTTTCCCTTCCTTTTGGTTTGGATCTGGTTTTGGGATTTGTTTTTTTTTTTTTTTTTTTTTCTAATCTCTATTCTATTTTCGATTTTTTTTTCTTGCTAGTCATCTGTTTGCATGTTGTGACTGTATTGATTAAATGTTTTTGCCTTCCTTTTTGTTTGGATCTGGGTTTGATTTTTATTTTTATTTTTCTAATCTCTAGTCTATTTTCGATTTTTTTTTCTTGCTATTCATTTCTCTGAATGTTGTATGTGAAGAATCTGAAGTTCTTTATTTCTCTACTGCGTTTATTGAACTTTTTTTTTCCCTTCCTTTTAGTTTGGATCTGGGTTTGGGATTTTTTGTTTTTGTTTTTGTTTTTTTTCTAATCTCTATTCTATTTTCGATTTCTTTTCTTGCTAGTCATCTCTTTGGATGTTGTGACTGTTCATTTAATATTTTTCCCTTCCTTTTTGGTTTGGATCTGGGTTTGATTTGGTTTTTTTTTTCTAATCTCTAGTCTATTTTTTTTTCTTGCTATTCATTTCTCTGAATGTTGTATGTCAATTTGAAGTTCTCTATTTCTCCACTGCGTTCATTAAACTTTTTTTTCCATCCTTTCTGGTTTGGATCTGGTTTTGGTTTGGTTTTGTTCTCTTCTCTAATCTCTAGTTTGTTTTCAATTTTTGCTTGCTAGATATCTCTCTGGATGTTGTGACTGTGTTCAATAAACTTTTTTCCCTTCATTTTGATTTGGATCTGGGTCTGGAGAAATCTGATCAGAAATCCTAACATACTCCAATTTAATAGGCCTCACTTGGTCTCTAGTCTCATTCAGGTATCTGTCGTTTCTCTTCTGTCTAAACCATGAAAAGTTTTAGTATTATTAGTGAACTTCATGACCTACTGAGTAATGGTTTTTGGTGGCCCGCTGACATGATTATTTTGTGTTGGAAGTTCACTCCATTTTATATGTTAAGTTAACAATGGAGTAGAATGAACAATAGCACATGGCAACAAGGACTTCACTGAAGCCATTTCTCTAACCTTCCATTCCTTATCGATACACTACATAAGTATTTCATTTTCTCTCTATATATATGCCATATCATTTGGGTTATGACTTTTTTTTACTAATCTTCCTGATTTTCAGTTCTTTGTTTCCCACAGCTCGCAATGGAGATGAAATGGGGCTTGACCTCAAATGTTATTCCACAATTCTTTGTTACTGCTTTTAAATTTTTCACTATTTGTTCCTTGTAAAGTTGATGTTTTGCATTATGATGTAAGCAACAAAATAAAGTATGTAGTGTATTATGTATGTTGATGTCTATTATTATTTATTTTATTTTATAAAAATTTGAAAAGGCAATAAAAAATGTTTAAAAAATGCCTATAAAAATATTCATTATATAAAAAATGCATATAAAAATATTCATTATATAAAAAATGCCTACAAAAAATAATAAACATAAAAAATATAAATCTTTTAAAGAGTGTTAAAAAGATTTTTTTTTTTTTAAGAAGTTTTGAAAGTGTTAACAAGATTTATTTAAAAAAAAAGGGGCATAAAATCCAAATATCAGGCCTTTAAAAAAGCCTTTTTAAAAGTATAAAAAAAGTGTTTTAGAAAAAAGGTTTTCTGTTGAAAAGATTTGTTAAAAAAAAAAAAAAACTGAGTATAAAATCCGGATATCCGAATATCTGGGTCTAAATCTGGATATCCGTCCACTTTTAAGAAGTCGGATCCGGATGCATATCTCTAATTTTATTAAAAATAATTAGTCACAAATAAGTAATTTTCTTGTATTTATATATATCTTAGTCATTAGATAGACGATAACAATAAGCAGTGTGACCAAGCATTGATAACTTGGGAAATGCTAAAAGAAGAAAGAGAAGTCGACCATTAGAGTATGATTTGTGTATGTTATTCCCAACTCCAATTAGGCATGTGAAGGTCGATCATAGGAATGAATTCATACTTTTGCACGTTGGATTCCTAATAAACTGATTTATATAGTGTCCCAATCAGTAGCTTTTGTTTGGGCAGTTCGATGCTTTCTTAAGCTTTTGATTGCCCTTTTAACCATATCCTTCTCTAATTACTATTGAGGGGATAAGAGACAAAGATCTATGTCTCTCGTAATCAAACATGGAGAATTTACTTGAACACCAAGGGATGCTTTGAGAATGAGACGTTGTGAGAATTTTACAAATAGTAGTAATATAGTTTGTGAAATAGTTTGAGTTAAGTATTTTTTTTTTTATTTTAAAAAATGAGAGATAAAAAGTTAAATAAAAAATATTATAAAGTTAAAATATTGTTAGAATATAATTTTATAATATTATTTTTATTTAGAATTTGAAAAAATTGAATTATTTTTTATTTTTTGTTTAAAAATTTAAAAAAATTATAATGATTGATTTGAAAGTATTTATATTTAAATAATATTTAAAAAGAAAATGAGAATTTTGAAATTGAAACTTTTTCAAACAAGCCCTTAACGGGATTAATGGCTGCCATATCTTATTTAACCTTTTATCGTATAATTTTAGCGCACACATTGAGGATCAGTGGAAAGCCTATTTATTATATGAATAAAGAATATTATTTATTATCTTTTAAATCATCATTAGTGATGTGACATTAAAAGATTGATAGTTAAAAAAAAAAGTATTCTAATAATTTAATGTCTCATTAATAAATGATAAAATAATAATAAATAACACTTTTTTTTTATTAAATAATAATCGTTTGTGCGATGCATGAGGATTACATGAACTGACAAACAACAACGCCATACAACTTTGACTTGTGGACCTTTGCTGGGGGAACCCTTTGCGTTTGTACTTTGATGTGGGGTTAGTTGTTTCCATGATGCAGGACAAGGACCTCAAGCCTATTAGATAATTTCTGTTTGGTGAGAGAGATTTCTCAACTGCTCCTTTGAGAATCATGTGAAGCAGACAAGAACATAGGAGGAAATTGATTGATTGATTATTAATACTATTTTTGCATAAAATGCGGATTCACATGGACATATTAGAGGTAATATACGACTGTCAAATTCAAATATTTGAGACTCTCTAGGTGTATGCTGACAAAAACAATATTGCTGCTGTTTTAGTTATCATGGGGAGGTATCATATTGCTAGCTAGAAAGGTCAGTAGTTGTATCTTATAATTACTAGAATTTTAAGTTGTAGGAAAGATTATAAGCAAGTATATTTGGTAAACTTTACACTATTATTCTTCGATATTAACATGGCGTCACGCCATGGTATATATGACCAGGCAGAAATTTGTATGTGACATGAAAAATATAAAAATATATGTATGAAACAAATGAAAATATGAATATATAAGAAACGAAGTAAGAAATTACAAAAAAATTAGAAAACAGGGCGCCCTTACCTAACAATGATATCCACCTACCCACCCGAGGGGGTTGAAGGGGAGCCTATTGTACTGTCACGCCGCCCTTGCCACCCTCTCTCAAGATGAGGCATGGTCGAGAAGGGCGGTTATGAATATGGATGGGGGTAGGGGTGTTTATCCGGGTTCCAACTAGGGAACCCGGATCTACCCGAACTGGGACCCGGGTTTCAAACCCGGGCCGAAACCTGGACCGGGTTGGTCCGGGTCAGACCTGGGTCAAAACCCGGGTAAATCCGAATTTTTCAAAACCCAGATTCCGGGTTGAACCCGGATTTTTTATTTTTTATTTTTTTACCCAAAAGCTTTTTTATTATTAATTGGACTTCAAATATTCTGTCTTCATTTAGAATTTCAAATCATATTCTCAATACAACATAATCCTATAATATTAACATGAGCCTATAAACAATTAATCAAACTTTTTAACTAAATGCATGTAAAAATAAAAAAAAAATCAATATTCATCATGTAAAATGAATGCGACATACATTAACTACATATTACATTGTTTGAACTAATTTGCTAAGAATATTACAAAACACATACAATAGATGCAACTACAATAATGTTGAGTTGCCAAGAAAAATAAAAAATTGCAATAATGTTGTGATTCTTTAATTCTCTTTTATCGTAAATGAATCTTGCAGCAACGGACCTGGTGTCCAATTTCAAAGGAGGCTGCGGCGTTTCTCTTCTCAAAAGAAATACGCTTCAGATGGTTTTATCATATGAGACCAGCTTTATTCCATCTTGTATAAAATTTCATACGTGGCTTATTTTGATAGGAGACTGTTAAACACTCAGGAACAGCCGGACCGTTCCGAAGAGGAACTCTTGATCATATTATTCTTAGTGATATCACTTGATGTGGTGTATTTTAAAATATGACACAGCTGACGTAATTAGAAATGATACGATTAAAAATGACAAAATTTAGGATCGAAGACCTTACTTATTCGGCCAGTCTTTGCCCAGGGATGCTAACCTCACGAAGAATGCATACAAGGCTACTGCACACAAGTTGAGGGATGTATCAGCCACAAAGAAAATATCTCACGAGTGCATTGCAGTGGAGGTACTTGAACAGTTATACAGTTCACGAGTGAATTATTGATGAATGGTCAACACAGAATTGTTTATGGTCCACAAATAAAACGAGCTCCACCCTTCCATTTATTTTTGTTGGTAAGAGTTCATAAAAATAGGTTTGTGAATTGTGATAGGGAAGAAATTCTAGCATATGACGAGTCCTCGTATAATCAATCATATTCCAGCCATTTCACTCTCTACTAAAGAAACTTCAAACAATATCTAAGACTTGGAAATAATCGAACCAAGTGTCGGAAGTGACCTATATATATATAGAGTAATGTTATACACCACACTCTCATCCTATTTTGATTATACTAAGTGATATGTAGCACATTCATCACCATTAGATGATAAAGAAGCATGCAACAAATGATCATTTAATGGTGTTAAATATGCCACATCATACTTAGTGGGATGAAAATGGAATAATAGTATGATGTATAGAATTTTTCATATATATATATAAAGCAATTTTGTAGTCATGATCTCCTCCATGTCATACACTTCAAAAGTAATTCCATCTTACTTTTTTTTCATGTGTTTGACAAGAGATGTGTACAAATTTATTCAGAGTCCATCTTCGGAGGTGGATCTACCTGACATTTTCGTGCTTGCCACAGCTGAACTTCACGACTTTGAGTGATCTATTGTAAATCATCGCCATTCCTGGAACAGTCCGTGAGAGAGAGATCACCCTTTTTCAGTCTACCACGGGCTTGGTATTATATTAAAGCAAGCATGACAGGATGCAATAAGATAAGATCACATTTATAAATGGAGAAAAGGAAGGGAACAATTATTATACATCCCAGGGTGTTTCTTCATATATTTGTATTTCATAATAAACTTATCAAGAAACAAGTCAAGCATATTTGCAACAATATGACTGTATCTGATCTCACACAATGAAGCAGCCTGATGCCTCCTTGGCGTCTCTTGATTCCTTCCCTTTTTCATGATAGACCCTAAGACAAAAAGTGAGGGAACAATAAGACCTTCAAAGTCCTTTCTAAGATGAATTGGAAGCTTTTTTCCCCATATCAAAGTGAAATAAAAAAGAGAGACATTGACGCTGTCAATGTAAAAGAAAAAACACTATGGAACGCATTTTTTTCATTTGAAGAGGGATTGGATGAAATAAACACAACTCCTCCAAAAAAATGGAGAGAGTTGGACACAGAGTTGCCTAATAGAATTGCAGGTTCTTTCATGGTTATTCAGAATTAAGGTGGAATGCTATACGGAGTATGCTAAACTTTTAGAAGTTTGGCCATGGTTTATTCAAGATGTAGGACATGGCCATAAAAAGACTATGTGAACATAGAGATGATTAAAGCTGCTGTGTGCTAGATCTGAACCGTGGAACATTGATAACTGAGAAATGAAGCCTCCTTTTGAGGACTTCCACCAAAAAATGATGTTTTGGCTCATGACATTTGGTCAAAGTGTAATAAAAAGGATGACTTGATGTAGCTTAGTTTGAAGAGCGAGCCCCAGTGCCACCACTGCTGCTGCCAGTTGAAGGGCAAGAACCCTGAGCAGACTGTTCTATAGTCAAATGTGGAATAGGTTCACTCTTTGAGAAAGTTGAACCGACTGATCCACTAGAAGTGCTCATTGACGAAGACATTCTCGATGAAGGGTCCTTGCTGGATCCTGAAATAAATTCAGGCCTCAACTCTGAAGATGAAGATGACGGGGCTAGCGTACCAATTGAAGATCCCACAGGGTAGGGCGCAACTTGCATATCGGCAAGAGAATATGCAGATGAACTGTAGCTCAATGTTCCCAATGAGTGATCATATTTGCATGCAAGCCCAAACTTGCATACTCCACGTTGAGCATAATGAACACAAGGAGGTGCACCCTGAGTAAAACAACTGATCAATAAGCAACTCAAAGTATAATGAAGCACATAATACATTATAAAACAACAGTAGAGAAATATCTATTAATTTCATATCATAATTGAAATCATAGCTCTGCAGTCTTCTCCTTTCCATATAAAAAAAAAAAAGAAAAAAAAAAAAAAAAAAAAAAAAAAAAAAACCTTTCATAGGAACAAGTAAAGATGATATGGACCAACCATTGATTGCTCCTGCTAAGAGCAAAAGTTCATCTAGATTTAACGCTTCTAGATGATCAAAATTGTTCCTGCAGAGATTTCTTGTCCAATTCGACAGTTTTGATGTAATTGAATTCACAAAGTAAATGGTTCAAAACCTATTTCAGCGTTTCCTATCTCAATCAGAATAAGACATCAATCTTAATCTTACTAAAACTATTAGTCTTCAGCTTCCTCTAAAAACACTCATCTGCATGCAGTTTTCTCATTAATTCCTATGTATCTTCTATTTGTGTAAAGAACTAGTGTTTTCCAGCTGTAAAAATACACTTCCATAACCTTATATGTAGCTCAATAATGTGTTTGTTTTACCATTTTGCTAGATCTTATGAATGCGGGAAAACCAGAAAAGTTATCTTAAACATCATAGTTTACAGATTACACAAAAATGAAGAAATTGAAATTAGCAATTTAGGATGGACACGAAGAGGATTTCCTCCAATAAACCAAGAATGATAATAGTATAATATTGAAAAAATCACTAATAATGTTTCTTCAACACATTCATTGGCCAATAGGCCCAGCAAAAGTAAACATGTTCATATTGGTATAAAAAAAAAAGTACAATCACATTCCAAGACAAACAGCATTTGACACACTAACATTAATAGAGGCAAAGTGAAAACACAAGGTAGCATCAATCTAACATAGATTCTTAAATAGATAAACTTGGAAAATGGTTGGCCATGATGTTATTTGAATCATATAAAAGATATCCACATCAAACTTTATATTCAGAGTATGTCTACAAGAGGCCTAAGATATATTATATATATATATATACATACATACATATATATATAATATCCTGAAGGAATCACATCGGATGATACAAGATGAACTGCAAAATTCTCATCAAGACATCAACCATAAAATGGAGCCCGCTAAATCCGGATCTCAAGGAAAAAGATAAGAAGAATGCATATGTTTACAACGTATTTGACTACACTAAGAAATATAGAATTTGCATGAGCCATTCAGTAGAAGTTCAGGAAATCATTTCCAACCTTACATGAAACAAGCGGTACCTAATACTAATATGTTATAGTTTCTTTCAACAAAGGAAACAAAAAACAAAAAGTGCCTGATTCAAAAGGACATTTTATAGGTTTAAGTGAAAATACAAACTAACAACACGCGCCAACATAGAAAGCATCAAATGCAGATAAGTTGTAAAAAGATGCCTACAGGACGTAGAGGAAGACCAATGGAGCTATTTGTTTTGGATGCAACTAATTCAGGTGGATGATGATATCTACATGAGGAGCCAAATTTGCAATCTCCTGTTCTCAAGTAATGCTGACATTCTGGTTGGCCGGGTCTTTCTGGAAGTGAGTATTCCTTCTGACTACTGCTTGAGGGACCAACAGAAGAAGGTAAAGACTGATAAGTTCCAGTATAGGTGGGTGTTCCTGGATACAAGGGTGTCATCCCATAAAGCTGCCCAGAACCGATAGTGGGCTGAGAATTAGGAGAGGGGACTGGGCTTATGGGTGCCTGCACAAGTTGGTTAACAGCATAAATAAAACGAATACAGTACCAAAAAATAGAGAAGTAAGAAAGCTTCACCTACCGGGTAAGGACTCCAACCCGGAAAGGGAACCATGCTTGGTAGCAGCACATGACCATAAGGGCTTTGAACATATGAGCCCGGTAGCAGAGGAGGCCTTGCAACAACTACCCCATATTGTTGGGAGGAAGGAACAGATGAAGAATGCACACCTGGATGTAATGTGGGTGTAGGCATAGCTGCAATTGGTGGTGCTAATGATGCTGCTGGAACTTGCATGCCAGCTGGCTGTGGATGATGGAATTTACATGTCGCACCAAACTTGCACTGCCCGGTTTTTACATAGTAGGAACACTCTTTTTCACCCTGTCAAAAAAAAATCCTGTTTAGATCAAACTTAAGTGCACAGTGAGGAAATGTTTATTTTTTAAAAGTGATTCCAATATAACAAAAGATTCGAAAAATTAGACTAAATGTCAGGAATACAGACCAGACGTAACGGGTACCCATAATAATTTAGTTGTACAGGGGTAGATTCGCCTCCCTGCCGAGGATGGTGGTATTTACAAGAAGCACCAAATTTACATGTCCCCGTCCTCATATAATACTGAAAATTGAGCAAGAACGGTATAGTCAACAGAATGGGAGCTCAAAATCTTGATGAATCATCAAACCAAGAGACCATCAAATAAAACATGTTTAATTACTAATTACAAACACAAACGGTAACAATCAAGTAGGACTGAGTGACTGAACAGACATTGTCTAATATGAGCCACTTGGCATACAACCCGAGTTTCAAAATCAACTAGAATAACCAAATAAGTACCTGGCACACAGGCTGGCCCACTCGCTCTGGGTACTCCCCTCCAGGTCTTGCAGCTCCTATTACCTGAGCAGTGTACTTTCAACAAAATCAAATAAGGAATCACCATATCAACTATGCAGATCTCATTCATTTAACTTTCGAACAATCACAATTCCGACACAACTAGAAAAAAAAATCTATAAACTTCAACACAAATTACACCGACAAAAATGCTCAAGTTTCACGAACCCACCATGAAACCCAACATAAAGCTAAGATCAAATCAAACTAGTAGAATTGATCACAATGAAAACGAGTAGAAACGTTCGGATTAAGCCCTAAATTCAAACACATGGAAGGAAACGAAATGGAATTCCAAAAATATTACCGTGCCGCGGTCACGGGGATGATTGAACCGACACCGTGGGCCGTACCCACAAAACCCGGTTCGCAGATAGTAGATACAATCGGCCTCGTCCGGCCGTTCCGGGTAAGAATCTGCACCGCCCAATCCCAACTGCCACATAGGCACTACATTCCGCAAAACACACGAAAGATCAAAACCCAATAAAGTTCGCATACATTCCACAGCAATTTGGGAATCCTAATCGCCAGAACGCAGAAAATTTTGTCACAAAACGACAATGAAATTGAAATGCAGGGTCTCTGAGCTTACCTTCAAGTCCGATTTCGGGTACCGGAGCGGTCCATTCCTGCGACGGATCGGACTGAGAGCCTTCAGTAGCCCGACCATACCGCTCCATTGTACGAACTCGGGAGGGGGGGTTTCGATTCTTCGAAACCGGACGAGAGGGGTACTGATCGTACAGTAACGAGGACGGTTCTGTACAAAGAATGAGAGGCTCCGATCAAATGGGGAGAGAAATAAAGACAGGGACAGATACAGATACAGAGAGACAAAGAGGGGAAGTGCTTGGATTTCTGGGTTTTCCTCTCTCTCTCTCTCTCTCTCTCTGTCTCTCTCTCTCACTCACAGAGTACTGTGTCTCTGTTTCCGTTTGGTTTGGTTTGGTTTGGTTTGTTGTTGGTTTTCATCTTGTTGAAAAATTATTGGGTAATTATTAGTTATTTTTGTAATTCCCATACCTGGGTAAGGCTGTATATATTACATCGGCCTCTTATTCTCGCCACAATAACTTCATCTCTCGCTTTAATTTTAATTGACGAAAAAAAAAAAAAGGGAAACTTAATATAAATGAAAATAATATATAGTAATATTTATTTAATAAATCCTGTCGTTTATAAACGTGCCAAAAACAGCGTAATTTACCTTATTTAGTAGCCTGAATATTATTTTTAGAAAGGAAAAAAAAAAGGAATAAAAAACGTGTTAGAATTATAAGAAAAATAATGTGGGGGAGCATGTTTGACAGACAGTGTAGGTGTCAAGTGAAATGACAGAAATGGCCTTAGTCATGACGGGAGTCCAATTCGTGGATTGTGTGATATGACAAGGTTGTCCAGAATTAATAATCATAAAAAGGTCATGATGGGGATTAATTAAAGTAATAAAAAATTTATGTAACAGCCACTATTTTTTATTTTACATTTTTACATTTTATGAAAAATATTCTTATATTTCAAACAAAAAAATTATAAATTTAAGATGTTGATGCATATAATTTTTTTTAAATTAAAATCACCTTCGACTGCTGCAAAACCCTTAAAAAAAGGGAAGAGAGTGGGTGCAGTGCCGGTGCTTCTTTTTTCTCAACGTGGCATACAAATATACAGAACAATGCAATAAGCGTTTTTTTTAAAAAATAAAAATATAAGAATAAATTCTTACATTTGGTAATTTTAATTAGAAATATTATATCTAAAATTTATTTTATTAAAAAATTATTTGTTTTATTTATTTATTATTTAATTTGACCTATAAACAAAAACACACACACACATATATATATATATATATATATAACTTAGTTACATAACTAATCCTGATATCAATGGTACGTACTATTTTGTTTTTATGCCATTAAGTTCAGCAACTTCACCAATACATTTAATGTTGACCGACAACCAATATATAGTAATGAGCCATTTGTAGAATATACAATAATGTAGATTTTAATGATGAATGAGGAAGAAAATTTGATCAAATGTTAAATCACTTCCACTATTGGCTCATAAAAAAATAAAAAATAAAAAATATAGGAA
The DNA here is from genome assembly GCF_004785595.1 of Juglans microcarpa x Juglans regia. Taxonomy (NCBI): domain Eukaryota; kingdom Viridiplantae; phylum Streptophyta; class Magnoliopsida; order Fagales; family Juglandaceae; genus Juglans; species Juglans microcarpa x Juglans regia. Next base: position 18,964,317 of record NC_054595.1, on the reverse strand, counting down.
AAGTCACATAAAACTTATGAGTTGTGTCTTATCTCTCCACATTTCAAATAAAAAATAATAGGACATTATACTTTTCACAATATTTGTTTCATGAGCATGCTAATGATTATGTTGTATCAATGCACCCCTTTTTTTTAACTATTTTATTTTATTTGTAGTCTTTATTTTCGCAAATTAATTGTATCTAAAACCTTTGTTTAGGTCTTTAATTTGGATTTGGTTTGGTTAAAATTAGAGTCAACATATTTCGATAGATAAATAATTTAACCACAAAGAGATATTATAAAAATATATTTATAAATTGACATGACTTGATGTAGTACGTCAGATTGTAAAGTTATTTATATTATAAAACAGATCTAACAGGTCACGTAAAATCATGTCAGTTTGTGAATTGATTTTTATGTAATTTTTTTATATCTGTAGTAATTCTCATTTCGATATATCTTATTATAAATAGTAAGATATTTTTCTTAGCAATTTTTTTTATCTTTAATTAACTTTATAAATTTATATAAAGAATTGCTTAAAATATGATATATCAAGCAATGTGAATATTATTAAAAAATAATATTTCTTTATTACAGAATATTTAGTTTTTTATTCAACAGCTATAATTTTTAACTATATTCAGTCCAAAACATTTTAATCCTTGTCTATTTTCGTAATCAGACGACTTCGCACCAACTAGAAAGCATTAAGAGCAAACACTCGTCGATGGATGTGGGATAAGGACACCGAGGACTGAACAGTTTTTCTGTGTAAACCAACGAGAGACCGACACGTATTGCCAAAGAGGTCTTTTTTGTCAGGCATATTTTTGACACAGATATCCTCCCACGCGTCCTTGTAGCGCGTGTTCACGTGCCAATTGTTTAAAACAAAAAGAAAAGAAAAAGGTGGGTTTCACTGGTCGTACGATGGCGTGGGAATTGCTGTAAATTAATCTGTCTATGTGACAAAAACGGTAAGCATCGTATGGAGGCCGTTTCAGCCGCATCCTGTTGCTGTTTATCGACCAAAACAGCAACGGTTCAGATCCCATATTTTCACATATGGACGGGTGAGATCTTTTGAAACGTCAACGAGTGTACAGTATCAAGGTGGGAGTTGTGCAGTAGGTAAGGAAGTCCATTGATCCATAATTCATGTTGAACGTGTGACTGGGTGTGGGCCGTCGGTTGAAGGCGTGAATGCGATGGAGGGGAACCGGATCGACCGGTCACCAGGTGGAAAGTGGCCAAGTGGGGTTTATTTGACTTGGACAAGCTTTGGCCACGAGTGGCACTTGTAGTTGTCGAGATTTGCTACCATTGGTCTGTTTTGGACTGATAGTGACCGTATCTTATCGACCCCAATGTCGGCGAGTTTTTTCCTTTTTTATTTTCTTTTTATCATAGATTTTGTGTGTGTGAGTTAAAACCAAATGTAGCCTTTTAATTCGATTAATGTTATTTATTATCTTAATTATTATCATCATTTTATCATTTTAAAATATAATATTAGATGATTAGAAATGATTTATTATATTTTATTTATAAACTTATAATCTAATACTACATTATGAGAAGATGAGAAAAAAAAATGATGAATAAATTTATTCTTTAATTTTAAATTTTATTAATTTTTTAATCATATTAATATGTGATATTTAAAATGATTTAATAGAGTAATAATCACTTAAATAAAAATTCATTTAAAATTGATTTAATAGATTTTCCTTTCTCTCTCCCTCTACCCATCTATTTTATAAATGCTTCATTTAGATTAGTACTCTAAGGTGATTTCTCTTCCTTCTTTTAAAACATCTGAATAATAAAAAGATTCAATTCCATTTATTTCATTTCCTCTCCACACATGACACTTAAATCACATAATAATATATATATATATATTTATATATATATATATTTTTTTGTATTCAATTTGGTGGAAATTGTATATATATATATATATATATTTAAATATATATATATATATATATTTTTTGTATTCAATTTGGTGGAAATTGACACGAACAATCGCATTTTAGTTGATTTTCCACTTGGACGGATCAATTGTTTGTCGACCCTGAATTTCGACATAACAAATATACTTCTCAACTCTACATACTGGAAAATTACATCAATGAAGACCTATGAAAATAAATATCTACATGTTTAAACATGAGTTTAATCATGTTGGAGCAACGCGACGTTCAAGAGGCTGTTATGGACAAAAAAAATCTTACTCTATTTTGCGTATGTGCGCGAATATATTTAAACTAAAAGTTTTTAATTCAATTACAAACTAAGTTTGTAACTCGCAGTTTCTTTCATACTATGTATACACAAGGATAGTAAAATGATATTTACAGTCTTATAATACACAAGTCTCATGTATTTTTTCTAAAAAAATAAATAAATCTTAGATATATAAAAAAATTAATTTTTTAATAATAGATTCTATATTTTTTATTAAAAAAAGTTTACGACTGTATATAGCATTTACACAAATTACTTAAGTGATGTCTTGAAATGTGCCCTTTGGAACCACACTAAGCTATGCCAAGAAAGTTTCTCCCATTGCATTCTTTGAACTTGGAGATGGACCCAAGTTGTCTTTTTTGTTGAAAATAAGCATATCGCCTTTGACCCAACCGGGAGAGATTCCTCGCGCTTTTATACGTCTCTAATGAACTTTGAAAATGGACTTTTATCCATCACCTTATTCGAAGTCAAAGAGTAATGATATATCTATAATTATTTTATAATTTATTTTTAAATAAATAATTAAATTATGCCACTCCATTAAAAATAAATTTTAATATTATAAAACTACATTTCAATTCATGTAGAGTTATAAAATAATTGTAAGATTATCATTTTCCATATTTTAAGTGTCCAAACAAAATCTAAAATAGTTTTAATATTCATTTGACAACATAATTGTTCTCAAGTGTTCTCAGATATTTATTTTTTAAATATTACTTAAATACAAAATATTTTCAATTTTAAATCTTCAAATATTTTATCTAATTATTACAATTTTTATAAACTTTCAAACAAAGTACAAAAAATAATACTACTTTTTCAAATTTTAAAACAAAATAAAATTAAAAAATAAAATTCAAATAATTTTTTTAATTTTATAATATTTTTATTTAGTTTTCTTTTCTCATTTCTCAAAACTCAATAAAATATCTTAACTCAAATTATTTCACTATTATTTACAGACATACCGAAATATTCTAAATATCCAACCAATCTTAATATTAATTTGTGTTGGAGCCAAACTGAAAATTATAAAGGGCTATGCAGAGATATAAAAGAATAGCAAATTAGTTGCGTAGGGCTCTGTCCCTTAGTTGCGTAATACAGGTTTAGGCGTAGGGCTCAGTCCCTTGGTTGCGTGTTGGCCTACGGTCATTTCTTTAATTTCATGTTATTTTTGGGTCTGGCCATGCCCATTTACTGTTAGGATTGTATGAACTGTCTTTATTTTGCTGCTTTGTTAAGTTGGCCATGAGTTAGTGTCATTATTTGTAGTGGGAAGACGCCCTTGTAATGGCAGGCGAAAAACTTAATCAAATCTTTATTTACTTTTCTATCCTCCTCTTCTTCTTCTTTTTTCTTGAGGTGCTTCATTCGAAGTGAGCGATTCTCAGTGAATTTTCTTTAAACATTTCGGATGTGTTACAAATTGATATCAGAAAGACACTAGTATCTATGCTATCAATCTATAGAAGGAATTTTTGCATAAATCGTGCATATGATTATCATCCTAAGCATTTATTCTAACCTTACACTTGGCGGTATGTAAGATGGTTTTATGCTGTGCATTCTAAGTCAGAATACATGATTAGGATGATCATGCATGAATCATTACTATTTTCCATGGATTTTACCTGGTATCTAATCAATTTTTTCAAAACAAAAACTATATTTTTATGAAAATTGTTTAACCTTTCTTTTAAATGATTGCATACTGTTAATGCCCCATGATTCTCCCTCCTCCTTCCCTGTAAATGATTTTTTTTTCCTGGACCTGTAGGCTTGAACTCTCTGTCCATTTTGCTTAGAATGTTTTTAATCCTTTTCTACGGCTGTGCCTTTGACGCTCTGCAAACTTTGGCAGATTTGTCTTTGATGATACCAGATATTGGTAAGATATCATGTTTTGAATAATAAGCTTTTCTCGGGGGAGATTTTCCCCTAGGGCTTGAGGAGTTGGCTCAAGTGGTAAAGGCCTTGTGCTTGAGGGTATGTTTTCTCAGGTCTAAGGTTCAAATCTTATTGGGTGCTAACAATCTCTAGAGGTCATCGGATTAGGAGATTTTCTCCTTGAATTATCCGAGATGCACTTGAAGAAAACTCCTTGTCAAGGGTCTGTACACTCTTGAGATTAGTCCAGATGCTGTTCCTGGACACTCGGTGCCAATATAAAAAAATCATGTTTTGAATAATAAGCTTTTTTAGAAGTATAATCGAAGGCCTGATAAGTGGTTTTGGTCTTGGGATATCACTCACTTCAAGGTCTAAGATTCAACACCTCATGAGTGTAAACAATTATTTAGGATCACACCCTATAGTGAAACTTCCAAGGGTGCGGTACATAGGACCAAGGTTTACTCTGCAAGAGTAGGTCCGAAGGATCCTGCCTTGGAGAGGTTCTCCGATATTAAAAAAAATAATAAAAAAAAAAAAGAAAAAAAAAAGTGGCGTAGTAAGCTTGTTATCATATGCTAATTTAAATCAAGATCTGATCTTCTGTTTTTATGTTTGTTAGAGTTGTCAGCACAGGTCAAAGAAGAAGAAAGTCTTGATATGATTGGCAGTTCTAAATTGAAAGGGGGTCACTCTATTCCCGGAGTAAAAGCCAATGCTTTGAGAACACCGAAGCTGAGCAAAGGTTTTGCTCAAAACATTGGCGATCATCCGAAAACAAAGGAGGAAGCTCACCAGTCTAATACTGGAGCTCGGAAAAGGATACGGAAAACCTTACCATTTAAAGTAAGAAAAGCGAAAGCTCACCTCAACTTTTTATGATCTTTACCTCACTTTTTGACCATATGCAAGCTTCTTGTTAGTTGCAGATTTGTGACAAATGAAGCTCCTACTAATTCTCATCTAAGCGAACCTAAAATGTTTGAGGTGCGTTATCTTTTGCATCCTGGAAGTTTAAAATAGGTGCGTTATCGTTTTCATGTGCGTTACCCCTTTGGAAGATGAGTAATGCTACATACAGTTGTGAAATGCACAATTGCCATACAGTCGATTTGAAAAAGAGTGAAATTTACTATTCAAGATTTAATTTATTTTTATGTGGGTTCTTTGTATATTTACTTTTTTCAAAGTGATTGCACGACATTTGTACACTCACGACTATAACTATCATTTCTCTTGGAAGATTAGTGAAGTGTCTGATTCTGCTGTATAGTTATCAGGTGCAATCCAAAACCAAAAGGCAATATATATGACACCATTGCACAGCAACCTCATAGTATAAAATTGCATCCTCTCTCTGTTTATAGAATATTGAAGAAATATTTTCTTGCATTTTTTTTCATAATTCATTTACTTTATATATCTTGCAGAAATTTGTGCTCTCGTCCACATGTCACCCAATATGCTGAACCATAAGTCATCTCAAACTATTAGGAAGCAAACCTATAGCTGCCTCCCTTAAACAGTCGTGGAAATAGGAAATTACTGAAATGGGTGTCATCAAGGCTCGAACCAATAACCTCATATACAACTAGGCTTTGATGCCATGTTGGGTGAGCCCAAAGACTTCAGGAGTTTTTTTTATGGATTGTAGGCTCGAATTGAATTGAGTCATCATGTCTCCATTTATTGTAATTTTTTTTTTTTTATTATAGTTATTGCAGTTAAATTGTGTTCTTTGTATCTTGTTCATATTCTTATCTGGGAACATTTGGAGTCTATGTTCCCCGCACTGGGTTGTAGGCTATTGCTGAAGTGAAGGTGTCCTTGAGTAAAGGCAAACGCTCCTCTCATAATGCCACACAACCCAAAACAAGGAAGATGGTGTAACCTACGGAACGCATGTCTCCAAGTGCTGATCTTGGAAGGGAAAGGAATGATTCAGCTCTATCAACTTTACAGGTTTCATCAGCAGACCAGGTCAGACTACCAACTAAAGTTAGAAGTAGATGGAAGATGAATGTACAGAAGCCAGTGGTACAGAATGATTCAAAGTCTTCTGACAATATATTGAATAAACATCCCAATATTCCCATTCCTTCAACCCATGACAGAGCACTTACTCTTAAGGTCAAACATTCATCATTTGTTTACATTTCCATGCAATTGACTCTCTTGAATAAATTTTTCTTATCATGCACGTTTATATTACAGCAAAAGCTCTCTAATTTCATATATCAGTATCAAGCACGGAGATGGTGCAGTTTTGAGTGGTTCTACAGTGCTATTGATTACCCATGGCTTGCAAGAAGGGAGTTCATGGAGTACTTGGATCACGTCATATTGGGCCACGTTCCAAGATTAACCCGTGTCGAATGGGGTTTCATAAGGAGGTATTTTGTAACAACTCTGGACAATAGATGGCAGCGACTACCAGGGGTTGACGGTGTTGGAAGAAAGAGCTTAGGGTTGTTGAGAGGGAGTGGGAAGAGGCAGAAGTGATCGGGACTGAGAAGGATTAAGGTTGTGAGCTTGAAGTATGTGGACCATGGGCTACTTCATGGGCCTTTGGGCCTCTGTTATCTTTTATTGTTGTTTTGTTTCGTTCATTAGTTGTTATAAGGACGTCAATCCATTAGTAATATGGTCTACTGAACTCTATGGGCTACTGGGCCCTCTATGCTTGTTTGTTATATTTCTTAGATGCACTATAGGTGACTCTTGCTTGTGTCCAGTTCTGTTACAGGAATCATGGATATATCCCGTCAGGAGACAATTGTGGATTTTATGTAGAAAATTACAATTCAGTTACTCATATTTTCTCTCTACATTCTTTCCATTTTGCTTGGAGGGCTCTCCCTTCGAAGTGATATTTCTGTTTAAATCCGTTGGCATGTTACAAGTGGTATCTCAGAGCCAGCCTTTCCTTGGAAAGAGTTCACCAGAGCTATGGTTGAAGGGACGAGGTTGAATCAACTTTAGGATGGTTTGAATGGCTTCAAAAAGATCACAGAATCACAGTTGAGGACTTTGGAAGCATAGATGCTTATTATCAAGAAACAATCAGACTCGGTTGTTTAGCAACTTGCAGCTCTCACCTAGGAACTGAAGAAGAAGAACAAAGATCATTAACAAGAGGACTTGATATTAGGAAATAATAGCATATCTGAGGGGTTTGGAGAAGTGGGTGGTGAAATCGTGCTCAGGTTAGTAAGGTTAGACTTTCCATCTTTTATTAGTGATGATCCATTGGAGTAGTTCTATAAAGCCAACCAGTTTTTCATGTTTTACAATACTCTACCCTAGCATAAGCTTAGGCTGACCTCCTTTCACATGGGAGGAAAAGCCATGGTATGGTACAAGGACCTAGAGGAATTTGGTGTTATTGTGGATTGGGTATCGTTTGTGAGGGATTTCTTGGTCAGGTTTGGACCAAGTTCTTATGATGACCTAATAGAAACACTTACTAGATTAAGACAAACAATATCTGTGGAGAATTACAAAGAAGAGTTTGAGGCAGTTTCAAATAGATTAAAGAAATTATCTGACTATCATAAGCTAAGTTGTTTCCTAAGTGGCCTAAAGGATGAGATTAAGTTACAAGTGAGGATGTTCAATCCTCCTGACTTATTGACAGCCATTAACTTGGCAAAGATCCAAGAAGAAAACATGAGGATCAGTAAGAGGGGTTTTAAAGGCACATTCCACAGTGCGATGGACCCAAGGGGTACAAAAGGGGGAATTAGTCACAGCCAAACCTATTAGTCTAGCAAATCTATTATGAAATCAATAGTACTTGTTCAGAAGATAAACCCTACTCAGATGAAGGAAATGAAAGATAAGGGTTTGTGTTACTACTGTGATTCCAAATGAAATCCAGGCCATAAATGTAAAAACCCCAAGTTGTTCTTAATAGAAGAAGAGGAAGGTGGGGTGTTAGAAGAGTGGAGTAAAAAAAATGCCCCTAGAAAAGGGGAAGGAAGTTATGCAGTTCCCTTAGATACCTGACACGCTTGAAATTTCCTTCCATGCTCTCATTTGTTCATCAAATCCGAGAACCATGAGGGTCAAAGGGAAGATAGCAGGTCAATGGGCTGTTATTTTAAATGAATCTACAGCACCCACAATTTTGTGGACCCTGCAGTGGTTAGAAGATCCAAATTTCCACTTTGTATAAGGGAGAGTGTGAAGGTTAGGATAGCCAATGGAAAATAGTTGATAAGTGAAGGGAAAGGGGAAGGAGTCAAGATTAATATCCAGGGCTTCCTATTTTCTATGGATCTTTTTGTACTTGAACCAGCTGGTTGTGATGCAGTATTGGGTGTGCAGTGGTTACAAACCCTGGGCACAACCTCATAGAATTTTAAGGTTAACTATGCAGTTTACCTTTGGGGGCCAAAATATCAGCTTGATTGGGCTAGCATCAACTCAGTGGCTGGAAGAGAGTTCCTGTAGAGAAATGGATAAGTTAGAAAATAAAGGGGTGGTATTGCAGTTATTATGTGAAGATGAACTGACATGGGAGCAAGAATTTTCTGCACCACTGAAGGAGGTACTTGAACAGTTTGAGGATGTATTTCAAGAGCCCAAGGGGCTTTTTCCTAGTAGAACTCACAATCATGCTATCAATCTTTTACCAGGGGCAAAGCCAGTTTCTATCTGCCCCTACAGGTATCCTTTTTACCAAAAGGATGAGATAAAAATGATTGTACATTAGTTATTACACTCAGGGGTGATCCATGCTAGTCAAAGCCCTTACTCCTCCCTAGTGATATTGGTCAGAAAAGCAGATGGGTCTTGGAGGCTGTGTGTTTACTACAAGGCCCTAAATCAGGTTTCAATAAAGGATAAATTTCCTATTACTATAATGGAGGAATTATTGGATGAGTTGAGTGGCTCAAAGCTATTTTCTAAGCTAGATATCAGATCTGGTTATCACTAGATACGAGTCAGACTTGCAAATGTGCATAAAACTGTCTTTCGTACCCACAAAGACCATTATGAGTTTCTGGTCATGCCCTTTAGGATGACCAATGCACCCTCAACTTTTCAGAGCTTGATGAATGAAGTTTTCGGGCCTTATCTGAGGAAGTTTGTGTTAGTCTTTTTCGATGACATACTGATTTATAGCAGTAGTGAGGAAGAGCACTTGAGGCACTTGAATTTAACCCTAGAACTCCTAAGAAAACACCAGCTTTTTGCAAAGAAATCCAAGTGCCAGTTTGGATATCAGAAAATTGGTTATTTGGGGCACCTAATTTTCAGGGGGTGTGAGCGGACCTTGAAAAACTGAAAGTAATGGTAGATTGGCCCAAACCTAAGATTTTGAAGGCTCTAAGGGGGTTTATAGGCGTTTTATAGGGTTTCTAGGTTTGATTGGTTATTATAGGCGTTTTATTAAGAATTATGGGAGCATAGATGCTGCCCTCACAGCCCTGTTAAAGAATAATAATTTCAAGTGGGAAAGTTGATTAAACAACCTATGAGGCCTTGACTCAACCACCTGTTTTGGCTCTACTAGACTTTTCCAAGCCATTTTTTTTTTTTTATTGAGTGTGGCGCATTAGGAAAAGGGGTTGGAGCAATCCTAATGCAGCATGGTAGACCCATCTCATTTCTTAGTCAAGCCCTAAAAGGGAGAACCCATTTGCTATCCACATATTAGAAGGAATTGTATGTATTGGTCATGGCCATCCAAAAGTGGAGACCCTATCTACTAGACAAGTCTTTTGTGGTCAAAACCAAATAGTAGTATAAGCTAAACATAAAAGTCTCCAAAGTTAATCAATCGCTTCATGCTATCTACAGCATGAAGGACTAGTGCTATAAACATAAGGATCAAGTCCAGTCTTTTCTCAAGATCTGGCTCCTCCTCAATTAGTCGGATCCAGTGCTCCATCTAGTCTGTCTTCCTTGAATTCTGACACAACTTTTATTATTCCGAGTGGAATGATAGTGGGCCCACAAGGGGTGAGATTTATTTGAAATCTCAGTAAGTTAAATAACTAACGTGCACAAAGATAAATTAAGCATGAAAAATGATAAATATGAAATGCAGAAAATCAGTGTGTCTCCCATTCAGATTCCTTAACATTTTCAGAAAACTGAGACACATTTTCTTTCAGAGAATATTTTTACTTCAACAGTAAAAAATCATAGTTTCATCGTAACATTTCATTATTATTAGAAATTCATATTTAATCGTAACATCATAACGTGTGGTATCATCACAGTTCGCCCCAAATGCACTGTAAGTACCTGCCGGTGGCTATAGTATAACTCACGTTAAAACTACGTTATCTGCAGACTTGTTCTCAATGCATTGGTAATATAATATAACATAACATCATAATATGTACACTCACCAACCTTAGGTGTCATAACATTTGACTTCACTCCGTCATTATTTAAAAAGAACTCATTCGAAGCCTATTGACTATTTTTCGTCAATGCAGGGGTTACCACTCCATTCTTAAACACTCCAGAGTGGACAGAAGAGTTCCACTAGGATAATTCCCCATCCTAACTTTTGGGTTGTGACAAAAATTATTTTCATGCTATGTTGAAAAAAAAGTATTTTCATGACATGTGCATATGTAGCAAACTTTTATGTGAAAATAACATTTATAGATGCAATATGCAAAAAGAGTGAAAAATATCACATGTCATGTAAGTATGCACTCAATGTATTATATAACATGATATTTTATGTTCAAAATGATAATTGAAACTTGAATGTGGAATTTATCAATAAATTATAAATAACATATCAATGTATAAATTTGAGGCTAACTTACAAACTTCTTAAGTTTGAAAAAGTCGTAGCGTTTAAAATCAAATTCATACTAAGTTAGGATTTGAACCTCTAAAGAAGATGTTCATAATCAAAGGGTTAAAAAATGGGTATTTACAAAAATACCCCTAAACTTTCAAAAATTGTCACTAAGGCCCTAATTTTTCACTATTTGTAAACAAACCTCAAATTTAACCAAAGTTCATGGACCTCATATTCTTGATATTCTAAAACCATCTATACACTTAGAATTATAAAACTCAAAGTGGAACTAGCTCAAACATATCCAACCTGTGGCATGCACTCTAGTTTATGCCTAAGTGTGATTTCAACTATTGATCCCTATGAATGCATGCGTATGAAATTCTCTTTAGTCACAAACAATTACTATAGTCCTTAATAATATGATAAAGGCCAATTATTTAGAAATAAAGTTCATCCCAACACTTAATTATAGCTAAAAACATTAATTTTCATTAATCATTCACTAATCAAGTTTGATGTTCCTAGTGTAAATAAAAAAATGTATGCGTTCAAAACTCACCCAAAACATGTAATTTCGTTCTTATCCCAATCAGAAGGTTTTTAAATGCTTAATCATCAAGTCTAGGTGGAATAAATCAAGCCCTTCCCTAGTACCAACATGAAGTTCAACATAATGTCTTCTAACAGAATCTCGATATTGATTAAGCTTCTCTCTCTCTTCCTTCAAAAATTGGTCAAAAAATCTTTGGGGTTTGCAAAGTGAACTGCACCAATAAGAAATCATAAGTGATGCACTTCGTAGAGGACACCTAATCAAGAATTATGAACATAAATGAAGGAGTAGTTGAGGCTCAAATATGTAATATGTTGGCGGATTTAAGCGAAAGTATCACTTCCAAGGGAGAGTCCTCTAGGCAAAATGGAAAGAATGTAGAGAGAAAATATGAGTAACTGAATTGTAATTTTCTGCATAAAATCCACAATTGTCTCCTGACAGGATATATCCATAATTCCCATAACAGAATTGGGCACAAGCAAGAGTCACCTACGTTGCATCTAAGAAATATAACAAATGCATAAAAGGCCCAGTAGCCTATAGAGTAGACCATATTACTAATGGACCGAGTTCCTTACAACAACTAATGAACGGAACTAAACAACAATAAAAGATAACAAAGGCCCATGAAGTAGCCCATGGTCCATGTATTTCAAGCTCCCAACCTTAATCCTTCTAAGTCTCGATCACTTCTGCCTTTTCCCACTTCCTCTTAGCAACCCTAAGCTCTTTCTTCCAACGTCGTCGACCCTGGTAGTCACCGCTATCTATTTCCCAAAGTTGTTACATTACCCCCCATTAAAAACACCTTGCCCACAAGGTGTGGGAAGGTTGCCTTCAATTTGTAGTAGTTTTCCCAAGTAGTGTCCTCCTTCTTTTGTCCCTGCCACCTGATTAGCAGATCTGTTACATGCCAATTATTGATTGGTCGGATTCTTTTGTTCAAAACCTCCTCAGGTTTTGGTTGAAGCACCCCTTGACTGTTGACTGACGGTAGCTGTGTAGACACTAAGATCCTGTCTCCCATCCGTTTCTTGAGCTGTGAAATGTGAAATACGAGATGGATCTGTGTAGTGGCCAGCAGTTTAAGATGCTAGGCCACCTCGGGGCACTTTACTTTCGACCAGGAAGGATTGGTAGTAGTGTGGAGCTAACTTCAAATTACGACGTTGAGGCACAGAGGTTTGACGATAGGGCTACAACCGTAAGTAAACCCAGTCCCTTATGCTGAAGTTTGTTCCTTCCTATTCAAGTCAACATTTTTCTTCATTCTCTCTTGTGCTCTACTGAGGTTGTGCTTCAGAAGTTGTAGTATATAGTCTCTGGACCTTAAAGTAGCATCCACTTCTTCAACCACAGTAGTACTTGGACTGTAGGATAGAATTTTTGGTGGTTTGTACCCATACATAGCCTCGAAAGGTGTTAACTTGCTAGAGGCGTGTGGACTAGTGTTGTACCACCATTTTGTGAGTGGCACCCACCTCACCCAGTCCTTGGGCTTGTCACCTATGAAACATAGAAGATAAGTCTCTAGGCTCTTGTTGACAATCTCAGACTACCCGTCTGCTTAAGGGTAGTAAGCTGTGCTAAAAGCCAACCCTATGCTGAGAACAAATCCCTCTAGAATATGCTTGTAAAGGTATTGTCCTGTCAGAAACGATATAGTGGAGAAGACCATGCAACTTAAAAGTGTGTTTGATAAACAACTGGGCCACATACTTAGCTGAGTAAGGATGGCCTAAAGGGGTAAAGTGACTGTATTTTGTCATGCAATCCACCACTACCCAGATTGTACTGAATCCATTAGAAACTGATAACCCTTCTATGAAATCCATGGTTATGTGGGATCATGGTTGTGAAGGTATTACAAGGGTTGTAGTAGCCTACTAGGAAGGGTATTTTTTGTTTTTTTTTTTTTTTTTGTTTTTATTTTGACAAATCTCATATTTCTGCACAAACTTCTTAACATCAAACTTTAGTCCAAGCTATATGAATTCGCTTCTTATTCTTTGTATGGCTTTGTTGAAACCAGAGTGCCCCCCCCCCCCCATGAGCTTCCATGCACAAATTGAAGTAACTTTTGAGTTTTGGTATATCAGCTGTGTACACCCTACCCTTGTAAAACAGTAGGCCTTCTCTCATAGAGTAGTGCTAGCTTAGCTGCCCCTTTTGAAATTGAGGTATCAGCTTCTACAGTTCAGGATCCTTATCATAACCCTGTTTAATCTCCTCCATCCATTCCACCGAGGGCACTAAGATTAGTGCTAGTGATATATCTTCTTCCCCCTTTTGAGACAAAACATTTGCAACTTTTTTCTCGGGCCCCTTCTTATATTGGACAACAAAGTCATAACCTAGCAACTTGCTCAACCATTTTTGTTGCATAGGTGTAACACCCCGCCTAAAAAACTCCTTAGGCCTTGACCTTAGTAGCCTTAATTCTAGTTAATTAAAAGTTGGGCTATTTGAGAATGAGAACAAGTTTGGATATTTGAGAATGAGAACAAGTTTGGATATTTGAGTAGGCAAGATGACCGTATACCTTGAGTTTAGAAGAATTATTAGAAGATTCTAGTGCAATATTGATTTTTGAGGAAAAAAAAGAGGAAAGTTTGGAGCTTGATTGGTTAGTAATATTGTTTTGTGGAATTTTTAGTGCTTTATTAATTTTGAGGATAAGAAGCCAAGAGGCCCATAAGGGAACGACGCATGGTATATTGGATGGTTACCACATTTATAAGCTAAGGTTAAGATGTTAAAAAGCCTTAGGCCCAACTTGGAAGATATAAAGTTTTAAGCCTTTCTTAGAGGACACTAGAAAATAAGCCCAATAAAAAGGATATAAGGCCATTGGGCCTAACTTAGTAAGAGTGAAGACTTTAGGCTCAACTTGGAAGACATAAGAATCTAGGCCTCACTTATTGGATACAAGACTATGGGCCTAACTATTTAGACCCAAGGTATTAGGCCCAACTTAGTAAGCATAAGGCTTTTTGGGCCAAGCATGGTATAAGTTTGACCCATGGCCCAATTAGGTCAAGGTAAGCCTTTCATGCCCCATCTTTGTGGATCTTGAGGTCTTTTTTAATCCCTCAAAATCTAGAAACAAGGCCCCCATTCGCTCAAACCCAAAAGCACATGGACCATTAACCCACACTCATGACCCTTTTAAGCCCACAAGGCCCAAAGCCTTGTTTTGCTTCTATTTTACTCTTCAATTTGAAAGTCCAATACACCATACCATGGATTTCCTCAAGCCCATGTCATACCCTAAGTATCCAAATTAAGTTTTGAAATTAGGTTAAAACCATTAATCAACTTACCTATGATTAGTGATCTTTAAACCATGTTTTAGAGCTTAATTTTCTTTCTTAATCTTTTTAGCATTTTTTATCTGAAATTTTCATGTTTCATTATTCAATTACATCATTCTTAAATTATATTAGGATCCTAGATAAACCTCCACACATATCATTAGAAGAAATGACATATCAAATCCCAAACTACACCAATTGGCACACATGTGTGCCCTTTGTGTGAAATGGATTGTTTTGCCCCTAAACCCAATATTTTTGTACCTTTTCTCAAGGTCACTATGATCTTTAAACACCTCATATGACCCCTTTAAACCCAGACCAAGCCTTGGATGAAATTTGGTTTAAAAAACCAAACCAAAACCCTAAACCGATTGCACCCAAAGGACTAGTTGAATGGGAATCGAATTGGATGAGCTTCAACCACCTTCCTGCCCATGGCTGAGCTACCACCCCACGCCACCTCCAGCACCACCCAATCCCCAAGAGGTCCTCATGGCCATCATGAGCCTTTGACCAGGCTTTTCCACTCAAAGAAGGCACTAAAACCGAATGGCTTTTGTGCACCACTCCATTTCAACAACCACCCTCCATTGCACCATCTTCTTGGAGCTGCTCCTTCATGATCACTTGGTAGCCAACCCTCTACCTTCTATCACCTAAAAAATCCTTCAATAAGTGACTTTACACCTGCACAAATCAGCCTTGAAGAGGAGTCAAGAAGATAAGTCAATGCTACGATCAAATCTGTCCAAGGAAAACCACCTTAACCCGTCAGCCCCATGGATGGTTTTGGATGGTTTTTCTCCTCTTTCTTCTGCACGACGAATTGACCAGTACCTTAGGTTCATTGTAGCACCTGTAGTGATGAAATCATGGTGGTTTTAGGGACTATTCACTCTACACAAGTGATACAAGGTGATGAAGTGCAAACTGAAAATTCAGCCCCTTACACCATCACCCATGTCATCCAATCACCATGGACTTAGGCAACCCTCTCCACCCCCTTGGCCACCTTTAAAAAGCCCCTCCACCCCCCTCATTCCAACACACCTTATCTCCAGCTCCCCCTTGAGCATAGAGAATCATCTTCCCTTTTAGTTTTGAGAGAAACCAAAAGGTGAGTAAGTTTGAGTATTCTTGAAGTTCTTGTGAGTTCTTGAGCTAGAAGCTTGACTGAGCTACGAAATTTGTAAGTATTTTTGCCCTAGATCTTATTTTACATGTCAAGTTATGATTTTAAATGTTAGGGTAATTTTTGGATGAATTTAGAAAAGGTTAGCATGCCCGTTTCAAAATCGGGTTCATTAAGAATGTTTTTAAGTGTTTAAATTATTTTAAGTGGAAATTTTAGCTATAAAATACCATAGTATATTTTGATATGATTTATTAATGTCTTAGAATAATCACGGAAAGTTTTATTTTTTATTAGAAGCATGCCATGATAGGTTTTAAATTCTATCTTGTTTTGATCATCAAAATGTACATGGGTTTTAAGTAAGTTATGATTAAGGCATGAAGCGGTACTAGGGAAGGGCTTCCAACTAATTTAGCTCACCCTTTCTTAGTTGGAAATGTGTTCTTCCTCTTCAACCGAGGACAAGAGAGATTCATGACGGAAGTGTTTTAACTGTTGACCAGAGTAGATGTTGTATTCAGTTTGAACGGCCTAAACTAGGGGTTGAATTTGTGATGGTACTTTTTTATTCCCTATCAATGCATCATTCTACACATCTTCTCTGATTGGAAGCTTTAAAAAAAATGGCTCACTACTTTAAAAAAATAAAAATAAAAAAAACTAGCCCAGCAAAGTTGTTTGTTTCTCATATATAAGAAAAGTGATAGGAAGACAACAAATTACCACCTAAATTTTTGATAAGTTGTTTGGCTTAGTACTCGTTTGGCTTTGAGTTTGTGAGCTTGAAAAGTACTTAACGAGTTAAAAAGCTGTTTTTGAAGAAAAAATAGAATGAAAATTTTATAAAAAGTGCTTTCAACATTCAAAAAATTTTGAAAACCTACTTTATTAAAAAACTATAAATTTGAAAAGCTTCTAAAGAGATTAAAGCAATTCAGACATACGTTTACCAAATAATAAATAGCTTTTCAATAGTATATGTAACACCCCGCTCCCCATGATTAATAATAAAGTTAGTTTTTAAAAGATCTGGGGTGTTGGAGTGCTATTACTGACCTTGACTTAAAAATATTTTCTTTTATTATGAAGAAAGCATCAGGTACAAAGATTACTTATAATAAATAAATTCATTTTGTATTAAAATATTGAAATCATAAATGAGAGTGCACGGAAGTATTTATTAAATTTTCTCGAAGTCTGTACTATAAAAATCATAACTTAAAATCTCTGTACATGATCTAGGCCACTGTCACGCCTCCCTGGACCAAGTCTCGTCCTGCAACTCTACACCTTCATAAATATTCTGACTTAGAGTGGTTTAAAAATATAAAACAAACTAATATGAGTCAAAAACTCAGTAAAAAATCTATTATAACGTAAACATATCTAACATTAGGTTTTTTTTTTCATAAAATATTTCATACTAAGAAATTTAAAATTTTGACTATTCATGTATATCCTCATGACATACATGACTTATCTTAACTTATCACATACTTGTTATACTGGCCAATACACTTAACCCTATATGCGAGGTTGTGGTTAATGCTATGTTTTTAAGTTTTGATCTTCCTCTTAACTTGTGGGGTGAAGTTATTTTATTTGCATGTTATATTTTAAACCATGTATCCCATAAGAAGAATTTAAAAACTCCTTTTGAATTATGGCATACACATCCTCCATCTTTGAAAAGACAAAAAGTGTGGGGGTGTTTAGCCTATTTTCGGAAACCGGATCTTAAATGACTAAAACTGGGCTCCAAAACATATAGATGTGCTTTTGTTAGAGGTGGTAATATATGACACGACTCGTTAATCCAACACGAACACGATATAATAATAGTGGGTTTGGATTTAGTTTTAACGGGTTCGGGTCAAAACGGGTTGACCCGTTAAGATACGATTGTTTAACGGGTTGATAACGGGTCAACCTGTTATGACCCGTTAAGAAAGTTAAAATTACAATTATACCCTTATATCTAAAATTAAAATTGTTGAGATTTTAATTTCGATATTTTTATTGTTTGGATTGTAATTTTAGATTTGTAGTTAGTTTTATATTTTTTTTATAGATATTGTGATTTTAACATTTATATAAAATTATGCTAAACTTAATCAGGTCAAACGGTTTAATTTTGGGTATGTTCAACCCATTTATATAAACGAGTTGAAACGAGTCAGGTCATGTCGTGTTAACCAACCTATTTCGTAATGTACACTAACAGGTCAAAACGAGTCGTGTCGTGTCAACTCGTTATTTTAATGGGTCATGTTAGAATTTGAGATTTTGATACGATAAGCTTAACAGGTCGTGTTCGGATTGACTCATATATTATAATATACATACTTTGACCGACATGAACATGACTCGTTAACACGATTTGACACCTCTAATTTTTGTTAGATATTCTCAAAATAGTATGACATATAGATTTTTAGATCTAGATTCAAATGAGATATATGAGTCTAGTAATGAAGAACTTTTTGAAAATTTGAGTAAGTCGGATTTTCAAAAGAATGATTCTCGTGTTCATATCCCAAATTCTTCTGAAAATGAAATTGAGCATCCTAGTGAGTTTGAATTAAGGAGGAGCAAGAGGCCTCGAAAAGAAACATCATTTGGCCCCGGTTTTTTCTATCTATCTCATAGAAGGAGATGGAGGTGAGGTGAAGATGGAAGTTAAATTCGTGTTTAACGTTGAAAGTGATCCCCCCCCCCCCCCCCCCCCATCTTACCAAAAAGCTATGTCATCACAAGATGTAGCTTTCTGGAAAAAGGCTATAAATGATTAATGGAATCAATAATTTCAAATCAAACTTGGAAACTAGTTGATTTACTTCCTGGTTCAAAAGCAATAGATGTAAGTGGATTTTTATATATAAAAAATTTAAAAAAAAAAACTTAATGTCGATAGCTCTATTAATAAATTCAAAACTCATTTAGTGGTTAAGAGATATAGACAATGAGAATGTATATATTATTATGATACATATGCTCCTGTTGCTAGAATATCCACTGTTAAATTATTAATTTCTCTTGCATCTCTCAATCATGTAGTAGTTCACCAAATGGATGTAAAAACTATTTTTTTACAACGGAGACTTAGATGAAGAGATTTATATGGAGCAACCCGAAGGTTTTTTCATGGCTAGTCATGAAAAGAAAGTTTATAAATTGAAAATCCATTTATGGATTCAAACAAGTTCCTAAACAATGGCATAAAAAATTTGATAAAATAGTCTTATCTTATGGTTTTAGAGTAAATGATACTGATAAATGTGTTTATTATAAAGCAGATAATAATGATTGTGTGATTATATGTTTACATGTTGATGATATGTTAATATTTGGAAGTAATATTTAACGTGTAGAAGAAACTAAAAGGTTTCTTTCCTCAATATATATTTGAAAAAGATATGGGAGAGGCTGACGTGATTCTTGGAATTAAAATTGTGAGGACAAGCAATGGTTTATTCTTGACACAATCAGCCTCAACTCCATATGATCCTAGTCTTAAATTGAGAGAAAACACAAGGAATCTAATATATGTTATGCATTGCACTAAGCCTGATATTGCATTTGCTATTGGGATGCTAAGTAGATTTACTAGCAATCCAGGTAAAGAGCATTGGGATGCTATTTCTCAAATTCTAAAATACCTAAAGGGGACAATGTTTACACTAACAAAGAGAGCCCACTGCAATAGAAGGATACAATGATACTAGTTGGAATAGTGTATAATCAAATTCTAAGTCTACAAGTGGGTGAATTCTTACGTTAGGAGGAGTTGCAATCTCATGGGATCAAAGAAGAAAACTTGTATAACTCATTCTACAATGAAATTTGAGTGTATTGCTTTAGTAGCTGCATGCATGTAAAGAAGCAGAATGATTTAGGAATTTGTTGGTAGACGTACCAATTTGAATTAAACTATTTCCTGCAATAACAATTTATTGTGATAGTGAGGCAATCTTGCGAGTAGCTACAAGGAAGACGTATAACAATAAATCAAGACATATTAGTTTGAGGCACAATTATATGCGTGAATTACTCAATAATGGAGTGATTATTGTTGAATATGTTAAATCTATTCAGTATTTGGCAAATCCATTAACAAAAGGCCTATCAAGGGATATGATCTATAAGAAATTAAAGGGAATGGGGGTTGAGGTCTATAAATTAAATCACTTGCAATGGGAACTCAATCTTGGACTTGAAATATGTGCAAAGTTTAATGGGTATCAACAAGTCGATAGAGTAATAATTGTATAACGCTAAATAATTGTTTAAAATGAAATCATCATTTTACAGTCCAATTCCAAATAGATGTATTCTAGTGTTAATAGTTCCTGAAATTTAAAGGATGAGTAAAACTCTTGGTAAGCTCATAGACTAATTTTGTCAAGATGAAACGGGTTCACGTTAGATGAACTTACCTATGTGAGAGTGAAGGTGTGGCCGCTTCCTATGGTACCAACCAATTCTAAGTTAAATCACCTGGAGAATTAGAAAATAATTGCTTGAATTCTATCCGGCTAGTCTAATAGGATTATCAGGTCAAGATATGTTCACTGATTAGCTTGACATAACTTTCATATAATTACACTAGGTGAAGGTTCAAATCCAAAAGACACATTCATCGAAGCAATTTACTTCGTCCATATGCACAAGATATTTTTTTAATTTAATTATTATTTCAAATAGTGGAGGAATGTTAGATTTTATTAAAATAATAAATTTATTTTTGAGTATTCTAAATAATAATGTAATATTTCATTTTCTTATATGTATAAATAAAATCTTGCGTATTGATGGAGAACGTCAACTTATTGAAATATATGAAGAAGAAGAAAACGTTTATATGGCATTCGTTATGTAAAAGAAAACTATATGGCATTTGTTACGTAACAAGAAAACTAGTCATTAAAATGCATCATAAGTGGTTATAAAATAATTGATCTGTTCATATTTTAGAATAGATAAGAAAAACCAAAGTTCTCCTATTAAAAGATATCTCTTCATCTTGTAATTCTAAAAAAAAAAAAAAAGTGTTTTTGAGTTGTTATATAAAAGTGCTATTGTAGAACAATGAGAAGAGAGGGCTCCATTTTATTCTGAAAACAATTTTGTCAATACTCTATAATATATTGAAATGGGACAAAATATGTTCTAAATAAATGGTCGTTACACTCGAGTCTTGGAGCCCATATTTTATTTTCTGCTTTTGTGATTCCAATATTTTCATTTCTCACACTTATCCCAATCATGATTTCGAACTGTCTTTTGACCTTCACCACAGCAAATCCAAGCTCCTTCACCATCTGCAGCCAAAATAATATACTCACTACGCAAAAGCATTAGCAAAGGGCATATATATTATATAGTGCCCATATGAGAAGAGACTCATTTCAATAGCTATTCAGCGCTCATCCTTTCTATTATTTTTAACTAAATTAATGTTCAGGCTTTACTACCATTAATTTTCCTTAGTCCATTTTACATCTCAAAAATCATATCGCAGTGGAGATTACATGAATGCGAGATCAAAGCACCATAGAGTCACCCAAGGAATAAACACGTCGATAGGAAGTGGACACACTGGGTGAGTAAAGCAATGGCTGTGGTCTTCTACTGTTTTAATCTCTTCTTCCCACCAAACTACTATAAGATATGTCTGCTTCTGCTTTTTGTATCAAAAATGAGGAAAATGAATCACGTCTGCTTCGGGATGATGCACATTAGTCAACATGGAACACGAGGAGATTGAGAAAAATCAATGCCAATTGACAGTATTAAGTAATTTAATCTCATAAATTTAGTGAATTCAACACAATAACTAAAATCGTTTAGCATCCATTCTCCTTTTGTCTCTTTTATGCACTTTCTTCATTGCAACTTTTGACATTACAAGTGCCGAAAATGCATCTAAAAGTAGTGGCATGATGTAAATATGGACAATGGGGGAACAGACGAACAAATTTGGGAGACAATCGACTCCTCTCAAATTTACAGCCCCTTTCTTTCGCCTAAAATCCTAAAAAACAGGCGTTGAAGCAAGAGGCCAATCCAATTATATATATCATGGAAGCAATATCCATTCATCGTGTAAATGAATGGAGTCCCTATGGAACAGTTGAGCTGCTGATGGTGCCCACAAACATCTGGATGCCTAAAAGACTGCACAAACCCATCCACGTTCTTTGATCCTTGCTTTGAATTAGCCAAGCAAGAACTTGAAAATGTCACTGAGTGCAACGATGCCTTCCACACGCTTGCTGCCGGCCTCCACAATAACAAGCCTTCTGACACCTGAAATGCAACATTTCAGAGGGCACTTAATTCGATGAAGAAATTTCAAGAGAACGCCGCTGCACATTGACAGAACTAAGTGCTAGCCAAAGATGGTGAAGAAGAGAGGAAAAAATCAATGCCAGCCCTGATACACTGATTTATGCATATGCAAGGTTCTCACACCCAGCAAACTCAACAAAATATGATTTATGCAAATTCAGATTCTATATGATGCTCGAGTGAATCAACTTTAAAGTGACTGTTTGCATGCCAGGTAATCCCACCAGGATGACTCTGACTATTGTCTTCGAAATATGACATTTAACTCGAGGAAAATTTCTCTGAAGGTTGGGACACTGTCAGGAATTCATTCGTCTGACTTACAGAGGAAATGCAAACCTGCATGATTGTATCCATTTTGTTTTGGGGACAGCATTATGTTGTCGTTATGAATTTAGAAAGCATGCGCTATTAAATAACATGCAGTACATAACAGGAACAAAGGTGATGTTCAAGGTCTATAGAAGAGCATGCACAAGAAAAGCAAGAGCTTCTTTCAGAATTTTCATAAAAACTCCCAACAATATTCGTAATCTCTAACTTAAACTAAAAGAGGACATGCTTCACATAAAAAAATTGGCAACAAAACAACCTTTACCTGGATTCGCCAATCGCTCCATCACTTTATGCAGCGAATCAGATCGTAAACACATCTGACATCTTTGACTTCTCAGCTCATAAGGGGAGTACAAGTCTTGTCCCAACCGCAATGCCTAGAGAGAGAGGGATGCAAAATATAAAAAACTATGTAACAATGATTGATGCAGCAGACACAATTGGTTAGAATTAAGGCTCGGCTGAGTTGAAATTTAAAAGAACCATCACTAGGACGAAAGAAAAGAAGCTAGCAGAAATAGATTGTATATTCAAAGTCAAGAAACAGGGAATACAGCTTTGTTGTCAAATGTTATATCATTGAACCTGGTAATTGAAACCCAACAGCTGGAATGCAGGAGCTTTCTGATGAAATTTGCTGCTCATAAGGTTAACTTCAGAGAGATCAATTAAATTCCAGGGCTGTTGGTACACTAACTAATGCATACTTTCGAATGCAATTTCCTTTGCTCAAACTTGTAAAATTTTGTCAATGAGCATACGGTAGCAAGCAATCTACCTCCCTCCTTAACTCATCCACAACTGACCACCCAAATCCAAAGAAACCTAACGGGTATAGGCTGCAGGTCACCACTTCACCACCATTCCAGGTTAGTGGACAAGTCATATATATATATATATGTATGTATGTATGTATGTATGTATGTATTTTGACCCCCTTAATTATCAGCTTAAGCTTTTGGGAGTGATAGCAGTGTACATGGTTCATGCAAGGTCCTTGGTTCTATTCTTGGTGACCTGCATTCTGTTCTATCAGATTCTATTTCAATGTTTATTTATCTTTACATCCAACATGTGCAAAGCCCAATTTGGCTCACTGCTAATGGGTGGGCTGCAAGTGAGGGGGGAGCATGATATGCAGTGTCAGAATCATTCCTATCAACTTAAGCTTTGGACTAATTAATCAAACTCCCACCAATTAGGCCAGCTTGGGTCAAGTAACTGCACTTAGAATGTCTCCCACAAGAGCACAGCCATACACAACCGTTAGTTCCACTTCCCTCACAACCCCAATGGTTCCCTCACGGCCCGAACCCCACCACCCCCCCCCCCCCCCCCCCACCAAAACCAAAAAAAAAAGAAAGAACAATAACACCATCAATTGCCTGCTATCTTGTCCAACGCCCCTCCTACCTTTACACCTCCAGGATGCCAAACTCCTCTCCGTCCCACCAACTGAACCCAACATGTGAACTATGGCTCTGAATAAACATGGAAATAAAATTAGGCCATGTTTGGATTCAAAACTCACCTCAACTCATCCCATCTCATCATTACAACTTTTCTAAATTTTCACACAAAATATAATAAACAATTCAACTTTTTCAAATACCAAAACAATAATAATATTAAAAAATAATATTCTACAATATTTTATTCTACTATTCACAAACCATCTCAACTTATCTCTGAATTCAAACAACTCCTTACTTAGAATTGAAAGGAATGCATCAGGGATCCAACTATCTTATACCTCTATAAACCCCTAAACCTGGAGCTAAATATCATTCTCATACTAAACCTAGCCTCTAAAGCTCTACATACATAAGATACGTACAAAACTCAGTTTGCCCAATAAACATTTAGCACATGTTTGGGTAATAAGATGAGATTAGAATTCTATAAATAGTAGTGAAATGACTTGTGACTAGTTGTGAAATGGTTTGAGTTAAGATGTTTTATTGGGTTTTGGAAAATGAGAGAAAAAAAGTTGAATAAAATATTATAAAGTTAAAAATTGTTTGAATATTATTTTTGTTTTGAAATTTGAAAAAATTGTATTGTTTTTTGTATTTTGTTTGGAAGTTTGGGAAAGTTGAAATGATTAGTTAATAATTAGATGAAAAATTTAAAGATTTGAAATTGAAAAGTGTTTTGTATTTGAGTGATTTTTGGGAATGAAATTATGAGAAATTTTAAGATGAGATGAGATGTTCTCAACTCATCTCATTTCCCAAACATGGCCTAACGCATCTGGAAAAATGCTACTGCTAAACGCCAGAAGATGAAAACTGCGAATCTGGACATGATAGCATCACTAATTATTGACATGTGAAGTAATCTATCAACTCTCAAGACTGAGACTGTTGATCAGTATCACAAGTGGCTTAAGCTGAACTACAACATTTTCAATACAAGTACCAATGAAAAACACTTTTTCTTCACACAAAATATGTACACGACAGTTGATTGGTTAACTAGAACAAGTTACGGCCTTTACCTGATGAATTGTCATCTCATCAAGATTAATATGTGTATAAGCTCTGTCTTTAGCCAAAGCTGTTATATCACTGTCAAAACATACATAAATAAGGAAAAATGTCCCTAGCAGACAATGAAAAGATAGCTAAGAATCATTTCTATGCACCTTATAAGTATATAATATACAAAAATATAATGAGAGTAATAAATAACACTAACCTGCGGCAATATATATCAACTAATGAGTCATTATCATCAACTATTGGTATTGAACTGACTTGAGCTGCAAAAGCAAGGGATACATAAAAATTACAGAGCATGCAAAAAGTATAATTTTGCAAATATATGGCTACAAGAACGAAAGGCACAACTGCTTTCAACTAGTCATGTCTCTTGGTGGTATCATATAAAAGACTTGTAATGAATAGCCACCTTCCAAAGGATTGAGCTATTTTAAGGAATGAAGATGTCTGTGTCTCATTGTGCAGCCCATACACACAATGAGTCTCAAATGGACCAAAAGAAAGGCAGCTACCAAAACGTATGGTCATGATTCAATCATATTTTCATTTATCCAAATATACTTATAGATAAGCTAGACAGATATAACGTGACAAAGCTGTCCTATATCTATTTTTGTAATGGTAAATTTGCAGTAGAAAATTACAAATAAAACTCTTCTTCACCATCAATCTCGACGAATTATGCTAATTATTCTCCATAGAGTCCATATATCATTACAATCACTCTACCCTCTCTAAACCCAAATAAAGCATACTTAAGGCCATCTCCTTTAATAGTGTGCAAGAAAACCACCAATAGTAATAACACGACTGCTGCATGTGAAACCTCACACGAAAGACATATTGCAACAAGTGCAGTAGATATGTGCCCAATGGGCAAGGCAGAATCATAGTAAAAAAACCCCATTCAACTGTGAACTGTACATAATGCAATTAATTATTCCTCCAACATATATTTTCTTTCCAAAAATTTCAAGAACACAAACGTGCGGTATATTTTTCTTTCCAAAATAACACACATATACTAGATATGTTGAATATGGACAAACACACAAACGAACACATATACAAGCTAAATTTAAGGCCAAGAATTGAATAGGCAGTGAATTGATACGTTGTAGACTCTCCCCAACCTCACTCTTCAACCCCCTCTCCTTTTCCCTCTGTCATGATGTAAGCAAGAATCAAACCTTGAACTAACAGACTTAGTGCTGAACTGAGAGAAGCACTAGGTCTCAACATTGCTAACGGCCGCCGATTTGTTTCTCCAATTTGTGGAGCCCATGTACCCAAAGGAATTGCACAAATTGGCAGTTGGAGTATGGGTAATGAACTCGCACAATGTCTAAAATATCGACAAATACCTGAAAATTAACATCCAGAGGTTTAATATCTATAGACTACCAGTTAGCCAGATAGCTTTACAAAATCTTCTTCTTCTTCTTCTTCTTCTTTACATATAAGTAGCTTTACAAAATCATCTATTGTCATTTAGAAGCAAGTTGAAAAGCTTACATTTTAGAATTCCAGAAAGTGAAGCAAGATGCAATAACTGTGGAAATGATCCATCTTCAGAAGATGAATGGATAATAGGAACAGTGGCCACCTCATTTTGCAGAATCTTGAGAGCAACATCTTTCAAATTATCATATGGACCAGCCTGCAATCAACAGAAATTGAGGCCAACGGACAGCAGTCATATGTTAAAAAAAATAGAAATCGTAAGCTCTTGCAGCATGCCAGAGATTCCAACGTCTCAGATGCTATTCTTACATGGATAAGACGTCTCGGAAATGCTCTCCCATGAAAATCATTTTGTCTGTTCAGATACGCTTTTCCCTCTTTCCAAGCAGATATAGTATGTGTTTCAAGCTCTTCTTCTGTCAGATTTGATGCATGACTCCCAAGCTAAAAATAACAGTTAAATGCTAAACAACGTTATCAACTATTTACTCATGCAAACGCATGCTTTCACAAGTATATGTTTGGATGGATTTTTTTTGTAAGTGTAAGTTTGACTGAACTTTATAACAAACACTTTTTTTCTACTAAGTTGAATTTTTTTATTTGATCGTAAATAATAATTTTACTGATGGAAACACAAGCAAGATTCTGCTTTCTGCTAAGTTGAACTTTACAAGAAACACATAAACAATACGTTCTCAGATAGCACAAATTCCTTAAACAATATGTACATACTACAAACATTACTGGCACCAAAAAACAGCAAAAGTTCAATATTCTTAATGCTACACATTTGGCCATAAATAAATAGAGGAAATCATTTGTTTACCTCCAAATGTCCATACTAAGACCTTAGGAGCCTTCTAATATTTCAAAATTTTCCTCATACTAATGAAGAAAACCCAAGGAGCAACACCAAAAGTAAAAATTCTCCAAATGACCATCGATGCATTAAACACTACCTGCTAGGTGTGTACCAAAACATTTCAGAGAAAATATCTCATAATATGTCAAAACTAAGGGGATGCTTGAGGAATAAGATGAGATGAGAAATTTGTGACTAGTAGTGAAATGGCTTGTGAATAGTAGTGAAATGATTTAAGTAATGATGTGTTTTATTGGGTTTTGGGAAGTGAGAGATAAAAAGTTGAATAAAAATATTTTTTTTTATAGTTAATAAGAATTTTATTACCAAGAATAGGCACAGCCCAAGTACACAGGATGTATACAAAGGAAATACCTACTACACTCTAGAAAGTAGGAAACTAAGAAAGAAACAGATTCAGTACATTATCATCATTCCTTACAAAGATCTTAGCCCACAAACTCAAAGTAGAAAAGAAAAAATTTCGAAGATCTTCAAAAGAACGCTCTGTCTTCAAAACATCTCTCATTCCTTTCCAGCCATAAACACCACATTAAACACAAAGGAATCATTCTCCATCTGGCAGCAACACATTTCCTTGCCTCAAAACCACACCACCAAGCAAGAAGATCCACAACTTCCTTAGGCATCACCCAATATAAACCTGTCTGACCAATAACCTCATTCCACAAAGACTTTGCCACCTCACAATGTAAAAAAAGATGATTTACAGATTCACCATCCTTCTTGCATATGACACACCAATCAGCTATACACAAACCACTTTTTCTAAGGTTATCCGTGGTCAATACTTTCCCTAGAGCAACCACCCAACTGAAGAACACCACCTTAGTAGGTACCTTCACCCTCCAAATGCTTTTCCAGGGGAATACAGCCAAAATGACAATTAAGCACCTTATAAAAAGAACTGGCTGAAAACTGAAATTTCCAGAATTTCCAGCATGATCCCACAATAGCCTATCCTCTCTTCCCTGCATCACTTTGAATAATAAATTCTTCCCAAAAAATCCAAAACAACATTCACTTCCCAGACATTTGCATCTCTAATAAAGTCAACATTCCATAGAATATTATTATCCGTACATTGAAGATAATCTGCCACGGAAACATTTTGATCCCTTGCAATCCTGTAAAGAGATGGAAAATCTTATTTAAGAGCTGATTCCCCACACCAAATGCCATGCCAAACGAGAATAATCTTCCCTTCCCCCACATTAAATTTAATATGTTTAGAAAACTCCCCCCAACCTTTCCTAATAAACTTCCATAAACTCACCCCATATGCTTCTCTAACTTCATTAGAACACCAACCCCCCCACCCACTCCCATATTTAACAGCAACAACATTCTTCCATAAAGCATCTCTCTCTTTGTGATATCTCCAAAGCCATTTTCCAAGGAGTGCTTTATTAAACAACCCCAAATTTCTCACCCCAAATCCTCCACAAGAAACCGGTTGACAAACCTTGTTCCAACTAACCAAATGAAACTTATTTTCCTCTTCTATTCCTCCCCATAAGAAATTACGATAAATTTTCTCAATTCTTCTAGCAACCCCAGCCAGCAAAGGGAAAAGTGAAAGAAAATACGTAAGAAGATTAGACAACGTCCTCTTTATCAAAGTAATTCTTCCCCCTTTAGACAAATATAACTTTTTCTATCCAGTCAACCTTCTCTCAATCTTCTCAATCACCCCATCCCATATCAAAACAGATTTGTAAGGAGCCCCCAAGGGAAGACCAAGATACTTCAATGGCAGTGAAGCATTCTTACACTCCAAAATATTAGCCAAATCTGAAATATTACCTACAGCACCAAATACAATTTTAGACTTGTTTAGGTTAATCCTGAAACCCAAGACAGCTTCAAAACATAACAACAATGCTCTCAAAGATTGAATATGTTCTTGGTTGGGCTCATTGAAAATCAAAGTGTCATAGGCAAAAAGAAGATGAGATAATTTCATGCTATTCCATTCTTCATTGCCCACCTCAAAACCCGACCAGTACCTTCCTTCTACTGCCGCTTCCAACATTCTACTCAATGCATCCATGACAAGGATAAAAAGAAAAGGAGATAGTGGATCTCCTTGTCTCAAACCACATGAACTATTAAAAAATCCAACCGGAGTGCCATTCACCAAAATGGAAAATCTCAACGTCGAAATACAATGTTTGATCCACATACACCATTTCTCTCCAAAACAATATCTCCCAAGCAAATACAATACAAAACCCCAACTGACATGGTCATAAGCTTTTTCCATGTCCAATTTAATCAAAATTCCAGATTCATTTGATTTAATTCTGCTGTCTACATCCTCATTAGCAACTAAAACTGAGTCAAGAATTTGTTTCCCTCTTACAATTTGATTGGGCTTATTCCTTCTGTTGGTAGTGATTCATCAATGGCTTTTCCTTCTTGAGGGGATTAGTGTATTCTCTGAATCATTAGGTTTGTATTGTCTGTGGGTTGGTTTAGATGGGGTTGTGCAAGGAGGTATTCATTGATCAGAAGTTGTTTGAGTTTAGAAAGGAGAATGCAAGGTGGTGGAGGATTATAGAAAGTAGTCATCTTGGTATGAAATATATTTCAGTGGATTGGGAAACTCTGGGTTGGCTGGGTTCTATGGTGAAGGAGTGTGCAGTAACATTGGGTACTCAGGAGTTTCTGCGAACTCATAGAAAAGGGGACACTGTGATAATAGTGAGGAAGGGACGTAACTTTAATGGTAGTTTTATCTCCATCTCAGAATTTGGTCGTGATAAGAGGAGAGGATTGCTTGTGATTCCGGAAGGAAGGAAGGGGGAGGGATGGAAGAAGCTTGCTGATATTTTAATGGAGATGGCTGATATCCAGATAGTTGCTGCAAAGAAGAACAAAGGTGAGGGAGGTGCTCCATCATCGTGGGCAGGAGGTGCAAGGTCGTACAGTGAGGTGCTGAAGAAGGTACCGTATCGTGCTGCATTAGACGTGGTGTCAGGTGTAACCATCTCTGAGGAAGCAGCGGCATGGTGTAGCAGAAAGCAGATTGGCGGGGCTAAATGAGGAAAGCATTTTGAAGATGTTAGCTGGATTGGAGGAGAAGATCGACATTGTGTTAGATGAAATAAATTATCTAAAACGATGCGTTAAAGGTAAGGAGGTGGTGGGCCGAAATGGTGGGCTTGGTATGGGTCTGGGCAGAGCGATGGGCTTGGGCAAGGGTCAGGCATCAGGCCCTGTGAAGGCCTGGAGGGCAGTGGAGACAGTTGGGTCGGGGAAGGTCCTCGGACCCGAGATATCAGACCAGGGACAGCGGGTGGCGCCGATAAGTTCATTACCGGCAATCTTGCCGGCACAGAAGCTGCCAACAACCTCGGTCGAACCCTCTGGTGAGACGGAAAAGGAGATCCGACTCGGATCCGAGATGTTGGACCAGGGTCATGTTGCTCCTGTGGCGCCGATAAGTGCATTATTGGCAACCCTGCCGGCACAGAAGTTGCCGACACCCTCGGTCGACCACTCAGGTGAAACGGTAAAGGAGTTCCGACGGGAAGAGGTAGAGGAGGGGGAGTTTCTGGCTTTGACTTCCGCGTCTGTGGAGAATGGACTATCGAAACTGTGCGTGGTGGACGAAGTCCCAGAAGTGGTGCACGAGCAGTCTGGCTTGAGGGATAGAGAGATGTCTCTTTGCGGTGAGGTGTTTTCGCGGGACAGTGATGTGGTTCAGAGTGGTCTTTCACTTTTGGTGTTGAGTAGACCTGATGAGTTATTTTCTGGGGATGATTCTCCTCTTAATAATATGGTTTTAAGTGGTGAAACAAATAAGCTGGATGTTTTGGTGATTCCCAATAACAGTGTTGGGGAAGAGGGGGCTCTTACTCCTTTATGTACACTCCCTCCCAGTGATTATGGGAGTTGTTCGACGAATTGGATTTTTAAAAAGGTAGAGGAGTTACAAAAAATTTTTGGGGTCTCTTTTGGAGGTTATGAGGAACAATTTATGGCCCTTCTTGTGGCTATTGAAGCTAGCCGTTCGAAATCAGCTTCAAAACAAGATAGGAAACTTAAACGCTTAACATGCTCCATCAATTATGATGTCAAGGAGGGGAGTAGTGGAAGGGTTAGATCAAAAGGGAGGGGTAAGTTAAGTTTTAATGAAGCCTAAGATCGTTTCTTGGAATGTAAGGGGTCTCAATGATAGGGACAAACGCATTCGGATCAAAGCGCTATTGAGATCATGGAAGGGAGATGTGATATGCTTGCAAGAAACAAAGTTGGGTTTTATTGATAGAAGTTTTGTGCGTAGTATTTGGGGATGTTCTTATATGGGTTGGTCCTATTTGGCCTCTCAGGGAGCATCAGGTGAAGTATTATTAATGTGGGATAAAAGAGTGGTTGAGGCGATTGAGGAGTGTGTTGGAGAGTTTTCGGTTTCGGTGTTATTCAAAAATGTGAGCGATGGGTGGATTTGGGCTTTTGCAGGGTCTTATGGTCCTAACATAGATAGAGATAGACGACGGTTGTGGGAGGAGTTGGCGGGAATACACTCTTTATGGGATGTGCCGTGGTGTATGGGGGGTGATTTTAACATTACTCGTTTTCCTAGTGAACGATCGGGGCATCATCGACACACTTTGGCCATGGCGGAATTCTCTGAGTTCATCTTTGATATGGATCTTATGGACCTCCCTTTGGTGGGTGGTGAGTATACTTGGTCTAATGGCCGTGCTTGGTCGAAATTGGATCGATTTCTTGTCTCACCGTTATGGGAAGCCCACTATCCAGAAGTTAGTCAGAAAAGGTTAGCTAGAGTCAGCTCAGACCATTTTCCCATCCTCTTAGATTGTGGTAGCATTCAAGGGGGTCGCCGGTATTTCAAGTTTGAAAATATGTGGCTTAAGGTGGACGGGTTTGTAGAGATGGTGAGAACTTGGTGGACTTCGTACCAGTTTAGTGGCACTCCGAGTTTTATTCTTGCAGGTAAGATGAAGGCTCTAAAGCAAGACCTGAAGAAATGGAACTTGGAAGTTTTTGGTCACATTGACAATCAAAAGTCTATTTTGATGGAGGAGTTGCAGGAGTTGGAGGGTAAGGAATTATTGGGAAGGGCTTCGGAGGAGGAGTTAGAAGAGACTTCATGGCGTCAAAAATCCAGAGCCCTCTGGTTGAAAGAGGGTGATAGGTGTACGAAGTTTTTTCACAAAATGGCTAATTCTCATCAACGTAATAATGCGATTGAGTTATTACATTCAGGTACACAGGTGCTATCTTCTTCGGCTGATCTAGAAAGTCATATTGCACATTATTATGAGACTCTGCTTACTGAACCAGTAACTTGGAGGCCGAAGCTTGATGACTTACCGTTTGAGGCAATTGATCCGCAGCTTGTGAGTGTATTGGAGAGACCTTTTGTGGAAGATGAGATTTTCAAGGTCATATCTGGTATGGCTAAGGACAAAGCGCCGGGTCCGGATGGTTTCTCAATGGGTTTCTTTCAAACTTGTTGGGATGTGGTGAAAGGTGATGTCTTGCGGGTGTTCAGTGAATTTCATGCTTATCAAAAGCTTGAAAAATCACTTAATGCGACTTTTATTGCACTCATTCCAAAGAAATATGGGGTGTCGAATATTGTGGATTTTCGTCCAATAAGTTTGATTAGCAGTGTCTATAAGATTA
Organism: Juglans microcarpa x Juglans regia; assembly: GCF_004785595.1. Lineage (NCBI taxonomy): Eukaryota > Viridiplantae > Streptophyta > Magnoliopsida > Fagales > Juglandaceae > Juglans > Juglans microcarpa x Juglans regia. Next base: position 18,931,184 of record NC_054595.1, on the reverse strand, counting down.
TTTCAAAGGTCCTTGCTAATCGGCTTAGTCTAGTGCTGGAAAATATTATTTCCAAGCCTCAAAATGCTTTTATTCATGGGAGATATATACTTGATTCGGTACTCATTGCAAATGAGTGTTTGGATGCTAGATTGACGGAGGGAAGTCCAGGTATTCTTTGCAAGCTAGATATGGAAAAGGCTTATGACCATGTGAACTGGGATTTCCTTTTGTATTTATTGAAGAGGTGTGGTTTCGGAGATAGGTGGATTTCTTGGATGCGTTTTTGCATTTCAACGGCCCGGTTTTCAGTGTTAGTTAATGGCACTCCTGCAGGTTTTTTTCATAGTTCGAGGGGTTTGCGACAGGGTGATCCATTATCTCCCTTTCTTTTTGTCATAGTTATGGAGGCATTGAGCAAGATGTTGCAGGCTACTGTTAGTGGGGGTTTTTTATCTGGTTTTCAGGTGGGACATAGCTATGGTAGCTCTTGTATCATTTCACATCTTCTTTTTGCAGACGACACTCTGTTGTTTTGTGAAGCGGATAGGAGTCAGGTCCAAACTTTGCGTGCATTATTACTTTGTTTTGAAGCAGTATCAGGGCTTAAGGTGAACCTTGACAAGTCTGAGTTGGTTCCGGTGGGTGTGGTCCCTAATATACGCAATCTAGCAAGTCTTCTGGGTTGCAGGGTGTCCTCGTTCCCAATGAAATATATGGGTCTTCCGTTAGGTGCTACTTTCAAAAGTAGAGCTATATGGGATGGGGTGGTAGAAAAGATAGAGAAAAGGTTGGCTGGATGGAAAAGGGTGTATCTATCGAAAGGAGGTCATCTCACTCTTATCAAGAGTACCCTTACAAACCTCCCCACTTATTTTTTATCCCTTTTTCCTATGCCTGCAGGGGTGGTGAATAGAATTGAGAAACTCTTCAAGGCATTTCTTTGGGGAGGCTTAGGGGAGGAGAAGAAAGTTCATTTGGTTAATTGGAAGACAGTATGTTCTCCAGTTGAGTATGGGGGGTTGAGTGTGTGTAACTTGAGAACTTTTAATAAAGTGTTGTTGGGGAAATGGCTTTGGAGATATCATATGGAAGAGGGTTCTTTGTGGAGGGAAATAATAGATGCAAAATATGGGGTTGATTGGGGTGGTTGGTGTTCTAAAGAAGTGAGAGGGGGGCATGGAGTGGGGCTATGGAAGTTTATAAGGAAGGGGTGGATTATTTTAGTAAATCATATTCGTTTTGTCGCAGGTGAGGGTGACCGAATCAGTTTTTGGCAGGATGTGTGGTGTGGAGATCATGCATTGGAAAGGGTGTTTCCAGCTTTATATCGTATTGCAGTTAACAAGGACGTTTCTGTGGCGGAAGTGCGATTATTTGCTCATGGTTCGCATCAGTGGAATATTCTGTTTAATAGAGATATTCATGATTGGGAATTATCTATGGTTTCAGATTTTTTCAGCTTGCTACATTCTTTAGGGTCTACTATGGCGCAACAAGACAGCTTGAAATGGAGGTTCCAGGATCATAAGAAATTCTCAGTAAAAGCGTATTATAAAATTTTGATTTCACAGGATCACACCTCATTCCCTTGGAGGAACATTTGGAGGTCTCGAGTGCCCTCTAGAGTTGCTTTCTTTGTTTGGAATGCCGCCCTTGGGAAGATCTTAACCACGGATAATTTGAGGAAGAGAGGATACGTTGTACTGGATTGGTGTTACATGTGTAGAAAGAGTGGAGAATCGGTAGATCATCTTTTACTACATTGTGATGTAGCAAGAGGGTTGTGGGATGAGATTTTTCGACAGGTCGGTGTGGCTTGGATAATGCCTAGGAGAGTGGTGGAGCTGATGGGTTGTTGGAGGAAATTGCAGGGCAGTCATCAAGTGGCAGCAGTTTGGAGAATGATTCCGTTGTGTATCATGTGGTGTATTTGGACGGAAAGGAATATGCGATGCTTCGAAGACAAGGAAAGAACAATGATGGAGCTGAAGAATTATTTTCTACACACTTTATTGCTTTGGTTTTCAGCTATTGTATTAAATGGGGATGATATACATGAATTCCTATCTTTAGTTTAACGCTCTTAGAATGTATCTAGGTGTTCAACTGTATACTTCCTGTGTACTAGGTATATGCCTATTTCATTCACATCAATAAAGTTTATATCTTACTTATCAAAAAAAAAAAAAAAAAAAAACAAAGGCATTTTGAGATTTCGATATAATATTTCCCAACACCACACTCATACGATTAGCTAACACCTTATAGATTATCTTGTATACCCCATTCACCAAACTAATAGGCTGGAAATCCCGCATCTCCACAGCCCCTACCTTTTTGGGAATAAGTGCTATAAATGTAGCATTAAAACTTTTCTCAAATTTCATAAATGTATAAAATTCATGAAAAACCTTCATAATATCATCCCGCACTGCATCCCAACAAAATTGAAAGAAAGCCATTAAGAAACCATCCGGACCCGGAGCCTTATCCCTTGCCATTCCTCTAACCACATCAAGAACTTCATCCTCTTCAAAAGCTCTCTCCAAATATTCAGCACTTGCCTGATCAATGGAGTCAAAAAACAGTCCATCAAGCTTTGGTCTCCATGAGTATTCTTTGTTGAACAACTTCTAGTAGAAATTGACAATGTCATCCTTAATGACCTCTTGATCTGAAATGATGTTTTCACCATCATGAAGAACCTCAATAACATTATTTCTTCAATGAAAGTTCGCCATACGGTGAAAAAAATTCATGCAATTGTCAACTTCCTTCAGCCAAAGGACCCGGGATTTCTGTCTCCAAGAGATTTCATCCATAAAAGTGATCTTCTCTAAATCATCCACCACCACTTTTTTTCTCCCCAATTCCTCACCAGATAAGTCCCCCAGCTCCCTTTCCTCCAAACTCTGCAACTGCTGCATCAAAAGTTTCCTTTTATTTTCCGTGTTCCCAAACTCCTCAACATTCCACTTCTTCAAATCTTTTTTTAATGCTTTAAGTTTACCAGCCAGTACAAAGCTCGAAGTACCAGAAAAAGAGTACGAAGACCACCACAATCTCACCCTATCCACAAAACCCTCAGCCTCCAACCACATATTTTCAATTTTAAAATACCTTAGTCCTCTAAAAGTGCCCCCACTCTCCAACATAATAGGATAATGGTCAAAACACATCCTCGGTAACCTTTTCTGCCTCAAATCAGGAAAACGAACCTCCCAAAAAGATGAAACCAGAAATCTGTCCAGCCTAGACCATGCCCTTCCATTGGACCACGAAAAATCCCCATCAACCATCGGAAGATCGATCAAACCAATCTCAAAAATCAGATCTGAAAAAGCATTCATGGCATGAGAGAAATAATTATCCCCCACTCGCTCGCTAGGGAACCGAGTAATGTTAAAATCCCCTCCAAAACATCAAGGAACCTCCCAATAGCAGTAAACACCCGCCATTTCATCCCATAGAATACTCCTACTATTATCCACGTTGGGACCATAAATCCCCGCAAAAGCCCATTCAAATCCATCATCCACACTTTTGAATCGGCAAGCAACCATAAACTCTCCCACATAATGATCTACCATCTCCACTAACCTCCTATCCCACATAATAATAATACCACCCGAAGCCCCTTTCGAAACTAATTCAATCCATCCCACACATTGACAGCTCCATAAACTGTTCACAATTTTTAGAATGTAGTTAAAATTCTAAAGTTAAAATATTGTTAGAATATAATTTTTTTAATATTATATTTGTTTTGGGATTTTTTTTTATCGGTAATCAAGGTATTTTATTCATGAGTAGGCAAAGCCCAAGTATATAGGGAGTATACATGAGAAATACCTAACTAGAGTTTACAACTGATAGTAAAAAATCATGGACATTTAGTTCGTTACAAACAATGGCCCCCACCTATGAGAACAATGTTTTAAAGAAAAAAACTTTCCGCTCCTCCATTGTCTTCTCACGGTTTTCGAAACTTCTATCATTTCATTCCCGCCATATACACCAACACATGCCGAGGGGGACCATTTTCCAGACTGCTGCGACCTGTGAATTACCTCGGAGACCTCTCTAGCTAGCTAGAAAATCCACCAAACTAAAAGGCATGACCCATGATAAACCGAGTTCTGTGAATTTTTTTTTGGGATTTGAAAAAATTGAATTGTTTTTTGTGTTTTGTTTAGAAGTTTAGAAAAGTAGTAATGACTAGGTAATGATTAGATGAAAAAGTTACTTATAAAAAAAATGATTAGATGAAAAAGTTGAATATTTGAAATTGAAAAGTGTTTGTGGTTTGAGTGATATTTGGGAATGCGATGAGATGAGATAAGATGAGATGAGATGGGATGGGATGAGATGAAACCTCTTCCGAACAACCCCTAATTCTATCACCAAAGTAAAGCATAGTGATATCTAAAGGGCATCTCTTCCCTAATGCATTGTCCCTAAACATAGCAGATTGGTAGCTTCAAGAACAATGAAGGTAGATATTTTTAGTGATAAAAGCTATCAACAATTTATAAGAAAAAAATAACTATTACAAGATTTTTTCACTAAAAATAAAAAAACACACCAGAGAAAATTGTTCATAATTCCCGACACGCACATACCTCTCTTAATATCAAAATAAAATCCAATGCACTAAGAACTCCAACAAACTGGCCCTTGCCGAAATCGCAAAGAGGAGCCATCGGGATCCCCTGGAATTAGCTTGATTTAGAAGGTGCACATGCAAGGTCATTTAAAAAAAATCAAATATGCAAGAATATAAAAAACAAGAGAGATTGTAAAGCAGGAAGCTAAGGACTAGGTGAATTCCCTACAATGACAGCTTTAGGGATTGGCTGGAACAATTAACTCGAGAAACAGTAGATTATTTGTACAAGATTGCATAAAGGGTGAAACGTAAAGCCCACAGGCCCCAAAAAGAATCACTAGGGCATTTCATTGCTCTTTTAATCATTAAGGAATTAAAATGTCCAAAAACATAAGAGAAACAACAAGACAGTGACCAGCTTTTCAGGACTTTAGCACCTCCAGAATGCTGAATTGAAACGACCATGTATTCATTCTAGACATATCGACATTTCTCTACCATATATGAGATAAACAATGCACATCGAAGTGAATAGAAACTTTGAATCCTTCTTTTACCCTATTAATACAACACATTTTCTTTTTTGATGAGGTGGAACCTCACCAAGGCAGGGCCCTTTGAAACTTGCCACTAGGGAGTAAGCCCTGTACAGATCCTACCCATCACAATCATGTATCAGTTAATCCAGAGGAACTCCGAGTGCATATTCAAACCCATGATGTCTGAATCTACAATTCATCCCAAGCCTGTCCTTCAACCACTAGACTGCACTCTAACAAGTAATACAACACAATTTTATCCAGAGAAAACATGTCAAACATGCAAAATGTACTTAATTCTAGCCTCAGCATAAATAAAATAGATAGATACCTGCTCATGCAATATATGAAATGCTTGCTTCACAGGTAAATCAACATCGAAGGCAAAAACCTGTAAACAAGATGTTTTTAGATTATAATGCTAGGAACCAATTCACATCACCATTAGATAGACAGTAAATCGTAGGTCTTAAATGAAGGCAAATGGTAGCGCATCCAAACCTTGCCTGACTCAGGAAGTAACTCGTAGACAGTATGAGTAGACAAAAATGAAGAAACACGTTGACGTGAGCCCTGTAAATCAGCATCTGATATACTAGGCACCATCTCAGTCTGCGGACCATCTGTAACTCGGGCCTGCATTGTAACGGTTCGCTTATATGGCGCGTTAAGTATAAAAAAGTAACAAATAAGTAGTAAGATGCAACTGAACTCCAATAGTATAATGTTTACTCATGTCGCATAGGATATTAAAAGTAGACAATCAAAAAATGATTAACTAGGAAACATACACTTGTACCTGAACAACACAAATAATTCTCATGATTGACTGAAAAAAGCTTGTTTGTAGGTTTCAATGAAATGAATGCATGCACAGATTCTTTGAGAATTAGAAATACTAAACTTCATAATAATTCCTCAAGTGAAGCCCATTCCAGGCTCATAGATATTGCTAAGACTTTTTACCTCACTAGAATGATAACAACTATCCTGGTTACCACTATTTCAAATAAACGCAACAACCAACTCACCATACGCCGAAAGGCTTCATTATCAACATCCATGTAATCCGTAGCCGAAATCACTGTATTCACCATACCATATTCGCTACTCTCATAAGGTAGGGACTCATCATATCGCCATTGACCATCAACATAAAACTTGAACTGCATGTTAGGTAATCCACACATAAGCACATCCATACATCTCCAAAAATAAAGGTAAAACATCTTCAGCATACTAAGCATGATATACTTATGGTAGCATATTCTGTTCAAATTACAAGAATTTAGAAGACCGCATTTATTTCAACAGATTCAAGCACTTTAGGCCAACATATATTTTTTAATGATGTAAAACCTCACCAAGGTAAGGCCATTCAGACCAACCCTAGGAGAGTAAACCTTGAATAAACAACTCCACCCACCAGAACTGTGTATCAGGCATTCCAAGGGAACTCCTAGTGCAGAATCAGTATTAATAAGAGCCATTTGAGAAATTGATTTGAAGATAATAAAAGGAACTACTCTAATGAATAGTGCAGCTAACTTGTTTTTTTATTAAGTTTCAAGCCACTAAATAAACACCACTCCACCTTATAACTATGATTGGTAGACTGCTCTCTTATTTTGCACCTTTAAAAACAATCTTGACTCCCAAGAAATCTGTTCTGCTTCTTTTTTATGGATGTTCCACAACTTATCCTCCATAAGATCTAAAAGGTAACTCTGCATAAAGTTTCAATGCTCCTTTTATAATTACACTAAATCCACATGCATATGTATATATAAAACCATACTTATTAAAAAAGCATCACGGGTATGCAACCCAAGTACTCATTTTAGGTTGAGTACATAATCTATCAATCGTTGGGTTTTACACCATTATCTCTTTAGTCGTTGCATACCCAAGTACTCATACCCAAGTCAAATGAGTACTTGGGTATGCAACCCAAGTACTCATTTTAGGTTGAGTACATAATCTATCAATCCTTGGGTTTTACACCATTATCTCTTTAGTCGTTGGGTTTTTTAATTTAATCATTTTTAATTTTTAATCCTCGAACATGCAATTTTTTTCAATTTAGGCCCCCCACTGGATTTCTATTAGATTTTCTAGCAGAAACATGGCATGTCATGTAGCTAAAATTTAAACCATTTAAAATCGTAAAACAATTAAACCAAGATCAAGGAGCATATTTGTCTCTTTCATGAGTAACTCCTTACGGAGATGCTTGGAGGCCAAGTCTTGAAGGGTTAGCTTCCGATACCATTGACTCTTTGAGTGCTACATGGCTTGAACGATGTAATGTTAGTTTCCTTAGAGCTGCTCATGATTGGGAAATAGGAGTTATTTCTGATTTTTTCAGTTTATTGTATACTTCATATATTGATAGTAATGGAGTGGACAGGATGCTACGGATGAATACTAGGAGTATGAAGTTTACTGTGCGATCATTGTACAAGGCTTTGTCATGTCAAAAGTATATATTTTGTTTCCTTGGAAGTGCATTTGGAAAAGTAAGGTGCTGCCTAAGATCGCTTGCTTTCTTTGGTTAGACTGCATCTCTTGGAAAAATATTGACTATGGACAATTTGAGAAACCGTGGACTCATCATGATGGATTGGTGGTATATGTGTAAGAAGAGTGGAAAGTCGGTAGATCATCTTTTACTTCATTGTGAGATGGCAAGGATGTTACGGGTGGAGATTTTTAACAGAACTAGTATTGCATGGGTGATGCCTAAGAGGTTGGTTGATTTGTTTGCCTGTTAGCAAAGGAGTAGGGGCAATACCCATATTGCGGATGTATGGAGAATGATTCCTTTATGTATTATGTGGTGTCTTTGGATTGAAAGGAATGGTCGAACCTTTGAAGATAAGGAACGTTCTCCAAACGAGCTTAGAAGTTTCTTCTTCCATACTTTATTTCTTTGGGTTTCAGCCTATGTTTTTAATGGACTCATAATTTCCCATCTCCTTTTTGCAGATGATACTCTTCTTTTTTGTGAGGCCGACCGTGGCCAGATTAAGCTTTAAGGGCACTTTTGTTATGCTTTGAAGCAGTGTCAGGTCTCAAGGTGAACCTTGGTAAGTCTGAGATGGTTCTGGTGGGTGTGGTGCCTAGTATCAATAGCTTGGTGAGTTTCTTGGGTTGCAAAGTGGCTTCCTTATCTATGAAATATTTAGGTCTTCCGTTGAGGGCGGCAATTAAGGCTAGAGCCATTTGGGATGGGGTTGTTGAGAAAGTAGAGAAAAGGTTGGCTGGATATATTTATCGAAAGGGGGTAGACTCACATTAATTAAGAGTACTTTATCCAACCTCCCCACTTATTTTTTTCATTATTTCCTTTGCCTTCAGCGGTGGCTAATAGGATTGAGAAGTTATTTAGAGATTTTTGGAGATTTCTTGTGGGGTGGAGTGGAGTGGGGGAGGAAACAAAGTTCCATCTTGTTAATTGGAATAAAATTTGTTCTACAATCTCTTATGGAGGCTTGGGGGTGCGCAACTTGAGGACATTTAATAAAGCCCTATTGGGAAAGTGGTTATGGAGGTACTATTTGGAGGGGGATTCGCTTTGGAAAGAGGTTATTGATCATAGATATGGAAGTGCTTGGGGCGGTTGGTGTTCTAACCCCGCGCGCGGGGGGGGGGGGGGGGGGGGGGGGGCGGCGGGCTTATTGAAATTTATTAGGAGGGGTTGAAAGAGTTTTGTCACTTATATCTGTTTTGTTGCTGGAGAGGGCTCTAGAATCAGATTTTGGCATGGCGTTTGGCGTGGAGATTGCACTCTCTATAGGGCTTTTCCAGCTCTCTATCGCATTGCTGTCAATAAAAGAAAGAACAATTCAAAGCCTATGCTTTAGCTCTTTCTAAAAGCTTAAATCCACCAATATTCTTACAAATGCTTTAAACTTCTTTAGACAACTATAGAAAGTGCAAGACACATCATTATTCACTGCAACACATATGACTCGAACCTACTTGTAAAAACTTATCATAGTTCACTGCCGCCACATATCGAATATCCTCCATTTGTCTTTTCTTCTTTAAACTTATCAAAAGTTCACTTTCATCTCGATAAAGGTTGTGACAGCCTTCACAACCTGTGCTCAAATTACATATAATGGGTTCACCCTTGGATTGGTAAACGCTCATACCGGATGAGGTGAACACCAAATATTCCACTTCCCAAATAATGGGCAATGAAACAATATTAAGACTTCAATGGTTCCCATGATACAACATTGCTAATCTTTCCATTGATCAATCCCCAGTTTATCCCCAATTTAGTTCCAAAGACTAACCTTCATAAATTTAGCAGCCTATTTTTTGTTCCCTCAATAAGTAACTGGCATCCTGAATATTCTCATTTTGAGCACAAGCATGATGAATTAAATCCTAAAGTGCTATTTTAATTAGCGCCTGAAATTTTATCTCTGTGAAGATGGTGATGCGAAAATAGTAACAATATCATAAGCACATTCTCTTATGGGCTTCTTCTCCAACTGCTTTTTTTAAGGGTCATACATGCACAAGCCTCACTTCCAAAAATTATGTAGTCCCTCCCAGTTGGGGAGACCTTAGACACACCTCCCAAGTGCAATGGACATCACCAGCCTACACTATGGGGCCTTGTTGATCACCCAGCAACCCCATTCAGGTAATTATATCTCCATCTGCCTCTGATCCCTACATAGATCTCAGTGTTCTTGGCCTCAAGCTAATCATCTTCTTCAACCTTATTGATACCTTCTTGCCTCTTGCTTCCCAAGTATACCAGTGAAGTGCATTGACACTGACCAAAATCTATGCAGCAGTTGTTTAACAGCATTCATATATGTCCGCTGTAAATAAATTCTAACTTGCTTGCATATGCTTGATAAAGAAATTTCACGTATGTACGAATACTTATTATGATAATTAAATTCATCATGCAGGTACCGTTATTAACCGGTGTTGCTTCAAAGCACCGAAATTAATTGTTCAGGCTGCTTTTATTTTAATTTCAAAACCGCCAACTGACCTGATGATATCCCGGCGTTAAGCCATATACAGTTTGAAACACATTGTCGCAACCCTCCACAGGCAACATTGGTATGAGCTGAGACCACCTTCTCCAAAACAATTTAAAAAAAAAAATCCCGTTAACTAAAACAAAATATTCTTCAGTAACTCAAAACTAATCTAAACAGCATTCTAAAAAATCAAATTAAAAGATTTCCAGATAGCAATAAAAAGTGGAAGTAGAATGGAAATTTTGAGAGAACTCACTGTGTGAAAGAGCCAAATAGATACACGCTGTTCCCCCCATGTTTCCATACGAAGCGAGATGGGACCAGCACCGTGGCCGGAACCATGGAGGCGTCCAGCACAGAGTCCATGTTCGACCCGAACATTCAACCCGCGAATATATAACTGATTTTCGAGAAATACCTTCCAAGCAAATCAACTTAATTTACACAGTCCTCTAAATGATTTATTTGCTGTATAACAAATTCAACCAAGTTTTACGTCAATTCAGACTCATCGAGCACAAAATCAATTAATCAAACCCTAGAAATCTTTTCCCCCAAAAAAAACCAACCGTGCGGACGAATCCCCTGACCCTAATGTTTTCGAGCTGTGAAAATCCACTAAACAGAGCACCAAAAGGACTTCCAGTTCCAGTCGAAAATATATGATGTCGAAGCGAGCGAGCGAGCTTGGCGACGAATTGATCGAAACCCTAAGTGAGAGCCCAAAAATTAATAATAATAATTAAAAGTGGGTGTGAAAACCGAGAGGGTGCGATACGAATCAAATCCGATTTGGCCTTTGGAGACCTAAAAGACGAAACTTGGGAATTTGGTGTTATTATAAAAAGTTCTCTCAGCCGGCCTGCGAAGTTGATGAAATTTTTATGGTTATGTTCGCACGTGCGGTTACTTAGTGGTGGCGACGGAGCAGAGAATTCTACCATTGTTGTTAACTGTGGTGGAACTGTTAACTTCTCGTGATTTTGTCTTCAACGTTGATACTCTTCTGATACATTTATTGAGACATTATAAATCATTTTTTATATCAATTATTTAACGAAAAAGTAACTAAATATGTCGTTCCAAATTATATATTAGAAATAAATATTAGTTCTCAAATAATTTATATAAAAGTAAAAGAGATTGCTATATAGAAATCTCACACTCCAGCACACCACTTAAAAATATATAATTTCTTTTACCCTCATATTTCATATTCAATTCGAGCTTATGTCTATAATTTTTCAAAATAAAATTACAAAACTCTTTTTAGTATAAAATAAATCCAACACACTACATCTACATATATCAATTTGTAAATATTACTTTTATAATATCTTTTTTTAATCTAGCACATATCTTAAATAATTTGAAATTTATTATATTTATTATATTTCACTTATCTATCAATTATTTAATATTACATTAAAGAATGTTAAAAGGAAAATGGTTAAAATGATAATGAATACTGAATATTGAATATCGTATTTCTTTTTAAAAGATAATAAAATATAAGTTTAATCATGGTATTACTTTTTTATTAAAAAAAAAAACATGTTTAAGTTGCCATTTTTTAACTTGTATTTCAAACTACTAAAATTGTCAATTTGCACTGAATTAAACTATCACATTGTAAAAGAAATTATACTCATCTTTCTTACACTTTACATCACATATGATTTTTTAATTTTTTATATTTTTTTTTATTTACCAAATATGTGATGCATAAATGATGAATAAAATATCTAAATTAGTTTAGTAGGAATAAAATCAAAAATAAATAAAAATAATAAAAATAAATTTAGTGTGTAGTGTGTGGAATGATAAATAGCAAAACTCAATTGTTAAGATGGGGTAGTTTCAGTATAAATAGATGTTTTGATAATTTAAGATGAAAATTTTAACTTGTTGCGAAAATCTTGGTTTTCATTTTTAAATATATAGATTAAATTTTATATATACTTTTAAAATCTTCCCATAGAATTACTCTATGAGATATAAAAAGTTATAATGCTCGGTTTAAAATCTCCTTAAATACAGCTTAAATCTCAAGATTTCAATCTCGAAGGAAATCGAACGTTAGAATGACATTTTATTCATTTAATCTATAAAATTAGTGTTTGGTTTATGGAAGAGTAAAACATAAAAATAGGAGGGATGAAGTTACGGGTCTCTCTGCTTTATATTTCTAATATCCATACAAATTGAAAAAATGCTGCAAGGCCATATTTATGATTGAAAAAATGCTGCAAGGCCATGCAAAAACGTTCAATACTTCTAATTTCTTTTTTTTTTTTTTTTCCGTGGTACTTTTTAAGAACTATTCAAGACCACGTCCAATCATTCATGCATGCAAGCGTGTGTATATATATAAAAGTAATAATTAGTTCAAGTTTCACGCAGTTCTTAAGCCTTGAGGGATGGCTTAATTGGTAGAGGAGTTTGGAGGTATGCTTCCATAAATTTAAGGTTCAAATTATTTGGATGTAAATAATCTCTATGAACCATCAAACTGAGAGATTTTTTTCTTGAATTATCTAAAGTGCACTTATAAAAATCTCTTTACTGAAAATCTGTGTACCTCCAAGATTAGTCGGAACATTGTTCTGGACACTCGATATCAATAAAAAAAAAAAAAAAAAAAGTTTCATGCAACTCATTGCAAAAATATGGACTCATCGTTAAAAAAACAAAGATGTAAAAACTTACTCATTTTTAGTGAGATTCACTTTTTCACAAAACAACTATACAAAATTTGGGCACTTTAAATTTGTACCTTGCATTAATATATATATATATATATGGTCAAACCATGTAATTTATAATAAACTTTGGTAATATTCGAAGATTTGGCCAGAATATACTCTCTTAGAAAATCTATTAAAAAGGGTAGAAGAAAGTTTTTTAAAAAAAATCATTAGTTATTATCATGTATTTTTCTTTATTCGGACTGAAGTTTCATACACGTGAAACTACAAACGTCATGCCAAGAAGTGCGTTTTTTAAAATTTAAACACTCTGAGAGTGGGAAGAGCCAAGCGGTCTCCTAAAGCTATGCAGGGGAATTATTTCAATTGGTTGAATGGGTCATAATAATAGATGTTTGGATTATTATTATTGTTATTTATTTGTCCAATATAAACCAGAGTAATGTATATTTTGTTGGTTTATGTTGGACAAATACATATTAGTAATAATAAGAATAATGATAATATGCAACTCAAATTATTCATAAACAATTGGACTTTATTTGTATAAAATTCACTCAAATTTAATTAATTCATTCAATTAGCATAAATTAAACAATGATTAATGTTTATTATCAAATGATATCAATTTTATATAAGATTGAGTCCATATCAATTTTTACAGTATCGTTCAACCTTAGAAAATGAATATCTCAAACACTTGAAATATGAGACCATCGCCAAGAGTTTAATGGCCTGATGGCATATAGTCCGGTTTTCCAAATAGAAAACCTGAGCTCGAACCCCCACCCCCCCTCATCCAAAAAAAAAAATGAGACAGTCATCTATAAATAAATCAACTAATTTTAAATATAAATTATGAACATTCAATTATATTTATGAAAGACAATTACATTTAATGTGTGTAGTGTTGGAAATAGATAGTTAATATCGAACTTTTAATGTGTTCGATTAACATAACAAGCTCACACATTATTTAGACCCCATTTGGATACAGAAACAGTTTCATCTCATCTCATCATTACAACTTTCTTAAATTTTAATACAAAATATAATAAATAATTCAACTTTTTCAAATCTAAAAGTAACAATAATATTAAAAAATAATATTCTAACAATATTTTATTTTATTTTCAACTTTTATCTAAAATCATCTCATATCATCTTACTATTCAAATAGGGCATTAAGCATTTTAATCGAGTCCGAACAAGTTATCAATTAGCGCTTACACCTCATAATGAATGGCAAAGTCTACAATTGCCACATAATTTCAAAGCAAAAGTATAAAAAAAATAAAAGAATAATAATAAGAACAGTTAGAAGTTTATATATTTTAAAAATGAACCTGAGCCATTTTAGAAGGGAACATGAGCTACTTAAAAAAGAAAGTAGCCCACATGCCACCATTTTCAGAAGGGAAAATATATATTGCAGCTTACTGTGTGCTACAGCCGCAGCACATCTTGTGCTGCGTTTAAAAAAAAATTACATTGAAGTGTGTGGAGAGTGCGGCTGATGTATAGCCGCTCTCTTTTCAGAATGGATAAAGAGCCCTCGTGTGAATGTGGCTCATGAACCACCCCTTTCAAAACTAAATCGTGCCATGTTGCATAGGTGGCTTGTGGTATTTCTATCTTAAGGAAAGACGTTTCATATGCTCAATCGATCTTGAAAATGGCTCGTTTGCAAGCCATCCTTATGGCAGTATAATGATTTGATCACCAATGATACTGCCTCAACCGGGGTAGCTCGTCTCTAAACCAAGAGCGCGTGGGAGTCATGGTATTTAAGGGCATGATTGGAAAATGAAATGATATTATATGAGAATTATGTTAATAATACTGAAATAATTTGAGATAATATGTTTTATTGAATTGTAAGAAAGCAAATAAAAAAATGAATAAAAATATTATAAAATTTATTTTATAATGATTTAGAAAATAAATTATGATAAGTTTTAAGATGAGATGAGATGATATGTTGTCAACCCATCTCACTTTCTAAACATGACCTAAATATTTCGAATACCATTTTAGCAATAATATTTGTGTCACGAATACATCCACAATTGTTAAACTTCTTTTTTATAGTATTATGAATGGAGTGAATTGAGTGTATGTTTTGGATTGTGGTAGATAATCTAGTTTTTAGTTTAAATATATAGTTGTAGAGGTTAAGAAATAAGTTCTATTATTAAAAAATTATTTACTGTTTGATAACTATAGATCTAAATCACTCTCAAACATATTATATTTGTTTGAAAACAATATACAAAAGTACTTTTTGAGTTAGTAATGACATAAATAGTTATTTAAAAGTTGTAGTATTGTGCCTGTGATAAAACCAAAGGGTAAAACTTTAATTATTTGAAAATTGTATATATATTTTCGTATGTTGATAACTTTGTTTTAAAGTGGAACCGCGTTCCACATTATCTGGAAAAACGTATTTGATGAATGATGATTTTTTTCAAACGTATTTTTTAACTTATTTGAGACTAAAAAGTATTTTAATATGTAAAATCAAAATAATCTAATTTTATCATTAAAGAGTTTTTAAAATTATAAATAATATTAAATACAATCATGAATGGTTAGTAATTTTTTAATAATATTTATTTTTTTTACCGTTAATTTCTTCCACTTTAAGTGCCTGCATTCAAGTACCTTATATTGATACTAGTGAGGAGCTACGTGCAAGGCACGTATGCCCTTGCCCATAGCACCCTTGATATGCAAAGAAACAAATTAAAAAAAATAAATGAATAGTAAATAGTTTTAAAGATTATTAAAAGAATAGTAAATAGTATATATCACTACCTTTTAAGCTTTCATCCAAATTTTACCTAATCCTATCTTACTTTCTCTTCTCTCTCTTTCCTTTTTCTCCTTAGACACCGACCCTCACCATTTTCTCCAACATCTCTCTCTCTCCCTCACTCACTCTCCGTCTCTGTCTCTATCTCATTACCGAAAGCTTGAAGATCAAAATTATCCTGAGCCCTTCCACTGCATCACTCATTTATCGACGAAGAACAATCGAAAGCCTGCAGAAAATTAAAGAAAATAGCCTCTGATTTCAACATAGACGACGAAAATGGCAGCATTGCGTCTGGGTCTAAGGATGTCTTAGATCTACACATATTACTAATGGTTTTTCAATTTGGTTTGTTTTGATGTACATTAGTATGTCAGTGTAAATGGATATGATATATGTAGTGAGTTTATATAAATTTGAAGGGATATTTTTTGGATCTGTATTGTTTTTTTTTAGATCTAAACATCTCCGTCTAGAGTCCTTAAAAAGATTTTTTTTTTTTATTATTTCCTTTCATCTTTTCCTCTCTCTGTGTCGGTTTCTTTGTTAGAAATTTTCTTTACGAATCCTTCAAAATTTGAAGAGATTTGTTTGGTACAAATTCGAGTGGTATTTTTTGTAATGATGTGAGAAAAATCGGATTGGTATTTTTTGTAATGGTCTTTTTGTATAAATCCAACTGGGTATGATGTTCACCCACCACGCACGGAAATATGAAAAATATCTTATTTTGTTGTTTAGATCTACACATATTACCAATAGTTTTTTAATTTGGTTTGTTTTCGTGTACATCGCTATAATTTTTTTACTCAACTTGTAGAAATTTCAACATCTCACAAATTGTGTTTGGGTTTGGTTTGTGTTTGAATTTTTTTTACTCATACCCAGCTTCTGTTGGTTGCCGTCAAATCGTGTATATGGATATGATTTTTTGTGAATCTTTAGAAATTTCAACAGATTGTGTTTAGCTTTTGTTTTGTACAAATCTGTGATTTCGTGATTAGCAATGATGGTTGTGATGATTTATGGTGAGGTTGTGTTGTGCTTAGGTTACTGTGAATAAGATTATTGTTGTGAGGTTGTACAGAGGACATAAGTGGAAGAAGAAGTGTCAAACAAAACTACTGAGCTTCGATGTTGGTATTTGATGGTTTCTCAATAGGGCGTCCATGAAGGCGAAATAAAGAGTGAAGGAGCAAAGAAGAGGATAGAGAATAGAGACGAAAGAGAAAAGACTGAGAGGGAAAAAAGGACAAAACCGAGCTTGGTTCTCATCTTCTTGTGGTAATAACTGGTGCTTCCACATTCTATTAAGACATTTATATCCTTACAAAAACGAACACAAAAGAATAAAGAAACATGACAAAAAAGACAAGACACAACACACATGAAACAAACACAGAAGGACAAGAAAATTACTATTCATGCGGGATAACCTCTTATATAATAGAGATAGATATGTTTAAGTGCCAACAGGCTTGTTATTTAGTTGTCGTTGCTTGGGGTTTGGTTTTCAACAAAGTTTATTTAAGTTGTAGACGTTGGCATTAAATGGTTGTTAACGTTGGCTCATTTATTCTTTTTCCCGTTATGTCTACTATGTCGAGAGTCATTTTTTGTCTGGTTTATATATATTTGTTTGGTCTTTCGATACGGGGGTGGCATATACTTGAGAAAAAGTGAGATAAAAAAAATAAGTTTAGTGAGTATATATTTTTTAGAGCATTTCCAGATAAAATAAAGGTGTTCTTTTGATAAAGTTTTGGGCTCAACCACTTGTGCAGAGTTGGTTTGGACTCTACAACGATCAATTGGCCTGTTGTATCCTAGATGAGTCAAGTCAAGAGAAGTTATGCTACACCAGTTAATCTGAGACTTTGTACACCGCAGAGGGCTTGAATCTCCTTAAAGAGAACAATATTTTTATGCTTCAGTCTAAACTGATTTCGTTTGAATGTTAATTTCATTGTAATTTTTATTATATTATTGTGTATTTTACTAACATGAGTTGTGCAAATGTTGTGCATTCATTTTGAAAAAGAATGAGATTGACTATTAAAAAATTAATTTTTTTTTGTAAATTTCATATTTACTCATTTTTTTCAAAAAAAGTACGCAGCGCTTATGCTTTCTACGACTGTAAATATCATTTCTATAAAATTATTTAAGTAATTTTAAAGATCCCTAATGCAGCCCAAATAGTTAAATATTTTAATCATTTTAATGTTATATTTACAAGGGAAAAATCAAAATAACTTATATATTGTATTTAATATATACTATCTATTTCACATTAAATAACTCATATTCTAAGTTAAATTGATCCTATTATGAGAGAATACTACGCATATGAAGGCAATTTAGGCAACGGTACCGTTTTGTTGGCTTTGGAAGCACACAAATACGCACCTTTTAGCGGCAGAAGGATGCAAGAAGAAGGAACGAACTCGGACGCAAATACATACGTGTTTATACATACCTAATTATAATAAACAAATTTTTTAACATAATTGCAATAATAAATAAGAGTAATGCTACTCATCATCCCAATTCTCACATTCTTCTCATCATTTTATGATTTGACATTAGATGATTGAAAATTATTTATTATATTTCACTTGTGAATCTATCATATAATGTCACATCATAAGATGATGAAAAAATAATGAAAAAATAGATGATGAATATATTTTTTAATAAATAAATAAATATATATAGACATTTTTTACGATCTCTGGCTCCTAGGGAGTTTCTACTTTCCTTCTTCATTGACAGCTTTTACCATCTCCATGCCCTAAGCCCAATACCCATCTCTGAAAAAAGAAAAATCTGCCCCAAACTTCACCTCTCTTAGTACAAGCAAAACTTAATAAGACCGAAGTAGACATGCATTATTGTGGAGTTACCTCTTGTTGTTGAGCAAATGGGCAGCGAAACAAAGTTAGGAGTCACGGGTGCTTGGTAGCGATGGGCAGAGGGTGGCCAACGAGTCTCAGGTGTTGGGCGACTAGTTGAGGGTGCATGATAGAACCCTATGCTTTATGGCCCATGGCCAAGCCAATAGCCATGTCAAGACAAGATTGGATAGCCTCACAGTAGCCCCATGGGCATGCCATGGGGCCTGCCAAGACATGCCCAGTGAGGCTGGTGACCAGGCCAGCCCGTGCAGCACGCCCAGCCTACCCAGTGCGCGCACGTAGCCCAACGACCGTTCGGCGCCCCTGCTTGAGCCATGCCAGCCCGCCCAGGCAGCAACCTCAGCATGCAGCCTCAGCGCCTAGGCCCTTGCCTGGGCCATGCCAGCGCCCAGACCATGCCAAGGCCCTGTCAGCCACATGCCTACAACCATGCCAACCATGCCATCCATGCCCATGGGCCAGCCTAACCCACCCATGGCTCATGCATGCCATGGGTCAACCTGGCCCATGCTAACTATGTTATTTTTTTATTATTTAATTATTTATTTTCCAAGGGACCTATTGGGAGTTTCTAAATTGTAATCCTTATAAATAGGACCATTAGGCTTTGCATTCATATTTTTTGGCAAATTCCCTAATGGGTAGACTATTTTGTTCTTGAGATCACCATTCGGTGCTAAGGCACTTGGGCTCTTTTGGGTGCAATATGTGAATCCCCTAAGAGTGGATCACACCTTGCAATTCGTGAATAAGTGTGGTTCAATCTATATTGTTCTTTTCATCTTTAGGGTGCAATTCGTGAATCTCTAAGGATCCATTAATCTTATGAGTATTTTCCATTCCATCTCTTGTTTTTCATTTTATATCCTTTGATCTTATTATTTTATGTGCACTGTTTTTGAATTGTTCTTGAGTTGTTCTTGAGAATTCATAGTGTTCATCCACTCTTCATTGCCTTCATCCACGCATTTACCCATTTGATCCATTCCATACCAAATAGTCGACCACTTCGTTGTTTGCCCTAGTCTAATTTCCATAAATTACATTGCCTCCATCACCTCCATAAAACCCTAGCATATATCTTCCACTCACCATATTCGGCTACTCCATCACTTCCCTAAAATCCTAGGCGCTAACTCCATCATCTTACCCATTGACCTAGCCAAACCCATCTTGCCTCCCATCTTCCCATCTTTGTCACTTACCATAATTAGCCCATCATCCACATAAGCCCTAGCCGACCACCTCAAGACTTCATAAGGTGATTATTTTCTTTTATGAGTCTTGCCTCCATCATCCATTGACCTAGCCATCCATTAAGAGTCCATCTTGAGTCAACTTCTTTAATTTTAGGAAAGTTGATTCATCCCAATCACACCCCTAAAATCTCTCCATCCTCTTGCCATATTCAAATTCAAATTCAAATTCAAATCCCTTAATTTAAGGAATTGCAAATCCTCTTCAATTCCTTAAATCACTCTTCCTACAATCTCTCTAAGTCAAACATTGATTTGTCATCCTAATTCAAATTCAAACTTCCCTCTTCCCTCAAAGACTCCCACCATCATACAATCCTTCCATATCTATTTTCAAACTACCCAACCCTAGCCAACTCCCTCCAACTCGCCAACCCTAATTCCACTACACCAATTTGGCAACCCTAGTTGCTTACATTCCAAACCCTAATTGGCCATCCTACCCTACGGCAACCCTAGTTGTTCCTTAGCCATCAAACCCTAGCCTCACTCTTCCATCTCATTCCCAAACCCTAGCATCATCCTAAACTCTAACCCTAAGCCAACTCTTCCAAATCTCGAAATCTACTCTAGCCACCTCACAAAACCCTAGTTACACTTCACTTTACCAACCCTAATCACCATCCAAGTGGCCCAAACATCAAGGGCAACCCCTAAGCTATCCCCATTGCATCAAACAACCCTAATCAACTCTTAGAACACTCTCACTCCATCAACTTTGCGCCACTCTCCAAGAACAAACCCTAACTTCATCTCTTCCATTCAACCCTAGCCTCCATCATCTTGGCACCTCACTCAAGAACAAGTCTAACCACCCATATTGATTTGCCTTAGCCTAAACACTTAGCCTACCCAAGTGCATCATCTTCATTATTCCATTAATCAAACACCATTCCTTTGGTGAAAGCCAAGCAAAATAGCAAGATCACTCGGTCATCATTTTCATCAAGGCAAGCTAGTAGACCTTAGTGTTAGGGACAAGACCGGAATTCCTAACAGTGCATCATGGGGCGGCAGTGGTGGAGGGAGGGCAACGCAGGTGCTGGGCAACGAGGGGTTCCTCTTAACGCAAACCTCTTGTTCAAAATGGTCTATAGGGAAAAAAGGATGGGTGGCAATGGGTAGAGCCAAGCTGACGAGTTGTGGGTGCTGGGTGACCAGAGGGACCACGACGCTCGAGGGTGCTACCGTGCTGGGCGACAAGAGGGAGGGGGACGATGGATGGGGACACGAGATCGGTTCAAATCGAAATGGGGTCGATGGTTATTCGAAATGCTAGTTTTGTGGGTCATATTCGAATTGGGGAAGAAAACACTACCAACCAACAAAACACACGTTCTGCATTAAAAAGAAAAGGCAGCTACGTAGAGTGTGTAATGTATGAACCGCTATAATGGCTACTCCATATAAGAACTCATGTTATTATTCCGAAAGCACCAAAATTAAAAGAAATTAAACACAAAGGAATAATAATAATAATAATAATAAACGACCAAAGACCGACGACGACATCCCCAGTTTTTTTTTTTTTTGCCTGCTCTTGGGACATCAAACGAAAACCAGGCCAACAAAGTGGGAGAATTCTGATTCCGGTTTCCAACGACCAGCTCGATCGCATACCCGCCCGTCCGGTATCGTTTCTTGATCGTGGATTTCAATGGAGAGTTAACTGTTATTCAATTCGGTAATTGTTGATTTATTTGTCGAAATCTCAATGAGGGTCTGTGTTTCGGAGGAGGGATCAGGTTAGGCTTTGGGAGCTTTGATTTTATTTTTTTATTTTTACAATCTTGTTTTGGTGTGTGCTGGGTTTGGGATTCTGTGATGCTAGACTTTAGGGAAGGAGAGTGTGCTAGGGGGTGTTAGGGTTTTGGGGTTTGGGCAAGGATTAGGGTTTGGGTGGGATGGTGGATATGGAAGGGATTACCGAGCTCGAGGAAGGCGAGGCTCTCTATTTCAAGGATGACGACGATAAGAAAATTGATCCTGACATCGCTCTCTCTTACATTGTAAGGGCTTCTTCTGTGTTCCGTTGGATAATCGCTTAATTATTTTCCTTTGCAGTTAATCTTGGTTTTGAAGAAATTCGATTTCTTTTATCTATCTGTTGGTTCGAGGTTCAAGTTCTGTTGTGGCGTTTGTGTGTTGAATAGTATAATGGAAAGTAACAGTTTTTTTGGTCCACGGAAATTGTTTGATCAGGAGGTTGAATATTTGAATCTTTAGCTTTTACTCGATGTGGTACAAAAAAAGAGGAATTGTCAATTGGTACATTTTGTCATTGACCTTGTGGAGCAAAATGGAACTGAAAGCTGCCTATAAACGTTTAAATTTTATTCTTCAAGCTGTAGAATGTTCGTAGGTTATTTTTTCACAGATATAAAGATTGCATATTTATGCCCAATACGTATTTGAGTATGCGGTAAATTGTTAAGCAACTGTGGAGAAGCTCTTGATTTTGGTTTTATTCTAGGAATTTTGTTTGAACAGGGCAAATCCTTCTGCAGATTGTTAACCCGTTCTTATTTGGAGAAACATCTGAGGGAACTTGGACCTATTTTTTTTTTTTTTTTTATAAAAAACTTAAATCCCACAGTAAGGTTTCAAGACTTACTTTAGTTGATTAGATGATCTCTCGTGCTGGAAGGATGAGTAATAGAAAGTTTTATAATATTATTTTTGTTTGAGGATTTGAAAAAGTTGGAATTGTTTTTTATTTTTTAATTGAAAGTTTGAAAAAGTTGTAATGATTAGTTTGAAAATTTGTTATTTGAATAAAGTTTGGGAATAAGATGGGATGAGATGAAATGAGATCAGATGAGATTGTGTCTCATCTAAGGCCCCAAACCTGCCCTAAGTTAAAGTTTGGCCAGAGAATTCAAAATATATTAGATATCAAATTAGTTAAATAAACAGTAATTTTATGGTTGGGTATTTGAACCGATAAAATATGACTAGTAAATACAGCTGTCCATTTATTTTTTTACTGTTATTTTATTATTGATATTTTTGATGTGATAGCCTTTTTCTTGCACTCTCCCTCTTTTTTCTAGCTTTGAATTTTGGCGTCCCTTCCTTTAAATGTGTGAAAGCATTTTGGAAACTCTTTATTGAATGCAATGAAAATGTTTGTTAAAGTGTGGGCAACTATAGGACAAAACTACTTTGTATAATTAATATATGGGAACTGTATGCTGAAATCGTGACATTGAAAAAGTTTACCTTAATGCCAACAACTTGGTCTTTTTGATCATTCTGGACATGCTATAGATAAACTTATATATCTTAGTTTCTATATAAATGTCATTTGTAAGAGTTTAGTTCTCTTTCATAAAGGATGAGAAGATTCAACATGTTCTCGGCCATTTTCAAAAAGATTTTGAAGGCGGGGTTTCTGCTGAGAATTTGGGTAAGTGACCTGTTATGAGATTTGTATCTCATAGAGAGAAGTGCATTCTTTGTGCGTTTGAAAATAATAATATGGGAATTTTGATAAATTTGGCAGGGGCAAAATTTGGTGCCTATGGCTCATTCTTACCAACCTATGAACGCTCTCCTTCTAAGTGGTCTCGTCCAAAAAGTCCACAAAGAAACTACAATGCACCTAGATCTTCAAATGATCTACCCATCAAGGTATATCGATTTTTTACTTTTAACTTTTGGATCATTTGGTAGGAAAGAGATGTATATGGCTGACATCTAGCCAGCTGGGGGAATTCTATTTTACTTGAGCACTGTGGGTTATGTTACCTTACAGGGTGTCTCTCAGAATTTGAAAGCTCCCTCGAATATAGCCCCATATTTGAGGCTTGGGACTGCTTCCTGTAGTGCCCATCAATTGCATAATTCAAGGGTTCCTTCTGCAGATGTTTCCATCAAACAAAGTCGAGTTGCCGAGAAGAGTCCCTCAAAAGATGATACATTCAATGGACCAGGCAATCCAACCGATCAAAGAATACTTAAAGTTCGAATAAAAGTGGGTTCTGATAACTCTGGACAGAAGAATGCCGCAATTTATAGTGGTCTTGGACTTGATTACTCTCCATCCTCATCAATGGGGAACAGCCTGGAGGATAGTGGAGGAACGTCACCCATATCTCAAGAGACTATTGATAAGTCTCCGACTAGCATCATCTGGGTAATGGTTTGTTTATTATTTTATGGATATTATGTAACTTTGCCACTAGATAGAACTCAAATGATCTGCTTATGTTTGATGCTATTTATTTATTTGCTAAACAGGAAATGACGTCCCTCCCCATTCTTGGGGGTGTACTCATATCACCTCTTCATGACAGTCTGCTTTGCTTGATGAGAAATGAAAAAGTGTGTTGTGTAAGTAAACCCATGCCACCCCTCAAAGGTCATCAAGAACACTCTGCTTTGTTATTAGATGGGTCGGTTTCAATGAGAGGAAATAACAAAGTGTTAAAGGAAAAAGGAACGAAATCAGTGGGGAAAAGTGAAAGACTGGTAGAATTGAAGTGTCCCAATGATACAGATTTTGAGGATGAAACGACATTAGAAATGAAGAAAATATCAGTAGATGAAAGCATGGAAGCAAAGGAGCTTTTCTCCGGTAACTTGAAATGCACACAGGTTTCCAAGTCAGCATTTGATGTTTGTGAGTCTGTCAAACCAGCTGGTGGGGCTTCTGAAGTTTCATGGGAGAGTAACGAGGATGGTGGGAAAGATAAAATACTTTACTCTGAATTAGTGAAAGAGGAATCTTCAGAGTCGATATCTGGCCAGGAACGTGGCAAGAGTGAGAAGCGAAATCCTAGGGGTGGTTTAGTGGAGAAATTTCATGGAAATAATGTGGCAAGTTCTCATTTACTTGACTGTAAGGATGATGGCTATGGTCTGATAATTTCTGCCTCTGTAAAAGGTTACTCCGATGAGGCCAAATGTATGGAAGATCTAAATCCTCGAAACGAGAAGGTTGGCTGCAAAGCTAAATTTCATGAAGATGATGACGTTAATGTTCCTTTTAAGACAGAAAGGTTGTCATTTGAAGGCAACAATAAGTCAAAATGGGCGCAAAGTAACGGCAAGCCAGCGGCTGTTTCAACAAAGGAAAGCTTGAGTCTTCTTACAAGCGTAGAACCACATGATAAAAAAAGTACTAGTTATGGTGTTACTGACTCTAATAGTAAAGTTCGAAGGAAAAAGTCACAGAAGGATAATAAGGGCAAAGATGGTCATGGAGATTCAATATCACCTATGAATTTGAAAGAGATAGATAATCAAATGGATCCAGTGGGGAGGCCTTGGGGTGATAGACCTAAAGATACTAAACTGGGTGATTTTGAAATGCAACAAAATGTGTTCTTGGATAAAAGAAAGGGAAGATCAAGTAGTCAGAAAGTTGATAAGCAGTCAGTATCTGGGGCATCTAACAAAAATGCTTCAACAGTATGTCCTATTGCAAAAAATGGTCTCACTTCTGAGATGGCACCAACAATGGTGGTTCCTGTAGTTATAGAAGAACATTGGGTACAGTGTGACAGTTGTCAGAAGTGGAGGCTTCTTCCTTATGGTACAAAGCCAGAGCAACTACCTGATAAATGGTTGTGTGGCATGCTAAATTGGCTGTAAGTTTCTTCTTCCTTTTGGAGTTAACATAGCTGGGTAAACCAACATGTTGACTGTAACCAATGTTCCAAGCGCAATGCTCTTTCTCTTTGTGAATGTGTTTGTGTGTGTGTGTGTGTGTGTGCATAACAAGTATGCATGTTGGTAACTTCTCATTGTGCTCTTGAATTGTTTTAACAGGCATGGTATGAACCGATGTGACATTAGTGAGGAGGAGACAACAAAAGCCCTCAATGCGTTGTATCATTTACCAGTTTCTGAGATTCAGAACAACTTGCCAAATCATGTCACTGGAACTGCACTGGGAGCATCCTTTGGTGATGTTCAACATCTTGAGAGTCACCAGAATTTGAGTTCCCATGCCATCTCTAATCAAGTAAAGAAAAAACATGGTTTCAAGGAAAGAGCAAATGCAGTAACCATTGGTGGCCACTACAAGATCTCAAACTCTGCAAAGAATAATGTACAAGAAACAGTGAAAAGCAGAAGCTTAAATGGCGCAAACCAGCATCATGTAGAACCAAATCCGATGAAGAGATCTAGTTCTCAAGCTTTGAGCACATTGCACGACTTGGTTGTGGAAAAAGACATGCTGAATCAGAGAGAAAAGCCAATTAATGGAGGTAAGTGTTTCAGTTTAATAATTATATGTGGCTGTCTGACTATTTGGGAAAAGTAGGTAACTCTGTGTGTTTGGGGCCCCAAACAGCTGCAGGTGATGTGAGAAAAATAAAAATGAAAAGCAAGAGGGAGACTGATGAATATGGATGTGGAACCTCTAAGAAGTCCAGGACAGATGATATGCGTGCCGATAAACATCTGACATCCAAAATGGACCTTGGGAGGGTGCACATCAATTCAAGTACTGCAATGCCTACTATGAGAAGTGGAAAGGATACCCATAAATATGATGAATTGTTATCTGAAGACAAAAAATGTGATGTCAATGACAAGGTGCTAGAGTCTCTTAAGAAACTGGGATACAAAGCACAGGTCTCATCTGATGGTGGGTCCTTGGGAATGCAAGTGTCTAGCAAAAAAGATGCATCTGTGAAGAAAAGGAAAATGAAGAGTCAGGAGTATAATGAAAATGAGATAGATACATTTCAAAATTCTATACCTGATGGCAGGGTATATGAGAAAGAAGTAAGTAGTGAAAGTGGATTCAGGAAGGACAAGAAGTTCAGATTCTCGAAGACTCAGGTGAAGGAGTCTAGCACTAGTGATGCAGATGATAAGTTAAACAAAAAAGGTAAGATGCCAGGAGTTATCTTGTCAGACATTAGCGATCATCCGGTTGGTTTGCAAGAATCTAGGAGAAATGATAAGGACCAGCAGCTCCGGAAACATAAAAAGAAGATTGCATTGGAACAGACTCAGAAAGTTGTGGATTCGTTGAGGAGGGATTTGGGATCTGGACAGGTTTCAGCGGCAGCCAATTCAAGCTCTTCAAAGGTTTCAGGATCCTATAGGACTAGAGCCAATGTTGAAGACATGAAAGGCTCTCCTGTGGAGTCGGTTTCATCTTCTCCTTTGAGATCCTCTAATTTAGCAAGAGGGGACTTTACAGACAATACTGGGAAAGACGATGCAATGAAAACTGGTCTCCCTGGCATGGGTGATTTCAAAAGATGCTCAGATGGGGACAGTAATGCTGTGATCAATCTTTCTGGGACTTTGATTCATTCTGAATCCCATAAATTTTCTGCACTAGAGTATAGGAATAGAGATGCTAGTCGCCAATTCAGTGGTAAAGCCAAGCCTTTTTCTGACATTGGGAATAGCCATTTGCTTAATGGCACTGTTGATATTGTTGAGCAAAATGTCCAGTTCCTCAATGATGTGCGTGTTGCAGAACATAGCTATGATGTGGTTCAAGTGAAGAAGAACCACCGTGACAATGCAGTTCTTCAGAAATCTGGAAAGGATACCCCCTCGCGATCTAGGGGCAAGAGCAGCAGTTCCATTTCTGAGTTTGATAGAGATAAGATAAATGTTTTTGAGACAACAGCTGATGTTAAAGACAGTTCTCCTAAAAACCCTTGCATTAAGTTTCCCAAGGACGAGAAGAATCATGTTAGTCGGAGAAATTCTTTAGGACAATGGTCAGGTGAGAGTCGAATTGACACCAAGTTAAAAGAAAAAGAGCATGATGGTTCAGATTTGAAAATGGATGCTCCATGTAGGAAAAATGGGAAGCTTGGCCCTGAACAGAGCCTGATTCAGGATTTTGGGGGTGAAAGTAAAGCTGACTCGACAAAAAGAGCACTAAAAAATGGGAAATCTAAGTTCTTGCTTTCTTACGGTGAGGGTAAACTAGAAAAAATATCCCTGGGTTGTGGACCTGTACCAGGACTCCAGAAATTGGATGTATGTCCTGTTGGTGCACCTGGTGATGTGTCAAAGGCATTAAAAGATTCTGGGAATGTTGATAACAATGGAGTTGAACACAGTTTGGGACATCATCTGCCTGATAGCCAAGGGGTTAGAGATATCAATGCCTCAAGTCCTGTGAGAATGATTTCCTCCAGCCAGGCTGCTACAAACACCCTGAAAGAAGCCAAAGTTCTTAGAGACACTGCAGATCGTCTTAAGGTTCCTGTCGTACCCATATTATCTTCTTTGTTTTAAGTAGCTTAATCTTATTATCTGTTTACCTTTT
Organism: Juglans microcarpa x Juglans regia; assembly: GCF_004785595.1. Classification (NCBI taxonomy): domain Eukaryota; kingdom Viridiplantae; phylum Streptophyta; class Magnoliopsida; order Fagales; family Juglandaceae; genus Juglans; species Juglans microcarpa x Juglans regia. The sequence continues at coordinate 18,903,079 of NC_054595.1, read as the reverse complement.
GTTTTCCTATGTTTGATATTTTGTGTTTCCTATTATTCTTACTCTTGAAATGGATTCAATATCTTTCACAGAGCTCTTGCTTTGGTTTTGAAAGTAATGAGGCTTACTTCCAAGCTGCCTTAAAGTTTCTTCAAGGAGCTTCACTTCTAGAAACTTGCAATGGTGAGAGTGGCAGAAAAGGGGAGATGAACCCAATCCAAGCGTATGGCACTGCAGCTAAACTTTGCGAGTAAGTGGCACTTGAAAGTTTTGAGAAAACACACTTTCCTCCTGAGTTTGCTTTTGTTGTTTTATAGTAAATTACTTTTTCTACCTATGAACTGCCACCCATTTTGCAATGTACATCCCAAATTGCGAAATGTTGCATTATGCTCCCTGAACTACCAACGGTATTGTCGCGCACTATCTATTAAGATCTGACCTTTAAGATGAACGTGATGTAATCTTAATGGGCAGATCTTAATGAGTATGCGCATCGAAACCTATTGGTAGTTTATGGTGCACATTGCAAAAGGGGTAGCAATTCAAGGATGCAAAGGGCAATTACTCTCTCTCTTTTTTTCTCCCGTGTATTAAGGAGGAAATTGTGTTTAGAACGTATTAAAATATTGGGATTAAACAAATCTTTCTCATATGAACTAGCCTGTGGACTTAAAGCATGACTTTTAGAATATTAAATTTTTCAATACAAGCCGTATCATGTTTTAATAGTTTGTTTGTAGCGTAAACACTGGAAGACGAACTGAATGACTTAGACTGGCTTAAGCTTATTAATTGTTCAAACCAAGTCTGAGGAGATGGCATTTAACAGGCTTATTTGTAGTCTAAACGTCGGAAGACGAACCCAGCTGCTTAAGCTTGGCTTCATTTGTGGGATACTCAAGCTAAGATCAATACTCTTTCTGAGCTGGGACCCAGCAGCTGGATATTTGGCTTGTCTTAGCTTAGCCACATATTAGACCATGTCTGTTATGGTTCCAATTTTTAACTCTTGGTGTTTAGTTTTTGGTTATTCTGATTAATGATCTCGGCGATAGCTCAATTATGTCATTAACTTTAGAGCTGGACGTTGTTAGTATTTTTTTCCCAGAGTGAGAAAGTTATTGCAAATCAACACAGTTGCAGCACAATAACAAGTGTGATTCTCACAGCACTATACTATTTTAAAGACCTAATTTCTGTTCCACCTGCCTGTCTGGGGTTATATGCTGAACCTTGTGTTTCTTCAGACTCTGTGCTCTTCAATATGAAACACGCCAAGAGATGGCTGCTGCTGCTTTGGCCTACAAATGCTTGGGGTGGCATACATGAGGGTGGTTTATTGTAAACATTCTAGTATAAGCAGAGATCGGCATGAATTGCAAGCAACTTTACAAGTGGTTCCGCAAGGTAATAAATTAAGGGCATGTAACAGCTATATTTTCAGGCTTGTTTGGGCTCTTATATCATACAATAAATTGCCAACTTTGGGTGTAGTGTACACTTCTTTGTTTAAGGTGCCGTTTGGATAGTGAGTTGAGATGAAAGTTGAATAAAATATTGTTGCAATCTTATCTTTTAATATTATTATTGTTTTGAGAATTGAAAAAATTGAATTGCTTATTATATTTTGTTTGGAAATTTGAAAAAGTTGTAATGATGAGATGAGATGAGATGAAACACTTTCACCATCCAAACGGGGCCTAAATGATGTCTACGCATTCTTTTGCCAAACTGCTGTTGATATCTATTTTCCCAAAGAGTGTCAATTATCTTTTTGTAAATATTGAAAAATATTATAGTGTAATAAAACATAGTATGAGGCTAATTTATCTAACTATAACCACTTATAAAAAATACTAATAAAAAAATTTATTTTCGTGTAACCAAGTAAAAGGAAGGATGCACACATGCTTCTAAAAGTGACGTAAATAAATTATGTAACTGTCTTTGTTTACCCATTCATTTAGGTGAATCTCCATCATCTTCTGCTTCAGATGTTGATAACTTAAACAATCAGACGACTGTGGATAAGGGTAGTTTATCTAAAGGTACTGCTTCTCATGTTGCTGGAAACCAAATCATTGCTGCGCGAAACCGCCCAAATTTTGTTCGGCTGCTTGACTTTGTAAGTTGATTAATCTTTTGTAAAATAACCGCTTTATTTCATATAAATTGTCCATTGTTTTCTTGAGGAGCTTTCAATGGATATATTCGTCATTTATACTTGGGCTCTTGCCTATTGTCCCTTGGCTATGCCTATTCTCATTAATAAAGTTTATTTTTAACTTATTAAAAAAAACTTGGGCTGTTGTCTATTCTCATGATCAATAAAATTCTGTTTACCGATAAAAAATGGATATGTTCACCATTTGTTCTGGAGTCTTGATTTTTAGTATCATATCATGATGCTGGGTTGAAGTGTTGGAAATACAAATGAGAATGGTCCAACGCTTGCATTGTAGTACATATTCTGCTTGGAACAAAGGGTTGCGTTGATGGAGATATAAAGTTAAAATATCCATTTTTTTTTTTGCCTGAAAGGTTTTGATGTAGGCTGTTTATGTTTTTAAAAATTCGTGCATTTTTTACTTATAAAAAAAAAAAAAAAAAATTCATGAATGATTTTTTTATATCATCCAAATTCTCTAAATTTGGTTTCCCATAATTCTTGATAGTCCAATGTAATGCAGTCTAATATTCCATCCTTTGTAGATTCATATTAAGATTAAATTAGTTTTCATTAAAGATTATGGATGGGTAGATTATACGGTGGTTGGATGTATCATACGGAACAATGGATGCTATCTCTTCTGGCTTTTTGTTCATATCTTGTGAAGACTATGTTTGGCACGTGAGATAAATTTACCGTTTGATTGTTCTGCAGACACAGGATGCAGAGTCTGCTATGGAGGCCTTTAGAAAATCCCATAATGCAATTGCAGCCACTAATGTAAGCTTGGAAGAGGAACAAATAAGGGATTGTGTTACTTCTGTTAAGAGGGTCCTTGATTTCAGCTTCCAAGATGTAGAGGAACTAGTACGTTTGGTTCGGATTGCAATGGAGGCCATAAGTCGTTCAAGTTTTGGTGGCACAAGAGAATAAGTGAACCCTATATATATTTTTTTCCAGTTTGTTTCCAATAGTGAGTGGGCATGAGGAGAAATAAGGGGAAAAAGATGCATACATAGACCTGCCATTGGAAACCTGCAAAGAGACAGGTCGCAGAATGTTCACTACCCCTCTGTACATGTGTACAAAGTGAGATTAGCAAATTTTGTAATGTATTTTTGAATGTTCACCTAGTTCTTGACATGGACAAGGGCACCTCAAGTTTCATGGGCTGGGAAAAGAGGCATGGAATTCTTACTTGTTCGTTAACACAATTTGGAGGTTATGTATTAGCCGGTTCTATATATTCTTTTGGCCCATTGATTGGAGCTCGAGGGGAAAAAAATATTTACAGAGATATGAAATTGTATAGGCAACCATTTTGAGGAGGTTGAATCCTGATATAGTGATGGTCAGTCAATTTTCTGTGAAGTACTTCATTTTTTATATCATTTGTCGAAATTTAAGGGAATGGAAATCCAAAGAGATAATAAGAGTCTGCAGGTATGTAATCTTTCATTTCATCAAAATGGCATTTTCTGAGGAGCTTCTGTTTCTATTCTTTTCTTTTTTGGTGAATAATGTATACTTATGTACAGGTGTTACTTAACTTCCCGTTGTTTCTAGTGGTTCAGATTTCAATTAATTTCCGCTGCTAAGGTTAAGAAAGTTATAATATTTTATTGCAAGGTTAATTTGCTTTCTTATTGAGAAAAAATTTGATTTCCTATTGCAATTTTTTTCACTTTACGTATATTTATGTGCTTTATACATCACAGGATGGTATTGGTTTCTTTTGACAACAATTGAGTAAATAGATGCTTGGATGAGGACACAAATATTCCAGTTCTTGCTAGCAGTAGTCCTGCATAGATATGTAAGAGCTCAAGCCATATTGTCTTTCTTTCTTGCAATAAATGTGGCATTTAGGGATTGGAACGATGTAAGTTCCTCCGAGAAACAGATTGGAGGTATTTTTACCTTTATTATTTTGTCATTTTCAGTTGAGATAGAGTTTGCGATTTGTGTTCAATTTTTTTCTCATTAATGTTATGCTTACCTTTTTTTACTGATCTTCGTACAAGGAAATATAATCTTACTTCTGTCGAGTGCTTCTCCTTCCCTAATATTCAGTTTTAATTGAACCTGATATTATGCTGTGGCAATTCCTCCCCCCTTGCCCCGCAATCAAGTTTCACCATGATTAGATAGCCCAGGCCAGTTAAGTGCCAGTGGCTTGAGAAAATAATGTCTGTCAACTTGAGTTACGTTTTTGTCACTATTATTAGCAAGTTTAGAGAATTATGTATTGGGGATGCATGCCAACTATTGATGAATGGATATTTTACCTACCTATATCTGTAGTGGCCTCAACCAAGTTTACTCGTAAGAAAAAAGATATATCTGTAAGGACCACAACCAAGTCTTTGGTGTTATGTGCGGATAACAAAAATGTACTGATATAACTGCTACAAAGGACTATTAATTGGTGGGTATCTCTTGATTGCAAGATCTATGATTAAGCAGATAGGTAATGGAAAACTGATCTTGGAAATTCACAGAGGTGACAGGATGAGAGTGGGTTACATATTTTATGCTTAGATTATTCTTCCATGTTAACCCTGTTTCTGCTCTTCCCTCACTAAGGACTTCTAATTCTTATTTCACACAATGATGTTCTGTGTGTGTGTGTGTGTGTGTGTGTGTGTGGGTATTTTGTGAAGCACAACTACTCCGTGTAGTTGTATAGAAGTAGCAACTCCTAGGAACTTAGTGGTGGTGGTGTTCGGTATTTGCTTGTCCTAGTTGCCTTTTTCTATTATTCAGACTAGCAAGTATCTGGAATATGTTGGACGTGGTTCAAAGTCTTGCTTATATTGCTGTTATTAGTGTAGACAGTGTTGCACATTCAGAATCTTGCAAAGTGATGGAAACATTGACGAAGGTTTTGATTGTATGTTTGTCATAGAATTGAATTTCGTGAATTGTGGTGAGGGGGAACATCATTGCTTCTCTAGCAGTTGGTTGTTCAGTAGCTGGTAGTTAAGCAGAATCTATGCAACGAATATTGATTGTTAAGCTGGCAGAATGTTGGTTTTAGGTTAATGAATGGGGTGCATTGACTTGATGACAAGCAGCAGCGAGTACTGATGAACAGATTTCACATAGGCTCTCCCTGTTTCTATCTAAATTTCCACTCCTATTTATGTATCATTCGTTTCAGTATAGAATCTGTAGATTGTAATAAAAGCTCAGCTCGATGTGCATTTCTGTTCTGAGAACGCTGTGCACAAAAACAGTTGATGTTATAGTTTACATGATAAAAGAATCAAAGTTTTTTTATTTGCTAAAGCTTTTTCCTTCCCTTCTTTTCTATATCATGGTTTTGTAGTGTCCCCAGGTATTATTTGTTCAAAACAAGTGAAACTTGTGTACCTTGTATTCTGATTGTGAGATTTGTATGATCTATTTGTGGATTACGTTCAATATAGCAAGGATTGGTTATTTTGATGGTCGTGGGTGTCTCAGAGATATAATCAACAACAAAGTGTCTTATGAACTCTAGCCTCAAAACATGTTGAGAAGTTTGTTTATATACAGTGGAGCATGTCATGGATGATGGATATCAATAGTTTGATTTGTTCATGGGTTTTGCATGGGATTTGTATTTTCATCATGCATCAAAACAAAGCGTATCCAAGATCATTTAGAATGGCTGGAATGGTAGTGAAATGATTGGAGCCAAGATGTTTTATTGGGTTTTGGAAAATGAGAGAAAAAATTGAATAAAAATATTATAAAGTTAAAAAATTATTTTAATATAATTTATATATATATTTTGAAATTTGTAAAAGTTGTATTGTATTTTGTGTTTTGTTTTCAAATTTGTAAAAATTGAATTGGGTTTTGTGTCTGAATAATAATTAAATGAAAAAGTTGAAAGTTTAAAATTAAAAAATATTTTGTATTTGAGTGTTGTTTGGAAATGAAATAATGAGAAGTTTTGAAAATTTTGAGAATTCTTTGCCTGTCCAAACATGCCTTTAAGTGAAAAATTCCAAAGTTAAACCTGAATTGTTGAATGATTTCCAAGGTAGTAGTGAGCTCAGATTTAGATAAAATAAAAGAAGGTTACAATTGGGGAAAAAAGAAGAAAGAAAACAAGAAAAGATCCAGAATTTGGTCTTTGCGGCTTTGTATGATCAAATTCCCTTGACATGGCAACCTTCGTTTTATCTGTCACCTGGCATGCAGTTGATGTTCCCAGAAGAGTGAAATAAAGAGAAGAAAAAGAAACTGCGCACATATTGTTACAGAGCATGTACACAAGCAAATTACCTGTCTCGCACATATAGAGAAGAAAAAAACATTGACGGACTAATTCTCAATCTCTTAGAACTGATATTATTTGTGATTCTATCACTTACAAGTCAATGCATAACCACACAATTAATTGTGAAATCCATTAAATTTATACAAAAAATGGAAGTCAAAACTCATAATTTTGTAAGGGAAAATGCTAGTTTGTCCCTCCATTTTGGCCGTTTGTATATTAATTTTTTTTTAATTTTTTTTACTTAATAATTAAGAAAGTGATTTTTAGTATATTGAAGTATTTTTTTTATTTTTTAAAAATATTTAAATATATTAAAAAAATATGAAAAGAAAAAGAAGGAAAAAATAAAATCTCACGTTGGGCGGCAGCCTAGCATGACTCTTTTGTAAGTTAGCTGATGTGACAGAATTTGACATCTATAATATGTTAATAAGTGAACTTGTGAATAAAAATTCTATCATTTGGACATCTTTTGCTTGGATGCAATTAAGAATCTAAGATCAAGATTTCACGAGGGTCGTCCAGTGGTTCCATATCATTGCCAGTTTCATGTCTAGTACAAGTGGTTATCATCTGACCATGGATTTGGACTACTGTCAAACTTTTTGGGTGGCTTTTCTCGAGATTTCGATTGTGTTAAAGAGTAGATATTAAGAGTATACGCATCATATAGATTCAATAATAATCTAAACTTTGTGATATTGGTTGATCATTACCAGAAATCTCTGCAAGTGCATGACCCTTTTTCAAAATGATGAAATCTGTTCACATCTCTCACAATAAAATCCCTCTCAACGATATCGCTAATAAGCTTGAAAGCCTCGTGACAGTCCCTACACATTCTCAAGTTCTTCATCACTCTGATTGTCACTCCTTTAGGGATGTTTATCAATCCAAAAGCCAAGGCCAATCTTTCACTGTGCAGACCCACAATTTCTTCTTTGGCCTCCTCTTCGACATCGACAAAAACCAACCCTATACTCCCTCCCACATAGCCTCTTTCCTTCATTCTCTCCTCCAACTCTCTCAACAGACCCACAAGTTTATTACCCTGTGGACATGAAGCTACATCTCCAGCATAGAACACATAACTTGAATCCTTAATCTCAACCCAACTACAACCAGGTTCCTTGTAAACTCCAGTACGCTTCATTTCAGACCGTAGGCTGTGAACATTCTCCCACTGCCCAGCCAATGCATAAGCATTTGATAATGTAACATATGCACCAGACACTTGTTGATTGGATTCTATTAGCCGCTTACTGGCTTCAACTGCAATATCAACCCTTCCATGAAGCCTGCTAGCTGAAAGAAGTGTACCCCACAACAAAGCTCCTTCATCAGATTCTACCTGGATAGATTTTGCTAATTGGTAGGCCTCCTCAAGACGACCAGTTCGACCAAGCATATCAACAACACATGTATAATGCTTGGCATCGGGCATGATCCCGTGTTTTACATGCATGGATTTCAAGTGTTCAAGGCCTTCATCAACGAACCCTGAGTGGCTACAAGCATGTAAGATCCCAACAAAGGTGATGTCGTTGGTTTTATTCTTCTATCAATCATTTCTTCAAAGAGATGGAGGGAGGTGTTACCAAGTCCGTACTTTGCAGCACCTACAATCATCGAAGTATATGAAATCACAGAAGGATTTGGAATCCTCCTGAATACCTTTTCTGAATAACTAACAGATCCACATTTGGCATACATGTCCACAAGTGCACTTGCAACCACATCATTTGAATCATGGCTACGACGAATCACCGTTCCATGTGCGACTTTCCCAGAAACTAGTTTACCCAAGCTTGCGCAAGCATTGATTACACTGGCCAACATAAAGTGATTTGGATGGTCCAACATCAATCCACTGAATTCTCTAAAAATTTGGAGCGCACGATGGCCTTGTGCATTCTGGGCATATGCGGTGATCATTGAAGTCCAAGAAACAACATTCCTACAACTCATCAAGTCAAAAACCCGTCGAGCTTCATCAACGTCATTGCATTTCCCATACATATCAACAAGTGAAGAACAAACAACAAGGTTAGAGCGAAAACCAAATATTTCGACATGGCATGGACTGTTTTACCTACTTGTAGATCAGCAAGAATCGAACAAGCATTAATCATAGTAGCAAAAGTAAAATCATTAGGCACGACCGAACTTCGGTACATTTCCCGAAGGAGACTGAGAGCCATTTGAGGTTGACCTGCATCAACATAGCCCGCCATAAGCGACGTCCACGATACAACGTTTGGTGCGGGCATTTCATCGAACAATTTACGTGCATCGTTGATTTTTTGGAGTCTCACGTAGCAATTAATCAGATGGTTGCTGGTGAAGGTGTCGTTTAAGAAACCAGACTTGAAAACTTTGGAATGTGCCGAGGTTGCGGATATGATATCGTTGCAATTTCGAAGTTGCCGCTGAATGCAATAAAAAAATTCCGTATGAAAGCTTGACAGTTCGTTTCGAAGGGCAAAAACGACATTTTGATTCAACGCCTTCTTCATCAGTCACAGGGACTGACATACTCTTTGATTAAACTCCTAACAATTTAACGGTGAAAAGTTTACTTTTTCAATGAAAATAGGGCAATGCTGGGGATCCGCTCAGTTGTTGTTGTTGTTGTTTTTTTTTTTTTTTTTAATAGTAATTAAGCAAATATTGTTTAATTATATTGTGAATTTTTTAATTTTTTAAATATTTAAAAGTATTAAAAAATAATGTGAAAAAAATTAATTCACAATATTATTAAACGATATTTTTTTAACCATTAAATATAAAAAAAACTAAAAAAAAGGGAGGGGAAGGGGGAAATCAACGGGATCCCCAAAGGAATCCCTAACATTTTCCATGAAAATAATACAATCATAAATGCACTGCTTAAAACAATGCACTCTTTGTGACACGTGGACACATTGGAAGGAAACTAAAATTGAAGGGTCTTTGATAAGAAAGCGTAGGAGCAGGTAAGCGAGGACAACGGTGGACAAAGGCAAAATGACAAAACAACACAAGATCTGGTCTGCCTAAACCAAGACATCTAATTAATCGGTCCCTACCACTGCTACCACTTCATCACTGGCGTAAGAATCACATGTTCCTTTCCCAGACATGATCATGTCACATACATTTAACAGGAATTAACTCTAAATAGAAATGATATTTAAATGAATAAATCTGAAATAAAAAAATCATTTTTTTCATTACTCTGTTAGTCAGATAAGGCTTTAGCTTTTTGAGCTCAGTTATTGTTGGAACTTGAATCACTGAATGTGGATGTGTTCTATAACAAGATGGCAAGACACGACGTAGTGCCAATAATCTTTGGGAGCGAATGGCTTCAAACAAAGAATGAAAATGCAATTCGGAGTGAAATTAAAGATTTTTACTTTTCCCTTTCAGTAAGTAGGGGGCAGAGAAAGAAAATAAGAAACAATTAACAAACAAACATAAACTAAAGTGGAGCCGGGGGGGGGGGGGGGGGGGACTGCAATAAATTACAGGATGGGATCCGACCAGTCCAGGGTGCACTTCCAACCAATTTATGCAATCAAAATACAATTTCTCCAGCATGGATGCACAATCTTACGGGTAGTTGTCCATGCCTCGTTTTGAAGGCAAAATGTACAAGCATTCTCTGCTACTGCTTCTAAGCAAATCGCCAAAAGCTGCACCTCACATACCGGCATTTACATATGCTTCTTTGTTTTCACCATGAACCGACTCTCTTTCTTCACTGTATTTGCAGCGGTAAATAGCATCAATTCATTGTGTGACAGTCAACACGGCGACATTAGGCCAAGTACCTGAACATATTAGGGTTGTCTTTGTCTCTTTCAAGATAGTCTCGGGTGATCAGATCCTCGATACGCTTCTTTATTGCCTTGAAATCGGGCTGCACAATTGCATTTCAAGAAACAACGGCAAGTTAAAACTGATATAAAGAAACAGGATATAAATCCTATAGACAACAATGTGGCATCAGAACCTTGAACATGCGACCCAACTGCTCAACACACTCCATGACCAACTGCTGATGACATAAAACTTTACGACTCTTCATGATGCGCACAATTGAGGCATCGATAGCATACCGTCTATCCTTGTCAACATCTTCTATTACTTTCTTCTTTTCATCGACAGGAGGAAGAGGAATCTGCAGGTCAAACAAAGCAATAAAGAACTCAATTCTCTTTTGGCCTTTGCAAACAGTGAGTTTGGTTGAATAGATATATCATCCCTGGAAATCAATCAGAAAATAGGGAACCAAAACTACAAGATATTCCGTAAATATCTCAGTACCTTGATTCTCCTCATTTTATCAGTGAACTTAGAGTTGAACTCAAAGAAATCAGTAGGAGATACTGTTTTCGTGTTTGGCTCCTTGTTCAGAATCTTGTATTTGGCACATGACAATGAGTGGAGCAATCTAACAACATCATCGTCGGTCAAATTTAATTCAGTCATGATGTCCGAATAACTCAACCTATCGGAGGAATTGAATAGCAACAGGGCTGAAGCCTGTCCCAGAAGAAACTATATATTAGCATAAAAGATTTCCACACCAGAAACACCCATGAAAAAGCATTCACATAATCAAGACAGTATTTTTTGAACATATCACCTGATAAGTGGTCACGATCAGTTCCATAGTTTTGGGTTCAAATTTCCCACTGATGTTACAAGTACCCAATGAGTATATCCACGTAAGCTTTCTGTGCTTTGTTTTTGTTTGATAGAACTCCCGGAAAACTTCAACACACTTTACCTATACAGTAGAGAAGAAAAGAGAAAGGATGTTAGTGATTTCTATGATACAATCAACATTTCATCATATCAACAAAAGATCTCTATATTACCATCTCTGGTGGAAGGTTGAGGTCGAAAGACTTGTAGCTTGGCCAGAAGCCAGTAGTGAGAACAGTTACAGTCAAGTCAATCCCCGGACTTGCATGTGGATTATTGCTCAGATACTCTTCGAAGCTGGTCTGGTTTTCCCTAGCCAATGTTAAATCCGTGACCTACAAAGAATAACAATATAAAATGAGAACGCTCTATAGGATATCGGAATACTGATGAAAAATTGGGTTCATCAAAAATTGGGTTCATCAATATAAAAGATGCACTTCGTTAACATTTTAAAATTTCATTAACGCAAGATTATAAGGCAACTCACCATTCCCTCCATCTTTGAGGTGAACTGGCCACCACATTGCTGCTTAAGCTTAGTCAAAATACTCCTCTCATGGTCATCATTAGCACTCTTGTCAAAGAGAAGCCGTCGAGCAAGCTTCTTCCTGGCATCAATCATGCAACATAATTTATCATCTAGCGAAACTAATCATCTGAAAAAATAAGACTATATATCAACAGAATCGTGTAAACAAGTTTCTGTTGCTGATATAAATAACGCAATCATCAATGTCTTTTCAAATTGTAAAATGATCAATCAAAGGTGACCAGTCATCTGAAAATAGTAGTGTATACCTATAGAATTCAGCAAACAGGTCTTTGTCGCTGATATAAGCAAGCAACTTTACTACCTGCAGGCAACAAGAAAATTATAAAGTTACTTATTTTTTTTTATAAGTAGAAAATTATAAAGTTATTTTAAAAAAAAAATTATAAAGTGCAAAAATGTCTATGAGAAGTTGAATGAAATAGCTCATCAAAAGCAGGGTAGACCTTTTCAAGAGTTTCTTCAATGGCTTCATCACTCAGTTTCTCGCTCCCGCCTTTCTTAAGAATGTTATCACAAAAAGTGGCAAGTAGCTCGGCACTCGAGCTCCCAGCAACACCCTTATTGCAAAAGACTTCAAAAGCCTCCTTGAGTGCCTGCAATGAAACACAGAACATTGGATGCAAAGAAACATATGGCTGTGATCCATTACAACCTTGAAGCCATCTTCTTATACAAACCTTGTGAAAGAGAGTATGGTTTTGGAAACAGTCATTCACATATGCAAGGTATTTGTCATGCAGCTCAATCACTTTTCTAACGAAGACCTGTAGAGCAGAACCTAGATCAGTTTTAGATCATTAAAAGCCCACACAAATATGTATGAGCTTCATACAATTACCTGTTCCTGCAAACCAACGACATCCTTTTTCTCTGCCTGTGAAAATAAATAAATGAAAATAATAGTGAGAATTATAGCAAAGAAATGTTCACAATATGGCATGCATGACACAATCAGTAAAGAAAAGAAAAGAAAAGTGCCATGCAATGGTCATAGAAACAATGGTCCATAATAAGTTACAGGTCTAAATATGCGAAATTGCTAATGATCATTTTCCTAAATCAATCTACACTGAGTTAAAGTCAACTTGTGAAATATTGCCTGCTACTAATTATGAGGTGGTATGTAATGTGAGTGGCATTTAATGTGAGGCTCAAAATGTAACGATGTCTGATTTAAGGGAGGGAAAAAGGGATGAAGATTCAGTAATAACTAGCCCTAGCACCTTTAAATCGCTTGATCAAATCAGATTGCTTATATCACTCCTCATTGTTTTTGTATGATTAAAATCATTCATTACAACTAGTAGATTGCACCCGTCAACTAATTCACCAAGTAAGCTAAGGTGAACATACACAACATGGACTGAATATTGATAATATCTCTTAATTAAAACAAATCTCTATGAATGTACATAAAGTCTTATTCAAACTTTTCTGACATGAACCTTTACTTTTTGAGTCTACACTGTTGTAACAAGTGATCACCAGAAACCTTAATTGATACTTGTTGTACTTACATTTCCACATATTTATATCATGTCTCCAAAACTTTCAAATTTAGCCAAATAGAACTAACTCTCAAAATCAATCTTTAAATCAAGGAGCAAACTATTACGTAGCTTAAGGCCTCTCTAATGACTAACTTGCCTTCCACATACCCACTAAGTATATAAGGCATTCTAAATATTTACCAAATAACGAATGGCAAGAAAATGACTCACAATCAAGTGCCACATTAATTATGTGAGGCCACCCCAAAAATTCAAGTAAACCAAAAATATCAAGTCATAAATGTTGTAGTAAAGTACAAGCCTGTAATTGGGCTAAGCCTTTGCACTCTTCAATAAGAATTTTAATAACTAATCAATAAAAATGTTATAAAAGGAAAGCCGCATGTGGCTGAAATATTTCATATGAAGTGTTGCATGTTGTCCCCAAGATAAATCTGAAAACTTATAATCATCTATGAGAAGAAAATGAACCTTCTTCAAAATCAATTGCAAAAAAGAATAAGGAGGAAAAAAGATTCAATGCATGGACCTTCTTGTTGCTTGCTGCATCTTCTGCCAGTTTGACCAAGGCTGTTCCTTCAGCAGTAACATGCTGCATTACAGAACAGCAGAGAAAACCTTCAAAACTTAATGAGAGAAAGAAGGAAGGAAGGTGTTCACACATAAGTGGCCTCATTTAACTTGAAGAAAAAGGGATTAAACCCAAGTTGGAGGCTACTAACCTGCTTAAATATGCTGGAAACAGGATCTAAACCTTTAGGTATTTTAGAAAAAAGCCTGAACATTCTTGACAAATCTTCCACCTTAGACATACCCAAAAAAAGTGATGAAAATGCAGAAATAATCGCCTAATTCTCAAATACCCTGAACAAAAATACTCAAATGATAAAAATGATCACCAAGTACCTTGTCGTCTCTAAGCAATGCATGGCATCCAGAGTAATCTTTTTCAAGCAGCTGGGTCGCATATACAGACAACAGTTCATGTTGAACTTTCTGCAAGGAAGAAAAAAGCACTCATAACAATAACATAGCAGCCACATTTACATATTTTGTGATAAGAACAAAAAGAGGGTGTAAGAATAAATTAATACTGTTAAGAAACCTTCTACAAATATAATAAGGCATCGCTAATAGGTAATACACCAATAAGCTGGATATACATAAACAAATAAATAAAAATAAAAAAACAGTTCAAACCTCCAATAGCTTTGGCTCACTACTAGAATGCAAGTAATGAGCCACCCTATCTTTCTCCCGTTTCAAGCACTCCTCAGCCTAGAATTACCAATAGAGATTAGAATCATCCAGCATATAGAGAAATTACTCATTACCATATAACACAATCATATAAAGTTTACTTTCAGCATATAATCTGGACAAGAATCTTCTAGAATCCAGACAGAAGCTTTCCGCGAATAATAAGCAGCAGTGTCTTTAAGCATTGCTGCTTCAAAGTCATTTTCATACTGTTCCATTTGCCCCATTCCAATCTCCACAAATATGTCTAAAACATTCTTCAATAGAGCTCGATCAATCTGCTCTCCCTCGCGTTCTTGATCAATCTGATGTCGAAGGAATTTTTTAAGTGAACTAGTTCCAGAACTATACAAGTGTAGTGTATATATAGGCAAGAAAAGAACATACCAAAGAAATTACAGCATCCCTTACTTTTCCATTTAACTCCTGGTAGACCTGAAATCAAAATGAATCCACTCTGTATCGCTATATGATTTATCTCATGAAGAAAATGAAACTGATTTGGATGGAAGACAGGAAGATGTTTCATTTAAAACATGAGGTACTCCATTATCAAGAGGCAGGGAGAACAAGACTGATCTATACAACACGAAATAAGATGTAACATCACATAAGAGTTCAGTCATGACATACCAGATCACGGAAGCAAGTAAGTCCAACTTCATTAAGGGCAGGAAGTGACCTCCGAGCGATAAAATATCGGTCAAGATAATGGAAGAAACGGGAAAGCCATCTAACCATAACTTTGTGGTTACCCCACCTTTTCACAAGCTCTCTCAACATAAATTCATCATGCTTCTCTCTTATAGATGGCAATACCTGTAAAGAAAAAGAAGCCATCACAGTCAAGAACAAGAGAAGTGCAGGAGAATTATATATACATACATTTATCTTGATGTATAAAAAATAAAACAATTCTTCACCTATTAATGAGGAAATGACCAAACGAATGTCCATACATCTGCTAATTTGGCCTTTCCCCACAGTTTTCCTCATGCCTAATAAATAGCTAAAAAACACCTATTTATGTTTTTGATAAGAATTTTTTTTTTTTCCTGCAAATAAAACTTTATTGAAAATAAGAATAGGAAAGAGCCCAAGTACACGGGACATATAGAAGGGTGTTACCTATGCATATGATGGTCTAGTAATACAAGAAATCCATGAAAGTTCATGCCATGGATAAGTAATTGAAGACTATGTAAAGACGCGGCCCAAGTACACCATAAGTGCACAAAAAACACTGGCATATAATGTTACTCTCGCAAGCCAACCACTTAATAATGCAGTTAATATTTTTTCAAATAACAGTAAAGCTTTCTTTATCTGTTCAGATAACAGTAGCAATCAAGTACCTAAAAGACAGAATTGGTCCAAGAGAGCTATAACGAGCAGTGATAAGATTAAATTGCAGTGAAACGTGTTTTTATTAATAAAAAATGGTGCAAGACTTGAGGAAAAGAAAGAAAAAAAAGACCACTAACATTATCACCTACGCTTGTAATATTACCTTATCAATACTCCCTGATTCCATTTTTGCAGGAAAAAAGGAACCAAAGTATGAAGCTAAGCTTTAGTTGACATGTGACAGAAGGCACAACAAGAGTGACGAGAAAATTCAAACCAATTGAAAAATAACAAACATATCTCCTGTCTAGGAATGATCTCACTCGGAAATGTAACAGCAACTCCAAAGATAATAAGAACTGCCAAGTTTTATTCATAAAAAGGTCATTCTCGATCCATTTTATGAATACATTGATATGTTGTTCAATTAAATAATTATTTTTTTATTGGCACCGGGTGTTCGGGTACAGCGTCCCGACTAATCCCGGGGGTGCGCAGGCCCTTGGCAAGGAGTTTCCCACAAGTGCACCTTGGGTAATTCAAATCTATATAGAACATGTTTGTCTCAACAAAAGGTTTCTGTATTATCATACAAAAAAGCTTCCTGTATTATGATAAAAATTTCTTCCAGCACAATAAATAGCTACCAACTCTGCTGAATGCTATGTAATGAATGAACATTAATGAAGGTTGAGCTGGATGAAATTATCTGCTCTTATGAAACATGGGTCCTAATCCTTTTCAACTCCTCAATCCTCATGTTAAAGTTATTTTTTGAAAAATTGGTCCTCATAGTTAAAATAATTAAAGGCACCATGCTAAACACCTCATGCCAAAGGAGGACCACCAACACCTCACTATTGCAATAGCCTTCCCTCTATGCCAGCAAGATGTAAATTAGGAAAATAAGCAGAACACCAATTATCAAACGTTCCATAGAATAAGAATCAACTGAAATATATGTTGTCTCACAAAGAATAAAAAGGAAGCATGAAGTCTTCCCTCATTCTACACAAAGAATCAACTGAAATATTAGTAATCATTACATCCAATCCCATAACTGCTCATAAAAAACACTCAATCCTCTGATTCTCAGCATGATACTCTAGGTAGCAGTTCTTGCCATAGAAACATTCATTTCATATTCCTCGCTAAGCCAAAAAAGCCAAGCTAATTCAAACAAATGAGCAAGAATACATGAAACTAGATGTATGTACACACAAACTGTGCCTCACCGTTGAAGTTATGTACTCTTCAAATGATTCCCGGTACTTATCATACAACTGTTGGGAGTAATCATGAGGAGGCTTCTGAGTACACATGTTATATATGGTTCTGTACATAAAATGAAGGAAAATAACAATATTGTGACCATCTCCATCAAACTTCAGAGCATACTACAATAAATCACGAGAATAAACATATGAACAAGAAAACAGCATAGGAATGGATACGTGTAAAGCATCATGTAGTCCTCAGAGCTGAACTGAGTCTCAGGCAGTCCTTCTAGAATGTTCTTCAGCTTCGTGATCCCCTTCTGCATGAAGTCCCATCCTTGTTCTAGGTCAATGGTCTTCCGCTCGCTCATAGTCATAATGCAGCACCGTAATTCCTTCGCCCAAAACCAAAATCTGCAAAATAAAACACCGAATTGTCAATATATTTAATCACATCATAGCAGCAATTCATGACTTCACAAACATCTACTCCAAGAAAACAATACAGCCACTCCAGCACGCAAGCCTAGTAATAACTTCAGATGCATAATCAAAACCTGCCCTAAACCCTAAGTCGAAAATCTATGAAAATTTCCCTTTCGTGAGTCCACAAACCCTAATGCCACGTTTCTCAGATGAGGAAACACGGTACTACTATGGAAACCTCCATTTACAACTTGCCAAGCTCGAAGGAGCCGTTCTATGATTCCAAATTTATAACTCGTTCACTTCCCCCCAACCAAACAAAGCTCAAAGATCACAAACGCAACCAAATCAGACTTCAATAAGATAACAGAAAACATAGAAAAACAAATAAGCCCTTCCAATCGGAAACCTAAAATCAATCTAATAATCATCCAATGAAAACATATAGTATCAGAATGCATAGATCGAGATTTGAATAATGGCAGATACTAAAATTAAAAAGAAATAAATAAATAAATCTGAGCGAGAGAGATATACGGACCAGATTGGAAATGGCGAAGAAACCCTATCGAAGCGAGACCATAAAAAAAGCTACAAGGACGACGACGACGACGAAGAAGAACTTGGACAGAGCGTTGATGAGAAAAGTGAAACCGCAGAAAAAGGAGTTGTTGAGGTGTGAGGCACAGAGCGATTAGAGAGAGAGAGAGAGAGAGAGAGAGAGAGACGGAGAGAGGTGGGGTACTCTTTTGTAAACGGAGTTTATATTTGTTTTTTAATTTCTTTCTCTTTTCTCATGTATTTTAAAAATAATAAATAATTTCTATAAACCAGAAATAGGTAGAGCTTGAGGTTCCGTCTAAGATATTTCTGTTAGTTAAAATCGTTGAGATAGTTTGAGCGGTAAATAATAGTATTTTATGAATTTTATTAAAGTATGTTTAGTTTTTTTAGGTTGAGATATATTTAATTTTTTAATTTAAAATATATGAATTAAGTTGAGATAAATTTAATTTTTTTATAAAAAATTAAAAAAATAGTGAATCAATAATTAGTTTTGAGATTAGCTAAATTTGATTTAACAAACAAACACAGCCTTGGTTGAATTTGAACCTCAATAGTGCTTAAGTTTGGATGTATAACTAAATACTTCGTTTAATTACCTATCTACTTCACATCTAGTTTCATTATTAACTTTCTATATCTAAATAGGACAATACTACTCTTCCCTCTTTATTTTACCACTCAACTCTATCCCTTTGATTTTTTTAATTTTTTTTATTTAGTGATTAAGAAAGTATTTTTTAATAATATTATAATTTTTTTATTTTTTTTAAAATCTTTAAAAGTGTTAAAAAATAGATGAATGAAAAATAAAAAATAAAAAAATAAAATCATATAACTAACGGTAGCTCTTAGCGGTTGCTGGCAGCGATAACTCTAGCAGGACTTATCTAAATAAAAACAAAACTAAAGCAACGAAAACAAAACTATGATAAATTATCATGCTTTCATGGGACATTTTGATTTATATAAAAATTTTAGCAACGATTAAATAAAAAATAAAGAATAATTTTAGGATTTATAGAAGAAAGTACTTTTAGTGCGTGTTTTAGAGTTTTATTAGCGTCGTAAAAAATGCTTAAATAATACTTTTAGGATCTGTTTGAAAGTCAAGTGCTTTAGGTGTATGTTTACTAACAATGAACAACTTTTTATAGTGTAACTTTTTAACAAAATTTTATGACTAAAAGTTTTGTTATTTACAATATTTCCAAATGGACACTAAACTTGATATGCAACATAATTAAAAAATTAGTAATAACCAAAAATTAATTATAATCAAGACACTACAAGTGATATTTTGGCTGATTTGTGTTTAAATATAAAGCATGCAATGAAACCTGTTATAGCAGAGGTACTGGCCTTGAGAAAATCTATGAATTTCTGTATTGAGACGAGGCTGTCAAGTGTGATATTAGAAGGAGATTCTCAAACAGTTGTGAAGGATACAAATAACATGGAATGATGGAAGATACTTATAAAGATTATGAAAATGTGATTGTTGATACTCAAAGCATGCTCATTGAAAACCAAGTTGGAGTGTTTGCTTTATACATCGGGAGGCCAATACTGTGGTGCTAAATTGACAAAGTTAGTTCTTTCATGTTTAGAACAGAGAGTGTCGATAAAGGAAGGTCCTGTACATATTTTGAATTCAGCTTTGAGTGAAAAATTATTGGCCTGTTTGGAGTTACGGTAAGAGTCTTAAAAAGTGTTTAAATAACTTTAAAAACTCTTTAATGGAAAAATTAGGTTGTTTGGATGTTACTATTAAAGAACTTTTAATCTCAAATAAGCTAAAAAATACATTTGAGGAAAAATATCAATATTTTTCAAACGTGCTTTTTAGAATAATGTGGAACGTAATTCGAATTTTAAAAAGACTGTTAAGGGATGAAAATATCCATACAACTTTAAGATAATTACAACTTTCAAACTTTCAAGGATATTGTTATAATTTTTAAAAATTCAAAGAATCTTCATTTCTATCTTAGAAAACACTCTTAATTTGTTTCCAAACAAATTTAACATGTAACATGCTTTTTCGGATAATGCGGAATGTAATTCAAATTTTAAAAAGACAGTCAATGGACGAAAATAGCCGTACAACTTTAAGATAATTATAACTTTTAAAATTTTAAGGATATGATAAGACTGTTCATTTGGGCAGAATTTTTTTTCTGCCCGGTCCGAAACCTGGATACGCTAGTTCCAGTTTCAGTTTTCGGCCCGGACCAGATCCGGGCTGGAACCCACATTACAAAACCCGGACTTATATAGTCTGGTTTGGGTATGAAACCGAGTAAATCCAGATTGAAAATCCGGTACCCGGATTTATATATATTTTTTTAAAAATTCTTCATTCCCCAATCGATACTCTTCTATCTCTTTCTGAAGGCTAGGGTTTTCGCCCCCCTCTTCTATCTCATTTCATGGATCCCGTCAAATCCCAAAACCACAACGTCATATCTCTAATGCTCTCTCTCTCTCTCTCTCTGTATCTCTTATCTTCGAGTTTTCGAGGTTGCTATTCTATATTATCGAGATCCATAGAGGTTCTCAATGTGTTAGGAACCAGCTCCATTGTCTTAGATAGAAAGCATGAACTATCAGCATTTTTACCACTGACATCTTTCACTTCCATTATTAATGCTTCACCCATTTCAGATTTCAATAAAGCCATGGGCAGATTCAGGTCAAGTGGTAGTTGAGATTGATCTCTCTCTCGCTGACGTGTCTGTCTCACCGGCGACCTTTCGGTAACTCTCTCTCACAATCTGTGAACGATGAATGTAAATATGGGTAAATCTGGTGGTTTGATGAACTAGGTCTCTTCTTTGTGCTTGAAACTTGTCGAATGAGATTTTTGCTCTGTTTTGCCGTTCCCTTTTCTCTTCCATAAAAAAATGAATGTAAATATGGGTAGATATGGTGATTCGGTGAACAATGAATGTAAATATGGTTAGATCTTTGGATTTTTCTCAATTTTTTTTTCTTTTCTCTTCCTCCCCGTTGATGGGTTTATTTAGTTACAAAGTTATAAACTTTAGACTCTTTTTTTGGGTTTCTTGTCTCAGTTGTTATAGGAGTTATTTATTTTAAGTTGCCATGGGCTACTTGCAAAGAAAATAGAAGAAAAGAAAGAGAAATAAAGGGCCTCCTGATATGTGATGTGTTTAGATGATCAATCTTCTTTTGGAAAAAATAAAGGGCAAAAGTATTGTATTTTGTGGCTTATGCATCGAAGAATGAACATTTGTTCTGTGCATGAGAGCTGCAACAATCAACATTAATACTTTATGTGCTCATAGCTATTGAAAACCAAACTTAGATGTCACACTAAACACATCTTAACATATGTAGGAATAAATTGGGTAACAATGACAATCATCTCTTGCGTGGACTGTAATTGTGATGATCAAAGTTTAGTCAAACTCAAATCATTGTCATTTCCATTTCTTAATTGGGTAACATGTGTAGGAATATATTGTTGCTTCTCTTTTTTTGAAAGTGAGTTCACGATTTTTTAAGCTTCTGAGTTTTTTTTAAACCTTTGGTTATAACTTTTTAAACCTTTAAATCTTTTTGCTAATCATCTAAAAGTTTTGGTTTATTTTTATTTCTCTTTTGATGAACTGCAGGTGGATTTGTGAGTGAAATGCTTGCTAGTGGACCTGAATGACCCATACCATAATCTATTTCTGTTTTAAAAAAGTTAAAAGATTTGTGAGTGAATATATTCTCGATCACTCTGTTAAATAATACATGTATTCGTATTTCTTTGTTAGTTATACTGATTGTGATTCTGTTTGTGCATTCCACCCTGTTTGTGTATCCTATTTTACATTTATTTTCATAAAAAAATATTTTCCCTCTTACTTTTCTTGATTCGATAATAATTATAAATTTTGATATTAAATTATTGGTAACTGCTTGGAAAATTTAATGATATATATATTTCCAATTTGCATGATTTTATTTCTTAAACTTCAATAATTTTTAGTTTGACAATATGCTACTTATGAATGCTTGGATTATTTGTTAGTTTGGCAATAATCTAATAATACTTCCATGTGATGGTTTCTTGCTAGAGGTCTAGTAGCATCAATGATAAGACAATGAATCCATGTTGTACAGAGACAAAAACTAATGAGGATGAAAAAACCTTTCAGGGAATAATGGAATAAGGAGCAAGAAAAAACAGAAGACCAAGCTTTTTTGTTTATTGTTGTGTATTGGAGTATAATTAAAGCAATGTATGTGTTTTGTAATATTCTTAGCAAATTAATTCAAACAATGTAATATGTAGTGGATGGCATCATGTATGTCCCATGCATTTTGATTTTATTTTATTTTATAAAATCATTCTAATTCTACATCAAATATCATATAAACAATATAAGCTTTTATGTAATAATAATAAATAAAAAACCAACCCGGGTTGAACCTGGAACATCCGGGTTCCAGCCCGGAATTGAAATTCGGGTTCCGGTCTGGATATTCCGGGGTTCCTGAGTCGGAACCAGGATGAACAATCCTATATATGGTCATAATCTTTAAAATTTAAGTAATTTTCATTTCTACCTTAGAAAACATTTTTTTAATTTGTTTCCAAACAAACATAACATTGGAAAGTACTTTAAACATATGGTTACCAAATAGTAAATAATTTTTTAATAGTAGAATTTATTACTTAAGTTATAAACTATATTTCCTATCGCAACCTCAAACAGACACTTTAACTTATTTGAAATTAAAAATATCTTAATATGTAACACCTAAACAACCTAATTTTTTCATTAAAAAACTTTTAAAACTATTTAAACACTTTTTAAAGTTCCTACCACAATCCCAAACATACACTTAAATTAAAAACTATATTACCAGCCACAATCTCAAGCATACACTAACCCGTTTGAAATTCTTTAATCCTCGACTATAGGTGGTGAGCTCTCTTTTATTTTTTCATCCTGGGGAATTATACCATGTGGATTGAAGAGGGATCTAAGTGTTATTGATTGTCTCTTAAATATGGGTAGTGATAAGGTTACTACCATATTACTATCCATCTATTACTTAAGGGTATTTCAATTTTTTTTTTAATTTTATTTTTATCATTTTCTTTCAAGTATTAATTACTAAAAAAAATTAAAAAAATATATAACTTTATTAATACTCAATTCCTTAATTATTAAGTGAAATAAAAAATTAAAAAAAATCAAATACAAAATGAGTAGTAGATGAGTAATAGTAAGGTAATAAGCCTATCATTATTCCTTAAATATATATATATATATACGTCATAATTCATTAATGAATAAATAGTAATATAGAAAGGACCATGTTCCATTATCCTTCAATTTGCCTTTCGAGTTGCCTTTATTTGTATTTTGATTTTTTTTAATATTAAAAAACACACGCACAAATCTATATGAAAAAAAATTATTTTTAAATAATAAATTTTCTTATTTTTCAAAATAATTACATGATATTTACACACTATACAACTATATGTAACATTACACTTATTCCAAATTATTCCAAATTTTATACAAACCTTCACAAAATCCATCGTAAGCATCTTAACGAAACGTACCTTTTTACCCGAGGGTTATAAATGTGAAGTGCTAAAAGTTTTTCTTTTTTAGTTTGAAATGTGTAACGGTCATGAGCATTTAAAAAGGGGAAATCGCAAATTTTGATCTCCACAGACAAACATGTGAACATCTTTTTTTTTTTTTTCCCCAAAATGTACGTCATTCATTTCTCTCTAATTGCTTTATATTTCCTTCGCACACGCTCTTTAACTCTTAACAGTTCCAACGGTAAGAAGCTACCACGGGAAAAGCATGTTGAAACTGATTCTTTCAATCTCGAAGAACTATAAATTCAGCCATGGATTTCCTCAGGTAATGCACTCTTCGATCTCTCTTACGTTTCCTCCATATTATTACGCAAAATTGTTGCTCCTCAAATTTGTGTTTATGGAGTAATCCTGCGTGAAGTTTTTAGATTGTGATTGAAGAACGTCTTTAAATTCCGCCATGGATTTCCTCAGGTAATGTACTCTTCGATCTCTCTTACGTTTCCTCCATATTATTACGCAAAATTGTTGTTCCTCAAATTTTTGTTCATGGAGTAGTCGTACGCTGAAGTTCTTCTTAGATTGTAATTGAAGAACTTTAATCCCAATCTAAGGTGTTTCCTGAGAAAAACACCGACGGACATGGTCTCTAATTTTTGCCTTTTCTTGATTGTTCAGTATCTATTCCTCGAGTTTTATGTATTATATATTAATGGTTTTTGACGAAGTAACCGGCCATGGGAATTAGGCAATGGAGTTTCATCACCTAGTTAATTTTGGACAAGCTTGAGGAATGAGATGAGATGATAATTTTGTGAATAGTAGTAAAATAATTTGTGAAAATAGTAAAATAATTTGAGTTAATGTTTTATGGGGTTTTAGGTCATGAAAAAGAAAAAGTTGAATAAAAAGTATTATAAAGTTAAAATACTGTTATAATATAATTTTTTTAGAATTTAAAAAAATTGAATTATTTTTTATTTTTTGTTTTAAAATTTAGAAAAATTGTAATAATTAATTTAAAAAAGTTGTAATGATTATTTTGAAAATATTTATGTATGAATGATGTCTAAGAAGGAATGAGATGAGATGATAATTTTGGGATAGAAATTAGAAACTTCCTTAGTCCCTCTATCTGTTTGGATGATAAACATATAACCTTGAGCAATTATCTTACGGAAAGACAAGCCTGTACAACAAACAAAAATTAAACTGCACCTATGGCCACCGGTCATTCGCTTGCACGCCACATGTGAATGAATATTGGGATGTTGTCAACACGTCCTTCGACTGTTTTGTGATTGGGAATTTCTATCCGGGAATAAAATAAACTGTCATTAAATAACTTATTATAGTAATATTTTATGAATGTATACAACAAATATTGTTATATATGGGAGGAACTTTTCCTTTGTATTCTCTCATGCGCCACTATGCAGCCAAGATCAGCTTAACATCCAACCAGATAGCTGAAGACATATATGTCTCCAAATATCAATCAGATGTGCCAAACCAACGGCTCAAGAGGGCATCCGTTGTCAAGTCTATGCTTTACAATAACCAAACAAAAATACTTCGTCTCGTTTATCACCATGCTTCGCTCCTCCATGGTGCTTAATTGGAGATTGGATCCTCAAACCAAGCATATCAGGTACACTAAGGCTTCAATATCCCTAACTTCTCATTTCTTTTTAGTTGGTTTGTCAATAAGATTATGAATTTATAGAAAGTATAGTAAAAGCGTCCCCTAGCCTATAGAATTGCTCCTTAAACACTATTATAAAGCAGGGGTGTAAGAATTTCGGTCCAAACCGAAAAAACCAACTGAATCAATCGGTTTCGATCGGTCAGGACTAGACTGATTAAAGAATTGGTCGGTTTCGATCCAAGAAAGTAGGAAAATTCTCTTTTCGGTTCGGTCTCGGGATGGGGTTTTTTCACCCTGGACCGGACCGACCGAATTTGTTATATAAAATTTTAAATTATATTTTATAAGATATTAAATTATAATTTTTAAAGTAGTTGTATAAATTGAAAATAAGTAATTATGTAATTTTCTTCTAACTAAAAGCAATTATGTAATTTTCTAATTTAATTATTTATGCTTAGATTATACAAAATATTAAAGGTTAAGAATTTTAAGATAGGGTTTTAACTATTAATTAATGATAGATTAACATTATTAATTTATTCTACTTAATTAGAACACTTATTACTTAAGGTCTCGTTTGCATTCAAAACCCACATCAACTCATCTCATCTCATTATTACAACTTTTTCAAATTTCCACACAAAATATAATAAACAATTCAACTTTTTCAAATCTCAAAACAATTTTTCCAAATTCTCACACAAAATATAATAAATAATTCAACTTTTATTCTACTATTCACAAACCATCTCAACCCATTTCAACTCATCTCTAAATCCAAACCATTCCTAAGTGTATACTTGGTTAGACAACTTAGATTAGGCATGGTTTGGATGTTGAAAACCTTTCTCATTTCATCTCAATATCCAAACACCACAAACACAGAGTTTTTAATTTCAAATCTTCAACTTTTTATAATTTCAAAATAAAAATTATATTATAATAATATTTTAAAAATTATTCAACTTTTTCTCTCACATTTTCTAAAACTTCATAAAATATTTCAACTCAAACCATTTCATTACTATTCACAAGCTATTTTATTATTATTATCTACAGATAATCTCATCTCATCTCATTATCCAAACCAGTAAATGATTCACTTAATTATTTTTTTTTAATTTTATATAAATTTGTTGTCAAGAACTTGAAAAAAAAGGATCCGAACGGAAATGCCCTGATAAGATTGACCAGACTAAGCCAAAACAGTTTGGTTCGGTTCAAAGCAATGTTTTGAATACCGTACCGGTCAAGGCACTGGAACGACATATTTCTGTACTGGTACCGTTTCGGGATAGCGTTTCGGGATAACGTTTCGGGATAGTCGATCTATAAATAAATTATATATATAAATATATATAAAAATTATATTATAAAATAATAGTCTATATATAAATAAATTATATACAAATATATATATATAAATTATAAATAGTCTAGTCTGAATTGAGAGTTAAAAATTAAGCTTGTAGTTTTCGGCCGGTACAGGCCGAAATTAAGGTACCGGCCGGTATTTTGGCCGGTACGGAACAGGTATAGTACCTGTACCGACCGGATGGCCGAAAAGAAAAATTTCGACCGTACCGGCCGGTACGGTACGAAATTTAAAACTTTGGTTCAAAGTCCTTATTGGTCTAGTTCGGTCAAACTTTTGGTGGACCAAAAAATTAAGTCCAGTCTAAAGTTCTCTTCCAAGACTGACCATACCAGACCGATTACACCCCTATTTACAAGATCCTAATTTCCAACATTAATATTATGTGTTAACGTTGTGTTTCGTATGCCCTTGAGTCAGGTTCAAGCAACTTAAGTCTTTAGATAGAGGGTGACCTTGGGGCCAGGGAGTCTTTGCTGCCAAAATTAGTATTGTATTTTGAAAGTTTGTAAATAATGAAAGAGTCTAGGGATCAAAGAGAGTTTCTTGTACCTGAAAGTTGCTATTTATACCGGAAGTCTGGGGGGACAGATCATGTCTGCCACCATGGAGTCTGTGTCCTTTTACTGTTCCTTTTGGCAGAATCCTTTAATGCAGAGTGCCTCTGCGATGGTGTTATTGATGTGGCGTGTAGCTCGGGTAGTGGTACCATTAATGCGGCGTGATTCCCAAATTTGCCTTACCATGCTTGTGTCCTTTGTGGTCCTTCGATGTCTCTTTGTCAAATGATCGAGGGTCCCCCTTACTTCCCGCTCGTTACGTGGACAAGTACTCAAGGCCTGGATGCTGTTCAAGGGATCTCCAGGATGACGAGTCCTATCCCCATGCAGTACGCTCCCTCATAGAAGTTGTGTCCAGGGGGTTTACCCGTGTGCCGGGTCGAAGAGTCTACTTTTTCTGGGCTAAGCCTTCGTTTTTTATTCCCTTAGTTGCCCTTCTTGGACCCACTAAGACAGAGGGGGAAAAACCCCTTACAGTTACTCCGCTAATTATCTTCGAACTAGTGCGGTAGAAATTCTTTTTAATCTTAAACCCGCCTTGATGTCATGGCCACTGTCCCTCTACTAACGTGTGCGCGACTTCGAACTTTGAGGTGGTTCCTTGTCGCTTGGCAACCCTGGTTCTGTTTCCCTTTTTGCCTTTGTTGGCACGTCTCCCGATAACTATGTTGGTATTTGATGGCGTCTTTTTAATTGTGTCAGTATTGAGGGCATCAGGTGGCTCTTTGCCTTCACGTCGCTTCATGATGTGTATTTTCCGGCATTCGAAGTGTCTACTACCTCTTCCTTCTGCCACGGGGCATGGGAGATTAACCGCTGCCTCCCTCCTTTATAAATGTGATTGGATTATGGTCTTGTCTCCTTTCTTTGCACTATAATCCTCTTACCCTCATATTCTCCTAACTTCCACTCCTTTTCCCTATACTTCTTTCTCCTTTCTCTGCTGCATTCTTTTCTTCGTCAATGGCCCCTGAGAAATCCACCCAACCTATGGCTTCCAGTGGGGGAGACACACCAGAGACTGGTGACGCCGAGCCGTCTTTCTTGGGCAGCACTTGGCTTTCAAACGTCCAATCGGCGACGCTGACATCTTTGGCCCTTACCTACCAGGTCCCAGAATCAGTGATCTTCTAGGTCCTGGTCCACATGAGGGTGCCATCAATGTCGAGGGTCACTCTTCCAGAGTTGTTTTTTTTCCTTCCATGTTTACATATTGCTTGAGGCTTTCTTTCCCTTGTCCCGTTTTTGATTTGTTGGATCGCCTCAGGTTGGCCTCGTCCTAGCTTCACCTGAAAGCTTGGAGGCCTTTGATTTGTTGCAGCATCCTCTAGCGGCTTGCCTTGTCACCAATGTTCAAGCTTTACACTTTGTTTTTATATTTATCTAAATTCCATACTCATTATGACAATCCCTCTAGAAGATCAGTTTTTCTTTCGACAAGTAGAGTCTCATGAGCTGAACATTTTTCGATGTGTGCTCTGGTATGGATGCAAGGACGTAAGAACATTGGGAGTCTTTTAATGATATATTGATGACTCAGTTCAAGGCTCCATATGAGAGGATATGTTGCTCACATCTGGTCTGGCTCATAGTACTTGTAGCTTGGCTCATGAATCCAATGACAAACAAATGATAAAAGAAATGAAAGAAAAGTAAAATGAAATGGATAATAGATGAGGCACTAAAAGCCGAGGATATAGTTTTCTAATGGATGAAAACCGGGTGATTGGTTCAAAGGAATAAGGTTTTATAAATAAATTAGTTATAAACAAAGCCTGTAATGAATTTAAAAGATGTGTGCGGCAGCCTGATGAAGTTTTCATGATTACTCGCATGCAACTTCTCAAGGTGGGGATAGCTTACGAGATCTAGAGATTTTGACCAATTTGTCAACAAGGTAGTTGCAAAGATGGATTGTTGCAATTTGTCTTGAATGATTAGCTCATAATCGACCGTTTCATCCCATTTCTACTTCTAAGATTGTAAAGATAATTACCTTTCAATTACCTCATTAGAAAAAGGATAATAATATCTTGAAATCAAAGACATCTCCACCTGGAGAAGTTACGTGCAAAGAATCATGAAACTTCATCTGCCTGCCTCACACATGTTTTGACCCACTATAGGTGTGGTTTATAGCTAATTTCCTTAGAAAATCAGATTCACTGCAAGAAATTACCTCATTTTCACCCACTAAATAAACAATATCCTTAGCTTTCTGTGCTTCATCCATTATCCCATCTCTTTTCATTATTTCTTCCATCTCACTTGCCACTTCATATCATTTGATTCATAAGCCAAATTATGGGCATTGACAGACTAGATATGATCAACGCATCATTCCCGTATGAAGCCTTCAATTGACTCATCAACATCTCCTTAAAAGACTCCCAATATTCTTGCATCCTTGCATCTATATTGGATGACACATTGAGATATTTTTTTCTCACAAATTTTACTTGTTAAAACAAAAACAAATTCTCTGGAGTGATTGTTTTAAAGAGTAGGGATTTGATTGAGACAAATATAAGAAATGAGTACAAAGCTCAAACATTGATGACATAATGTGTTAAAATTGAACAAATGCCTTAGACAAGCTCGGTGTACAAAAGTGCACGACTTTTGAGTTGATGGATGCTAGTATCAGAGACTATCTCAATAAACTTCCCGAGAGAAACTTTATTATTCAACTCGTAAATGCAATAAGAATTTACCATAGTCCCTTAGATACATGACAATTATGAGAATCCTTGCCAATGACACAAGAGGATACCCTCCAGGCTCCATCAGCCAATTTGTAGAGTATAGTGCTTGGAAATAAGTGTCCCAAGAGCTAGATAGTTAGGGCATATATAAAGGGAGACAAGGAAGACATGCCAGCCACCTACTCCATTAAATGTTGACCTTTTAATTGATGTTATTGAGCATGAAGCCTAAGACCAGAATTCACTCCTTGACTAGATCGAGTTGCTCGATATCCTTGATTACGCCCCTTCAGGATTACCTGGTGTATCCTCTTCTCGTCTTCCTCTATCACTTTGATGGAATCACTGAAGGTTAGAGATGAAGAGGCAGATGGAGAGAACCTCTAAAATAATGAATCAAGAAAGGAGTCAAGGAGTGAGTTAGTAATAGAGTCAAGAAAGCTTAGCTCCGGGAGCAAATCCAAGTCTTAGGTGCCAAATAACATCAATTGTGTAGACAACGTTTAACGGAGGAGGTGGCTGGTTGGCCTCCCTAGAAGATCTATACCCTAAATATCTAGCTCTTGGAACTCATTTTTCTGAGCATTATACCCTACAAATTGGCTGATTGAACCTAAAGGGTATCTTCTTGTGTCATTGGTGTAACATACGGGTCTAAATTTAGGGTTTAAAACTAGTATTTTACTTATTCATTTATTGGTATTTTAATTTCTTTATATTTATTTATTTATTTTAGATTTTTGTGATAACAGATAGATCGATTTAGTGATTCCTTTCCTTTTAAAAACTTCGAGTATTCTATCCACTTAGTCCCCATACTAGTTTCGGTTTCCAGAGTTTGAGCAACTCCAAGTCAAACCTTTCAAACTCTCTCAGAAACGGTATCCACGTGAGAATAGGTTCCTAAAGTTTAGGCAATTTCAAAATTCAACCAATCTCTCCACGTTGCTTCCTCCCATCGCCTATAAAAAGACCCTCAAGCCTCTGTGATTCACACAGTGTTATATCAAGAGAAACAACATTCCCGCTTAAACCTTACCTCTGCCCAACCATCGTCGTCCACCTCGGGACGTCGGAGCCCTACCCACGGCGCCAGAAAATGCCGGCCAACTCAACCCCGTTGAACCCACCCCCTCAGGTAAGCCCCTGACGCCGCACTCCACCTCCCTCCCTTTCGGTTGTTTGAGTTTCAAACCCATATCTCTCTAAACTCTCACTATTTCTCTCTCTCTCCCTCTCTTGGTGTCGCACCACCATAAGGACCCCCCAATCTCGTCGCCGGTCGCTTCTAGCCACCTGGAGCCGCCGACGCACTCTGCTCTCCCTCGGTGAGCATCGCGCAGCTCTCTCTCTCCCGTAAGCCTCTGTTTTTTATACGTCTGCTTCTTTTATTTTAATTTCTTTTCTTTCTTTTTTTTTTCTTTCTTTTCTTTCTTTCTTCTTGTTTTATTCCGTGTGCTCCAGTTCCCAAAAAGCCCTTTTAATTCGGTAATTCCATGCATGCCTTTTGACTGTGAGTATGTAATTCCCTGAGCCTCGACTTCTTGGGGCCTTAAGTCAGTCAGATAGTATTTTCTTTAAGTGGTTAATCTCTGGGTCGACAGAAACTGGTTTACAATTTTAAAGAAGGATAGTATATTTTCAGAAATACATTACCTTTACATGGGCTTTATCTAATTGAACAATTATCAGCATTTAGACACAAGTTTTATAAAAGATTTTTAAAGGATTTCAAAGCATTTGTTGGAGTCTATTAGTAGTTAAATTCCTTATACGTATTTAATTACGTAGAGTATTACGACACGTTTTGCTAGGAAGTTATTAACGTCTAGAATCTCGTTTAGGTAACGCGCTACAAGTTAGAAATCAGGAAGTAGCGCTAAGAGGTAAATAGTATGATCATATTAATAAATGCGTATTGTGAATATTATTATTATGCATAAAAAAATGTGATGTGCTTATGATTGTTAACTACGCTACACTAAGAGGCAAGTCAAGGTTAGTTTACTTTTCGATCTTGATGAAATATGAGATTATACTTGAGTGAATGAATTTATTGTTGATTGATTTAATGTTACTAAATTCACATGAAAGACATGAAATGTTGAAGTAGTAGTTCAAAGTCAAGTATGCCATGTAATAGTCAGATTATGCAAGCCATGTCCATGAAATGCTTAGATTATATATATGCCATGTTTGTGTAATACTTAAACCATGTATGCCATGTTCAAGTAATACCTGGATCATGTATGCCTTGGAACGTCTTAAAACATTCATAGCATGTTATGTAATATCACGTTATACTATGCCATGCTAAATCATACAAGAGTATGCCAAGCTAAATCATACGAGAATATGTCATATACAAAGATATGCCATGCTAAATCATACAAGAATATGTCATGTACAAGAATATGCCATGCCATGTCATGTTACGCTATACCATGTACAAGATTATGCCATGTTAGAGATGTTCATGAAGCAAATCCCATGCATTAAGAAAGATAAGAAATGTAACGGTACCACGGACTCAAGCGTGGTTAACCACAAGTTTAGTGAAACACGGACTCAAGCGTGTTTCACTTCATGATATGCAAGTTTAGTGAAACACGGACTTAAGCGTGTTTCACTCCATGTTATGCAAGTTAAGTGAAACACGGACTCAAGCGTGTTTCACTCCATGTTATGCAAGTAAGTGAAACACGGACTCAAGCGTGTTTCACTCCATGTTATGCAAGTTAAGTGAAACACGGACTCAAGCGTGTTTCACTCCAGGTTATGCAGGTTAAGTGAAACACGGACTCAAGCGTGTTTCACTCCATGTGATGCAAGTTAAGTGACACACGGACTCAAGCGTGTTTCACTCCATGTTAATATAAGATAACTAGGACGTTATGCATTCACAATGACATGTTTTGATTATATATGCTTCCGCTTATGTTAATAATGAAAAAGTGTGCCATGTAAATCTGTGATGATATATGTATGTAAAGTTTTCCAGAAGATCATGTTACGTATTTGATTGAAATCGATGAAGTTGTATGCACGTTCGTAAGGGTATCCTAGAGATGAATTGTATGTTAGGCAAGGACTATATTTTACGATACGATGTACTACTTACTGAGTATTCAACTCATTATTTTTGTGTGTTTCTTGTTTCTTCCATGTTTGATTCTCGCAGATGATGTCTATGATGATGAAGAGCGGAATGGCCAGGAGTAGATCTAGTACCAAGACTTAGGAATGAATAAGTGATTTTATCACCAGAATTAGATTTCTTTTATGTCATGCATAGGATTAGTTATGTTTCTTTATATTTCGTTCAGTTTCCAAAACAATCATGTTCAGTTCAGTTTTAACGTTTTGATGAATTTCAATAAATGAGGTAATTCAGGATATGAATCTCTTTACCGGACATTATGTTTTAAATGTTGGTAATATCTCTATCCTACGGGAATGAGGTGTTACAATTGGCCATGATTATTGTGAAGGTCATGTATCTATGGAAATATAACAAAGTTTCTCCTAGGAAATTGATTGAGATAGCCTCTGATACTAGCATCCATCAAGTCCAAAGTCGTTCACATTTCTACATCGAGCTTGTCCAAGACATTCTCCCGATTTTCATACATTATGTCATCAATGTTTTAGCTTTGCACTCATTTTTTTATATTTGTCTCACTCAAATCCCTACTCATTAAAAGAGACTCCAGAGATTTTTTTTTTTTTTGACGAGTAAAGCTTATCAACCAAAAAAATCCTGATGTGTTGTCCAATATAGATATAGGGATGCAAGAATATTGAGAGTCTTTTCAGGAGATGTTGATGAATCAATTGAAGGCTATATGGGAAAGTTGCGATAATCATTTCTTGTAACTTTGCTTATGAAGCAAATGATAATGGAGTGGCAAGTGAAATGGAAGAAATAGTGAAGAGTGAGGATAATGATGGAGCACAGAAAGTCGGAGATATCGTTTATCTAATTGGTAAAAATGAGGTGATTGCTTCCTAGGAATTTGATTTTTGAAGAAATTAGCTATAAACCACACCTATTATGGGTTAAAAGGATGTGTGAGGAAGGTGGATAAATTTTATAATTCATTCCATGTGACTTCTCAATCATGAAAGGTAATTGAAAGGTAAGATCTTTGCAATTTTGGAAGTAGAAAGTGGATGAAGCAGTCGATTATGAGCTGATCATTCAAGACAAATTACAACGATCATTCTTTTCAACTACCATATTAATGAATTGATCAAAATCCCTAGATCTCGTAAGTCATCCCCACCTTGAGAAGTCACAAGCAAGGAATCATGAAAACTTCATCAACCTGCCGCACACATCTTTTTAATCCATTACATACATGTTTTATAGCTAATTTCTTTAAAAGACCAAGTTCCTTAAAAGCAATAATATGACTTTCACCAATTAGATAAATTATATAATCGACTTTTAGTGCCTCATCCAGTATCCCTTTCATTTTACTATTTCTTTAATTTATTTTATCACCTATTTCTTATAGGATTCATAAGCCAAACAATGAATGTTAAGAGTCAAACCATACATGATTAACACATCCTCTCTATGGAGCCTTCAATTGACTCATCAATATATCCTTAAAAGACTCACAATGTTCTTGCGTTCTTGGTGGATGCTAGTATGAGAGGTTATCTCAACCAATTTCCTGGAGAAACTTTGTTATTCAGCTCGTAAATGTACTTCTTGCTGCAACCATAGTGCTCAATATATAGATACATGAAAGTTACGTGAATAATCTCAAATGACCCAAGAGACAAATAGTTAGATGATGATCAAGTTATATATTTCTTCCAAATAATGAATATGACAAGAACAAGAGGATATTGACTAAAAATAAATCTATATCAAGTTTTAAGCAATCACCTCATTTCACCTAGAATGAAATTAACTTATTATAGAAGTTTCACTTGTATCTTGATGATCAACGTGTTAGGTAAATTACTTTGAAAGCAGTATATTTTGACTTGTAAAAAAACTATAATATATATGATGATCTCTTTTGATCCAAAGGAAGTAATTATGTCTTAGCTAGGCTACAATATTACTGAGTAGACCATCTTCAACGGATTAGCTAAAAGTTAAATCCATTATATATTTAGCTATTAGACAACAAAAACCGACTGCAATGAATTAGCTAAAGCCAAAAAAATTGGACTTTAGCTACAATAACTTCCAAAATAAATTACAAACTTGATGGCTACTTACATAGATCAAATTTATATTTTATTATTGTTTCTCTTTCTTCTTTTCATCACAATTGGCTTCAAGCAAGTGCTTTTTATGAAAGAATTTGTATATGAATGTTTTCCTTTCCTTTTTATGATGTCCTTTTTATTTACTCCATATGGTGGCATTGGTATGGATCGATAACTATAAGTAATAAATATAAGATGCTATATTTCTAAGTTTTTAATAATGCACGGCTTCATGTGTCTAGATAAAATTAAATAAATTAAATATGATAAAATTAAATAAATTAATAATTAAAAAAATATATGTTTAAATTAATATTATTTTATTACTATATAATGAATAAATAGATAATCCAATGTGGAGATTTGATGTGAATGAAATAATTAAAGCTAAATTCATCTCATATTATTTTATTATTATATAATGAAAAAATAGTTATTTCAATGTGGGACTTAATGTGAATGGAACAGTTATAGTCAAATTCATCTCACATTAGCTAAAAGTGTCCTTTAACTTTGGCTAATCCATTGAGAGTGCTTATAGTGAAGCCTATATTTGATCAACAATACTTTTATTCTTTTTGGAGATGATCAGCTAGCATTATTCAATAATGATTTGAAATAATATCCAAAAAATTAAAATGATATAATATATATCTTGCACAGATTGAAATTGAAAATGTACGTAAGGTAAGGTGGAAAACATACGTATATCATGGTACGCAGTATTTCTTCTTCTCCTCCTTTTTTATTTTTTATTTTTGTGGAAAACTCAATCAAGATAATATCTGTTTATGTAGTAATTTAATTACCACAACCTATAATTTTGGCAAACTAATCATATCCATTCGAAATTCACCACCAGCTAGCTAGCACGCACACTTGGGAAACATGGTAGACATATCAGTACTTTTTCACTTTTGTGGAACTCACTTCCACGATATGTTGGATATGTTAAAAAATAGGCTTGCAAATAGGTTTTTTTTTTTTTTTTTTTTTTAATCTTGTCATGAATAACTCAACGAAGATATTAGAACCATATATATGTATGTATGTATGAGTGCCTAAAAGCCGTTTGCCAGAGTAACTTATAAATCCTTTAGAATAATGTGCTTAAAATTAAGGACCCAATTTGTATTATTACCCAAACTGGAACTTACTGTTGTCATACATAATTGTGTCCTGCTGCATTTGAATGATCACGTATTATTGGTTCAGGCTAGCCGGCCTTGCTTGCTGAATTTGATTATAAATGACAAACTGGATAAAATATGCAATAGAGTCCTTTTAATCTTAAATATTCTGCTCATAAAAAGATTCGCTTTATTAATTTCTCATTATTTTTTGAATAATTCTTCTCATCAGCTATTATTCATTGTACATACCCCACACCCTATAAAAAAAATAAAGAAAAAATTAACAGGTGTGGAGTTTGAAAATGAATAGTGACTAATACATATCAAAACTTTTATTTTTTTTGCCATATGATAATTTTGATAAGCAAATTTTAGGTAAGTCAACCACTTCTAGAAAGATCCAAACAAAGTTGATCATAAAGTATTTGGTTATCATTTTAATTGCTTCATGATGCTAGCTTGTAGTGATCTCCACCAAATTAAGGTATTGGAAACCTGGAAGATCCATCTCAGATGCTTTTAGGCTTCGTTTGGCACATGGACTCGTCTCAAGTACTCATTTGAGTTGAGTTCGAATTTAAGTATAGCTTAACATCTAAACACATAACTAACAAATCATTAAATATCACTCAACTCAAGACATCTTTACATGTGAGATCCAAAATCTTTTTCAACTCAACACCTCTTTATGTGCGAGATCTATAAGTACCTTTTTTAACTTTCCATAAATACATTTAAATTTATCTTAACATCTAAACTCATCTTAAGTGGCCCCACAAAGCTCACTCCATAATCTCAATTCGTTACTATTTATAAAAAATTCAACTCATCTCATCTCAATTCATTTTGCTTTTCTATTAAATTAAAATTATTATGAAAGTTAATTTTAAAGCTTTTGTGGACTAAATGATAATAAAAATAATAGAACTTTTGTCCTAATTAGTAATCATTGGGAAAGCAGGATATTCCCAAGGTACTAAAAAGTAATTCCCATTTATAATTGTTTGAACGTTGGAATATTCTCAAGAGAGTTGCACATACATTTTTGGGACTAAATTAATATAAGTTTTCCTTTGTTTTTTTGTTTTTTTTTTTTTTATTTCTTCCACCAAACTTTCATTTGTCGCAGGTGCCAATTAAGTGAATTATCCAAGTTGTCTAGAGAGTACTTATAGATTGATTTTTGAACGTTATAGCGCTATAACGTTCAAAAATCATATAATTTTCAAGTGGGTTAATGGTGTAATATTAACGCATTATGTAAATCTAGATCGGCAAATCAATGTGGCTGTTCTTGAATCTTTAATATTTTATTAATAGTTTGATTAGATAAAGTTGCCTAGCTTGTTTCAACCTCTGATGATCTAATATTCTATGCAAAGAGTTGTACTCTACATGTACAGGCAAAATCACAGAGAAAAACGGATTCCAGTTCACTGCTCGACATGACCTGATGATAACACATATAATCAACTTTGCGAGAATGAACATGATTATCAACAGACCAATTTATCCAAACAATCATAAAACTCTTTAATGCTCTTAATTTGATTCACATTTCACACACAAATATGAAACTGCTGATCTGGAAAAAAATATACGGCCAAAATCATGGATCATGAAGTCATGGATAATGCCATTATATGCGATTTTGACTGAAATTTCTATCTTGTGAATGAAGTGGAAGGAAAGTGCCGGCAGTCTTTGAGCTGATCATTGTTTGCTAGCTATCCATGATTTGGCTTTTGTAAAGCTAGCACTTCATGTACGGCCTTGAAAAAGTTCGA
The DNA here is from genome assembly GCF_004785595.1 of Juglans microcarpa x Juglans regia. NCBI lineage: Eukaryota > Viridiplantae > Streptophyta > Magnoliopsida > Fagales > Juglandaceae > Juglans > Juglans microcarpa x Juglans regia. The sequence goes on along the minus strand of NC_054595.1, from coordinate 18,865,048 downwards.
TCTAATTAATAATATTCAGATCACCCCACAACCTTTCATCATTATATATATTATAGAAAGAAATACTTAAATATTGCTGCCGTATATATAGAATGGTGTAATCTTGAGCAAAGCCCTGTCGTCATCCATGTAGTACAGTTTCCTGAAGTTGAATTATGTGAGTTTCTCACTATTTTTTACTACTATTTAATATTATCTTTATTTTTTTACCACTTTTTCAATATTATTAACAGATCATCTGAGATCACCCCAGTATTATCCTAACATACATAGCCTTAGTTTCCGTTTAGATGCTGAGGTGATCTCAGATGATCTGAATTGATTTGTAAATAGTAATATTTTGTAGGTCCTATTGATATGTGCTTGAATGTAAATAGATAGGTTGAGATATATGTTTGAATGTATGAAGTAGGTTGATATGAATTTAATTTTTTTATGGAAAGTTGGAAAAAATAGTAATTCTCATCAATGATTGGTTTGAGATGGGTTGAGTCGATTTCAACAACCAAACATAGCTTAGGCCCCCTTTTGGTTTCACATATGGTTTCAATCCATCTCAACATCCGAACATCATTCAAATACAAACACTTTTCAATTTTAAATTTTTAAATTTTTTATCTAATCATCATGAACAGTGAATTCATCATCAACATTTCGAATACATTGCGTTTTATTTCAGTTGTGAAACAAAAATCGCTGCAAATAAAGACTAATTCTGGCATTTTTTTTTTTGCGGTGATCTTAAAATCGCTGGAAAATGTATGTTTTCTTGTAGTGTTATTAATTATTACAATTTTCTCAAACTTCTAAATAAAACACAAAAACAATTCAAAATTTTCAAATCTCAAAATAAAAATAAATTAAAAAATTATATTATAACAATATTTAACTTTATAATATTTTTATTCAATTTTTTCTCTCTATCCTTTTTCAAAATCTCGTAAAATATTTTCAAATCATTTAACTACTATTTACAAACTATCTCATTATTATTCATAAATTTTTCATCTCATTTTGTTTTATTTATGTAACCAAACAAGACTTTAGTCTACAGTATGAAATAATAATCTATATGACTATTAAGTGTTCTCCAATGGATTGAGCCGAGGTTGATGCTGACCTGGTCGGCATAGCCAATTAACGTACCATATTGGAAAGACAAAAGTTACATGATGTGAATTATGATTATTAAGTTCATATAATATATATGAGAAATTCTAAAAGGAAGTCTTATGCTATACATTTTTATCTAATCAAACATTTGATTTGTTATTTTTATCTTTTTATCTTAATATTTAAATACGCGTGTTTAAACAAAATGACTAAAAAGATAAATCACATATTGGCCGTTAGGTGGATGTATGTAGTGTAAAACTTTCGTGTAACATTTCTCAGTATATATATATATATGTGCATTTATTTTATATGTTTATGTAATTGTGTCTAGATACAAAGTGGCCTGCTTTATGATCCGTAAGGACCAGTAGTACTACTCCTAGTATATATGTTGGTCAAGAAACAAGCCGTGGTTTGCTAGAAATGGAGGATATTAATATGGCTGCTGGTGCTTCAAATGCTCATGATGATGATGATGATGATCATGATAATTACATCAGGGAGCAAGAGCGATTGTTGCCAATAGCAAACGTTGGCCGGATCATGAAGCAAATATTGCCACCAAATACAAAAATCTCGAAGGAAGCCAAGGAGACGATGCAAGACTGTGTGTCGGAATTCATTAGCTTTGTCACCTGTGAGGCATCGGAGAAGTGCCGGAAGGAAAGGCGAAAGACTGTGAACGGCGACGATGTCTGCTGGGCACTGGAAACCCTTGGTTTCGATGAATATGCCGGGCCAATGAAAAGGTATTTACACAGATATAGGGAACACGATCAAGCAGATCATAGAGCTAATCAAGAAAAGGGTTAGGAACACTGATCAAAGAGAAGCAGCATGCATGAACCATTTTCACTTAGAGGCCGCACCCAAATAAGAAATATTTAAGCTGTAGCGGCCTCTGAGTCCTAGAGATTATAAGGGAAGGCTTTAACGGAGATTCAAAGACAGTACTAGCATCATGATTTCTATTTTCAAACCTATTTTTGATTTATTATATGATCAAGAAGATCATTATAGGTCATCCGCCCTTCATATGCTGCGTACTTTTATTGGTGCATGGAGATTGTTTTATTTTTCGTGCAAATTTATTTTTCTTTTTCTTTTTTTGCCTTTGCTTTAAGACATGATTCCTTGTCATCCCCATCTTATTTTCATCCGAAACCTCAAAACCCACGGGAATAGATTCCTTTCTGTTTGCCGAATGGGAATATTGACATAGTTATCTTGATTATGTTGATCTGTACAAAAGGGTTAATAGTGATAGTGAAGCATTGGTCTAGATCTTCTAGCTAGCTGGCACCCCCAACACAACAGGACGGATCGATCAAGCACAAAAAGGTTGAGTAAATTTTCTAGATCTCCATGATCCTGTCAACATTTGATCTGAGAAACCTATATATATAGGAGTTTTGCCCAACACTTTGTCTGTCTTGCATCCTGAGTAGTACTGCTCTTTTGGTATATACAGTACCGGCCATTTTTCAAGTCCTCATAACATGAGTAGTTACTAATTAGCAATGCAGTGTTTGTTCTCCTTAATTTTGGGTGAAGAACCTAGCTAGCTATCTCAAGCTGGCCTTGCTACCTCCGGCACTAAACTTATTCATCATGTAGATCAGATGTTGACCAGAGATATAATATTAAGCTGATTTCCAAGATCTAGGGTTTTTTTCTTTCTTTCTTTCAAGTTTTTAAGCTTAATTTGTGAGTATTAATTTTGGGGACCACAATTCAGAGGCCAAAACACGACCACTGCACGACAAATGAAAACTCGATAAACAAATAATATTGGGCTTGCTGTTTGACATTCATTGTATCAGGTCATGTTCTTCCTAAACATGAAAAATGGGGCTAGCTTCATCGAGTAGTGCTAGCTCCGGTCCATCCACATTCCAACTCGGGAATCCTTTTGTTTGTTGTGATCATTGTTTTCAGGTTTAATTCCCTCGGAGTTTGGACAAAGTCGGGATTGGATTGAGACCGTTTCAATGACAAAGGCACGCGTCTCATTTATTTGTTGAGATAGAAAGAGATGAGATGACAAATTTATAAATAATAATAAAATAATTTATAAATAATAGAAAAATAATTTGAGTTAAGATGTTAATTTATAGAGTTTTAGAAAATGTGAGATAAAAAGTTAAATACAAATATTATAAAATTAAAATATTATTAGAATATTATTTTTTAATATTATTTTTGTTTTGAGATTTGAAAAAATTGAATTATTTTTTATGTTTTATCTTAGGCCCCGTTTGCAACTTAGATTGTTGAGTCTAAAATCTAAACACTCAACTCTCAAATCACTAAACCTATCTCAACTTAAAACCTTTTTACACGTAAGACTTTCAACTCAACACCTCTTTACACATGGAATCCACAACCTTTTTGAACTTCCCATAAATATATTTAAACTCATATTAGCATCCAAACACTTCTAAACTCATCTTAGGTGGGCCCCACAAAATTCACTTCATCATCTCAACTCACTATTATCATAAAAAAACTCAATTTATCTTAACTCAGTTCAACATCTAAACGAGACTTAAAAGTTTGAGAAAGTTGTAATGATTAGGAAATAATTAAATAAAAAAAGTTGAAGATTTGAAATTAAAAAATGTGTTTGAGTGATGTTTGGATCGTTCACACGACCCTGAAATTATAGCATTCCTACACACTATTAACCATGTATTCTCCGATATTAATAAATTTTGGATCGGGGTCCTTTTCTTCTTTGAAAGATGAGGTGTTTTCTTTGTCGTGGCAAAGGATTGTCTCTTGGGCATTTAGTCAGAAGAGGTTACTATGGAGGAAGAGTTGGCTAGACTATAGGAAGGTATAGATTCATCAGTCCTAGACAAAGCTGGGAGAAAAGGGAGGTGCTGTCTTCTTGCTATGATCATTGCAGAAAAAAGTTGTTAATAGAGAGGCTTTCAAAAACTCCATGTCAAGAATATGGAGGTATGGAGGTTCACTGCATTTCAAAGAACTTTGCGAGAATAGATTTTTGATAGAGTTTCAAAATGAGGCAGAGAGAGAGAGAGTGATCACAGGGAGGTCATGGTCCTTTGATCAATGGCTTGTTTGTCTCCAAGAGTTTGAAAGTCATATCCCGCCAAATGACATCCTTTTTTTGAAGGAAGTTTTCTGGATCCAAGTCCATAACATGCCATTGGTAAATATGACTCAAGAAGTAGGACTCCAACTAGGTGCAAGTGTTGGTAGAGTTCTGGAGATTGATGCAGATTGTAAAGGCATTGGGTGGGGGAAGTTCTTGAGGATGAGAGTAGAAATTGATATTACAAAAGCTCTGGTTCGATGTAAGTTTTTTACCATGGAAGGAAAACAAGTGTGGGTTCATTTTAAGTATGAAAGACTTCCCAATTTCTGTCTTTAGTGTGGTGTGATCAAGCATACCAAAAAGTTTTGTCCCATGTTAAGTAATGGTAAGAAATCTGAAGGAGCCAAATCACAATATGATGCTTGGTTATGTGCACTTCTAGAAAAAGTCAATGGTAGTGAGGCAAAGAAGTATGGTGGTGATTTGGCACAACCACCAGACAACGAGAGGCAGTCATAGCACTCAGGCGAGAAGGACAGGGAAGAGAATGGAAAAGGCAAGTCAGATAATCAGGCAGAAAATAAGGAAGGAGGGAAGTTACCGCTATTAAGGAAAGTCATACTTTCAAAAGGAAACCAGAGGAGCGTAGGCTTAACTCAAGCCAAATGGTGATGGAAATAAGAAAAGATATGTCTAGGCCTAGCACTAATTCCTTTGATCATGGAAGTACAGTAGATCTGGAGAGTTAGACAAATCAGGGTGATTCTGTTACGAAGAAGGGAGATTCTATAGAAGATATGGTATATGTTGTCCTTCAGCACATGCAGAGTACAACGGTCACCTCTAAACAAGAAGCATCTCTCGAGTCTCAAGTAAGCTCTTTGAATGGCATTTTATCTGATCAAATTTAGGCTTTAGCAAAATCCAAAAAAATTGCTAGCTGGAAGAGAGGAGCTAGAGACAGGTTTTCCTTTGATCACACAAATGACAGTCCAAAATCTAGAGTACAATAGTGGGAGTAAAAGGGATAAAACAACATCTATTGATATAAATCCTATTGAGAGTAGACTAAAAAAACCAAAGACTGAGCCTTTATCAAATGAAGGTTTTAGTTGAGGCGAGTTGGTGGAGGTTGCTTTGCAACTCCACCAACAACCATGAATTGTTTAAGTTAGAATTGATGAAGGTTTGGGAACTCTCGGACAGTGAGAGAACTCCACCTATGGGTAAAGAATAAGTTTCCAATGTAATTTTTCTTCCTCATAGAAACAAAGTGTAAAAGAAATAAGGTTGAAAAAATAAAATAGTTGCTGAATCATGAGAATAGTTTTGTCGTGGACAGTAGAAGTCTGAGTGGCTTTTCTGTGGAGGGATAATGTTGATGCTTAGTTGGAGTCTTATAATAAAAACTATATTTCCCTAAGAGTGCATAACTCTAGTAAAGGGAAGGACTGGATATTGACAGGATTCTATAGTAATCCTGAGGCTACTAGAAGTCTGAAAGTTGGCTCTTGCTCAAAGCTATTAAACCTAGGGTAGAGGTTGCTTGGTTGTGTGTGGGGGACTAATGAGATTTTGAACTATAGTGAGAAGGTTGGGGAAGTGGTAAGACCCTCTAAGCAAATGGAGGAGTTCAGTTGACAATGGAATTTGGTGCAATAATAGGCATAGTAAAACATTCACCAAAGAAAGACTAGACAAAGCTTTTGAAAACTCTCAATGGCATGATACTTACTCAAACACTGTTGTCTCTTTCCTTCAAGCTCAAAGCTCATATCATAGCCCACTTCTCATCTCGATGGATAACAATTGGAGTGTATACAATATAAGCGATAAACCTTTCAGATATGAAGTATGCTGAGCACAAAGAGAAAATTGCCATTAGATAATTGAGAGTGAATGGAACAAACCCAGGCTGGCAGACAATAAAATCAGGTGCATGTTAGAAGGGTTGAAAAGATGTCAAGGAAAGCTGATGTTATGGAGCAAACATATTTATGGCAGTACAAAGAAAGCAGTAAGCTCCAAACTTAGCTAGATTTCAAAAATTCAGTAGCAGAATAAAGGAGACTTAAATGACAAGATAAAAACTCTGTAGAAGGAAGTTGATAAATTATAGATGAGGCGAACCTTAAATGGAAACAAACCTTTCATTGCATAGGAAATGGAGGAGGAAATATTTCAGATGAATGCTCTTAACTATCCTGGCCCAGATGGCTTCCCAACAACATTTTATCAGCAGCACTATAGCATAGTAGGCAAAGAGGTTAGTGATATTGTTTTATATGTTTTAAACTCAACTGGCTTGGTGAATGAAGTTAATGATACCTATATTGCTCTTGTTCCAAAGAAGAAGTCTCCTGTCAAAGTCTTCAACTTTAGACTAATCTCTCTTTGTAATGTCAATTATAAACTGATTTCAAAGATTTTAGCAAATAGATTGAATAAAGTGTTGCTTAGTATTATTTCCAAAACCTAGTCAACTTTTGTACCAGGCAGACTTATATAAGATAATATCATTGTACCCTTAAAGCTAGACATGAGCAAGGCCTATGATCGAATTGAATGGAGTTTTCTCAAATCTATGATGTGCAAGCTGGGCTTTAAGTAAAGATGGATTGATATGGTTATGAAGTGTGTAGAATCTATCTCTTATGCTATCTTGATAAATGGGATTCCACAATGCCCTTTCAAGCCATCTAGGAGTATTAGGCAAGGTGATCATCTATCACCTTACCTTTTTATTATATGTGCAGAAGTTTTGAGCTCATTACTTAGGAAGGCAGAAAAAGATGGACTCATTACTGGAGTGCCTATTACTAGAGGCAAGATTCTTATTAGTCAGCTCTTCTTTGCTGATGACAACTTGTTGTTTTGCAAAACTAATTCGATTGAATGGAGTAGATTGATAAGTATCTTTACCATCTATGAAAAGGCTTATGGGCAGAGATTGAATATGAAGAAGACTTCAATTCAGTTAAGTAAGAATTATCCTCAAGAAGTGCAAGACAATATATGGAGCATAGCTAGAATCAAATCAACATTGCCTTATGAAACATACCTTGGTTTGCTTGCTTTGGTTGGAAGATCTCGAGCAAAATCTTTTAGCAATATACTAGACAGAGTCAGGCTAAGGCTTAGCAGTATCAAAGTAAAAACTCTATCACAAGTTGGAAAGGAAATATATCTCAAGGCTGTTGTGCAAGCTCTCCCTACTTACAGCATGAGTGTATTCAATCTCCAAAGTAGTCTTCTTAGAAGTATCAACAGAGTTATGCAAAACTTTTGGTGGGGACAACAAGATAATGAAAATAAGATACATTGGGTTGCATGGAAAACAATGGGAAAGCCAAATCAGCAAGAGGTATGGGGTTTAGAGACTTGAAGAGCTTCAACATTACTATGCTTGCTAAACAAGGTTGGAGATTAATTCACAACCCTTCCTCTTTAGTAGCTCAAGTCTTCAAAGCCAAGCACTTTAAGGAGGTCTTTTTCTTTCAAGCGAAATTGGGAAGTAAACCTTTATTTATTTGGAGAAGTATTGTTGCAGCTAGTCCTTTAATATAAGAAGGTACTATATGGAGGATAGGAACAGGAGACCAAGTAAGCATTTGGCAGGATAAATGGATTCCCAAGTCAACAACCTCTAAATTCCGAAGCCCTATTCAGATACTTGAGAGTAGTGCCAAGGTGGAAGAGCTTATTGATTTTGACACTAGAACTTGGAAAACTGGCTTGATTGAAGATATTTTTTTGAACAAGGAAGCTGACTTGATAGTGCAAATCCCTTAAGTCTTTCTCACAGTTCTGATAAGCTTATTTGGAAAGACTCATCAAATGGTCAATTTACAGTCAAGATTGCTTACCACCTACAAAAGGATTTACAGATGGCTTCTAAGGGTCAGCCTTCCTTCAGTTATAGAAACCAAAAAGTATGGCAACAGATTTGGAAGTCGCAAGTCCCACTAGCAGATAAAGTACTTCTGTGGAGAGCTTGTCTTGAAGCTCTTCCTACTCAGGCTAACCTATTCAAGAAGAAAGTGGTGGAGCAATCCAAATGTCCTATCTGTATGGAGGAACTAGGTGGCTCATGTAATATGGAATTGTGTAGCAATAAGAGATATTTAGGGACAATGCTCAAAGACAATTCAGAAGAGTCACTTCCCTATTGGCAGGTTTGTAGAGATAATGGAGGAAATATTTTCAACATTTGGGTGTGAAGAGATCAAGGAAATGTCAGTTATGGCAAGGAAAATCTGGCAGAAGAGGAATGTGTTTATTTTTAATGCAGAAGTTTCTCATCCCAATTTTGTAGTGAAGTCATCTCAGGACTTGTTGCAGAGCTGAAACGAGTTAAAAGACAAGCTTCCTAGAGGCAATGTCTCAATTAGTAGCATAGTGAATAGCTGGGATCCTCCCTCTACGAATGTTTATAAAAGAAATTGGGATACTGCAATGAATAAGGCTCAATGCAAGATTGGTATAGGCATCATTGCTCAAGACTAGGAAGGCAAGGTGATTGCTACTTTGAGGATGAACAAGCAGTTTTTTCCAGGGGTAGTGATAGGGTTATTATCCTATTACTACCCATCTACTACCAAAAGACATTTTAAGTTTTTTTATTTTTTTATCATTTTCTTTTAAATATTTTTTAACATCCTTAATCACTAAGAAAAAATTAAAAAAATATATAACTTTACTAATACACACTTCCTTAATCATTAAGTAAAATTAAAAAATTAAAAAATTAAAAAAAAATCAAATACAAAAAGAGTAGTAAATGGATAGTAGTAGGGTAGTAACCCTATCATTATTCTTTTTCCAAACCCTACCTGAATCTTTTGGGGTTCTTCAAGCAACAATTTTTTGAGTTGGGATTAAGAGATGTGGTGCTAGAGGATGAATCTCTTCAAGTTGTAAAGGCTTTGACTACTACTGAGGATTCTTGGACCAGTGCTGGGATGTTTGTGAATGAAGCCAAGGAGAAACTAAAGTGCTATCACCAATGGAAAGTATACCATGTTAATAGAGATCCAAATGTAGTGGCCCATGTTTTTGCTAAGAATTCGTTTAGTGTTTCAGATGTGATTATTGATATGGAGGAATTTCCTTCATGTATTTCTTTCTTGCTTTAAAGGAATGATCAATAAAATTAACTTTTCGTTCAAAAATAAATAAATATTATATTTATATATAATTTTCAAAATATCAAACTTTACCTACATATTTAAAGTCACATCATCAATTATCCCACTATATTATAATTAAAGGGTCACAATAATTAGTGTTCTAAGATCCATTTTCCAATTCCCATTAATTTGTGTTATTATTAAATGAAAGTTAGATAATAAACCATTAATTTGTGCTTATAAAATAAAAATTATATAAAATCGAACTACTAAGATATCTAATTATAATTATTAAATAAAAATAAGATATCTAATTAAGATGCTAGTTATTGTTTAAAATTAGTAGTGTCTTAATTTTACAAATGCGAATATAATATATATATATATATATTCTCTTTATCTCTATTTTCACCCAAGTACTGTTTGTGAGATTTTTTATTACTAGTATAGAAATTAAAGAGAGTAAGGAGATAGAAGATCAAATTAGTATAGACCATCGTACGAGATACTTTTTAATGGTAGATTTGGATAATGAGATGATAATTTTTAGTTTTAAATGAAAGTTTAAAATATTATTTTTAAATATTATTATTATTTTAGGATTTGAAAATTTTGAATTGGAATTTGAAAAACTTGAATTGTATATTATATTTTATATGAGAATTTAAAAAAATTATAGTGATGAGATGAAATAAAATGAAAAATATTAGTCTTACTTGTCAGCTTAATTGACACCAAGCATATATCTAAATTTTTTTTACATAAAAGTCTTACATTATATATTTTTATTATTTAATAAAAATAATAAATCGCGTATTAATTAGGCGAAAGTGTATAACGAATTCTTTGCAGCATTTGTTGCATGCCTTCGACCTGAATTTTGGGTTTCTCCCCGTGACATCCAGCTAGTTGCTTGCTAGGCCTATAGTTGCATTTCCTACCCTGCCCTTGACAAAAGATGTCATGCCAGGTCATAATTTTTTGGGATTAATTTACAATTCAGATTCGAGGTTATGATATCTTGTATCAAGATGTACGTTCATGTGCATTTATCAATTTTAAAATATGATAAAATATAACAAAGATATATTGACATGTGAAGTACACTTTTTTTTTTTTTTTTTTTAAATGTAGACATGTGAAGTACAGTAGATCATAGATGGCCAGGTAAAAAAATAGTGACTATATACTTAACAATATATTGATTAGTACTCAAGATTCCAACAATGTGTTTGTGCTTTTTGTTTTTATTTTTAATGAGCAAGATAATCACTTTTAAATACTCCAAGACATGACATCGATAGGTGTATTCTATTGATGTGATTGGTCAAAATAATTATTTAATATTAAAAAAAGTGATGCAGTCAATCACATCAGTAAAGTGTTCAAAAAATACATAAAAGTGACTGTATATAAAATTTTTGTATAGAAAAACTCTAAAAAAAGATAAATGATATTTACAATCTTAGAGTATGCAAGTTTTACGTATTCCATTTAAAAAATTGAATAAATTTGAGACTTATATGAAAAAAATTTATTTTTAATAATAGATCTCTCCTTTTTTTTTTTTTTTTTTTTTTCAAAATGTAAAAATTACATACTCTAAAATATCTAGCATCACCCAAGAAAGAATAGATTTAAAGAGGGATATTCCGGGCGGTAGTGCATCTAATGATTTTACTGAATGCGGCCTATCCAAATCGCTTGTTCATTAAGGAATTAACAATTAGGTGGAAATAGATTGTTAAGCTTCCTTATGCTCTACGGCCTACGCACGTTAGCTTTTTTTTAATAAAATGTTTTATGTGAAGTAGTTTTTACATATTTTTTTATATATTTTATTAATGTGATTAACTGCATCCTTTTTATTATATAAAATAATTATTTTAACTAATCATATTAGTATAATGTATAAAAAATATGCAAAAATGATTATAAAAACTCATTTTTAGTTGTATCTGAAAATCATGTAATAAAAAATCAATTTATTTTTGAAGAATCGTCTTAACTATAAATGTAGTTGAGAAATGCTAAATCGTCCATTATTCTGATCCTTCATTTTGACTATTTATTTTATTATTTTTTTTAATAATTAAGAAAGTAATTAATAACGAATTTATATATCTTTTTAAATATTTTAAAAAAATAAATATAATTATATTAATAATAAATTTAAGGAAATAAAATCATAAGATTAAATAGAATTATAAAATATTATTAAAATAATGTTTTTCTCGAGTCGGTTCGACCGTTCCAACCCAAAGGGCCAAACTTATGTATCACGTGGATGGAAGAGGAGCATTCGATATATCCAAAGAAAAGTTTTCCATTCTATCATCCAATGCTATTTTAATAACTTGTATTTATTTGTTTATTTATTATTACTTTTTTATAATTATTATTATTATCGCTAATTAAGACTGGCACGAGTCCGAAGCGGTAGTTTGGTCAACAGGCGCGTGAGAAACAGTCCTCTGCAATAACGTATATCTTGCACGTAGCAAACGACGGCGTGGCGCAATGCGACTAGATATATGTTTGGGCATGGACGAGACGTCAAATTTTTATCTTATTTTATTATTATAAATTTTTTAAATTTTTATATAAAATATAATATATAATTTAATTTTTTTAAATTTTAAAACAATAATAATATTTTAAATTTTTATTTGAAATTAAAAATTTTCATCTCACTTTCTAAATCTATTGAAGAGTCTTTTATGACGAGTAATAATATATACACAATACAATACATAACATATTATATAATAATATTATAAAATAAAAATATTTTTATAAAATAATATTATTTTTATAAAATATTTTATAAAACTATCTCTTATTTAAAATATAATTGTATATATTATAAAAAATATTATTTATCAATTATTTTCTCTTTTATGACATTCGCAGCAGAATCAAACAGTTCCACCCTCCAGTTTCGCGCGTGGTTTAACACCACTTTCGCCCCCATCTGTCTTTAGTATATAATCTTTCTTTTTCTTTTTTCTTTTTTTTTTTCTTTTTTTTTTTTTTTTTTTTTCTGAAAAATGCTTTAATATATCTATCCGAGTTCTCTCTCATCAGAGACTTGGCTTTGTCGTTCTTTTGGCTCTCGCGTCGGCGTTGGCTCTTGTCCTCTTCGGATTCAGTCGTGGTGGCCATGAAAGCTAACCTCTCTTAGCCCCTGGTGCTACCCCTCGTCTCTCTCTCTCCCTCTTTCTCTGTGTATGTATGTCTGTATGTGTGTATATATAGTATGTGTATCACGTTTTTTTTTACTCTCTCTGAAAGAAAAAGAAAGGAAGAAAAAAAAAAAAAAGCCGTGCGTGTGTTCACGTTTCGTTTATTTTCTAATCCATGGGTTGCCAATCAGAGCATAACCATGAAGACCCATTTTTCTCAAGCTGTACGTTCACGTGGGTTTCAGCGTCTTGCTCTTTATCCATTTGAGTGGAGTAAAATTTCTTTATGTTTTGTATTTGTGGTTTGCTTGTTGTACGATTTACTGTATTCGTACTTGGCTCTAAGTTTTAACGGTTGCTTGTTATGTGAATAAGTCGAATTATTTTGGATCATATCATATTGGATTCTATTTGAGAACGGTACTGGTTCTTGTTGTCTCGGTGCTTCCTTGTTCTTTCTCTTGTCTGTTCTTGTTGGTTGTAAAGCTTTCAGTGTTGTTGGTTTGCTAGGATTATGCTGGGTTTAACGATTGCGATAAATGTGCTTATATATTTATCCGAAAGTTTTGTTTTCGGATACGACAATCCCACTTTTATTTTATTTTTTTCATTTTGCTTTTCAATGTGGATCCGGGGTTGATTACCTTGTTCTGGATTTGCAACAACACATGCATGTGTTCCTTGTCCATGTTACTTCATGTCATGGTTATTTGAACTTGTTCACAATGTGTCGTTGGTAAATTTGGGATGTTTGTTCCTCTGGAAGTTGGTATATGGTGATCTTTTGTTTCTTTTTGATGGGAAATTTCAATCTTCTATCTGTTATGGTGACTCATTGGAACTGGTACTTGGCGGTTGCTTTTCTGAAAACGTATTGTTTTATTTCGAATTTTATTTGTATCAGTTTAAATATTTCGCATTGTTTTCTTGCTTGAGCTTTTTGAGAAACAAATAATAATATAGGTGGTTGTAAAAGGTTATGATAACAATCTTAATAGCTAAAAACTGTGAATAATCATGTTTTCTTTCTTTTTTCTTACTAGATTTTTGTTTCATACAGCGTAGAGAACTGTTAATCATGTCTTGGTTGTTAAATCGCCACTTATCCTAAAACTTAAGCTAATGAGAAAGAGGTTGATTAATTTAATTATTTAATTCATATTCCAACACTGTCTGTTATATGTGGGTCAGGCTCTTCCAACATGTGAAATATTTAATTAAATGAGAGTGAAGTGTGGAGTCCAAGTTCAAACTTAGGACCTCATCTATGATATCATATGAAATCACCATTCACCACTTATATTAAAAACTTAATTTTATGAGAAGAGGTAAATTTAATCATTTCATTTATGTCCTAACATTAGGAACTTTAAGGCTGCGTTTGGATGTTGAGCTGAGCTGAGTTCTCTATATATAATAGTGAATTGAGATGGTAAAGTGAGTTCTATGGGGCTCGCCTAAGATGAGTTTAGATGTATTTAGATGTTAAGATGAGTTTAGATGAGTTTATGAGAAGTTGAAAAAGGTTGTGGATCCCACGTGTAAAGAGGTTTTGAGTTGAGATGAGTTTAGTGATTTGAGTGTTAGGTATTTGGATATTAGAAGATGTCTAAATCTGAACCGAACTCAGCTGAGCTAAGTGCAATCAAGGAACCAAACGAGCCCTAAGAGTAAATGTTTAACAACAAGCTTAAGCGTAAATGTACCAGATAAGCTATGCAATGCATTCAATATCCTATGGGGTTTGCTTAGAGAAAAGAAATTTCCTATGGAGATTGGGGACTGGTTTAAAGGCGCTGACATTTCCATCAAATTGGTGGATAGAAGTCTATGCAAGTATCATACATAATTGTCTGCTTCATCCTTCTTGTTATGCTACAATTAGTATAAAACATTACCAGCAAAAAATGTGACACCTGCAGATGTGTGTACAGCCCTTCTTATGAAGGGCTATCTAATTTTCAAGTCCCCTTCCTAAATTATACTTGTACATTCCTGCCTCTTTCCTCTTAAGTCTCTGAATGAATAACCATATTGGTTTATTTAATTCCTTTGGCAGATGGATTCTTTTCAATTCATGGATTCAGTTGTTAAAATCAATGACCATGGGGATTGCGCTGAAGATTATGCATTTGATGAGCAACCCCTTTCTCACGGAAGTTCTGATGTATATGATGTCTTTGGAGAACCGCAGATACTTCCTCGAGTGGATGAGGAATACCAGGTTGAAATTCCACCACAGTTCAGGTCTGACTCTCTCTGGCTAACAAATAACCCAGCTGTTGCAGAAAACACAGTTGGTAGTGTTCATGATTTTTTAGTGGGATTGACTGTACCAATAATGTGGATCACTGATAAAGTTGAGAAAATTCATAGTGAACCACAGGAAGCTGTTGGTGGTTCACCTGGAGTATCCAACAAAGATGAGTCTCTAAGATCTGAATGCATCGAAGAGACCCACATCTTTTTGGAAGGTGGAAATTTAGAGCCTAAAGCTGAGCCTAGAAATTATACACTGAACAATGGGGCGAACTTAGGAGAATTAGCAAAAGTGGATATGGAACAAGGGATGAAAATTAAAATGCATGATTTGGATAGTGGCAAAGGCTACTGTCTGGTTCCTGGTTCCTTGGGAGATTCCTGGAATGATATAGAAGAGCGTAGTTTTATCCTTGGTTTGTATATTTTTGGTAAGAATTTTGTCCAGGTGAAGAAATTTGTTGGGAATAAAGAGATGGGGGATATACTGTCATTCTATTATGGAAGATTTTATAGGTCTGATAGGTACCATAGATGGTCAGAATGCCGGAAAATGAGAAGCAGAAAATGCATATACGGACAAAGAATTTTTACAGGATTGAGGCAACAGGAATTCTTCTCCCGTTTGCTTCCCCATGTCTCAGAGGAATGCCAGAATACTTTAATGGAGGTATTTCTAAGAATTCACACTTTCATGTTGTTGGTTCACTAGAGGTATGGTTTCCTGCTTGTTTTATGCTAGATGCGATGAGAATTTACTGAATCTGTAAACTTGCACTTTTTTGTTTGAAGTTCTGTGCAGTGCTTTTTGTTTCTCCTGTATATAAACATTATGCTTTTTACTCAAATCGTGTTCAATTTTATTCAGTCTCTCCAGTAAAAATTACCTAGTTTCTTTGCAGATCAACATGTTTTACTAGCTGGGTTTTCAATCATTACCTGATTTATACTTCAAAAATTTCTAGTGTTAACTCTGCTCAAACTTCAAGTTGCTAAAAAATCCTCTCTTGAGAATTTTTGGTTAATGTACTTTCATTGTAGAGGGCATTTTAGATTCAGTAAACATTATTCCTTTCATTTGCTCTAAAATCATTTTTCCTCTTCTCCATCCATCCATCTTGGTAACTTGGTAACATTTTGTCATTTTTAATATAAACTTCAACGACATCCCCCTTCCCCGACCAAAAAAAAAAAAATGAAATAATTAAACTTTAACCAATTGGCAGGTCTCAAAGGCATTTGAGGATGGAAAAATGTTACTGGAAGAATATGTTTTCACTTTAAAAGCCTTAGTCGGGTTGAGTGTGCTTGTAGAGGCAGTTGGAATTGGTAAAGAGAAGCAAGATCTCACAGGCATTATGGAGCCTCTGAAGTCCACTCAAGTTGCTCCTGTCCGCCCAGAGATACCAATTGGCAAGGCATGCTCCACACTTACACCCTTGGAAATTGTTAACTATATAACAGGAGACTTCCGACTAAGCAAAGCCCGATCAAGTGACCTCTTCTGGGAAGCTGTTTGGCCCCGTTTACTTGCAAGAGGATGGCATTCTGAACAGCCTAATAGTAACGAGTGCGCTGCTGGCTCCAAGCATTCTCTGGTGTTTCTTATTCCTGGAATTACAAAGTTTTCAAAGTGGAAACTAGTGAAGGGTAACCACTACTTTGATTCTGTTAGTGATGTACTGAGTAAAGTCGCTTCAGACCCAGTGCTTCTTGAGCTTGAAATTGAAGATAGAGGCAAAGAAGAAAATGGGTGGACCGATGAAACAAGAGTGGACCAAGAAGATTTCCCTGATCAGCAACGCCACTATTATCTTAAGCCTCGTACTCCTAATCACAACACAGATTTATTGAAGTTTACTGTTGTGGATACAAGTTTGACCAATGGGAAAACAATCAAGGTGAGAGAGCTGAGAAGTTTGCCATCTGGAGTATTGAATACTTCCACCTTTGGAAGTGATTCTGAAGAAGATGATGTGGATCATTCCGAGGAGACAATGGATAAATCTCAATCTGCAGATAACTCTGGCTTTGATATGGATGAGCCCAGGGCTACTAATAACAGTTTTGATCAGGAAATTGCTTCTAACAGTTTGGAAGAATTAGAAAATAATGTTTCCAACGAGGTATTTCGAGTCATTGGCTTTAGTTATACTAATGTACCAGTGAATATCCCCAATGACCTGAAGACCAGTGTTCATAGCAACACACAGCCCCAGAAAGCCATAAAGCGCCGGTTGAACAAGAGAATGGGAGCGGAGAACAAGAACTGTTTACCTTCTGTTACAAAACAGCACCAAAAATTAAATGCATGCAGTCAAACAGAGACAGAGAGCAGACAACTCAACATCTTGCAAGATCCTACCTTAAAACAAGAGATACCCTGTAGCTCTGCACAAAATCCTGATTTTTGTGGGAATCCTCTTTCTCAAATAGAGATATGCCAGGAGAAGAAAACATCTACCAGCTTTTCTAAAGGTAGCCTAACCATCGGTTGTGAAGGAATTCTAGGTGGTACCTGTAATGCTGCTGAACATCCTCATGAAGTACCTCAATCCGGGACGCTGATTGACTTGAACTTACCTATTCCTCCAGATGCTGAAGCTGATTATCTTTTAATGACAAAAACAAAAAAAGAACATGATAAAACGAGCAAGGAACTGGATGATCCCAGTGTAGTGAAACTGTCCAATTGTGCGGCTAATTCTGAGCAGCAGCCCAACATAAAATACCGGAGACAAAGCATGAGGAGCCGGCCACCAACTATTAAAGCACTGGAAGCTCTTGCTTTTGGCTTTCTAGACCCAAAGCAGAAGCGAAAGAGCAGAGATGCCTCACTGCATGAAAACCCAATGTTAAGACCTTCTCAACGTGCTCGAGCTCAAGTGAGAGCTAATGAGAATATTGGTACAAGCGTGGTGGATTTAAAAGTTGAGGAAAGGGCAAATGGGGTGTGTCATAGTAATGGTGACTTGATGACAAAGCTGCAGGTTTGACTCTAGGGAAAAGAGGCTCAATGTCTCCGGTTCTGGATTAGTTTAGCTGCTGTGATACCGAGTGACAACAGGAGAATATGACAACCACCATTCTTTGTTGTTCTCACAAGCTCCGAAATAACCAGTTCATTTGACTGCAATAATGACCCGTCACTACGATGAGCAGGCAGTTCTTTCACTCTTTTAACTTGTACAGCATTTGGGGCGTCCCTTATAGTAATGGCCCATCACTACTATGAGCAATCTAGATCTATTCACAAATGAAACATGATGCTGGTCTTCTCTCCATGAGGCTGTTTTGATCAGACAAATCTCCTGTGGTTGGAGGTACTGAGAATCACGAAAGCCAGGATGAGAGAAAATGTAACTGTCATCTGAACGGTGACAGAATTAAAGCTCCAGTTTCTCTAGACTTCACCTTGCAGGGGCTGTTCTTAGTTATTAGTTGCAGCACCAGTCCCCCATTCCCAACCAGAATACATGTCACTGCTGTACTGCTCAATTTCTGAGCATGTTTATGGGCAGCCATGGTGTTCCTAGGCTCCTCATGTTTTCGTTTCAATCATTGTGATACTCCGGAAAGAGTTGTAATTTACCTAATATATCTAATCGGTTGACTAGTGTTTTACAAAAGTATCCTTCACCAAAATAGATGTAAAACATAGTTGTAGAATGGCTAAAAATACTTGTATTTTTATCATTTTACTATCTAATCTGTTGTACTTCAAGAGTTATAGAACGCACCAAAAGTTAGAGGGCGCCAATCCATGATTATGTAGACTGAATTCAATTGGTATATTCTTTCTTTCATAGTAATGAAGAAGACGATAAAATTGGAGTTATAAATTAGATCTAGATTTCTCTCCATCTCTAATTTATAACTGTAAGCCCGATCTTCGTTATCTAAAGGAATCTTTTGTATACCATTCGGAAGTGATTCATGAATCCATTTTTTTTCCTTTTATTTCAGGTAAAACAAAACCTCTTTGAAGTATTAACTAATGTAGTAGGAGAGTTATATTAGAAAACAGTTTTTTTTTTACATCGTTTAGTTATACAGATGAGATGAAACATTTGTGAATAATAGTGAGATAGTTTGTGAATAATAATAAAATAGATTAAGTTAAGATGTTTTATTGGATTTTGGGAAATGAGAGGAAAAAAGTTTAATAAAAATATTATAAAATTAAAATATTATTAGAATATTATTTTTGTTTTGAGATTTGAAAAGGTTGAATGTTTTTTATGTTTTAATTGGAAGTTTGTGAAAGTTGTAATGATTAAGTAATGATTAGATGAAAAAATTAAAAAATTGAAAAATAGACTTTGCTTTGTTTTGTTTTATTTCTTTCAGCACGAACCAGCATAAGATTATAGACTTTGCCTTGTTATATTTTATTGGCTTAAGAACACTTCTTACTCTTATCTACAAAAACTGTCACATTGCACCATCTATTTACCTTAAATGACACATTGCAGCTTATAACATCCAAGTTATAGAACAACTTAATTATAGTATGAGACTTTGTTTACTGAGCATATTGGAATTATGAGTCTAGATCAGATTTTGTACAATTATACTTAAATTAAAGATGTACACCACATTTGATGAAGATCCCTTCTTCACCACTCTATTGCAAAGTGGTGAACAAGGTACTCCAACACCCCAATGGCTAGGAGACATGATAATGTTGCACTCCAAATAACACAATTAGAAGGAGGAAAAAGGCCACCTAATAAGAAAACTGAACGAGGTGTCTTTCACCGTAGAGGAGGATAATCTCCTCATGTCGGCTTGGCTTAGAGGACTGCTATAGCCACAAAGAGATTATACAAAAGTAATTCTACAAATTAATGTGGTTTTATATGATTCGTTAAAGTAACTTTACAATAAAAATAACTTTACAATCTGATGAACCATATGAAGCCATATCAGTTTCTAGAATTACTTTTGTATAATTCATTTGTGGCTAAAGTATTTCTCTTATTACAATAAGTATAAAAAACCTAGCAACCCAAATCATCCTATTGTGTCATTGACCAATCGATGGTTGGTGATATAAAAATGCACAAATAAGTTTTGTGCTGCTATAGCCCAAGTAGAATCATTGCATCCAAGTGGAGCGATGGAGCAAGACAAGGTATCAATTTCTAACTACATCAATTTTGAAATTTTTTGCTGAAATTCTCTTCTCACACTCTCAATACTTGGCATATTTAGATCGAAATTGCCAAAATTATGTACAGAGAGACTAAGAAGGCCACTTACACCATAGAACATTGATGGTGTCTATTGAGACACTAACCAAAATGACAGCAACATATGTCGTTGTTGTCAAGAAGAAGGAAACCACATGGAAAACACGCAGCTATTGCAGAGTCGACACGATAGATGATAATGTAAAGGTCATTTATGAGATACCTCTAGACAAGAAGGTTAAGAAAGAAAGAAAGAGGAATATGAAGGCTAGAGAAGCTTTGGACGCTGAATTTGTTGACGCCTTAACTCACATGAGTAATGACAGAACCATGTGCATGGTGGATAGAAGACAAGCGGCTAGCAGGGCAAACTCTGATAAGGTTGAATTACTAGCCGGAAAAAAATAGGAAAAATGATATGGAGAAGAGGAAGATTGATATGAAGATTATGAAATTTGATCTTGCTAGCATGAATGCAATACATCAAGAGTATTTTTTGAATAAAGATTTTCGAGGATTCACGGAAGTGATTTTCATCTACATCTACATCTTCATCTTCATCTCAACTTTTTTGAAGATGTGTAGCCATTTGTTAGTGTAATATTTTGGAGTTGTTTTTATTCACTTAATATTATAATTAAACACTTTATAATTAATTTTAGTAGCTGGGCAGCCACATGTGGTTGAAATATAATATTCCAGGAATGTAGTGAAATTCCTGATTTCTTTTTGTTATTCATTTACAAAAATTGTCAACTAGATATATTAATTTTATAGATTATTGAACTGTGAAAATAGATTATTAGAGATTATGAAAATAAAAATAAATAATTATTTTAAAAAATAAATAATAATTAAAGAGATATAAATAATAAAAAATAATAATATTTTATTATTATAAAAAGTATGATAACTAATCTAATATGATAACTAATCTAATATTGAGTTAAAGTTTTGAGTGATTAGTTAAAATTCAAAAAATTAGCATATTGGTCAAATTTTAACAATCAATGCTCTAAAGAAGTCACGGCACCAAGAGGAGCAGCTACTAGGTAGATGTGGTCCATTAAAGAACGAGCCACGTGGCTTTCCTCCCGACATTGTGTATGAGCCCAGCGTCTCCACAGTCTCCTTGTACGAAAGGCTACCTACGCTACGCACGGCCGATTAGCGCTTAGCTAAGAGCCATTTTCCGCGCGCGCGTTAAAGAATGGGTCAGGCATTGCGTCGAGCATCTGGAAGAATCCAAGCATCTTTTTCGAGTATCGATCGGACGCCTTCCACTTCGTCGAAATCGAAGAACGTCATCGATCATAGACCGCCGGCAGTGGGTTCCACTGACGGACTGAGCATCTCGAAGACCGGCGACCCAGTCGCTCTCGGTTCTGGTTAGTTTGAGCTTAAGCTCGCCTTGTTTTGTGTGTGCTTATTTTAGGGAATGCTGAATTTGAAGATGAATTTGGTTGTTGGGAGTTTTCAAGTTCAACTACTATAAGCTTATTATTACCTTTTCTTTTTTGGTTCCGGTATTCAGATTGAGCTTTGAATTTCGAAAGTTGAGGTAAAATTTTTTCTAAAATGCCTTTATTGGTTGACGAAAACACTGGGAAATTTAAGGGAAAAAAGCTTGAAGCCATATAATTTTTTTCTATTTCTTTTCCTTCCCTTTTATTTGATAAACTAAAGCTAGTGTCATTGGTTAAGTCCACGCTTATCTGTTATGTGATTGTCATTTGTTAATATAAATACAGCCATTTTCCAATTAGACGTTAATTTTGTGCTACATTAATTTTATGGACTCTAATTCGTTGATAAACAAATGAATTAAACACACACATGTATAGAAAAATTACTGTTGTATTGCGACGTTCTATTATTAAATGGAAACTCATATGTTTCATGGAGTTTCTTGGGCACTTGGAGATTGACGTGTTAACCCTATGATGTTTTTTCTTCATCTCTTATGTGTACGATTGCATGTGTGTGTATGCCTCATAGACTTCTATGCCATTAATTATTAGGATCGAGGATGCTGAATTCAGTATATACTGATTAATGGTATCACTTAATTTTTAGCTGGTACCCCAGAAATCAATACCGAAAATGTACTTGAAGAGCGAGATCCAAAATATGATGCCATGCTAAGTCAAATGGTTGGTAGAATTTCATCAAAGCCTGGAGGGAAACTTGAGATGGGCGAGGTGAGTTACAGCCAGCTGCTGCTGTTCTTTACTTAACTTTTTATGTTAAAACTATAATCCACAAATGGTTAGACTTCCCTTTCAAATATAGGCTTTACAACTTTTGATAGGAAATATATGCTTTACAACTCTCAGATTCTAAGGGAAAATCCTCCTCCCCGCCCCCCTTCCCCAAAATATCTCTCATTTTTATGTAATGAATTAGATGACTTGTTTGCATGGTACTTTGATAAAAAGTTTATTGCTGCAATTTTAGGAATTTTAATATGGTAATTATAAATTCGGGTGTCGTTATTTTCATATTGTGTGTTTGTCTTTAGATAAAGTCTTCCTCTATATTCAGGTCTGCATAAAATTGTTTACTTGTAATGGATAATGGTTTCATTCTCTTATTTCATTATTCATAGAAAATTTACTTATTTTATTAGACTGAATCTTGTGCTTAAAATTTGAAGTGACATATTAAAACGCTTTAACTTTATTCTTGTTTTGGGAGAATGATATTTGTGCCAAGAAAATTTTATTTACAAACCAGTGCGGAGGACACACATTTCATACCATGGACATGGCATGATTTGATTTGTAAGAGAAATTTGAAAATATGAATCTTAGAAATCAAATATTGCCACGTAAGCAATGTAGATGACGTGTTCTCCTCACCAACTTCCAATAGAATAGAAGGACACTTGTGCCAAAGAGTTCTGCTTGTTTAAATTTTAAGTTGCAGTATGACATTCTTAACTGTCTGTGCATGTTCTGTGTTCATGTCCTCTTTGAAAATGTGTAAGAGAGAGTTGAGTGCCTTACAGAACTGGTAAATGCTCTGGACGGTTAATTTGTTTTCAATGTGACAGGCATTTGTGGTGGAAAAATATAATAAACCTATGCCAAAACTGCGGAATACAAAACCGGATTCTGGTGGGTATGAGGAAAGGCCTGTCCCTCCAGGAAGTCTGAATGTGGCACAGCTGCGTCACATAATCCTCTTGCACCAAGGCAAAGCTGACGACCATGAGGGACCTATGAACATCCAACAGATTGCTGAAAAATTCCGTGTTGATGTCAAGCAAGTTGAAGGGATTTTGCAGTTTCTAACACTGCCCCCAGAGGACAGCAGTAAACAAAAAGACAATATATGAAGAAGTTTTTTTTTTTTTTTTTTTCCCTCTTTTGCACAACAGGATTTTGTTTAACAAGAGATGATTTTGATAGTTGCATGAAAAATTCATCTGCTAGAAGAGATCCTGATTATATAAAGCAAAATCGTAGAGTTCCAGCTCAGTTTTTAATCAATCTCTGGGAAATTTTGTATGATAGTTCCTAGCGTGAGATGGTGAAGGACATCATAAGCTGGGTTAATGAACTTTGGGACATCTGAGATGATTGAACATCGTTTACAATACTTGTAGTGGACAGTTGGGGTAACAGTTCCCAAACTCTTTGCATGAGATGATTGAACATCGTTCATGATTCTTGTAGTGGAGATTCTTGATTCAAAGCTCTTATTCGGTAGCATTTCTAATCTATAAGGTTTTACGTAAACTTGAGGACGTGTTTATCCTTACTGAGCAATGGTGCCATGTTTTACTCTTGCAAGACAGTCAGAAGTCAGAACCCTTGGTACTTATGATGCCATTCCCCCTCTCTCTCTCCCTCCGTACCGACCTTCCATAGATTTTTCCTGTGTAAGAGCATCAAACGCGAGAAACAAATGCACCAAAATTTTCTCTCTAAACACCAGACATTCGCAAAAATCTTTTTTTTTTTTTTTTTTTTGGGGGGGGGGGGGAGAGACAGAGAGACAGAGAGAACCCGGTAGAGAATTGACACATTCCTTGCGTTAACTCACTCATGCCAACGATATTGACAAGTAACAATGCGCACACTGTTTGTAAAACTCGAGAAGAGACAGATTTCTTAGCAAGTCCAACAGCCAAACACCAATTGCATCATCAACCTACGAAAATGATACTATCTATTCCCTTAATTCAATCGACACGATTGCGAAGCTCAATCCATTTGATGCATTACACGAGGAAAATGAAAAGCCAAGTCCAAGCCAGCAAAACTTGAAGTTTCCTTCAATAAATTTTTGTTTTTGCAGATGAGATTGACTCGAAGAATCATACCTAGATGTCAAGTTCGAGTCTGCTGCTGCAAGTATACATTTCTCCACACACACTGCACTATCCTTTTCATTTTTTTCTCTTCTTGAGCATACAAACTCATTCTACGAACATGAGAATTTGCAAGAAGAAAAATGTTTGGTATAATATGAACAGTGCACAAATAGTAAAATTTGTTTGCTCTTTTCCATGGATTTATACCTGATATGTTGTCCATGCGCGTAGCACGGCTCTTGCAAGAATAAATTGAGAGACTTTTAAAGGACAGCCGCATAACCAGCGCTTTTATAAAACAAATTCACCATTAAGAGTCTTAAATAAAGCTTCTAAGTCTAACGTTGTTTGCTCTAGCCTCAATTTTCTGCCATCTCTACTACTATAATTTTACAGCTTATGATGATATGGCTAAATCAAATGAGAATTATTACAATTCCCCCATCTTTGACTTCTATAAGGAGATTTCAATATTTCTATGGGAAAAAGAATGAGACGAGGGGGTGAAAATCTGGTTAGTGTCAAGTCAAAGTGGACTTCAACCAGACTGAAGTGTACTCATAAGCCACAAATGTTACAGCACTGGCTGGTGCTGCTTTGACTGTTGATGGGACTATCCCCTTGTAAAGACCAGCCCAACCCTCCAACTGCAAGATTTGGCGAACTGCATGAAACATATTTCTATAAGCGTGATGCTCAACTCGAGTACCATATCTTGGGTGTCTTTGTAGTCCTTCGATCTGCAATAGCTCAAATCAAACAATTTCAGTACTTTTTTGTCACTCTACTTTCCAATCGCCTTTGCAATTGCTAGAAAGAATTATTGATCTAAATTTAACTAAACTAACTTAGAAATATAAACCAAAAGCAATAAAAGAAGCCAAAGTTAATGAACGAAAAGGCACATCCAGTGAAAAAAGGATCTCCCTAAACAATTAATGTTGACGCAGAAGATTGAAAAAAATCTTTGGGTCTGGAAGGAATAGTAAAACTAATCTCATCCAGGTGATTGCAGGAACAATTTCATGGTTCGTGTAGTTAATTTCATAGTAAAACGTAACAGTAGTTACCCCACAAAATAAAATAAAAATTAAAAGAAGCTGACAGACCTCTCAAAAAGAGGTGTAAAGGGGCATAGGTACTGACAAGTGGAAACAGGATCATCATTGTATATAATATCCATGTGTAATACAGGTCTCATCATTAAATTTTCTACCCTATGGTCAAACGAATTTGTCAATCCCAAAGGTTGTATAACCACTAACTATATGCTATAACAAAGATTTCAAGAAGGGTGGAGATCTGCCTGGAATCTTTTCTTGACCACATCAAGTGGATGGCAGACAAGTTTGGCACAAGTCCCAGACATCAACCCACAGAGGAAATGCTGAAAGCTTGAAAGTCCATCTTCTGTACCGAATAAGCTTGAGTTAGAAGATCTATTCGTGTTCCAGACCTACAATGGATGAAGCAGAATGCATCAAGGAAAAAAAAAATGCCTACAATGTCAACATGTAAGGCGTAAAAAGAATGGTGGCTCTCTAAGCCGGCCATATTAAAGAATCATAACTCTAAACCATCGGACCTGTAGTTGAAGTTGTGCAGTTTACTTGTGGTATATTATCTAAATGCAGGGATCAGGTGTGGCACTAGGATCTTTTGTTTTTGTTTTTGTTTTTTTTTTTTGGGGGGATACATAGATATCATTCACGCTATGTAGAAAGATCCTTGGTTTTGGTACAATACTTTATTAACCATGTTATTTAGAAAGGTATTGGCTTTGGTACAATATTAAAGTCCAAGCTTCAACCAAAGTCTCCGTATATAAGATCATACCAGAAGGGACTTGCGGCAGGATAGGTCTACAAAGTTTTGCTTTTCATATGCACATTAGTTGAAAAAATAGCAAACTTTTTAACTTGGATGCTTCGTTAAAGAAAAATTTCAATGTGCTAGCTTCAAATATTATTGCCAATACCCTTATATTTCATTTTAAAAACGCAGACAAAAATTTAGCATAAGAGACATCTCTGTATGTTAAGAACATAAAATAAACTGGACATATACAGGACTTGCGACAGCTCCCATTGAGAAGTGTAATGCACAAAAACACAAGTCTTAGAAATGTGGGGATGTAACCCCCAAAATCGAGAACCATATTCCTCCATCTCTATATATAAACAACGAATCATCATTTCAAATATTAT
The DNA here is from genome assembly GCF_004785595.1 of Juglans microcarpa x Juglans regia. Classification (NCBI taxonomy): domain Eukaryota; kingdom Viridiplantae; phylum Streptophyta; class Magnoliopsida; order Fagales; family Juglandaceae; genus Juglans; species Juglans microcarpa x Juglans regia. The sequence goes on along the minus strand of NC_054595.1, from coordinate 18,838,572 downwards.
AACAAGGAACACTATAGCCATTGCGTTATAAAAATTTATTGGGAGGACCCCCCCCCCTCCCCCAACCTCCACCTATATTTGAGTGAAGAATTTCTCAATTGAAAAGAGGACTACAATCTTACCATAGTCCATCGCTTAAATGTATCGTAGGTGCCGAAGTGCAGACCAGCATAAGGAACAATCTCCACCAGTGTTGGCAACAATCCAGCATATAACCCTCGGAAGCCACGAGTTCTAACTATATCAACAAGAGCGGACTTCATGTTTGGATACACCTAAATATCAGCACATATTAATAAGCCAGTATCATACAAATGAGTTCAATAGCCTGTTCAGAAATTACCAATTTTGCAGAAAACAAGTGTCAAAAGGTGGTGATCATTTTTCTGAGCATATGAAGCCATGGGTATTTCCAAGAGCTAAAACAATTACATCCTTCTACATAATGAAAGGTCTGTGTTTTAAATGGAAGTTCCTCGCTTCCATAGTCAAGCCCCTTGTAGGGGCTATGGGGGGAGAGAGAGAGAGAGAGAGAGAGAGAGAGAGAGAGCAACATGATAAAATAAGAACACCCACACTGAGTTGCCAAGCTTTGAGTGAACAAAAATACCTCAGTGAAGGCAAGAGAGGCTCTGAACAAATATCCTAGTGAACAACTTCTACACAAAGAAAAACCATCACATCAATCTCATCTGAGCTGAGGCCAGCCTTATCTATTCAAGTCTTATTACAAAAAACCAAATCCCAGAAAGCAAGCTATAAGAAGGAACTCAACTTCGCACCATGTACCGCTACCCCATACCTGCATGATTTATGACCAAAATTCATGCTATATGCTTGCACAAGAGAACCTTGACGAGCGGACTCATCAAAGCACACTGGTGCCTCGAGCTTGCTTAAAGAACTAAAACAGGGTCCCAAAGTACTGTCATTCTGTCAGGTCTACCCAAGGCTTGGCTGCTTGGGCTATCTCTTAGTGGCTCCTTTCAGGCCTCCTGAACCAGCCTGTGCAGCACTATTGAACCTCTCCTAGACTGTGTGGCCCATAGCCCCAAATTCTATACCCCTGAGAAAGACTTGGTGGCAATACTAGGCTTTTGCTGCTAATCACCAGGTGAATTCAATTCAGTTGCCAAGATGCACACAAAAGGTCATATCCACCCGACAAAAGAGCAACTCGTGAGTAAAGGAAAATATGGCACCTCTCCCTCTCTTAGACCGAGGCACAAAAGCGTTTTCCACAAACCACCTTGCCCTCTCTTTTCCCCTCTTTCTGAGATTTATAACTGTTATTAACTTCAAGAAGATCATAGTATTAGCCCTCAGAAGAGAATAAATGTGTCTCCCAAATGTAACAATGACACAATGTACATCCAGCCATACGTGGGGGATATTGCATGAATATAATTTCCAAAGTAGTCGTGTATAATAATATTTTCATAAATTCATCTGCCAGCACTGTTTATAGACAATAGCTTAAAAGGTAATGGCATCACATTCATTACAAAGAGATATAATATGGGATCTCAATCAATATACAAGTTCAAAACTATTAAAAAAACAAAGGGCATTTATTTTGCTCTTCTTTTCTTCCTATTATTATGCTGTATAAATCTGTGCAGCAGAGTAGTTTTGTTTATGGTAAAGCCATTTCTTTAGAAGATTGATCAGATAGAAAGTCAAATGGTATACATAACTTTACAATTCAAGAATATATATGGTAACTTTGCAATTGAAGAGCATATGGAATGCAATTTATATAGTGACTGCTGAATTACAGAATCGTTCCTCAATATTCACACCTTTGGTTCACCCTGTGAAGCTAATATGGTTCGGAGAAGATCAAATGGATATGATCCAACAGTGGCAGCACACCCTGCTAGCGATCCACTAACATAGGATAGATAAGGACTCAATCGAATGTGATCCTCTGCATGATAACAGAAAGACAACAGGCCCAATAAGAGTGAGAAATAGCAGAAATATAAAGATTTGATTATCTACAAAGTGGTTAAACCTTTAATATGTTTAAATATGATTACAGACTTAATAACATTAGATGGTCAGTACTATATAATTAGAAACAGTAACATTTTCCCAAAGTCATATTTCCAGGGAGGAAAATAGACAATGGCGGGCCAGGGGGAGGTCATGGCACTGCCTTAAGCAATGCTAGGGGATGACACAACCCATTGGCAACCATGCACAAGAGAAAGTTACAAAACAAACAAATCGACATTGCATTGTTTCGGGCAAAAATATTGGAGCTCCAATTTAATAAAAATTTAATCAAATTAGGAGATTGAGAGATAAATCAATATTGTGTTCACCAATTTGAGTCAAAATAGCCATATATTTTTTTTTTTGATAAGTAAAAAATTATATATATCAAAAGGAGAAACCAAGTATACTAAATGTATACAAGAAAACACTTTACCCAAAATGACCCAAAAAGCCAGTGGAAAAACAACCCAAAATACACCAAACCCGACCCTAACCCCTTGTTTCCCGTAGAACTAAACCTCTACCCGAACACCCAACCCCAACCCCTTGATTCCCGTCTTCACAATGCCCTCCCTTTAGACTTCCCTCTAGTTGAGCTATCACCCTTAGCGTCGTAGTTGATTGCCCAAGAAAGACGTTGTAACTCTCTGCTTTTCTTGAAATTTGATTTCGTTTCAAGCGCGTGGCTTGCCTCAATTGCAGTGATTAGTTCTTTAAATTGATCTTCACATCCTCCATGTGAGATTCCTACAAACTGCTGAATCTTATTTACTTTAGGCAGAATCCAGTCCACTATTGGAGGAAGAGAGACCAGGGGAGCAACGTTATCCCCAGACACAGTATCCAACTACACTTCCAACTCTACACAAGGCACCAATGCCAAACCCATAGGTTCTCCAGCAACTCAATTGGTTTTCTCCATTAGAAATTCTGGGGGATAGCAAGTCCCTTCACCTCTGGGGTGATAGTGGATCCTACATCTCCTTCAGATCTCGGCAGTATACCATTTTCCTTCAACTCTGACGAGGGAGCAATAGAGATTATCGGTCTATCCTATGTTACATGAGGCGAATGACATTCCATTGATGTCTCTACGCTGATACCCAATGTAGACCTTGCTTCAAATAACCCAGATTTCCTTTTGACCTGCCATACTCTCCTGGATCTGGTTATAGGGACAGAGGGCTGAATCTGATCTTCCATTTTCCTTTTTCTGAGTTTAAAGGATTCGGGCCGAATCAAAATAGCCATATATTAAACCTCTTATCTTAATAACTAAAACTAACTTGTGAATAATAACATCTATTTATTTTGATATGTAACAATAATAAGATCTAGTTATAGACTGCCAAAGAATGAAGCAAAACTTTGAGAGATACCCGTCTTGGAAGAACCAGCAGCAAATGTTTTCAATTTGTGTTGCACGGTAAATTGGATGGCTGTATAAGGCATAACCATGAGTAAAGCTGGGACATTTCCACGCCAAAAACCCTGTTGCAAGAAATTAACCGGATAAGCTGAGGAAAAAAAGTTAAATTCTTTAACCCAGACTTTAAAATAAAAGTTCAAAAGAAAAATCTTAAGAGCAGTATTAGAGTGTCTTGATCCATCCACACAGTGGGGGGAAAAAAAGAGCAGAATCAAGTACACTGCATTGTCTTCAAACATCTACTAGAAGGCTTTATAACTAACAGAAAATATTTGATTTACCCTTACTGCCCAACTGCATGCATACATATTGCAAGTCTAAACATTGTAAGCTAGGCATCCAGAAAGAGTAGTGAAGAAAGCCATCAACTCAGGAGTAAAAGAAAAAACATTTTACTTCATAAGGCTAACTGTTTCACAGAGTTATCTTATTTGATGGTTTCTGGAAAAGAAAGGGATGCCAACACTTAATAGTATTAAATCAACAAAGCCTGTATTAAACTCCCACAACTTAACGAGAGTTTTTAACCTACAGTTCAATAAAAAATTGCCATAAACCTGGTCAGCTAGGAGCAAACCATGGAGATTGAGTAGCTTCATTGCTCAGAAGCTCACATTGGCACCCTTAGCCTATGAATTTCCTGTTGACCTAAATAAATCTCATTTTCCAATGATAAGAGAGCCAACATACAACAGAAATCAACCTAGGAAATTAAAACTAAATGTGTTGCCAACATAAACTCATTGAAGAAAACATCCAACAGGAAAAAAAGGAATCGAGCCATCATACCGCTAAGCCTTCCTCCCTCAATATATCCTTTGTTGCTTGAAACATTCCAGTGTATTTTGATGTTCCAGACCAATTGCTCGGAAGCATAGCCCAAGAAGATGTGGGCTCAAGCTGAACCTGTCAGCAGATGTCCAAAAACATTTATTATACTAAACAAACAGCCACAGATACAGATATGCATCAGCCAACAATCACACACACAACCTAATGATATACGTGACATGATCAGCCAGATCATTTGTATTCCAAGGCACACATTTTTTCGCATCCCACCAAGAGATACTAAAGGCCCTTCCCCTATGTTGTCCCTGAAAGTTAAGCTAACTCTTTCCCACTTGGAAGCAACCGACAATGCAAACCTAATTTAGTCCGTAGTAGATCGAAGAGTTTGAGCCTGCCTGCCAATCAAGATCTTGGCCAATTCATGCAGGAAAAGTACACGACTTATAAAAGTATAATATTTTTTTTTAAAAAAAGTACACAACTTATAACATAACATATCTGAACTCTTATGGTCCAACGACAGTTATAAGAGAAGAAACATTTGGCATTCAAATTTTATTGACATAATACTAATGGAACTTGGGGGAGAGGGGAGATTCCCTAAAAAGCGCACAATTCAGAAGCAACCAAGACAATATGTTAAATGCAAGGCTCAAGTTCCAACATTGTATTGTATAATGCATTGGCGGCATAGTCAAAAGATATGAAACTAAAATCAGGACCTGAAATCTGATCTTAATAACGTCAAGCGGCGACGTAACCATCCTTGATATGCCACCAGAAATTGCCCCCGCCGTAGTGCTTATCACTGCCTGTTTCAGCTGCACCGGCTCTTCCATTCCCAAACAACCCCCCCGTCTTCAGGTCAGTCTGTAACCTAACAACAAAATACCTTCATAAAAAGATACGCAGACAATACATATATAATCCTGAATTTTAAACTAACAAACGTACATATACTAATATATATATATATAGCTGAAATAGGGAATATTGTAACAAAAAAGTTGACCTGAATTCACAATGAAACAAATAAAAGAGAGAAACGGAAACCTAAGAAGTATTCGAGAGGATTGGGGTTTCCACGATGCAAATGTGACATTAGTTCAAGAAAGAGGGGGGGTAAAGCGGCAGAGGCAGAAAAGAGCCACCGCTCGGTATCTTTGAAGAGAGAGAGAGACAGACAGAGAGAGAAAGACAGAAAGGGGTTTTGCCGCCTTATTGGAACAGAAAATTGGCCCACAATACATTTCATTATATATGCTCCGACTTTTTTGTAAGGATATGTAAGGAAAATGCTAGTTATGATTGATTTTTTTATTTTTAATTTTAATTTTTTTACTTAATAATTAAGAAAGTGAATATTAATGAATTGATATTTTTATTTTTTAAAAGTATTTAAAGATATATAAAAAAAATGATCAAAGAAAAAAATAAAAAAGTGTATTTGCACTTATCGGTTGAATTCTTTGTTAAACTATCAGTTCTTGTAGCACTACTCATAGAGTAATGCTACTCATTATCTATTTTCTCATCATCTTTTTATTATTTTATAAGTGGTATTAGATAATTGAAGATTATTTATTATATTTTACTTGTGAACATATTATTTAATGTCACATTATATGATGATGAAAGGGTGATGAGTAGATTTTTTTCTTTAACTTCGAAGCCTGTCAAAAACAAAGAATGTGACTGTTTTAGGTTGTGTTTGTTTGCTGAATCAAACTCAACTCATCTCAATTTATTTTAAATTAATTATTGATGGAATTCACTTTTTTAACTTTCTGTAAAATAGTTAAACCTTTCTCAACATACTTCATACATTTTAACCTAAAAAGTTAAACTCATCTTGTCCTAAAAAAATTAAATTCATCTTAATGAGATCCACAAAATATTATTATTCACAACTTAACTCAACTTAACTTATTTTAACATCCAAACATAGCTAATTCCCTACTTTTGTTATAATTCCACTTTCTAGAGTTTTTGTTTGAATTTTAAGAATTAAGATACGAGACACACACACACATATATACTAGGTGAAAGCAACGTGCAAAGCACGTTTGCCTAATTTAATTATACGATTATTTTTAAGAATTAATATTGTTTTTATTAAGAAAAAATTTTGATTAATAATGTAATGCTTTTAGAAAAAAAAATATAATTTCTAACATAAAAAATTTGACAGTTAATCATAATTAAGTAGATGATAAATAATTACACACTTTCATTTTTTTTAAGTAGATAATAATTAAGTAGATGAGAATCACAAGATAAATAGTTGTTTTTATTTTGGTTTCTTCATGCCATTTATTTACTACAGATTAAAACCAGAATAGTTACAAAATATAATCTTTAAAATTTTTCAGAGTATATGTTTCAATATGAAAATAGTAGATGGAATTAAAATTATGCTGTAAAAAATCTGATTCTCACAATGATGGCATGTGAGAAGTGGGGAAAAGAAAAGATATAAAAGATCAAAGTAAAAATATAAGTCACTCCTATCTTTACAGGGCCCTCACCTCTCCTTCACTTTCTTGCCTGATGCTAAAACACTATAAGCATAACTTTCAATAGAATGTAGGTCACTTCTCAGGTTCCATTCTCTGCTATTTTCAAAGGTCAATAATATCAGGTGTCTTAACACCAGTAGGAGTGCTTAAAAAAAACATATATAAGTAATGAAAAATGCAGTATATAATACAAGATCATGCAATGATCTACAATAAAATATTTAAGCACACAGGGTGAAACATGAAAAGACCATGATCCACAGCATTTGAACAAAATGAAGCTGAATTTGGAATGATAATTCTGATATGATCGCAAGGGAGAATCATTTCATATGTTCTGTTTCTGTTTCTTTTACCATTTTTTTTTATAAGTAATCAACATCCATTCCATCTTTATGTGTAATGGGCTAGAAATTTCAATTCTCAGGAATTATATTAGGTGATTTGATTAAAATTTTTAGTTAACCATAAGAAAGTAGATAAGGGTACAATTAATGATTGTACCTGAAGGCATACGTTGAAATAGATTGGCATTTGGCACAGAAAGTGGCCTCTAAATCCCTATATATCGATACAAGATTATTTATGAAAGATGCAATTATTAAGTCTTTCAACCATAAGAAGATAGATAAATCATTTGTATCAACAAAGAGACAAAAAATAGCTAAGAATGATTCTCTTACTGACCATTAAAAGATACTAATCAGAAAAAGTAAAAAAATAGAGATCTAGGATGCCTATGCTTGGTTTTGTATGTAGAATATCTTAATTCCCATGTAGTTTTTTTTTTTTTTTTTTTTTTTTTTTTTGTCATGTGTTCAAAGGTACAACCATCTTTGCACAAAATGAAGTAGAAAAAAGAAAAATAGAAAACGTCACAATTTAGCATAAGATATTCACATGAAAAAAAAAGGGAAGATATTAAAACTCCATAAACATTTGTCCCTCGACAAGACCAAAATCAGGAGGTAAAATCCAAGAAGACTTCCCCAATCCTAAACTAAAAATAACAATAAAAAAGAAAAAAATAAACAGAAACAAAAGTTCAGAAAACAACTTCTCTATTCTAGAAGCCCAATATCCACGTGAACCCAAATACGTACAAATCCATCAAAAGCTTGCATATTTGAACGCATAAACATCAAGAAAATGAATGACAAACAAAAAAGTAAACAAAACCCATAGAAATTAAACTCAAAAACCCTAAATGCAAAACTATTTACACATATCCAAATGCACGAAACAGAGATCCAGCAAACCTGCAAAAATCCAAATTCGAAGTATGAGATGCCAAAAACATTAATACAAAATTCGGCTAGCAAATTTTCGTCAAGCAGGCTTCTGTCGATTGCGATTTCTGTCAAGCCTTAGGAATCCATTTAAAAACCTCATAAAAGCATTTAAAAAATTAATATTAATACAAGAAAATATAACTTCGAAATCACAAAAAAACCTAAAAAGAATTAAGAAGAATGAGAAATACTGGGCAGATTTAACCTTTTAGAAGCAATGTTTCAGAAAGTGTAAGATGAGTGTTATGGTTAGTAGTGGTAGTGGAGTAATGGAGGCACGAGAGGGCTTTGGAGTGATGCTGAATGAGGGATTTGAACACTCCGAGAGAGATTTTGGGGGTTGGCATAAGCCATTGACAAGGCACATCAGAAACTCTCAAGTGGAAGACGAAGCAAGAGCGATGAATACGAAGAGGCGCTGAGTGCTATAAGTGTTATTTTCCTTTCTCATAAATATTCTTTTACGGCAACCAATGAGACCAGTGAAGTTCAATGACCCAGACGGATTTAACGGAAAGTTAACGGAAAACAATTAAAATTATTGTAGCTCCATTCAAACAAGAAATTTCCATTTGATAGGCTCTTTATATATATAAAGGTATATATAAACAAAATGAGTTAAATTTAACTATGTCCATATAAAATTTGTAGACGGTAATAAATTCTTAATAAATGTGCAACATTTGCTGTATGTATTTATTTTTTTCCATTTTAAACATGAATTGCTTAAGTTTAATTATGTATAACGTGATGGCATGGCATCCAACTTCTCACTCATGCCCAACCAACGATCAAAACAAAACACTCCGACAATATGGATTGCAACTTCATCATCACATCTAATCCGCACATCCCCATTGCCTCCCCCCCTTTTTTTTTTTTCATCATCATCATCATCTACACTCGATAATTATTTACTTTAGAAAAAAACACACACTTATGTTGGGCAATTAATTACGATAATTTGCACGTATTTTGATTGCTCTGTGTTTGAGAATTTTTCCCAATTTTTTTTTTTCCTTTTCATGGATAATACAAATTAGAGTAATGCTAAGTATAAGTCACAAATAAACAAATATCGCACAAGTCTTTTATTAAAAAGTAAAAAGCAATAAAAGCAATAGATCTTTCTACACTTTTTGAAGTGAGATCTATTATAAAAAAAACTCTCTCTCTCTTCGCCCTTTGTCTCCTCAAGCTCTCTCTCTCTCTCCTTGAGCTCTCTCTCATTGTGCTTCTTTCGGGTGGGATTGAGATATAGGAGTTGGGGCAAGAATCAGTTTACTTGTTAGTAGGGCTGTAAAAATAAACCGAAGAATCGAAAAACCGGCCTGGACCAAATTGGACTGATTGGTGTGGTTCGGTTTTGGACTGGTTCGGTCCAAGACCGGTTCCTCCATTTTAAAAATCAGTCATAACCGGTTAGGTTTCGATTTTATGTTTTCTAGGACCGGACAGGACCGAACCGGTTCATATATTTATATATTTTTAATTAATTTTTAATATTATATATAATATTTTTTATATTATATATAATTTTTATAAATTATAATTATATATGAAATAATGTTATATTATGATTTATAACATAAAATTTTAATTTTAAATATGAACATTTATTTGATCATATGTTTTAAATATAAAATATATATTAATTATATTTTATGGCTTAATAAATTCTCAACATATTCCTTTTGATAAATATATTAGTAATACTAATACACATTAGTATATTAATTACTATATTATCACTAACATATAGTAATAGTATTATACCAATAGTATTACTATATACTAATAGTATTAGTGTATTACTAATATTTATATATCTTTATATAGATAAAATAGTTATCAAACGGCAAATCTTGTTTTAACAATTATTATTGTTTTTCCGTTAAAGTTAACGCCGTTCGGCCTACTAATAGTGCCTGCAGTCAATAATATTATATTAACGATGATAGCGAGCATGTGTTGTTTTGATACATGGCCCATGCATTAATTGAGGTTTTACGTAGTCATGTAAATATTATTATTATTATATGCCCAACAAGCCCTTAAGATCAATTTTTAATACTGATCTGCATAAATATTAACAATCCTATATACTTAATTGATAATGCTCAAATTATGAAGAAAAAATAATAATAAAAGAACTATATATCATGTATATATTGTCAATATTTATATGTTGTACGTACATTATTTGATCTGTTTATGACTGATGATCTTATATATATGTATATTATATATGCTGCTACATATGATCATGATTAGTTTTAGCAATATTAATCATGTCTTGTACATGATGATCCATTGCAGGGAGAGCAGCGAGACAGCGTCGACATCTTATCCAGGATTCAATGGTGGCACCACATACAGTGACAATACTGGGTCCGGTGGCGGTAGTGACTACTTTGGAATGATCATATTCGGGAGCGGCACCACCTCTCACGTTATCTTCTACTATTTCAATCCTTTTCTCCCTTTTAATTATTATTTTAGCTTTGTAAACTACCACCAATCGCCATCTCCTATTATTGTTGCCCTTAATATTATAATTATAAAAGCTGATCAAGGCAAAAGATCGAATATCTCTTTATATATATATAAAGTGCCTGTCTAACAAAAATTATTGGTTTAACATTTTTTTGTTGTTTTTCGTTAAAGTTAACAAAATTTGTCCGTTATCTATAAAATTCCCATTTGTCAGCCATCATAAAAGCAATCTCATTATAAAAGCAATCTCGGTTAAAAAAAAATAGGAAAAAAAAAACTCTTCATATTTATTCTATTCAGGCAGATTCATGCATTTGGCAGGATAATCAAAAATTGTCATTAAGTCAGCGTCAATCCATTCTCTTCAGTATTTTAGTCCAGCACCACATTCAGAGAACAGAAAAAGCTACACATGGAAAAGGTCTGGGGGTTAGTCAATTACTAGCCTTTTCCTTCTGCATATTGTTCTTTATTACAGGTGATTTTCTGAGAAAAGATTTTTTGCTTCTTAATTTTATTTGTAATTTCTTCTTTTCTCATTTATTTTATGTTTGAAGTATAGTATTTTCTACATTTTTTTCCCTTTTTTTACTGCAATGCTTATTAATTTTTCTTCAGGTCTTTTGGTTGAGTCTGGACATTTCTACTTATAATTTTTGTAAGTGTATGTTGTTATTTATTTTGTAACGTCATTTGTTATATAATTCTTTTCCTATTTTATGGAATTGTGAGTGTTTTGGATAAGTTATTGTCGCAAACTATGTTTTGGACAAGTTTGACAGAAATGATTTTTGTCACTAACCAAGCAAAACATACAATATATACAACCTAAGAAAAAAAAAACACGAACAACAAACCAACACCCATCAACACGCATTAGTTGAAAAAAAATAAATAGCTAAAAGATCTAAACGAATAGATATAGATCTGTCAGTACACAAAAAAAATAGGTGTTGAAATTTCTCGATTCTAGACTAAAACATTTAGATCTAATGTTGTTTGTGAAGAACAAGAGAAAAAAAGAGAGCTTTCAAGCGAGAGAGAAAGAGAGACGTAAAATAAGTTAGGATTATAACATATTTCAAAAGTAAAAAATTTCAATTTAGTTTTTTTATGGCTTCCCCTCTTCCTTTTTTTTTTTTTTTTGTTTTTGGTGAATGGTTATTAAACTTCTTAAGGTTTTTTTTTTTTTTTTTGTTCAGGTCTTTTGGTTGAGTCTGAACATTTTGCTTATAATCTTTGTAAGTGTATGTTGTTATTTTTTTTGTTACGTCATTTGTTATATAATTCTTTCCCTATTTTATCGAATTGTGAATGTTTTGGAAAAGTTATTGTCACAAACTGTGTTTTGGACAAGTTTGATAGAAATGATTTTTGTCAAAAACCAAGCAAAACATACAATATATACAACCTAACATAAATTGTGAGTGTATTGTAAAAATCATCTAAAAAACAAATTTCTCATGGAATTTTCTCTTTTTGAGTTATTATTTGTATGTTTAATACTGTGTTTGTGACTTCTTTGGTGTTGTGTTTAAGGATAGTATTGTATTCGAACAGAATCAACAATAAATCGATAATATATTTTAAGAGAAATATTTTATTTTTTCAGGATTATAGACTAATAATAAAAAAATTTTGATAAAAAATTAGTAAAAAATTATAAATAAATTAGTTCTTAACAAAATAAATAAATATAAACTAAGTAAATGTGCATTGCTCGTTGCTTTTACCTAGTATTAATATATATATATTTATATATATATATATAAGCAGAAGAGATTAGAGATTTAATATATATTAAAAATAAAAAAATTAGACCAGAATCGATAAAATCAGAAGTATCGATTTAGGAGAGTAACTAGTGCGTTATTATTTTTGAAAATATAAAATTGATGTATACTGATTCGATCTCAAAATTTGTCTAAACCTGAATTAAATCGGACTGATTATACTTTTACAATTCTTCTATATGCAACCGCCGGTGCGGAACCGGTGCAGAACCGGCTGCAGTTGCTAATTTAATATAAAAAAAAAAAAAAAAGCCCGCGTGAGTGAAATATGAAAGAAAAATGGAGGGAAAGTAAAAAGAAGAATACATTTGATAGAGCTCGGCTGAACCTCCGATTCTTTTCATCTGAACCAAGAACTGTCTGTGGTTGCCGCCGTGGACCGAACCGGTTGTTGTCGTCGTCATTCGTCACACATTCCAGATCTGAGCCGCCGTCGACGTGGGTTGGATTTTTCAGATCTGAGTAGTCGCAAACAGGTTCTTCTAGTATTCCTTGAACTTCTTTTGGACTTGATTTTCTGTTTTTCTTTAAGTTGTTCTTAGCAAAACGAGTTGAAAAGGCGAAATGCGACTTCTTTTTGGCAAGCAAATTTCAGAGCTGGAAAACACTATGCTGTCTACAAAATGTCTACTTACAACCCATTTTTATCACATGTGAAGAAAAGTTAACCCATTTTTGGTCATCTAATTAATTATATATATATAGTATTGAATATAGGAGAACACAACAATAGTAGCAATAGTCGGTGTTGTTGTTGCTACTGATGTTATGGTTCTCAAAGATCTGGGAGGCAGTAGTAGCAACAGCCATGAATGAACCCAGGACAGAACACAGAAATTCATGTAAAACTAAAAGAAAACAATAACTATGATACAAAGTTCAGAACATATGAAACCCAAAATGAAGAAGAGAGGTTAACATGTGGGTATCAATGATTGGATTGCATTTGCAGAGAAGAAGATTCATATCTAGTGCAGAATATAGGAGAACCAGAAAATTGGTTCTACATGAATGTTTATTTAAAGTTACACTAAATATTTGTACAGATAGGAATAAATACTGCGTCTTTCTTTGTTCAACTTGAAAAATATTTTTGTAAGAGAAAGAAATTGTTAGGCAAACGAGTTTGAAATGAATAGCCAAATTTTTACATAAGGTGGGGGTGAAATCACTGCACAGATTCCATATTTAATGTAACAAGTAATTAACTAATATTCTGTTTTGGAGCAAAGTATATAGAAAAAGGACTCACATGTAGTTTATATCTGATGCTCACCCTTTTTTGTGTTTTCCTTGATGATATCATTAATCGGTTTCCGAGCAAAGTATATAGATAATGATCTTTGGTTCACCCATGAGTTTCAATCAAACTTGGTGTGGCTGATGCATGCTTGATCAAATAAATTGTGACTTTTTTGTAAAGCTAAAACAAGCAGACATCAGGCTCACTCCATTCGTCCATCTGTTCATATTACAAGAACTGTGACTTTACTGTGCTCAATACTTGAATTTGCTTTCAAGTAAACAAGTTTAGCTTTACTTTAAACAAGCCTTATGATTTTGCTTTTCGAAGCCTGCTTCTTTGTTTCTACCTTTTTGTTTATTATAATTTTTTTATATTACTTCTCTTTACCAAACTCCCCAAGTCATCTTGGATTCCAATCAATTCTCTGGATTTTTAACTAGTTTGATGACAGTCCTACCAGTCCTACAAGGAATTTAAGAAGTGCAAGGAATAATCTTATTTGAAAGTTCTTATATTTTTTTTAAAGTGGAACAGATTATTTGATTGTTTCTAGAGATGAGTACATGGAATTTGAAAAATTGATCCAAGAAGACTTGCAGGAGGTGGATGACCGTTTGGAAGAAGAGGAGGTGAGGGTTATAAATTATAATTGCTCGCCTTATAATCTGCAGGAGATCTTTTCACAAATTTATTTGCTGTTGGTCCAGCCTTTTTATGCTTAATGATTTCATTCCATTTCCTGCAGGGCCTATAGAGAGAAAGTTGAAATGCTGATGAATAAGAAATTGGAAATGCAGGTTGCTAGGTTTTTTTATGGTGATGATGACAGTGATGAGAATTTTGTAGTTGGTTGGAGAGCTGAACACTTGTGAAAAGCATTTTTGCGCGTCACCGAACATAAAACTATAAATTATTGTAAATATTTTGGTGTCTTTCATAGAGGAGTCAAACTATAAATTATTGTAAATATTTCTTTGTAAATGTGTAATTTCATGTTTGAATTTAGCTGGATGACTCATGCATAGCAGGAGGTGTTTTTTGTTTTAGACAATACTCGAATTTTTATTTTTAAGTGGGTGGCTCCTTTAGGTTTCAGCTAAAAAGTAGAGTATTCAATAGCCTTTGGCAGCTGCGTTGATGTTACCAAGAGAGAGACAGAGAACGTCCCTAGCAAATGAAATTAGTTTTGGGTTCAATTGCTTGAGTTGCTTAATTTACAAGAGAGTTTACACAAGAATATTGTGCTGCTGTGTATGAAAGCTGCTGGATGTTTTTTGTTTTCTTGAGCACATGAAGCTATATACGGGTGGTCTTGATTGGAGGAGGATTGAATTATGGCAGTCTTAGAATTATGGCTATGTATATGTATATGACCGGCTATTCATTTTTACTTTAGACTTACGGTAGTCTTGGAATTTTGGGCATAATCATTCACTTCACAACACCTTTCACTAAATGCTTCAGGTAAAAAATAATATTGGGGGAAAAATTAGAAAATGTGCAAGGTAGATTTTGCTTTCAAGAAAATTGAATCAATTCCAAGCATTTGAGTACCAGTACCAGTACCAACATGGTTACTAGTTTGTGTTCCAACCCTTGGAAGAAAGAGAATCAATTCCAACACCTAGCAGTTACAGTTCACATTTACACCACATAAAAGCAGTACAACACATTTCTGAATTTTAGCAACTCAGAATCAAATGCTCATCAAATAGAAATTCATTCCACTACATTTAATTTTCATATAATTCTCCACAGGATTCAAAACAAAATTTCTTAACAGAGCCCAAAATAGAAAAACAAAATATACACAAATACCGTGTGCACGAACCACCTTAAAATGTAGATGGTTACTTAAACCAGCCAAAATGAACCTAATGACTTTTTACATGGAATTTATCCAAACCAAGCAAACAAAATAACAAAGGTGACAACCCAATACAAATACAATAACTTTCGCTTTTCCTTTTTTAGATTCTTCGCCATCTCTCTCACTTTATCTTCCCTTTTCCGAACGGCATACTCACGCTGCAATGCATCATCCCACGTCTTCCTAGCCTTAGTCTCTCTTAATAAAATGTTCTCCTCTAGCAACTAAAGTATATCCGCTCATACAAAGAATTCATACCTTGCATCTCCCTGCACACAGTATAAACCCCCGATTAATATGATAAAATATATCCTATGATGTCAATCTCATAAATTAAAGGAATTAACAGAATTTGGGGAAAAAAAAAAAACCTCAAAGTTTACTTCTCTTCCTTTTACCCATGGTTTCCTCAGCAATAAGTTTGAGGTCAAAAAAGCATTTTGTGTGCCCCACCTCCCAACTTCTTTTATCATTATATCAAACTCACAGTAAGCTTGATATCCTATGATCTCAATTTCATTTAATATTAATCTAGGTAGGAATATGTTTCAGTTTCAAAAATCTCAAATTATTGTATGAAACTGTAATTAAAATAAAAATTCTTTGTCAGAGAATGAGTAACATTAGATGAAACGAGACTAATAAGAAAACAATACTAAAGAGAGTCCGAAAACTAGTTAACACTGAGATTGCATCAAGTTTTACTCTCAATGTTCTAGATTATGAAATTCAGTAAGAGGTGGATTCTTTATCACTTTCATAAAACTAAAGCCATTCTACGTGACCCCTCATTGCAGAACTGGGTAAGAATCAAATCAAAACTTTGGAAACCACCACTAGCAATGGAAACTAAAGCCTTTCGTAGTCTTAGAAGAAAAACCCATTTTTCTTCCCCCATCACATGCATGGGCATCTATATATGCAATGGTTTCTTAAACAAAACTAAAGTGATCAATATATGCTTATAATTAGTATGCAATACAGCCACTAGCAGCTTTTCCAATACAACAAACTCATCCAAATAAGTAAGAAGTTATATGCATGATCAAGCATGTGCGCGCTTACCCCATTGTAAGGACTCTTTTCCAGCGTTCACCACCTGAAGATCAACATTAATGTACAAATTAATTAAAATCAAAGCATTGATACCAAGACACTAAATCCTAGGCTGGGCAATAAATTTTCATTCAATCAATTGCACAAGATCAACAATATTCAGGCTAGTTCCTCTATGGGCAGAGGATGGACAAATTTTTTGAGGTTAGGGTTAGGATTTCGGGTTAGGATTAGGGTTTCAGGTTCGGGTTAGGGTTTGGGTTAGGATTTCGATGCTCTGTGGGCTTCACATTTCAGATTTGGTGTTTGAAGACAACAGGGCTTCGGAGAAGAGGATTCGAGGAGAATAGGAGTAGAAGTGCCTACCTGCTCTGTAGACTTCAGATTTCCGATATGGGGGAGAAGACGACCCGACTTCGTGGCTCTGGTGGAGAAGACCAAGACGATGTGAATGCGGAGAAGAGGGCAGGGTCTGGATCGAGCGGGAGTAAGTGAAATCCGGAACCGGCTTACTTGTTTTGACGCTGACCGAAGTAAAGCGAAGGAACGGCTTACTCATTTCGATGCTGACCGAAGCAGAGTGGAGGAAGACAATGGGAATGGGGAGAAGGGTCTGGATCGAGTGGGAGAGAGTGAAGGAGGGAAATGTGAAAATGCGAAATATGCAGGAAAACGGGTTAACTAATTCAAAATGCAAACAATGTTGTTTTGTGCCACGTAGGACACGGTTGCACGCCGGTTCCCCAAACCGGTTGTAAGTAGCTTTTTTCATACTTTTATTTGTTAGTGAAACCGGTTTGTAGTGTAAAATGTGGAATAATAAACAGTAATGTATAGACTAATTCATGTGGAAATAGATGCACGCACCTAGCATTGTCCTAATTATAATAAAGACTTGATCGGCCTGTAAAAGTAAACCCCCAATATTAATGAGTCTTCGTACGTAAACAACGCGTTTAAAGCCTTCTGACATGACATGCTGATGTCGTGACATGTCCGACGGTGTAGATAAAAAATCAAGAATAGTGATATTCAAGACAATACTTTTTACAATATATTTAAAAATACGCATTATAAAATAAAGATATTTTTATAAAAAGATGTTAGTTTTATAATATAGTTTATAAAAATATTTTTTTAAAAAAATATTATTGTGTAAAGTGTTGTGTGTTTATATTTTTTAAAAATTAAAAACAGAAAGAAAAATGCTTTAAAATAAAACAAAAACAAGAAAAATAGAAACAACGGTATCAAGCATTCCCCCAACTTTTCCCCCATACCTCCGACTTGGACATGAACATTTTTCTCTATAAATTCAGGTTGCGTTTGGATGTTGAACTGAATTGAGTTGAGTTGAATTGAGATGATAAAATATTATTTGAATATTATTTTTTAATATTATTATTATTTTAGGATTTGAAAAAGTTGAATTGTTTATTATATTTTGTATTGGAATTTAAAAAAATTGTAATGATGAGTTGAGATGAATTGAGTTGAGTTTACCTTCCAAACGAAGTCATGAGCTCATTGCCCTCTACGTGAAGATATCTTACGTACAATAACTTTTTTTTTTGGGTTTCCGTATAATACATAGTACATACAAGAACATTAAGCTCGTTGGCCAGAAATGATGAAAGTCTGGGGTTCAAATTATTGCCTAGAATAAAAAAAAAAAAAAACAAGCGCCACAGTCAGAGAGAGACCTTGCCTTACGTGGCGGCGGCTACGGGCGGAGCGACAGTGGCTATAAAGACAGATTGCAAAGATTAGGGAAATTGAGCAGAGCACATTCAGCCTACAATCAAGCAAGATCATTCAAATCAATTTCTGTATATTCTTGTAACCATTGCATTTATTTTAACAAATTTGAAACTGCTGCATAGTTTTAGGCAAATTGATGTACATTGTCGTAAATAGTTTTTCCTAGCTATGTATATATGTCAGGTCTCATTACATCAATAAAGTGTGAAAAACTTCATTGACAACAACAGTGTTAATTCTTTTATATGGTATTAGAAGGCCATTCTCTCAAGAGCATCCGATTCCCAATATGTCGTCCTCCTCAGAGTCCATCCCACTCAATACCCATACCATTTCCGGCACTGATAAACAACTTATTGCCCTCAATATCACTACCCAAATCAATGAAAAGTTAACACCCTCTACCTTTCCTCAATGGCGTGCTCAATTTGAAGCACTCCTTATTGACTATGATTTGCTTGACTATGTCAATGGCATATCTTCTTGCCCTCCTCCAGTCGGCACTTCAACTACCGATCTCAACAAAACTCATTGGGTTCGACAGGATAAACTTATCCTCAGTGCCATCCTAGCCTCTACATCCCCCACAATCACACCGCTCATAGCCACGACAAAAACATCACATGAGGCTTGGAACAAACTCAAGATGTTATATGCTAGCCGTCCAAGAATAAGGGCTATGCAACTCAAGGAGGAACTCACCTTGATTCAACGTGGAAATAGGTCAATTTCTGACTTTTTGCATGTTGTGAAGGCTTTGGCGGATGAAATCGCCATCATCGATCATCCAATTTCTGATGACGATTTAACCCTCTATGTCTTGAATGGGTTAGGGCCTGATTTTCGTGAGATAGCTGCACCGATCTGAGCACGGGAGAAGTCCTTGGTGTTTGAAGAGCTGCACGACCTTTTAGTGGGTCACGAATCTTACCTTCGGCGTCTGGAAGCTGCTACTCAACAAATGGTGATGATGGTAAACTTCACAAACAAAAGCCATCCTTCATCTGGGGTGACTTCTCAAAGAAGTCTTATAAACCGAATGGGCCTTACCGAAATTAAGGCCAAAACTCAGCCCGCCAATCAAATGGCCACCAACGTGATGGACGTTGCTCCAACCATGGGTCTGGGAAGCCCAACAACAATCGGAAATGTTACACGCCACGCTGTCAGTTTTGTGAGCAAATGGGCCATACCGTAAAGCACTGTCCTCAACTCCAGTCCAAAGATTTCACAGTCAACTGCGTAACCTCTTCTAATGGCAAAGACAAAACTTGGCTCATGGACTCAGCGGCCTCGCACAATATAACGGGTGATCTTACAAATTTGTCCATTCACAATGAATATGATGGTACTGATGAAGTGATTCTTGGTGATGGTTCAGGTTTGACTGTCTCACACATTGGTTCTTTGGAATTACATTCACCCAATCGCACTTTTATCCTGAGTGATACTCTTTGTGTTCCAAATCTTGTTCCAAATCTTTCCAAAAATTTAATTTATGTTCATCATCTTACCAAACAAAACAATGTTTTTGTTGAATTTCATCCTTTTCATTTCTTTGTGAAGGGCAAGATCACGGGGGCGATTCTACTTCGAGGAGCATGTGAAAATGGTGTCTACATTTTTTCGGAATCAATGATATTTCTCACTTCCAACATGGTTGCTAATGTGCATGAGCGGACCTCCATTGATGGGTGGCACAAGCGTCTTGGGCATCCATCTCTCCGAATAGTTCATCATCTTGTTAAAAAGTTTTCTCTTCCCGTTGTCAAAGAAAAAAATCTTTCTCAATTATGTAGTTCATGCTCCATTAATAAAGCACATAAACAACCTTTTTCATACCAATAGTCTTCAAAGTCATGCACCACTTGAACTCATTTACACTGATGTTTGGGGACCTGCACATTATACCAGAATCGACGGATCTCGTTATTACCTCATTTTGATTGACCACTTCACAAGATGCATGTGGTTCTATCCAATGGCTACAAAATTCAGGGTGTCTACAATTTTTCCTCACTTCAAAAAATTTGTAGAAACACGCTTCCAAACCAAAATAAAAAATTTGTACTTTGATAATGGTGGGGAATTCATTGCTTTAAAATCATTTTTATTGGTAAATGGTATTGGTCACTATACCACTACCCCACACACCCCACAACAAAATGGTGTCTCCGAGCGTCGTCACCGTCATCTTGTTGAAACAGGTCTCACTCTTCTTCATGACACATCACTACCTTTTTCATATTGGCCTCATGCTTTCCAAACAGCATCCTATTTAATCAATAGGCAACCCACTTCTCTTCTTCAAAATTGATCCCCTTTTGAAACTCTCTTTGGTCAAAAATCAAATTAAGAAAATTAAGAAAATTTGGGTGTCTTTGTTACCCACTTACCCGGCCTTACAACACTCATAAAATGCAACCAAAATTCTCACCCTTTGTGTTTTTCAGCTACTCTCAAACCCAAAATGCCTACAAATGTCTTGATCTTAAAACTCACAAGATTTAAATTTCTAGGCATGTTCTATTTGATGAACCAAACACTCCCACTCTGTCTTCTACCAAACCAAAAACCCACACACCCGAATCTCAAAATACCTCTCTGTTCTTTGATGCCCAAGTGACGCCCGTGCCCTCGCCAACGCCATCTGCTTTACTGCTCGCATCAACGACTTCGGAAGGTGTAGCCGCCGTCGACGCATCCTCCTCAGGTAATCTCGTCAACCCTTCGTCTTCTTCTCCTCCGATTTCATATGAAAATCTAGGTCAAAATTCATTACACTTGAATTCGCTATCTCCTAGTTCTAATCCCAACACTGGTCTGCATGATTCACACCCACTGAGCACTCACGCCTCACCTGTTGAGCAACCAATCGAACAAACTGAAAATTCCCAAAACCCAAATGCCCACATTCTCTCAAACCCACCTGTTTCCCATCTTGACCAAATGACCACTCGGTCAATGAACAAAATTTTCAAACCAAAACAACTCCATTTTGTGTCTAAACATCCACTTCCTGAGACCATTGAACCAACTTGTGTGAGTCGGGCCTTATCTCAACCACAGTGGCGTGATGCTATGTCTAGTGAGCTTACAGCTCTCATGAAGCATGGGACTTGGGATTTAGTACCACATCCTTTGAACTGTAATCCAGTGGGCTGCAAATGGGTGTTCAGGGTCAAGAGAAAACCTGATGGATCAGTAGATCGATTCAAAGCCCGCTTAGTTGCAAAGGGTTATAATCAGCGTCCAAAGCTTGATTACAAAGAAACCTTCAGTCCATTAGTTAAACCAGCCACCATTCGAACTGTTTTATCTATTGTTGTTGCAAATGGTTGGGATTTAAGACAAATGGACGTTAATAATGCCTTTTTACATGGTGCATATCTGAGACTATTTATATGATGCAACCCCCGGGTTTCAAAGATCCATCTAAACCAAATCATGTTTGCAGGCTTAAAAAGGCAATATATGGTCTCAAACAAGCCCCTAGGGCTTGGTACACTACACTGAAAAATGTACTGCTTGAGCTTGGGTTTGAAAATTTCAGAGCTGATTCGTCTTTGTTTATTTATCGAAAGGACTCTATAATCTGTTATTTCTTGGTGTATGTCGATGATCTTGTGCTTACAGGAAATAACAAAAATTTTGTGGCTTCAATCATCAAGAAATTGGGAGATCGTTTCTCTCTTAAGGATATGGGTTTACTTCATTTTTTTCTTGGTGTGGAAGTTGTATCTACTCAGGCTGGACTATTTCTCTCACAACATAAGTACATTCGAGAGTTACTATCAAATACAAACATGAGTGGTGCCAAAGATGTCTCCACTCCTCTTTCAACAACTCAGCCTCTCAAGTTACTTGATGGCACAGCAAATGCAGACAGCACAGAATTTCGAAGGATCATTGGCAGCCTGCAGTACATTTCCTTAACTCGTCCAGATATTTCATTCACAGTTAATAAGTTGTCCCAATTCATGCACAAGCTTACCACCACTCACTTCACCGCAGCAAAAAGACTTCTTCGGTACTTAAAGCAAACCATCTTCCATGGTATACAACTCACAAAATCTAGATCTTCAGCTTTAATTACCTACTTCGATGCCGATTGGGCTGGAAATATTGATGATCGAACCTCCACATCTGCCTATATTAGCTTCTTAGGCCCAAATCCCATTTCATGGAGCTCAAAGAAACAAAGAACAGTTGCAAGATCTACCACCGAAGCTGAATATCGAGCCCTTGCAAATGCGGCATCCGAGACAATGTGGCTCCTTGGACTTCTCCACGAGCTGGGTTTTCCACTCAAAACAGCTCCCTTATTACTCTGTGATAATCTTGGTGCTACGCATCTGAGTTTCAATCCGGTCCAACATTCACGCATGAAACACATACAAATCGATCTCCATTTTGTTCATGATCTGGTTCAACGTGGTTCTCTCCAAATTCGACATGTTCATACACAAGACCAATTGGCTGTTCTGCTGACAAAGCCATTGTCAAGACAAAGAACCGAAATCTTAAGAAACAAGATTGGGTTTGCTGATGGAAGCTCAATCTTGCGGAGGCGTATAAAGACAAATTGCAAAGATCAGGGAAATTGAGTAGAGCACATTCAGCCTACAATCAAGCCAGATCATTCAAATCAATTTTTGTATATTCTTGTAACCGTTGCATTTATTTTAACAAATCTGTAACTGCTGCATAGTTTTAGGCAAATTGATGTACATTGCCGTAAATAGTTTTTTCTAGCTATGTATATATGTCAAGTCTCATTACATCAATAAAGTGTGAAAAACTTCATTGACAACAATAGTGTTAATTCTTTTATAGTGGCGAGTTAGAGAGAGAGAGAGAGAGTGAAGAAGAGGATAGAGAAGGGGATGGGGTTTAATTTTTTGAAAAAGTATATTTGCAGTCGCCGTGCACTAACCTTGTTGAGGATGTTTGTGAATAGTAATAAAAAAGTAACGAAGAAGTAATAATAGAATATTGAATAGTAGTAAAAAGTAGGTGAAAAGTAATGAATAATAAAAAAATAAGTGAAAAGTAATAATAAAGTAAAGAATAATAATGAAAGTATTTGAGAGTAGTTGAGAGACTCTTGGTTGCCAAAACCAGCAATTTCCTGTCTTTTTCATTCAACAAACGGAAAAGGCACGACAAAGTTTTCTCTATAAGATGAACCTTCTCCCTCCCAATTTTTCCTAGCAAGATTAACAGATGAAATCCCACCTACCTCGTGTAAAGTCAAAACGGAAGCTGAAAATCCATCCGACAAGGTTGCACCAGCAGATGCACATACTTTTCCTGACTCACCAGCTTGATCTACTTCACAGGATGCTTTCTTCATGCCTCCTTCTGCGCTTCTTTTTCTTTCCAGTTTATTCTTTGCTTCTTTTTTCCTCTCTAAAAACTTCTATCAGTTGGCTTAGAGTTTTGTCATTCATGAATTGTTGGATTTTAAAGCTAAAATTTTAACTTTTTAAACAAAAATCAAGTTTGTACTAAAAACCGCTCAATAAATGAATACAAATACATTTCGAGTCCGAACTTCTCATTTCAAAACAAACATCAGACTTTCCCACATTTCCTCGACAACCAAATGCTCGAAATCTTATTGTTTATCCTACGTACCCACGGAAAATAAATTATTGCTAACTAAAAATCATTGCATAAAATGAATAGAAATGCATTTCGAATCCAAAATCCTCATTTCAAAACAAACATAAGAGTTTCCCACATTTTCTCGCCAACCAAACACTCGAAATCTTTAAACTCATAATTGAAAAGGTCTCACTCAGTGCAAATCTATGCCGCTTTGGTGCTCAAAGATGACGATAGTGATTCCTTTTTAGAAACCGATGGGAGATTGTGACCCAAAAAGAATTTCTATGATAAAAGAGAGGGAGAGATAAAGAGGCAAAAGGTGCGCGATAGAGAGAGAGAGAGAGAGAGAGGGGGAGACGAGTATGCTTTCTTCTTCTTCTTTTCTCCTATCTGACGACATGGGACCTAGTGTGTTGTCCCAGATTCTGATCAGAATCGGACAAATATCTAAAGCGTCGGGACATGCAATACAAGCTTACCTGCTCCATTCATAACAAATAAAAATACAATATTCCTAATGTGCATCTAACAATATGCTATATTCGTAGCAAATAATCTTTTTTTAGCAATACTATGCAACAAAATATACAGATTCCGAAATCAATACTGTAATTAAGCAACCGTTTCTTTTGAATATTAGTTTCTACCAACTAATAATATTCCAAATGAATCTTAAACATAATACATAAACATTAAAGTGATAGATCTTCTTGATTACAACATGAGTCCAAAAGGTCTATAATCATGAAAGTACTAGAGATTGAGCTCCTTAAGTACAAGCATATACTAAAGTAACTACTAGGCTAATCCATTGAGTAGCTCACGCAACTCAATCAAGGATATCATAATACTAATGATAAATCTGAGCATTGAGACTATGAGCTCCGTGTTGTGCCGTCACCGTCAAATCAACCGTCTCTAGTCGATTAACCTCTGGTACACCTCCTAATCGTGACACATGGTCTACCATTCTGGAGGAATGGTAGTTGAGACTACCACAGTGAGATTTGATTACAAATCTCAGCAAATTAACAGATAACTTGGCATACAATATACAAATGCATGCATGGCAGTAACGGTGTGACGCCCCGATCCCGGAAGTCCAAGGAGTAAACTCCTATTACCTGATAATCAACTTCAATAATGTTAATATATTCTCCAAATCCAAATATATACTTTCAAAGACTCCAAATCAAAATAAATTCCTTTAATTTGATTAACTACACATATTCATCTATCAGATCCTCAATATAATAGACCAGATAAAATAGATCAACTGCTCCACATATCCCAAATAACATAATAAAATGAACTAGAGTTTACATAAATCTCCATAAACCATTTAAACAAACTGAAAATTCATCTACTGAATAAAATAAATCCCCCAACAACGATAATATCCTAAGATACTCAACTACTTTCCCCAACTAATTTTGCCCACGCACTCTATTACTGATTTTCAGCTAAACCATCAAAGTCATTTGAAATATTGTGAAGATAAATGGGTGAGTTATCAATGACTCAGTAAGCAGAGAACACATACTAGTATGTAAACATGAGCATTTAAAGAGTTCAGAATGCAGAACAAAATATTTACTTTCAAAATGTAAAATTAGAAACATGT
This sequence comes from Juglans microcarpa x Juglans regia, assembly GCF_004785595.1. Classification (NCBI taxonomy): domain Eukaryota; kingdom Viridiplantae; phylum Streptophyta; class Magnoliopsida; order Fagales; family Juglandaceae; genus Juglans; species Juglans microcarpa x Juglans regia. The sequence goes on along the minus strand of NC_054595.1, from coordinate 18,813,077 downwards.
TATCAAAATATCAGAGCGAAATTTTCATAAAACATTCTTATTCAAAAATATCCTTTGGCATATCATAATCTGAGACATTATTTTCATATCATATCAGAACATCACATTGGGACATAAATCATGCTTAACCCCTGTAGTAGGGTTATAAACCATCGTTATAACCGTGGCGGAGCCGTATACCACTATTATACCTGTGGCAAAGCCGTATACAACTATTATACCTTTGGTAGAACCATATACCACTATTATACCCGTGGTTAGGCCTTAACGAAACAAATTAGAAACAGAACAAAATCAGATACATATACAGAATAAAAAAGTTATGCCAAAAGTTTTCAGATGCCACATCATATCAAAATACAGTACATAATAGAATCACATCATTTCACGTATTCAAAAACAGATTCAAAACATCTTCACTTAATCAACACAAAACTTTTCAGATCTCATATTCGATTTTTTTCGTAGTTCAGAAATAAAATGCTAAAATAAGCTCATATCTACACTAATCATAACAAAACATACTTCCATCTTATACAAAGTTTCATGAGTAATGCAGAACACATGACTGAGATTGTTTTTACATTTATTTTCAAAACATATCATCTGCATTTTCATAAAATCAACCTTAGTCCATTATTTTATACAAAGTCTAGTATATGAACTCTCCCTTATTTGACTCTTGCAGCGTGTTATCTTAGCCTTGAGTCTGACCCCTGGTAATTTCACCACCTAAATCAGAAAAATATTCACAAAGTTTTAATAATTGAAACACACCATGACTAACTCTATCAACTAATCCCGTACAAGAACAAGTCAAACCAAAACAATCATGTAACTCAACTCACGCAGCCACACACACATCTGGCGAACAACCATACTTCCTAGTTAACCAACTTACTCCCGACATGTCCCAAAATCAAATACTCAGTAACATGTATATTAACCTAATCAAACAACCCCAGAGCCACTTATCAACTCCAAAAGTAACTTAAAAACCCACCATAACCAACGTCCAACTCAAACTATCAATATATAAACCCCAACACAGCGCACATATAACTCAAAACAACCAACAGTAACTCCGGACAATCACATAACTCCATATTGCAACACAACCCTGAACGATCACATAATGACCCAAGCAACCAACAACTTCACCCAATTAGCAACAAACAAACCCGAACCTTCACATATCAATCCAACAACCAACACATTAATCCCACCAGCAACACAAAGGGCCTCAATCTCAAATCCAACACAAACACCAATAACACTACCATAAATCAACACCATAACTTCACATAATTCAAGGCTTAATCATACAAATCTACCATCACAGCAGCACATTGCAAAGAGGGGAGAAATTTACGATACCTAATTTCATGCGGTGACTCGTGAAATTAGAGAGCGACACATGCTGCCTAGAGATGAGATTATCTCTCTGTGATTCACCAACAATGTCAAAAGTTGGGTTTATTCAGTGGAAAGCACGTTGCAACAAGGCTAAACTTTGAATACTCATTAGAGAGGAAAATACTTTGGTGGCAAGAGGGGTGGACCTTTGTCTGTCACAATACTTTGAACTGAGCACGGTTGAACGTGAAATACATGAACTTGGAGCTGACTGAAATAACGTGACATAAAATTGATCGCGAAATAACATGAATTGAAACTGAAAGTGAAACTGAAATGAACTAAATGTGGAAGTAAAATGAATTCTGACAATCAAAATGATTTCGCCAGTTGTTTTATCAGGAATAGTGAACAATCAAAATGATTCTTCCCAACATATTCCGTCAGAGATACTCAGACAATCAAAATAATTACGCCATGAGCATTTTAAATGAGATATCCTAACAATCAAAATGATTACAAGATGAGTACCTAGTAATTAGGGTGTAACCGGTTCGGTTCGGTCAGGTTCAGTCTGATTTTTTCGGTATATTATATAATATATATATATATAATATAGCATATATATTATATTATATAATAATATAGTGATAATATATTGTAGTATATTGTAATATATATTAAAAGTATATTATAGACTATAGTAGTATATTATAATATATAATATAGTGATATATTATAGTATATTATAACATATAGTGATATAATATTAGTATAACTACTAATACAATAGACTAAATTGATAATATATAAGATTTTAAAATTTAATATTATATTAACTAGTAATTTATCATATAATACAAAATTATTTTATATATAATTATATATTATAGATAAAAATTATATATAATATAAAAAAATCATATAAAAATATTTTATACAATATAAAAAATTAAAAAATATATATGAACCGGTCTGGTCCAGTGTTAGAAAAAGGAAAATCGGAACCGAACTGATTTAGATCGGTTTTGAAAAAAATAGAACCGGTACCGGACAAAACCGAACCGAACTCGGTACCAGACCAAACCCACCGATTCAGTCAGGTCCGATCTGGTTTACCGCTTCACCGAATTGTTTTCACCTCTACTAGTAATATTTTGACAATCAAAATGATTACGTCAAGAATATTTGACTTTTGAGTAGAGGTATTCTAATAATCAAAATGATTATGCCGGTAGTATCTCATGTGAATTATAAATGGAGATGCTCAGACAATCATTGTGATTACGTCACGAGTATCCCAGGCATGACTGACTGAGAAAATATTATTTGGGTTAATTACATTTTGTCCTCTCCAACTATTACCCAATTCACAATGTGCCCCCAAAACTATTGATTACATCAAAGTGGACCTTCTTACTTTCAAAACGTCCTAACTCCCCATTTCATCTACAATGAGCGTTAAATCGAACGAAAAACTCACCCACGTGCTTCACACATGCTAATCCTTCAATGCAAAAACAAAATCACCCCTCACTCCATCGGCTTCCATTTTCCCAAACTGAACTTCATATTCGAAAATCCCCAACTCCATGGCCAAAACGACTCGTTTTATTAATGCCTGAAAATGGTTTTGTTTCAAAGTGAAGAATGTCTGGCTCGAAGCCATTGGGCACGATGGACAAATAAGCTGAGGCAGACTGCAAAGAAGGTGGGCAACGACGAACTCTAGCAAAGCTGTCGACCATGACGTCGGCATCCCCTTCGAGCTGTCGACGACTCCATTGCAGATGAGTTTTTTGGTAGAACTCTCATTCAAATTGTTTTCTCCCCGTAGGTACCTTAGTGATTTCTCAATTGCAATAAATCTATTACTTGTGTTGACAACAAATCTCCCACCTTGATGTAGCTCAATAATGTTAAAAATGACTATACGTTGTTAGGTGAAAAAATTATTCGAGTTTATTGTAGTTCAAGAATGCTATAAATGATTGCACATTGTAGCTCAATAATGTTCCAATTTATTTGCCATGATATTGATTCGATACCATGTTTAGATAATGTTTCAGTTTAGTTTGTTATGATTCTTTTCTCCTTTTATATAAAGCTGCAGCAGTCTATAAGTAGAAACATCAAAAATGATAATTTAGAGTAAAATTACTATTTTACCCTTTACATATGGAAAACGACCATTTTACCCCTAAGGATTTTATATCCTAACTCCAGAAATGATCAAAACTTACATTCCTCATGTAAATTTTGTCCTAAAATCAAATATAAAATTAGAAAAATTTAAAAATAATCACAACTATGAAAAACACACCATAAGGCCAAAACTTCCAAAGGCCATATTTCTTTCTTTTTTTTGCAATTTCATCTAACTCTAAAACTTATGATCAAATCGAAATATTGTAACAAAGATCCTCACATCTTATGCTTAAAAACATGCTTTAAACATCCAACAAAAATCTACTTCATAAAACACAAAAGTTTTTAAACAAAAGATCCATACTCTTAACCAAAACACAAAACCTTGAATCTCAAGGTTTTGACCTTTATCAAAACATCTCCAAGAACTTTCAAAAATTCAAAACTTTCTTCTAATATGCTCATAACACATTCTTAGGAACTATGATTTGAATCAGCATATAAAAGTTACTCAAAAATCACAAAATCTCACTTGAAGTACTCGGCTCCAACACATAGTTAAAAATAGAATTTTTTTTCTCAACTTTGCTTTAATCAAACACTTAATCTGAGACATACTATTATGAAATTTTCAAACCAAAAACATCATATGGTTTAAAAATATGTCCTAAAGTAGATCCAAGCATTAAATTTAAAATCACATGGCTAACAATAAACCAAAACATGGATTTAGCCAAAATATCACACTTTTGACCCAACCGAGTATTCTCTTATATAAAAATTTATATCTTTGAAACTAACACCAAAATGCTTTAAAATAACATCCTAAGATGTAGATCAAAGGTTTAGGATCATCAAATAAAATCATCAAATTCGTTGGAGTAAGATTCAAACACAAAAGACCCAATCTTTCTCAAAACATAACTTGTTTTTCTCCTTCCAGTTTCTATCCTTAGAGATCTAAGAAAAACTTCCATCAAAGTTTTAATCATGCAACTAATATTTAACCAATATTCATATAAACATGCTAACAAGAATCCATAAAAATTTCGGACCAAGATCTGTCCATTAGCTTGGTCAAAAATTCTAAAATACAACACACTATCCAGATTGACCTCTCCATGGTTAAAACAAATTTTTACTGACTAAATAATCGTGAAATCAAACACAAAAGATACTCATAGAAACTAGATGCAAAGAGGAACAACTTTTATGAAGGAATATTCATGAGATAATACTTTCAAGAGCTTCGAAAACTGAAGGCAAGAAAGGTCAGAAAACTGCCCAAGTGAGGATTCTATGTTCTCTCCAAGAATGTGAATGAAAATGGGTGAAATGAGTAAAATGATGACTCACACGCTTAATACACTTCTGAAGAGTGAAGTGTGGGCTTGAGTAACAGATGGTTAGGTTACAAAAATGTGTAAATAGTGAGTGGTTTTCTGCCGAGAAAACTTCCAAGAGAAGAGTGGTGGTGAGGTGGCCTTATCCTCTCATATCAAGTGACTATTTGAGGCTGTCATTGGCAAAGGTTGGCCTGCCATGGGTGGGTAGAAACTTCCTCAAGAATTTTTGCCAAGGTGACCAAAATTCGTGATCCTTAAACAAGTGGGTTTCATTTTGGGGTTTAAAAAGGGTTTAGTTAGGGTTTGAGATGCTATCAAGTCCAAATCTAAATTTTTTTAGCCTAATCAAATTTCCAAAGTTTAAAAATGGTTGAATAATGATGTCATGACATGTATTTAAGGAATTAATACCATGTGAAAGTGGTTTAATCGAGTGATTAAACACAATGCTAGAAATTGGGTTCAATAGGGTTTTGAAATCAAGTTTGCGGATTGGAGTAACCATTTAGGGTTTCGGTTTCCTACAAGCTCTTGGGGTTTTAATTGGATTTCAGCTATTTAGGGTTTCACTAGAGTTGAAACCCTTTTTGGCTTGGCTCAAAATGGATGATTAGATGGAATAGGATTTTCCTTAGGTGGCATGACCTCACACCTTGATTTCCTTCACATTTCCATCTCATAGTTTCTCTTGGTGCCAAGTGTCCAATATTATTCACCAAGTGTGGCTAAGATCTTGCCAAAAGTCTAAATTAAATTTCTTTAATCTAATTTGGACATTCTACGCTATTATTTTGAAAACACTGCACTTGGTAGCACCATCGAGATTAGTATTCACTCCAGAAAAAGTGAAAATAAACTTTACACTATAAAATCCTAAATATACACAGTAAACTAATTGTGCAATTCTTTTATCGAAATTCAACTTCAAAGTGCTTTGAAATAAACAAAATGCGTTTTCGAACAAGTGTTTCGCCTGAAAATTAAAAATGGGTTTATTGCGCCATAAAATCCTAAATATTCCTTTAAGTCTAATGGTGCAAACTATATCGCATTCTGACACTTCTAACTATCTCAAATAAATAAAATCACGTTTTTGGCACCATAGTGAGTAGTAACACTAACTATACTGACAGACTACAACCTACACGATTGGTCAATTCGTGAGGTTCCTAAAGCCTATAAAAATTCCACCATTGAATTTCTAGCAAGCGGTTACACCTAGCCATGTTAGAGATTAGTGTGCGGCGACTACAATAGTCGATTGTATCTAGCATAATTGATATATATAAGAAAAATTTTACTTATCATTTTTACAACATACAGAAATATGTGATTTATCATTTTTATCTTTCTATTTAAATACACATATATTGATGTGTAAATAAGTATATTTACAAATAAAATAATTGTTCATTTGAAATTAACATGACCTACGTTGATCCTTCCAACCCAATACGGTTACTCAGAGCCGGCTCAATGGTAAGACCATTTAGGCCATTGCCTAAGGTCCTCACCCTATGTAAGGCCCCAAAAATAAAAATGAGGTGGTCTTTTTTATTATCTGTTTTTGAAAAAAAAAAAAAAACCATTTCTTTAAATAAATTTTAAATAATTTTTATAATTTTTGTGCAAGGCCCCATAATACTAAATTTAATATTTAATATAATGAATTTTTTTTTATAAGTAATACAATGATTTATTTATATTTTAAATAACTTTTTTAAGATCTTGCTAAATTGAGGTACAAAATCTCCATTGAAACTTCATTTTAAGTTGTTGTTGTAAATATAAATTCACAAAAATTATATTTAAAGATTTTAAATAAAATCTCATATTATTGAAAAGTTTGAACATATTTCAAATAATAATTTACATTTTATTATATTATAATAATAAATGACTCACTTCAATTTGGCATTAGGCCTCATTTTATGTATTTGAAGTTTTTCTATTTTTTTATTATTATTTTTAAATATTTTTTTAACATTCTTATTCATTAAAAAAAATTAAAAAAATATATAATTTTGTTAATAATTGTTTCTTTAACTATTAAATAAAATAAAAAATAAAAATAATTAAATATAAAAATAATAATAAATAAATAGTAGAGGAAATAACCTATCATTTTCCTCGTTGAAAAGTCTCATCTCATGCGCTTTAACCCGCGCTAGCGTGTTTCTTCCCCAACACCTACATACATACAATATCCGTTAGAACCTTCAGGTCTCTGTATTTTGCAACCCTCCCTCTCTCTCTCTCTCTCTCTCTCTCTCTCAAAGCTCTAACATGGAGTACAGAACCTTAGAAATCAACGTTACCTCTGCCAAAGACCTCAAAGATCTCAACCTCTTCTCGAAGATGGACGTATACGTCGTCGTCTCACTCTCCGGCGACAAGCAAAAGGCCAAAACCAAAGTCGACCGAGAAGGTGGCACCAGCCCCTCCTGGAACTTCCCGGTGAAATTCACCATCGACGAGTCCGCAGCCCGACAAAACCGACTGAACCTCGAGTTCAAACTCCGCTGCGACCGCAGCCTCGGCGGAGACAAAGATGTCGGCGTAGTGTACGTTCCCGTCGCAGAGCTTCTCAACTCCACCGGCGACGGTAAATCCATGCAGTTTGTGAGTTACCAGGTGACCAAACCCTCCGGAAAGCCCCAAGGCATGCTCAACTTTTCGTACAAGTTTATCGAGAAAGTGGCCGCAGGCGGTGAGCCCCTGGTGCCAGAGGCTAAGGCTCACGAGCCTGTTACTGCATATCCCGCTCCTGTGGTGGGGACTAGTGCGCTACCATACGATGGGCTCTATCCTCCGGCTGCCGCTCCTCATCCTCCTCCTCCACCATATGGTATTGGTTACCCGCCGCCTCCACCGGGTTACGGGTACCCGCCGCCTCCGCCGGGTTACGGGTACCCGCCGCCTCCGCCGGGTTACGGGTACCCGCCGCCTCCGCCTCCGCCGGGTTACGGGTACCAACCGGGCGTGCAGCAACCGCAGAAGAAGAACAAGTTTGGGATGGGATTGGGAGCTGGATTGCTAGGAGGAGCGCTTGGGGGGCTGTTGATCGGAGATATGGTGTCCGATGCAGGGTGTGACGCAGGATTTGGTGACTTTGGTGCATTTTGATTTTTTTTTTTCCTTGTGTTTTTGTTTGACTTTTCTAATTAGATGGTTTGGTTGGTTGCGTGGAAAATGGCGGCTTTTGACTTTTGATAACATTGCAATTTTCTGGGACTGTTGGGACATTGTAGGGCACATAGCTTAAGGTTTACATCTGAATTCTTCTTGTTAGTTTATTTTCAGATATTTTGAAGTAGGATAAGGATCATGCGTTGTGTTTGTAACCAAAGTGCTGGGTGTGGATAAGGATCATGCGTTGTGTTTGTAACCAAAGTGCGACAACAAGTACTTTGTCATGTATTTGGGGAAAAATAAAAAAAAGTACTTTGTCATGTGTAGGCATGAAATAATATAGCGGATGCTTCCTCTTACCTAATTGAGAATTAGTGCTTCAATATGTCAATTATTTTATAAAAAATACATTTATTGTAAAATATAATTGGAAAATGAATTATATATCAAAACCCAATTTGTTTAAACTTTTGGATTTAAGATGTCACCAGGCAATCTAGCTCTATTTGACAACACAACATATCTCAAGTATTTAAAATTATTTTCAGATATTTTCTTCCTAACCATTACTCAAAACACAAAACATTATTTTATTTTCAATTTTCAATTTTTAATTTTTTTTATTTAATCATTGTCTAATCATTACTATTTTTCTAAACTCTTAAACAAAACACAAAAAGTAATACTACTTTTTCAAATTTTAAAACAAAAATTATATTAAGATAATTTGTTAAAATTATAATATTTTTATTCAATTTTTCTTTCTCATTTTTCAAAATTCAGTAAAATATCTTAACTGAAATCATTTCATTACTATTCACAAATATATTGAAATATTCTAAATATTTAAACAGGCCTAATCACTATGTAGGATTTTTTTTACCCCTTTTAGGAATGGATATGTCTACGTACAGTCCCAAATCGGGGACTCCGCATGCACTCCTGGGCAATATTGTCATTTGCCATACGTGTGAATGATGATAATGCCCTTGCCCCTGATTCAATCTAGTCGAGATTTTATGAAATCGCACATATGAAATCTCGCTCAAAATTTCCCTCCCTCCTCTCTTCAATCTCTAGCCGGTGTTGACTTGATCTTCTCCTCAGCCGCCAACCACGTGAGGATTCAAAAGATTTTTATTTTTTAAAGCAAATGTCTGGAAAAAAAAAAAAAGGTCAGCTCTAGTTTCACACGAGATCTTCTTACTCGCAACTTTGCAACTGGATATCAAATCTGAAACAACATGAGATTTATTAAACTTGCCTGGATCGAAACCATTAGAGAACAAAATGCAATGATTTCATTTGTCTCAAAGATTTGTACAGAAAGAGAAAGCAAAACAAAACTACCAGCCATTTCCTTTGTAAGTCAATCTTGTTATACTTTGTGTTGTTTGTACAAAAATTTTAATGGGAGAAACTATTGTGATAGCCCACACTCGTATGTTTATTTTATTTTTCAGAGAGAAAGCAAAATAAAACAAAAACTTTTACACAAAGATGGGGATGAAGGACCTCTGTAAGCATGGAAAGGAGGGGAAGAAGGAGGTTAGAACTTAGGGCTCAGAGTATTAGCATTGGTCTATGTATATATATATATGTAAAGTCATATTTGTAAGATTGTGAGAGAGAGAGTGAGAGGAGAGAAAAATAATGATTAAAATATGATTTGTAGGGTGAATAGTAGTTATCTATTCATACGTAGCTAAATATTTGGATATGCATAAGCTAATGTGAAGAATTTTAAGGTCATATTATGTAAATATGACTTTACGTATACATATGCATATATCAATGTTAATGCTCTTATGTGGTTAAGGCTCGGGAAGATGAGAACGAGGCTTAAACGATGCGTTTCATTTGGCTAAAACTTCTCTAGTTTTCATCTATTTAAATGAAACTGTGCGTTTCAATAGAACATTATCTTTTCTGAGTCTCCACTTAAATGAAACTATGCACTTTATAATAGCCACGTAGGGCGTGTTGCGAATTGCAATAAGAATTCATCTTTGGGAACATGAGTTTTATTGGTTTTTATTTTTTCACGTTTAAATTGAGAAAGGCTTATCTTTTACCTTCTTCTTCTTTTTTTTTTTTTTTCTTCTTTTTGTGAGTACTATAGACGTTAGAGGGAGGTTTTAGTGTGGGTACAATTCTTTAATCTTTAACATTTTTTTCGATTTAAATGATAAATCTTTTACATTGTTGATAAGTTAGAATTTGATTGATAAAAAAAAAAAAAAATTAAATATTTTTTTTTTAAATTAAATATTGTTATGTTAACACGTGAGCATTCGAGGAATAATCCCGTGGCATGGAATCGGTCATGTTTTTTTGGATATTGGTTGTCGACCTTAATTACCATCTAAAGCCTCAATGTCAGTGGTGTTTCTTCAAGATCACAAATACTATGCCAAATAAGACCACACGCATATAAATAGGATATTCAAACTTTCAACCATCCCATTATTCAGTCCTCATGATTTCAATGACTATAATTTATTTATTGTAAATATTAATGACTATAATTTATACCGTTTAATTAAGAGATTTTGGTTCTAAGTTGATGCAACAATGTCAAATTTCTCAAAATTAAAATTAAGGGCTTTTTATTTCCGACAAGAGAATTATTTTGTTCTCATGCTCAATAAATCTTAAAGGTTGATACTCTTAATTTTCTTTTTTTTTTTTTTTTGAAAAAGAATAAGATCTCATATTCATAAATAATCACATAGGATGAATACAATGGGGAATTCCCTCCAAAGTAATTCTTTCATCAGAGCGTTTCAATGCATCCCTTGCAAGATTATGAGCCAAAGAATTAAAAGTTCAAGGAATAAAATTGATAGACCAACTAGACATCTTAGAAAATAGCTCTTTGATGTCTCTAACAATCATACCAGCTGTGGTCCAAATCTCGTGAGAGCTCTTGATATCCTTGACCACTTGTTGGGCATTCCCTTCCTATATAATGTGTGTTAGGCCAAGCAGTTGACAAAAGATTATAGCTTTAAGGGCTGCAATTGTCTCTGCCAGGTGAGCATCTGGGAAAGAGTCCCTCTGAGACCTTAAGCTTGCTTGAAATCACTTACTAACTGCTTAGCCAACTTGACTACTACTTCTGGAGACCAAAACTCTTCTTCAAATACCAACTTATTCCTACTTTTCCACACTTGATAAACTATTGTTGCAACCTCATCCATAGTCTCTCCATCCAATACAGTAAACATGTTGGATAAGAGATCTATAAAAGAAGAATCCGCCAGCTTAAGTTTCTATAGTCTTTTGGAACAAACCCCCCAGACATCTTGTACTGAAATACATGACCAAAGAGCATGTGTGGCAGATTCAATCTCAGTAAAACACACTGGATAGAAAGGAGAGTCCACAATTTTCTTTTTGAACAGATTATGTTTTGTGGGCAGAGACTCATGACATGCTCTCCAAAGCATCATTTTTGTAGCATTAGGCACTCCCAATTTCCATATTTTAGGCCAAAGCTCTTGCTTAAAGAAATCAGTTGAAGTCTGCCCCATTGCCCTGCCTTCAACCTCATTAATAAGAGAGTAAGTACTCTTGACAAAAAATTTCTCATCCTTAGTGCATCTCCAAATAAGCTTGTTTGGGGCACTATGAATACTCAAAAGAATTTTACAAATTAGCATAGCTTCCTCAGGCTCAAAGTTTTCAAAAATCAAGGCAATCTTCCATGAACAACTTTCTTTGTCTATAAGGCAGCTGACCAAAGCATTTTCATCCAACTCTCTCCTTACAGACTGAACTCTAAAAGAGCTTGGTTTTGTAACCACTTATCATGCCAAGCTTTCACAATCTCTCCATTCCCAACATTCCAAAACAAACCCTCCACTAGTGCAGGTCGTGCTGCCATAAAGCTCATCCATAGATATGAAGGGTTGCTACCCATCTTGCTATGTAAAAAGTTGGACTTGTGGTAGTATTTAGCCTTGAGTACTTAAGCTACTAAACTGTGAGACTGTTGCACCAATCGCCACCCTTGCTAAGCTAAGAGTACTAAGTTAAAATTCTCGAAATCTCTGTAGTCTAGTCCCTCTTCCTTCTTTGTTTTCCCAAGTTGTTTCCAAGGTAACCGGTGTGTTTTGGACTTGTCACCCCTTGAGCCCCACCAAAATTGTTGCATCAACCTGTTAATGGCTTTCAAAATTGCTTTTGGTAATTTGAAAATGCTCATGCAGTATGTTGGGATTGCTTGCACTATGGATTTGAGGAGCACCTCCTTCCCAGCTTGTGATAAAAATTTCACGGTCCAGTTTTGCATCCGATATCTAATACTTTCCAAAATAGGTTTGAATGCTGCCAATTTGTTCTTGCCTGCATAAGCAAGTAGGCCCAAGTACTTTTCATAGCACCTTGTTTCCCTTAAACTAACAGAATGGAGAATAGCTTCTTTGATGTCCACTCCTATGTTGCTGCTAAAAAACATGGAAGTCTTGTCTAAGCTTAACCTTTGACCTGAAGTTGTTTCATATAGGTTAAGCAACCTAAAAATTCTGTTGCATTCAAGAACATTAGCCTTACAAAAAAATCAGCTATCATCTGCAAAAAATAAGTGGTTGATTAATAAGAACATTAGCCTGAGATGAGACCTTTTCCTTCTGCTTTCTCCAGTATGTTCCTTAGCACTTCTATACATAAGAGAAAAAGATAAGGGAATAGATGATCCCCTTGTCTCAATCCCCTTGAAGGATAAAAACCTTGCTGAGGACACCCATTAAGCAGAATTGAATATTGGACAATGGTCACACATTGCATCATCAACTCAATCCACACTTTTTCAAACCCCATCATGGTCAGGATAGCTTCTAAAAAACTCCACTCAATTATGTCATAAGCCTTACTCATGTCCAACTTCAAAATCATGTAACCTTCCTTCTCACCCCTCATTCTATTTTGCATTGAGTGCATAGCTTCGTAAGCTACAATGATGTTTTCATAAATGAGCTTGTTAGGCACAAAAGCACTCTATGATGGACTGATAATTTCTGGAAGAATCTGCTTGAGTCGATTTGCAAGAACTTTGGAGATCACCTTGTAAAGGACATTGCATAGACTAATTGGTCTATACTCAGAAACCAATGTGGGGTTCTTTTTTGGGATCAAAGCTATAAAGGTTTTGTTAGTGGACTTGAAACCTGTTCTGGAAACTAATACCTCATTCATAGCAAATATCAATTCAGTTTCAACCACTTCCCAATTGTCCTGATAAAACCCAGCAGAAAAGCCATCAGGGCCTGGAGAGCTAAGAGGGTTCAGATCAAACATAGCCTCTTTAATTTCCTCATCTAAAAAACCTCTCCTCCTAATGCAGTTCATCTCCTATGTGACCCAAGGTTCAAGATCATCAATTACTTCCTCAATCCTAGTTGGATTGGATGTATTAAATAATTCTTAAAAGAAAGACTGGAACAGGCTGCTAATGTCTTCCATTCTCTTAACCACATTGCCCCTATCATCTGAAAGCTTCTTTACAGTATTGGTCTGCCTCCTTTGGTATGCATATTTATGAAAAAAGCTTGAGTTCCCGTCACCATCTTTAAGCCACATTTGCTTGGCCTCTGTCTCCATTTCATCTCTTCCCCCTCTAAAATGTCATTAACCTCTTTTTGAAGCTCTTTTATTGTGTCATTAGAGTTACCTGAGTTTTCATCTTGCAGTTGTTGGATCATACCTCTTTTATACTCCAATTGCTTTTTGATATCCCCTCTCGAGGACTTGACCCAGGAGCTCAACTTGTTCTTGCATCTGTTCAAACCTTCTCTAACTCTGTCCATCGTTCCATTTCCCCCTGGACTCCATGCCATGTCAATTAATTTCTTGCACTCAAATTTCTTGGACCAGGATGCCTCATACCTGAACATTTTCCTCTTAACAAACATTGGCCCCTCATTGATAGAACATGAGATTAATAGAGGAGCATGATCTGAAGTGACATCTAGAAGGACATGTGTGGTGCAGCTTCCAAAATACATTGCCCAAGGACTGTTTCCAAAAGCTCTATCCAATCTCCTTAGTGAATTCCATCCTTTCTCTCTTATTACTCCAAGTAAACTTCAGGCCATTATAACCCATATAAGTTAATTCACAGTTATACAAAACTTCTCTAAATCTTTCCATCTGGGAGAAAGACCAGGTGGCAGCCCCCTCTTTTTCTTCATTACATAGAATTTCATTGAAATCTCTTATGCATAACCAAGGACACTGATGTGCAGGCTTGAGTAAGCTCAATAGTTTCCAACTCTCCTTCCTTTTTTCCACCACTGGATTCCCATAAAAACCAGTTAAGAGCCACTGAGGGTCAGCTTCATCCATGACTATCTTTAGAGAAATATGGCTATTAGAGTAAGAGATAAGGTCAGCTACAAGTTCCTTCTTCCACAGCATTGCTAGGCCTTCACTTTTCCCAATGCAATCCATCACAAAACTGCTATCATAACAAATTATGTTTATGATTTTCTCTACTTTGTCTCTTCTACACATTGTTTCTGATAAAAATACCACCCTTGGGATCTTCTCCTTCACCAGAAGATGAAATTCTCGAACTGTTTGAAGGTTCTGAAGCCATCGACAGTTCCAAGCTAAGAGGTTCATGGTGATTGGCAGGGCTGCTCAGCAGCCACTGCCATTGAGTTTTAAGCCCCTCCCTCTTGAATGTTCTTATGCCTCTTTTGACTTGACACACATGCTTTGAAACATACTCAGATTTCCTTTTCCTGTCATCATTAGTCATCTCTAGGTCCTGATAAAAAAAAACCACTTCCATTTCTAGTAATAATCTGCCCCGCACGTGCTTTCCTTTTCCATCTAGTGGAAGAGTGCTCAACCTTTCCACTAGATGTCAATGCCACCTCAGCAACATCATCTCAAGACCTCTTGTCCTAGGTCTGGGGCCCTCCATTCAGTATTCCTTGATTTGAATCATGCAATAAAGATGTCAAATCTTCCATAGTCCCTGGAATCACACCAGTGTTCTGCTGATTGTCAACTTCCTTTGATTGTGCCTCCTTGGTTGACAATCCTACTGCCACCTGTCCTTGAAACTAGGGGTGTAACCGGTCTGGTCCGGTCCGGTTTTGGACAAAATCTAGGACCGAACCGGTATGTACCGGTTTTGTATTTTCTAAAACCGATTACGCACCAGTTACCCTCTTAAATCGGTAATTCCAGTTTTACCAGTTTTCGGTCCGGTCCGGTCCGGTTTTTCAATTTTTTTAAAATGTAAGTTTCACAATTTGTCATTAAAAATTTGTTTATAAAAAAAAAAAAATTGATTTAAAAAAATCTATTTTATACTTTTATTAATATATTAGACTATATAATAGTATTAATATTAGACTATTGTTATAGTTATAAGTTATATATTAGTATTAGTTATAAACTATATATTTAATATTAGTATTACTTATAAACTTTTAGTAAAAACTTGTAGTATTAATTATAAGTATAACTATAGTCATTAGTCTATATTAGACTATTAGTATTAGTTATAAAATTTTAGTGATTTAGTATTAACATTTTATGTAATAATTTATAAATTATAATACGAAACTATTTTCATATATGAATATATATAATTATATATATTATATATAAAAATTTCACATAAAAATTTATAATTATACATAATATATAAAACTTATATATATATTAATATATATATAATATTTTATATAAAACTTATATATACAATAATACAAATATTATTTTTATATATTTTTTTTTTATCAACCGGTTCGATCCGGTCCGGTCCGATTTGAAAAATCCTAAAACTGAAACTGGACCGGAATCGGCCGGTTTTTACATTCTAAGAACCGGTCCCGAACTGGACCGGTTCAAAACCGGTAAAACCGGTCTGGTCTGGACCGATTTTTCGGTTTAAATTTACACCCCTACTTGAAACTGTAAGCCCCCAATTATAGGAACTTGAGAAGGGTCGTGCACCACAAAGTGAGTTTCCATATTTGCCTCTACCTTTGTTGCTTGCTCAAGATTTGTCTTATTGTCAACTTTTCTTAATAGTTCAGAGGAAGTAAACTTGCCTAAGTTATCTCCAGAATTAATATCAATCCCCCCAGGATGGGAATTTGCCTAAACTTCCTCCCCTAATATCGCCCTTTGTAACTTCTTCCCTTTGCTGGAAAGTTCTCTGAGATTCTCTGATGAGGCCTATCTCCGATCATCCTCCGATGAGCCTCCTTCTGCTTCACCTGATCTCTTTGTGTAACCCCCGTGCGAAGGCCTAAAGCTTTGAGCTCTGAGCCAAGTTCCATACTGAGGAGTAAAGCTATTTGACCTACTAGACTACCCCTCTAGTTTGTTGCAACTCCCTGCCATATGGTTGATAATACCACAAGAATAATATAAGTTTGGCAGTTTTTCATACCTAAAAGGTATCCAGTATCTCGAGTTGCCTAAGGTTAGAAATCTGCCCCTGGCTAAAGGCTTGGTGATGTCAATGAGTACTTTAATCCGTGCAAACTTCCCCCAACTTGAACCACCTCCACCATTCTCCACCTTAAGGACTTGTTCCACTGAGTTTCCAAGCCTTTCCCTCGTGCCATAATTCATACATGCAAAGGGTAAGTCATGACATTGGATCCACAATGGTTCCTTCGTAAATTGCATGTCCTTTGAGGATGCATGATCTTCACAACCAACAAGACATATTAAGAACTTGTCAAAAGTCCATGGGCGCCCATGCATAACCCCCCTTTTATCTATGTAGTCTGTAAATTCTATTAAAAACTTGTTCTTCCCCATGTCAGTAATATTTGCTTTGCCTTCAGTTTGCTAGACTTTGATCAGTGTGTTTCTAAAGGCATTCCGGTTTATCTCCTTATTAGCCATGACACAAGCCATTATGCACTTCTTGCTTTTCGCTACAGTCTATCTCACATCCTCTTCATCGATATCTACCTCTTGTTGCTCTTCCTTTGTCAACTTGAGTCCCTCACACAAGCTTGATATATCACTATTCATGCCTCCAAAACTCCACAGGTACAACCCGAGAGAGAAAAATACTCTAGGTTTACCAAGGAAACCTAGAGAGAAAAAAACCTCACTCTCACGCGGTGAGAGGAGTTTTCAAATTTTTCGTAATCACACTTTCGTGGTTGGTACTCTTTTCTTACATTCATAAGTTGGAATTAAATTAAAGATGTTAAAGAGCTAGCAAGGATTCATCAGTATGCAACCCAACGGTCAAAGGACGAATTTAAAATGCAAAAATTCTATACTAGGCGATTTCGCAAACGCCTTGCGGACGAATCACAACTTGGCATTCCCGGTAATAAATGAAACGGGGCGTTTCATTTAAGAGAGAAAGTTGCAGGAGAGCATAGCCATGCGGGCGAGGAACAAAACTTTTTACAAAATAGTGCGTTTTGAAATTTGCCTTCATCTCCTTCCCATTCCTTTTTGTTTGCAAAGTCCTCCACCATCTTCTCGATCCCTAATTCTAACCTATCCTTACCCATTTCCTGTCGTGTTCCCCCGTTCCATTCTTCTCCTTCTCTCCTTCATCTCCTCCCCCATCTTGTTCTACATGACTCGTTCTGACTCAATTTTTTTGATGCTGACTTTCTCTCAGAGACTCATAGCCACCTCTATTATATTTGGAATTTCACTTGTTATTGTTCTTTGGATGTATCTAGTATTTCACTTTCATATGGTATTTCACTTGTTGTTGGTCTTGGAGAAAATGAACAACCTACTAGTTAAATGTATTGAGCTTTTGGCTTTGTTTCGATGCTAAGGGGTTTTACTTGGGTCTAGAATAATTATTTAAGAGATGTGAGATTGTTTCTATTTTCGATATATGAGTCTCAGGACATTGAACATCGAGAAACAGGTCGACAAAGGAAGATGAACAAGAGAGCACCATCCAAACTGTGTTTGAATGATTGTGACCCTTTGAATCCGACAGATTGAACACTGAGAAACAGAGGCCGACAAAGTCTTCATTCTTCTTCTTCGTTGTTTTTCATTTTTTTTTTCTTGTCAAACAGGCGTTGATGTGGCAAAACGCCAAGTCAGATTCGTGCGCATCTTCTTATGCCAAATTTCCTGTACGTAGCAGGACAATTTAAAATGAGATGATATCTTATATTTGATCTAGCATTTGTAGTTTTCTAGATTAACTCAATAAGCATTATATGCTACATTGAGTTGGAATTTTCATCTCAATCGACTTGACACGTATAAAGTGATTTTATAAATTATTTGAAATATAACCCGTCAAATGATATAACATGGTGATAAAACACATGAGGGTGAAAGAATAATATTTCTCTTATAGAAAATAAGTTAATTGTAAATTTAGTAACTAAATATTGCCCAACTTGAAAATGGTCACCTAGGTCTTTTACCGTCATAATGTTGATATGTGATATCTAAAAATTTGTAATTAACAACTTTTGTTTGTCTCCATCTAAGTGTACGCACGTGCAATTGCGGTTAACACTTGTATCTCAATAAAGCAGCCAAGCAATTTTCCAATTAAACGAGAAATGTAAGCAAGTGCGTATGCGATGAGATTAACACTCTTGCTACATCTACCACCAACGAGGTATTTAGAAAAAAGCACTCGAGCTCCATAATCGCCTCATGTGAGTTATCTTAAGAAATGAGTTAAAGGGCTTGACAATTATCTAAAATGGACATATGGAGTCAAATGACTCCATGACCACTTACGCGGGTTATAATAAACAAACTCTAACTTTAACGTTAAAATAACAACAACAGCAACGTAAAACTGTCTCAAGAGGGCAAGAAATCTACTAGCAATGACGAAAACAATATATGAAATATACGCTTTTCGCCAACAATAACAACTACAAGCAATCATCAGTCATATGCTCAATTATCAAGCATGCACTATACAAACGAGCTTTCTAGAAGCCCATCCTCGAAGGCCCTTCCAAGGGGTTTTACAAGTCTCCTCAAGGTCTTCACTTACGGAACTTCGTTATATCGCACAACAACATAAAATCGAGGGTAAGTCCTCATCTCTTATTTTTATACAATTTTCATAGAGTTTTTCTATCATGATTGACTTTTATATTAAAGATTCCCAAGACTTTTTTTTTTTTGGACAAATCTACCTTAAAAATCACAGGGTTATGTTTGATATAAATGAACGAGAGTCCAGCTCATTGGAAAATGAAAACCCATTGTCAAGAATAAAAGGAAGAGATAAAATCAAAGAGTAATGTTACTATACTCCCTAATTTATCTATTTTACTTTGCCCCTTGACGTAGTGATGCAACGTGACTTATTAAAAAAAAAAATTTGAAACATAAACATTCAAAACAAAATGGCACCCGAAAACACAAAAAGATGAATACTAAAATTTTAGATTATTTCTACCATTTTATATTTATATTTATAAATTTTTAATGAGTCACGTGACACTATATCATGGTGCCACATCAATGAGGTAAAGTGAGTGGGATAAATTAGAGGGCATAGTAACATTATTCAAAACTAAAACATGTTGACTAATATACAAAAAGTAAAAGTGACTTAAAGTAAGTAGGACTCAACTACTTTAAAGAAGGAAGAAGGCCTCTATAAAAGAAATGGATCTTTACAAACATTCTCTACACTCTCTTGGGACTCTCCCTATATCTACAAGGACATCATGTGATCATTTCTTTCAACCTCTCCTTAACCCTTTTTTGTTTTATTGTATCGAGAGTTAGCGGGGTCATGAGAAATTGTATACTCACCAAATATAGTGATTTTACAATCAAACGACACATAGACCAAGACTTTTATGTCGAACTATGTAATCATTTGTGTCTCTCTTTATTTATATTTTATATAATTTATTTATTTATTATTTACTTCATGTACGAGCATCCATACTCCATATCAACACCTAAGCATCATTGTGATTTGACCATATTGTTAGATGGAAAAATCTACTATCCCGCCCAAATCATACCACTCGATTTGACCGCTAAGTGTTTTTTTTTTTAACAAATGATGAAGAAAATGATTTTAAATATATTGATGTATTTTTTTATTTTTTAAAAATATTTAAATACATTAAAAAAATGTGAATAGAAAAATTAAAAAAAAATAATAATTTTATAACTAGTGGTAATGCTGAGAGGTGCTACTCAGGCAACAAAGTAGCACCACTCTTGTTAGATTTTGGTCATGTTGTGAATTTGCATCGACAACGGGTGTTACCCAACTAAAAGATAACAACATATCATATTTATTACATATCAACGAATAACAACATAAAAAATATATATAAAAAAATTGATTTAAAATTTCAAAATTGTATCAAACATTGAACTAATTAAAATCCGAAATAAGAAATAAGAAATTTCGAATTAAAAATATAGATTTGAAAAATCAGCCGCAATAACACCCACGAAGAAGAGGACCTCTTCTAAAAAGAGAGTGCCACCTTGTGAGCAAGCCTTCACCTAGCAGCGTGCCACCCGCAAAGGCGGTAGGGTGGGGAGAGGAGGGACTCGGCTCCCTTTTCTCGTTTTTATAAATTTAATTTATTTGTTTTTATTTTTAATTTTCTCAAATTTTTGGTAAAAATTGAATTTTAAAAAATAATTTATTTCTTTATTATGACTTTTATAATAGATTGACTTATGCGTAATAAGTCTGACAGTTTATCACATGGCAAAATACTTTGTTAGATGATTAGACACACATGCTTAAAAATATACATGCTTATCATGTACTGAAAATATATATACAATTATTTATTAAATTATTTATATTTTTAAGTCGGTGTATAATATAATATTTATATTAATTAAATAATAAAATTTAATAAAAAAAAATTAAAATTTTAAAATTTATTATTTAAATTAAATTACCATACGATAAAACTTTTTTTTTTTTTTTGCTCATAGGATAAAACATTTTACTAGCGTTCTTTACGGTCGGCCTTGGAAAGAATTATTCACGTGTAGGGTTAACTTGAAAAAGAAAAGAAAAACGAAAAGGAGACGCAAGAGAAAAACCCTAGGAGGGTTTATTAGCAGCTTCCGGAAGCAGCAATGTTTCTTTCTTCGAAAGCCCAAAGTTCCTTAACGAGATGAGACCTCTGGACGAGAAGGAGACGACCTCAGTCTTCGAGAAGCTCTTCAAGTTCACCGGCAGCAACCTCAAGAACATCGTCGAGAACCCCTCTCACGAGGGCCCCGACTCCGACCCCGGCCGCTACTGCTTCCGCCTCCACAAGAACAAGGTCTACTACGTCAGCGATTCTCTCGTCAAGCGCGCCACCAACGTCGCTCGCCCCCAACTCGTTTCCCTCGGCACCTGCATCGGAAAGTTCACCCACGGCGGAAGCTTCCACCTTACTGTCCAGTCTTTGAGTATCCTCGCGCCCAATGCCAAGCATAAGGTCTGGCTCAAACCCACCTCCGAGATGTCGTTTCTGTACGGAAACCACGTTTTGAAAGGTGGGTTGGGGAGGATTACCGAAAATATCGCTCCCGGTGACGGGGTCGTGGTGTTCTCCATGTCGGATGTGCCCCTGGGTTTTGGAATTGCGGCCAAGAGTACCCAGGATTGTAGGAAGTTGGACCCCAATGGGATTGTGGTGCTGCACCAGGCGGATATTGGGGAATATTTGAGGATGGAGGATGAGCTTTGAGTTTTTCGGCCAGGATTTGGAGGTTATTTGGTGTTTTGGGTGGTTTTGGAGAATGTTGTTTGGGGGATATCTGAGGAATCATGTAAGTCTGTATTATCATATTTTGGTTAATATGGGGTTGTGTTATATAAGATTTTGATTATTATGTTGGATGCCTTCAAAATTATCCATCAAAAGAAATTTTGTTGCATTCTATTCAAATTGCCTTTTGGTTTCTGTTATATGCGTGCAGTATTGATCATCATTCGGTTTTTTCCTTGTTATTAGAAGAGCGCATGGTGTGTTGATTGCGTTAAAAATATGTCGTTAACTTGTAGTTGATATTGTGGGAGACTGGGTGTCTCTGTTTGTGCGGTAGGTTTGGATAGTGAGATGAGAATTTTTGTTTCTAGATGAAAGTTTAAAATATTATTTTTTAATATTATTATTGTTTTGAGATTTGAAAAAGTTGAATTAAGATTTGAATAAGTTGAATTGTTTATTATATTTTGTGTGGAAATTTGAAAATATTGTAATGATGAGATGAGATTGGATGAGAAATCTTGGTCTTGTCTTTGCCCCCAAAAGGTCTGTAAGCATGACGAAATGTTAACTGTTATGCATATCTTCTTTTCTTTATGCATTCTAAACCAAAGTTTTGTTTCAAACTATGGATGGATGGGATTAAGGTTTATTAAATTGCTACAAGATCATCTATGATGTATGAGTCCATACAAAGCCCTCGAGACTGGAATCATTCCATTCTAATCCAAGGAGATTTGACGTCTTTGAGTGGCTTGAGTACTAAGGGAGAGTAAAAATAAAACAGCATGAAAGGCTTTCCAATGCAGGAACTGTAACTGAGGGCCGGCTCAATGCCAAATTAGGCCTTGGGCGAAATTTTTAAAAGGACTTTTTTATATTTTTATTATAATAATTAAATATTTTATTTTGTAAGTAATTATTCATAGCATGTTAGATGAAAGAATGATATATCAACTTTTTGTATTTGATTCATTTTTCTAATTTTCCGTTAAAAAAACTATCTCAAAATAAATAATTTTCAGAATACTTTATTTTCACTTGTCTTTTATTTGCTTTTAAACTTGGGGCCTTCTTTCTTTATTTCTTTAAAAGAAAATAACAAAATATTTTTTAAGGGGTCTTACTAGGGGTATGTAGGCCTTGGGCTACCTACGCCATTGAGCCACCTTGTTGTAACTGCTTTCAATGGCCACCTGCCTTAGGAAATTTGTGCCTCTTTTTCACTGTGCACTGTATATATTAGTGGCAACTACTTGATAAGTCATCCAGACATAGTCAAGTTTCTATCATGTTCATTTTGGTAGGGACTGTTACATGCCTGGAAAATAAAAGGTGGAGAAAAAAATCTGATGGATGGGTTTCCCATTCACCTGATAAATTATCTCTTGAAGGTGTCCATCGTTGCCCGGTTATATGCTCTAATTATTATCCGAGCTACATCTGGACTCCACATGCCAATTGATGTAATCTAGACTAACCAGGAAAAGTAAAACAGTACTTTTTCTCAGTCTAATTGTTCAATTTACGTTTCGTTGATCAATTTTTGTATGAAGCATGATATAACTATACATAGACTCTGAATCAAGGGCAAAAAGGAACTTAGACCCTGATTCAGATAGAAAAAGGATCTAACTAGACCGATAGAGGTTTAAACTGCCATGTCACTATGTTCAGTAGCCTATCACAAGCTAGGCTCTACTGTTTACCTTGGCTACATGATCCAGCAGGGCCCTACCTTATTATTTTGATTGACTTAAAATTTTCATGGGGTCTTGTGGGACCAAGGTCTGCATCTTAGTTAAACATGGTCTCATGTGATCTCCACTACAGCACTTATTTTGCTTAGACAAGTTCAATGATTTCCTGTTTACTACTGCTCATTTTTCTCAGATATGATCCATGTTAAAATGGCATTCACATTCTATGTTAATCTTGTGCTCTCTTGTGGATCATTTACCCTATGCGTCCAAACTAAGCCATCTAGACATGAACGATTCTGTACTTCATTCAAAGTGGTGCCTTTGGACCCTGAGAGAGTAATCCCAATACAGGAACTGCAACTAGTTATCGATGGCCATTCCTATGCCTCTCTCTCTCTCTCTCTCTCTCTGTATATTTATAGATGCTTATTACTTCTCATCCAGACATATTCAAGTTTCTATCTTGGTCATTACGGTTGGGACTTTTACATGTTCATTGTTGCCTTGCTATATGCTCTAATTCGCTACATCTGGACTCCAACATCCCAACCGGTGTAACATATACCACTTACAAAAGAAAGAAAGGAGGCCCCCGCCCGGGGTGTGGGGGGTTTCTCTCCATTACACTGCTGTGAGCCATGGATGCACGATCTTAGGACCCTATCTTCTTTAGATTGACTTGAGAAATAATAGAGTGGTTGGCACCAAATAATGTTGCCTTGCCAGACAAATTTTAGCATCTTTTTCAAACAGGTTGCATGTGATATTGACTACAATACTTATTTTGCCTGGACATGAGTTATGATTTCTCCGGTTTCTGCTGCTCATCTATTCGGTTACTGCTGGTGTTTGATTCAATCTCATTGCTCTCATTACTCCTAATCTGTGTACAATTATTAGGTGATACTCGCTTGTTACCTATAAAAAAAAATTAGGTAATGCTCACTTGTTCTATTTAGGGCTGAGCAAAAATCCGACTCTGAATCTGACTCCGGTCCGGGTCCACTCCGACTCCGACAAGTCGGAGTCAGAGTCAGAGTCGGAGTCATTGACGAACCGACTCCGGCTCCGCTCCGATCCGCCTCTGACTCTGCCTCCGCCTTCGATTTTATACATATTTTATAAAAAGATATGTTTTTTCTATATATTAATCATTTAAATTTTATACAACTATATCTTATATAGTTAGTTAAACTCAATAATATACTAGTTAAATAATATATTTATACTATAATATATAGGCTAAATTGACTAATAAATAATAATAGTTTAGTATATGACTATATATACTAATGAATAAACACTAATCTATAAATTTATAATAACAATAATACTAATGTATAATAACTAAAGTATTATTTATATAAATTTTATATAACAATATCTTGTATTAATTATATTTTTTGACTTAATAAATTCTCAACATATTTCTTTTGATAAATATATTAGTAATACTAATATACATTAGTATATTAATTAGATTTATGGTCTAATACTAATACTATTAGTAATCCACTTTAAGTCTATATATAAATTACTATATAAATCACTATAATATTAATTACTAATACTATATTACTATATGATATTATTAACTATAGTGATATACTAGTATTAGTATACTAATACTATTAGTGATATAGTTAGTATGGTGATTTATACTAATAGTATTATATAATTATACTAAATTAAAATCACTATAGCAAATACTAATAAATAGTTAGGCTAATCACTATAACTAATACTAATACTAATACTAATATAGACTAGTTATAACTTATAGTATTATACCTACACGAAATCACTATAACTTATACTAATATATTATATAGTTATACTAAATCATTATAACTTATAGTAATATAGTTATACTAAATCACTATAACTAATACTAATATTTATACTAATATTAATATAGACTAGTTATAACTTATAGTATTATACCTATACTAAATCACTATAACTTATACTAATATAGTTATGCTAAATTACTATAACTAATACTAATATAGTTATACTAATCACTATAACTATATATAGTATTAATATCACTATTAGTATAATATATAGTATTAATAATAACTAATACTAATATACTAATACTATTAGTGTATTACTAATATTTATATATATTAATATATATATCAAGTATAAGAGATTAGAGATTTAATATATATATATATATATATAATATTAAATCACTAACATACTAATAGTATGATACTATAGTATTAGTAATTATACTATAAGATATAGTAATAGACTAATAGTATATTATAGTAATACCATATTATATATAAAATAGTAATACTATGTTTTGAATCTTCATTTCGTATATGGTGCCTTTTTTTATTTTAATATTCATATATAATAATATATATCATATATTTTTTATGAATCTTCATATATATATAATATATAAAATTAAAAATAGATTCATAGTAATTATAATAGTATACTATAGTAACTATGCGGGGCCTTTTTTTTTTAATCTTCATTTCGTATACAGTGCCTTTGTTTATTGTAGTGATTAATTGGATGTGGATATGGAATCATGGATGATGGAAGTACATGTAAAAATAGGACTTCTTTTTTTTTAAAAAAATTTTTGAATGCATGTTAGCATGTTACTTGTTTTATTTAGATGTATTTTTTGTTATAATCAAAAGTTTAATAAGTTTAGATTGTAATTTTGAGAAAATTAAAATTTGAAAGCTCACAATTTTTTTTTAAAAAAAGTGGGTCAAATATGAAGTTAAAAAAGACAAAAAAAAAAAAAAGGTCCAAAAATCCGACTCCACTCCGACAAGTCGTAGTCGGAGGCGGAGCGGATTCTGCACATCTCGGAGTCGGATTTGACCTCCGACAAAGTCTGAGTCGGAGTTGGAGGTTGGGCCCTCTGACTCCAAAGTGAAGTGGTCGATGCTCAGCCCTAGTTCTATTAACCTTTTATACATTGGAAGTGTTCGTTGTTAATTTTGTGTTCTTGTATTTTAATTTTAAAAGCTTTTGCAATGATTTTATTTTGTTTACTTCATGTTCTGTATACAAGTTAGTTCACCTTTTGTTCACGATAATTAAATTTTAATGGGTTGAGTTTTCATGATTTTCTTGTCTTTTTTTTCTTTTTCTTGTTTGGGGTTCCTCTTGTATTCATTCTTCTTGTGTGCTTGGGTTACGCCTTCTATGTTTCTTTTTAATAAATCTTCGATTTCATATTGAAAAAAAAAAAAAAAAAGATCATTCGGCAAAGAGCCTTCTCATTCTCTGTTTCCGACTCCTGACATTTGGCAATTGGCATTCTATTTGGTTGCTGATGCCTCACCGTTGAATGCAAACCATTGGAGTGGATCACTGGATTGTGCTTTAGAAGACTAACGGAGTTGGAACATGATGTAACACGCACAGGACAACAGACTGTATGAATGTATGTGATGATATAATGTGTAAACTGTCATACCCCATATCTTCAAGTCAGCAGTAGGGAGCATGTATAGGGTCTTGTGTGGCAATATATAGTAAGACAACAGGAGTTATTTCTGCTTCTAATGGGATCCTGGTGTTTATGTTTGAGATAGATATTTGGTGTTCAACATGAAAGATAATTGGTTGGGGAAAGTATAGTGTGAATCCTGCTCCCTATAGGATTTCATGCTTCATCACTCTGAAAACAAGAGATGTATGGTGCAGGAACACCATAGAAGGGAGTTGGATAGCGGGATCGTCTCTCTCTCTCTCTCTCTCTCTCTTCTTTTTTCTTGTTCTTGTTCTTGCTCTGTTCTTTTTCTTCACAGGATTGAATACACATAGGTGAGTGTTATCCAGTGCTATGAAACCTATATCAGTCTGACTGACGATGATTCTGATGAATGCTATTGGTATTCAGAGCATTAGTCTTCTTGACATGCATTCACCGGAATTTTGAATTTATGCCGGTGATGGTTTTAGTCAGAGCACTCTTTTATCTGTCAGGATTTTCCCCCCAGCCGAGCTGTGGTACTTACCTAATCAACAAATATAGACATAAGAACCATTGATAGGGTATAGAAAACCTATAAAATCCAGAAAATTGACTTGATTGGAATATAGATAATTTTGTTAAGGCTTCTGCTTGGTTAGGCTGGGCTTTATATCTAATCTTAGTTGGCTTGGTAGATAGAAAATTTATTGTTTTAAACTTGAAATGGACGACTAAAACCGTGCGTATGCAGGTTTTGGGTGAGATGAGACACAAAATTTTTATTTTATCGCATCATTACATATTTTTCAAATACTTATACAAAATATATAATAAATAATTCAACTTTTTCAAATCTCAATTCACATTTTTTAAATTTTAAAATAATAATAATATTAAAATACAATATTTTAAATTCTTAAATAAAACACAATTTTTATCTCACGCCCCAAACCTACAAACTAGCTATTTTCATTCTAGCAAAGGAACGTGCGAATTGGGCCCTTTTCCAGAGTTTTCAATTTTATCGGCCTGGTTTTTATATCTTGCAACCGAGCTTGAATGTACTTGATATTGCTTTATAGGGTTAATATTTTTTTATAATGCTATTGGGAACCTACCCAGATTTTCCGCCAGGACTTGTTAGGTAAAGCGGTTTGGTGTGCAAAGTTGCGTATCAATACTCATATAACTTTTTATTAAAAAAAAATAAAAGAAAACATTTTTTGAGAGAAGAATAAGATTTTCTGTCTCATAAAAATCATTTTTATTTTTAATTTGTATTGTTTCTAAACGAATGCTTTAAATTTAACATTAGTTTGTAGTTTGGTACGTAAAATCACTTACAAAAAGGTTTTTCCTTTTCAAAATCATAATTTTCTTCTACATCGTCTACAAGTTTTGAGCTGTTGAGTTTCACATACATGCATGCAGCGTTAGTCACTCATGAGGGATGCTACTCATTATTCCACACCACACACTTTATATATTTTAAAATTATTTTTTATTTTATTAGAAGAATTATTGGAAGTTGTATTGAAATCCAGATTTTGGTACCAAAATTAAATGACTGAAAAATGCGCATCCGGGGAATCGAACCCCGGTCAGTACCGTGGGAGGGTACTATGATACCACTACACTAGATGCGCTAATCTGTTTCCCTCAGTTACTATATATATTTTAAAAATCATAAACAATAAGCTCGAGACTATGGGAGCCCAATTCTGCAAGCCCAATAATCATAATTAGGAGCTTCATTCATTTGAGCCTCTTTAGAAGCCCAGGCCCATCCTTATATATTTTTTCCACCATCCCACACTTTGACAAAATAAAAAATCAATATATACTTTAAATAATAATAATAATATATAAAAAAAAGGTTGTGATGTGTAACCATTCATAAAAATATGAGAGTTAAGATTGATGAAAAATGCTAATTCACACGAGTAGTCTTTGGTAATTTAGGTGCATATATATATATATATATATATATATATATATATAAATAAATTCTATAGAGAACAGATACACCAGGCACTACTTAGATGATGATCACAGCTTATTTGTTTTTATCATTCGAGACAAAACGTCGCACTCATATGTACGTAGTAATATCATGTCAAACGAGGAGTTGGCCTAGACAGCTTGATGAAAAGTATTTAATTCGTATTCCTAAAAAGCCTTGTGGTTTCGATCCAGATTCCAGATCAGTACAATGATCCTCATGTCATTTTCAATACATTATATATGGAATACGATGATAATTCATCTATAAATCCTCTTCTAGATTGATTTTTTATTTTATTTTATTTCCCAATTAGAGGGAATTGATCCTACAATATTCCAAATGTTTAGTACTTTATTCCATAATATATCCCTTTTTTTAATTAATATTTAAGCATAAACTTAACATGAATTGATCATATATATATAAGCAAAATATCATATAATATTGTTCTGTATTATTCCCTTTAATATATATAGCAAAGTTCCCTCATTCACTTTGGAAGAAAAGTTGGCAATGATCAGATACCATTAACAAACATCAACACTTTCTTAAGCCCAATGATTGTGATTGCATTATCATATTACTGTAATGGAGAATATATATATATATATATATATATATATAAGTTCAATATAAACAGAACAGCAGGCCGTCCATATGTTATTTATATTACAGATACTAAAACCTAATTAATTTACGGGAATTCCCTTCGATTTTTTAACTATTGTTATTGCATATTCATTCCATGATTTGCCAGCTCTTGGCCTTCTGAATCAGAAGGAAGGAGATCATGATCAAGCTGGCATCATGTCCTCGAGTCCCACCTGCTAGCTAGCAAGCTAGAAGCTTTGAAGAGAACGGTTAAGACTTAATTGGGATCTTTACTGCCATTAGTATTGGAGATGGGTAATTATAAGGACCATGACTAGAAGCTATCTAACTACCTACCTAATATTCACTACAATTAAGGAAAATACTAGAACACATCATTTGTTTCGATATAAAAAATAGTCATTTTGATAAAAAAAAAATAACTGATAGAGTAAATGAACAGTTTTTTTGTAATGATACTATATATATATATATATATACGTATGCATATATATAACATACAAACAGTATATATATATACGACAACTAAAAAAAAATGGGGAAGTAAAAGGAAGAAGAAATGGCACCATGCATGACTAAAGTGGTGGTACTGGCGGGTCCCATGGTTTTTGGCTTAGATATATGCTCTCTATTCGTTGTCAAGAAAAAACCATCTTTGCACAAATTAATAAATGTTATCTGTACGTACGTATGTGTGTTGTAGGGTATTCATATATAGGCAACATGATGCATGAGTAGATAAACCTGATCAATTTACGAATTGCTTGGTTGCAGTTGGGGAGACGATCGAGTAATGGCCTCCTAGCTAGCTAGCTAGCTGGTTAGATATTGTTAGTTGTATTATTGTCAGTTGTCACCTATCAGTGCAAATTAATTATCCACCACGCACGCTAGCTGTTTGTAGTTGTACGTACTACTGTAATTAATTTATTAATTTTAACTATATATCCTACATGCAAAAACTAAATTCCAAATTGCCATACTTATATATATATATATATAATATATGTCAACAATTTATTTATTTTACCTATATTTTTCTTTCACCTTAATTTTCTTATTAATTCTGATCTCATACTTTCAAAGTAATTTAGTTTTGGGTTATATATATAGTAATTATATTCCCCCGAAAATCACATCATTTTCATTTGTACTGCTCCTTAACTTTAGTGTAAGGCAAGTCTTAATTTCAAAATTTAGTCTCCATTAATACTCAATCCCCAGCTCCGTACAAAATACCCGTTAATTATAAAGGAAATAAGTATAAAAGAAAGAAATTACATTAGTACTATTAAAACTAAGTAATTTCAATTAAGTAAATGGTATTTTGTTTTTTATAAATGATCTTAATTGAAGTTATATATAATCTGTGATTTTTTTGGAGATGGGGTCCGTAATTCATCTACCGTAAAATTTTAAATCAAGATCTGAATTGTATTGAGTCAAAGTTTAAAAACTTAATGAGTTACTATATAGAGAAATGATAATTACAATCGTGAGTGTGCAAATATCGTATAATTACTTTAAAAAAAATGAATAAATACGAGACCCACGTGAAAAGAAAATTAATTTTTTAATAGTAGACTCTGCTTTTTTTTCTAAGTGACTACACAGCATTTGCGCACTCCATGACTGTATGTAATATTACTCATATATTCTCCCTTTTTTCACCCACGCAACTTGAGTGATATATATTTTTCACATATGCAACTTGAGAAATATATATATATATATATCCTCTCTCTCTCTCTCTCTCTCTCTCTCTCTCTCTCTCTCTCTCTCTCTCTCTCTCTCTCTCTCTCTCTCTCTCTCTCTCTCTCTCTCTCTGTGCATATAGCTAGGTAAATTAACTATGTAGGCATCATTGGGAATTTGCATAAAGCAAAATGTGAAAATTATTCCATCTCAAATAATTCGATCACTACTCATTAATTAATTACAATTGATGATCTATATATAGTCTATATATGACATTCATATATCCCGGCATAAACCCTATGTCTTTTCACGGATTTATTGTTTGGTGGGAGACCAACAATCAGCTTTGGTCATGATTAAGATCGATCCATTGCTTTTTCTTAAAAAAAGAAGAGGTTACTAGGGAAAGACACACACACACACATTCATAAAAGATGCTACAAATTAATTAAAGTATATTAATAATGCTGATAGTTAGTAAAATGCATGTAGGACTCAAATTTTGGCATTTGTGAGGAACAACCACATGCATGCATTAATACATATGGCTGCTTAATTATGTACTCATGTGGTATCTATTATAAGTAGTGTGATCATGAGAGCTTTATCCTTTTGATGTTGTGGAGACAAGTCCTAAATGATTCTCTCTGAGATATAGGATTAAAGCGAGCATGTTAACAAAGGTGGTCGGGTTGTAGCTAGGGCAATGTTCCCTGCTGCATGGCCAACTGATATATAACTTTATATAAAGTCATGCATGCATGATCAGGAAAAACAAAAAATACAACAAAAGCTAGCTGATCATTGTCATCTGATGTGGAGTATTGTGGAGTAGGATATAGATATGGAGAATATAATATCACCAATTCTGATCATGAGATGTACATCAGTGTAAAACATTTATAATTTGCTGGCGCCACCTCACTATATATATATACGTCATTATCTCTCGAGGAATTTTTCATTATTCTTTCCGTGGTTATGTATTCGATTTCGTACTACTGGAACCCTTCAATATATATCATCAGCTTCAAGCTGAAAAGGATGCAGCTTTGAATAATTAGCTACTACTTTGTAGTAGAAGTGATCTAGTGATATTGTCCATCTCGATTCTTTTTAATTTTTCTTTCTGAAAGCTAGAGAATTTATAAAGAGTATGATACGTACCATGATAGGTGTCATGTTTTCTTTTATTTTAACGTAAAATATGTGTTTAATTTACACTAAATGATTATTATATATATATATATTATATATATATACATATTGGAGTGATTAAATGGAGATCATCAGAATCATATATATGCCTTGATCATGAGGTAGTTCCCATAAGCACATATATGCATATTAATGAAATATTTTAAGGAACTGCTAATATTAGTTGTTTATAAAATTGAGTTTTCTTGATCGATTTAATAATAAATTATAAGTAGCTAGGAAATAATTATAATTAATTAATTTACGTCGGTCGGTCGGGCCAATGAGAAAGAGGTAGTACTGGAATTTGGAGAGAAGCTGACAAGGGGGATATTTAGGATGAAAGATCATTGTCAAGAAAATGGGAATGCTGAATTTGGTCGGGGTGAAGTTTTGCATGCAGGACCGTGTGGCACGAGGAGGTTGTAGGCAAAATCTAGCAGTGTTGAGACCATATATAGTGCTGCATGGATAAAGTTGGAGGAATATGCGTCGTCGTCTTAAGGTCTCCAGATCATCAGTATCCATCAACTTTGCTAATTAATTTGGTGGCATGGCATGGCATGCATGGCCACTTGATAATGTACTATATGCATGCAACGTCACATTTATATATAAATGTCTCATTACTTTTACATGCATATATATATATATATATATCATCATATATATATATATATATATATATGCTGGCTAAGCTACCTAATTAGCTATACTTGTTGCTTTTTCTTTTTAGCAACTTTTCAACTAAGTTAAAAGAGAGAATAGATCATGACCCATGTCCTTGATCAGGAGAAGAAGAAACAATCTTTTTGAAATGTTGCCTGAGCCTAGAGGCCTAGGCACGTGGGTCACGCATGCGTCTCATCCAGTAGTACTACTGATGTATTTATAAAGTGGTGGATCGACAAACCAAAAACTAGTACTGGTGGTGGTGCATGCATGCAGCTTATAATGGGTAGACATTGGCATATATATCAGAGTTTTTAACTTGCAAATATTAAAAGAGGAGGAAAATATCAAAATGAAATGAAAGAAGAAAGAAATGTTGCTAATTTCTCCATAGATACTGCATGCCCATTTTCCAGCTCTCTAGCTGTAGACAAGATGATCAGCTCGAGCGAGGGGGCTCATGCAGCCGCTCAAGGGATACATGGTGCATGCATATTTAACGCACCTATAACATATATATAAATCTTAGAAGAAGTTTATCTGATTACAGGCTTTGATCCGTAATAGATCACTAATAATTTCTTGCAGGTACGTACCAATTTAATCGATAGGAATAAGACTACATATTATAACACATGACTCAATTAAAACCATTGCAGATTCAGGTTTCAAAGATTAATTAGAAATTTCACACGAAGCCTCCTGATCATCTTATAATTATAATAAGTAGAAATATCCATTAAGTAATGTCATGGGAAATTATATATTTACAAAAATCGATGTAGTCATGTTACATATTAATGGACATCATGTTATCTTTTCTGGCCTACCTGTGATTAAATAAAATAAAATAAAATAAAAAAGAAGCAAAAATAATTTAATGTAGTACTGTCGAATTGGAGGCACTGATCTTATATATCATGATCTATAATAATGGAAAAGATAAACCTTTTTATAATTAATGCTACAATTCCATATTTTTTTTAAATGAAAAGTTAAATTTAAACATTAATTCCTAATTCATGGCATATATAGTACTAGTGGAAGCAATTGTACAAGTCAAATAAGTATGTTAATACGCTACAAGAAAAATGAGTATTTATGATTTTTTTTAGATAAAATAAGATTTATTTTAATTTAAAATAGTCATTTCACTAGAAATAACTAATCACAAATAAATAGTTGTCTTATATACTCTAATCAATTCTAGCTAGCCTAAACTTGTTCACATGCCTTTCTCCATTTCCTCTTTTGGCCTTCCTTCGTCCATCCACCATGCATGCATGTCCATAGACTTTAATTTATTTAATTTTCTTTTTTCCTCGCACCCGGCCACCCCAACATGAGTACTACTCCTCATCAGTTGCCAATTTTCTTATATGCATGCCAAACAAATTTTTTTATAAAATGACCAGTACGTAATTAAGATTCATGCACCATCTTAATTACCTAGACTGCGCATAGGCTAGCTTAATGGCCTAGGCTCCCGGCCGTAACTTTTTTTTTTTTTTTTTGAAAAATATCT
Organism: Juglans microcarpa x Juglans regia; assembly: GCF_004785595.1. Taxonomy (NCBI): domain Eukaryota; kingdom Viridiplantae; phylum Streptophyta; class Magnoliopsida; order Fagales; family Juglandaceae; genus Juglans; species Juglans microcarpa x Juglans regia. The sequence goes on along the minus strand of NC_054595.1, from coordinate 18,778,526 downwards.
TTATGATTTTTAATTAATAAAAACTATGTATGCACGCGATGCATGCATATATAAGATCGATCATTGTAAATAATGTTTGAATAAGTTGAATTATAACTCTCAAATATTATATATAAGAAAGATTTAAAGAAACATATATATATATATATATATATAGAAGAGACAATATATAAAAAGCAACAAAGAGACAATACTATTGTGCACGACTCTCCAATATATTATAATATCTTGCTGCCATGCATCAACATCCCAAATTCCTTTGGTCGACTCCCCATATAAATTAAATTATATACATACGAATATCGGCAGTACTGGTAATTATCCGTAAAGATGATCGTGTACAATTTTGACAACTACTACGTCAACAAATACACGATAAAGTCATTTTCTGTTAAACTTTATGATCTTTAATTTCTAGGATAAGACGTCCTAATCTAATTAATATATTTATGTCTACAAACAAAACAAAGATTCCCAAGCTGGCCTGTTAAAGGCTTGGAAGAAAAAAAGGACCACGGATTCCCCTCAATCCGATTATGCCCACAAATCTTATTTCCCAAACACCCTGACCCCAACTGTGTCCTTGGGCCCTCCCCTCATATATAAATATATTATATATATATATATATATATATATCGGACCCCACATGTATGACCTGCGTACATCTTCTACACCCATAAATATTTCAAAACCAAATAAAATTATATATATTAATTTATAATTGCCACGTACGTACTCTTCTTCTCCAATATAAATACACCTACTCGACCCCTTTCCTGCTCATCTCCAAGCTAACAATTAGGTTCGTCTTACATATATATATTCTCACTGAAAACACCTCTCTAATTAAAGAGCTTCTCAGAGAGAGAGAGAAAAAGAATGTCTGGTGTGTGGGTTTTCAAGGACGGTGTTGTTCGCCTGGTTGAGAACCCGGCGGCGGAGTCATTGGATGCACGGCGCAAGGTGCTAGTCCACACGCCTAGCAACGAGGTGATTACCTCGTACGCGGCCCTGGAGCGCAAGCTGTTGTCGCTTGGGTGGGAGAGGTACTACAAGGACCCAGACCTCCTCCAGTTCCACAAACCATCCACTGTCCACCTCATCTCTCTCCCCAAGGATTTCAACAGGTTCAAGTCCATGCACATGTTCGATATCGTCGTCAAAAACCGTAACATGTTCGAAGTCAAGGACATGTAGTAGTTGATCTACTAGTTCTTGTCCGGCCCGGCCCTTGGCCTGTGCTTCCACGTCGTCGTTCGTGCATGGTGTGCGTGCTAGCTAGCTAGCTCCTCACGTGTCAATGCAATATCTCGTCTCTTTATAAGTGTTTGTTTGTGCTCAAGAATTAACTGCTTTATGTTTTTTCTTACGGGAGGTGGGTTTCCTACTTGACCGCGACTATAATAGTTTCGATTATCCCATCATCAGTCTAGTTTGGTTGGTCTCTGATTTCCATTTATCGGTCTTTTCCTGAAAAAAAAAAAAAAAATGATCGTTTAGGTCGTCAAGCTTGTGCATAGGTAGAGAAGCTAATTAATGTAGTTTAAGGGTCTGGTCTTGTACGTCTGGTTGGTGAGCAATGCTTGTAATGTTTCTGTAAATTATCGTTGCCTTTGTTCAATGGAATTTCGATTTCATATATATATATATATATATATATATATATATATATACTACTTTTTCTTCTCCTTATTTATTTTATTTTATTTTCTTTATATAATTCCCATTTTTGCTGTAATTTGATAAAAAAAACCTAGCTAAAAAGATCAAAAGAAGAAAAACTTGCGGAAGGAAATATTGCAGACGTTTGAATAGGAGTACTGGGCATTGGCCATGAATTAGCAGCAGATGATCTGTTTAGTGTGGGAAGGAGGGCAAGAAGTGGGTCATCATGACTTTGGTGGAGCCATCCATTTTGCTTTGGGTCATGAAAAGGTTGTTCTGCGACGTGTTGATACCCAAGTGGACGAGTCTATCCATTTTCTTCTGCACAAGAGAAGGACATGAGTTCGCATCTTTTGTCTGATTTGAATATATATATATATATATATGTATATATAAAGCAATTCGAAATCTCCGAATTGCCCTAGCTAGCTGCTAATTTTAGTACGTACCACAACATCATTAAGTGGTTTTGTAAGGCTGGTGAAACTTTTTGTTCCAAAAAAACTCTCTTTTCGTACCAATAATTCATCCAACAAGATCAGGAAGTTCAAAATTGTTTCTAAATTAATCAAAATTGCTATGTAGTACGTAATCATGTGATCCATCTCTTAACATGACTGATCGATCTTACTGTTCACATGATATTTAATTTCTGCTGGCCGGCTGAGTGAGTGGAAGCATGTACGTACACATGATGATCTGCAAATTGAGCCCATCATGACTAAGTATCATAACTTTTCATGCGAGGGTCACCTCAGCAGACAGTCTGCTCGACCAGCTTGCTAGCTGCAACACTAGTGCATGACTTTTAGAATAAACGTCCCTTCAACTTCTTATTCCTATTGATAAGATGTTATAAAAATTCATAATATTATTAAAAATTATTTTCTTAAACATTAAATTAAAAAATTAAAAAAAAAATATTCGAAAGAAATCTTCAAATCCATTTTCAGAATCCAAAAAAACTTTTTAAAAAAAATAATGATATACACATAACATATTATATAATATATAGTACAACAATATTATAAAATAAAGATATTTTTATAAAATAATATTACTTTTATAAGATATTTTATAAAAATATATCTCATTTAAAATATAATTGTATAAAATGTTATAAAAAATATTGTATGTAAATTATTTTTCTTGTGATTTTTTTTTTAGATAAAAATAATTATTTATAACGTAAATAAATTTATTTTAATTAAAAATAATTAATCGTAAATTAATAATTTTCTTATAGTAAATATTGTAATTGAATTTTCCATTTAATTACCATATCATTACGAGAAATGACTAGTTGTAAGCATGTCTCTTTTCCTGGAATTATGTGCTCATGAATATCAATATATATGATACACGTGAAGGTATGAATTGGTTAATTTGTAACGTCGCTGGCCATGATGTTAATGGGCCTAAAAACTGGAATAATAACAAAAACAAGATTACCTGTAATGCAAGATCAGTTGTCTTGAAGTAGCAAGATTTTATCTGGATTCTGGACATGCCCCCCCGGCGGCAAAAAAAAAAAAAAAACAAAAATATATAGAATAGAAAATCTATCCAGAAATGGGAAAAGGACAACAATTTATCCAAACCAAAGGATGATCGAGCAGGACCAGATCACAGCGCTAGCGTGCTAGGCGTCCATGCATGCCCAAAGAAGTAGGACAATTCCCTTATGGTAAGTTGCCAGCTGGTGCCAACATTACCCAACGTACAAAAATCTCATCCTACGGCCTACGAAACAAACGATATATCACTTACATACTACTATTATATATATATATATATATATATATAAATGCATGCTGCAAATATCTTATAAAAATAAAATAGAATTGGCCTTCAGTGAAAGCAACCTTTCAATATTAATGATTGATTTAGGGATACTTTTTCTGATCTATTCTATCTGACATGCGAGTAGTGTATATATACATACATACATACATACATACGTACATACGTACATACGTATGTATGTATGTATGAGTTTTACTACATAATCTCCATCACATTCCACACTTCATAATTTTTTTAAATTTTTAAATTTTTTCATAATTTTTTTTGAGTTTATTCTTTTTAAATTATTTTAAATTTTATATTCATTATTCATATAATAAATATTTGATAAAAGAAAAAAATAATAAAAATTAAAAAAAATGTAGAGTGTGAGGAAGTTGTAAAGATTTATTCTATATAAATATATAATGAGAATATGCTAGTGGGAAAAAAAATGATTTTGAGTATATATTAATTTATGAGGAAATTATGAACTCCCATATAATCACACCTTCGGCCCTAATTAATCATGTTAAGCCTAAATTAGTACTTTGGAATAAGCAAATCTTAATTGTATCCCATGCATAAATATATATATATAGGATTATAATATATTAATTCACTTAATCATGTTATTACATTAACCAATCAAAATTAACCACCGTCTCATAATACATCGAAAGATTAGTACCGGGCTTAATGTCGTAGCGGACATATATATATATATATAAGACCACTTCCTTTATTAATTATCAAGATCTTGCATGCCCTACTCTTTGTCTGAATTAACCAAGAAATTATTTAGTACGACATAAATGTCAAAAAGAATGCTTCATATTATAATTAATTAATTTTACGACTCATAATATAATAATTATTAATATTGTAACTTCTTTAAAATTACTAAATTTCATATTTTTATAATTTGAATTTTAAATTTTATCGGATTATAATTTAGTACTACGACATATGTCAAAGAGCCCTTTCCTTTCCTTTAATTTCCTCTTTCTCATTCAAATTAGCTAGCTGCTCCCATTCCTTCTTTGAATGGGCTACAATGCACTTTTTCATTGAGTAGTCAGTTCCACCTTGTTCACATTGATACCTTGTTCACATTGGTCTTCATCCACAACTCATCAATGAATATAACTCGTGACAAAAGTCGCTGAGAGAAAGAAAGCTCTTCTTTCTTTCACCCTATCTACAAAGAATGGGGCACTTGAGATCTTTCTCTGTCCTCTCATGCTTGGGGTTTCATTCTTTTTTTTTTTTTTTTAATTTCAGATCCCCAAACGATGTTAACTTGCCCTATCTTTGACCATATATTTTGTATGATCATGAAAATTAGTGGTAATTAGAAAATGAATGCCATGATGATTAGGGGTGTAACTGGTCCGGTTCGGTCTGGTTTTGGATAAAATTTAGGACCGAACCGGTATGTACCGGTTTTGTATTTTTCAAAACCGATTACGCACCAGTTATCCTCCTAAACCGGTACTTCCGGTTTTACCGGTTTCCGGTCCGGTCCGGTCCGATTTTTCGGTTTTTTTAAAATGTAAGTTTCACAATTTGTTATTAAAAATTTGTTTATAAAAAAAAAATTGATTTAAAAACAATTGTTTTATACTTTTATTAATATATTAGACTATATAATAGAATTAATATTAGACTATTGGTATAGTTATAAGTTATATATTAGTATTAGTTATAAACTTTTAGTGATTTAATATTAACATTTTATGTAATAATTTATAAATTATAACAAGAAATTACTTCATATATGATTATATATAATTATATATATTATATATAAAAATTTCACATAAAAATTTATAATTATACATTATATATAAAACTTATATATATTAATATTTAATATATATAAAATATTAAAACTTATATATAAAAATATTATTTTTTATTTTTTTAATCAATCGGTCTGGTCCGGTTCGGTCCGGTCCAAAAAATTCTGGAACCGGAATCGAACCGGAACCGGCCGGTTTTTAGATTTTAAAAACCGGTTCCAGACCGGACCAGTTCAAAACTGGTAAAGCCGGTCCGGTCCGGACCGATTTTCCGGTTTGAATTTACACCTTTAATGATGATGCTTCTATGTAGTTTTGATTTCAAATGAAAAACAAAAATCAAAAAACAAACATGAGCAAGTGTTATCAGAGTTAGGTTATGAGGGAAACCAATCAATTAAGCCATGGAAAGAGCACTATTTGGTTGTGTTTGGTTGTTTGAATGAGCTCAACTCATCTCAACCAATCATTATTAATGAGACTTACTATTTTTTCAACTTACTATAAAAATTTAAACTCATCTCAACCTATTTTATACATTCAAATGCATATCTCAACTTATTTACGTTCAAACATATCTCAATAGGACCCACAAAATACAATTATTCACTGATCATCTTATAAGATCAGTACCTCAGAATCCAAACGTAAGTAGCTAGATCGCTATATTATTGGTATTTTGACACTCTTCTACATGAAAACCTAGATTCTCGACTGATCAATACGTGGGATATTATTTCACTTTAAAGTAATGTTATTCTTCTTCTTGAATTTGTTATCTCTAGTCACATAAACTAATGTTAAGTGATTTAAAAAATAAAACATTGTTTAAAATGCAATAATTCTATATCTATTTAAAGTCTTTACACTACACATCATCCATATGACGTATCATGTCAATTATTAATGTGATTGAAATTAAGAGACAAAATTTAATATGATAAACATTTTTTTTTTTCAAAAAGAAAATGAAGTTAGGCTTCAAACTTAAGTTCATCATTCACGTGTTACAAGAAATTAATTGTTGTTAATTATCTCGATAAAAGAAAAAATAATTAATGTGCGAGTATCCTTTAGTTAATTTTATAAGCATGTTCATGACATACTTTCATAATTATAATTAATTAACAATTGTCCGATGACTTATATGCGAATATATATGCTCCAATTGGCTGACCCATCAAGTTTTTCGGATGCCCAGCCATGACAAGATGCCATGCATGAAGGTTGTCACTTTCCTCCAAATTAAAGCAATCCAAGATGTATTAATATATGTAATCAACACTTTTCAATAGCCAATATTAATAATGCATGCATGATGTCAGTCTATTCCAAAAAGATGAAATATATAGAAACTTGCATATTTTAGTTATACTACTCTACTCTGAGACTCTAATCACCACCGCCCATAAATATTATATGACGAACATCATGAATGAATGAATCATACTCCTCGATGATCAAAAGTGTTTGGATCTTTTTCATGTGTTTTTCAAACTGCATGCTCGCGTGGAACGAATTAGCTACCTATATATATTATTATTCTTCCTAGGATCAGTACTGTGTGCTTAATTTTCCAGCCGGCGCCTAACTTAATTTCATGGGGAAACTCAATTAATTAGTGTGGTAAGGTTGGCAAGCCACGACTTATAATGCTTCTAAGTCATAAAACTTTTTAATAAAATATATATCCATAATTGGACTGTACGTGAATACATTATATATATATATATATATATATATATATATATATATACACGACCTGCCTTTAAAAGAGTTCAAACGTGCATGGGAAGAAAACATGATATACTAGAATACCTGTGAAATTTACCTAATATTATCTCGAAAAGACACAAACTTATCAATTGTTTATGAATATCTTTTATTTCTTGTGTTGAAACAACATAGATATACAAAAAAGAAACCCATAAAGAGAAGTGCTGCAACTATAAAAAAAAAAATTCAATAAAAATAAACTGATATGAACCCGTAGGAAATCTTGGTTCCCATCATAAACTCACAAACTGACATGATTTCATATGATACATTATATCTGTTTTACAAAAATAAAAAAGTTTTACAATTTAACGTATCACATCAATTCACGTCAATTTGTGAGTTTATTTTTATAAAATCTCTTTGTGGCTAAAGTATTTCTCAATAATGTATACACATTTGTTGATATGACGTATTTTAAGTGATTGCCATAAAAGGTCATTAAAACTACACCATATCAATTTGGTTGATTAAGAATATGTTTAGATATTGAGATGAGATGAAAAATCTGTAAAAAGTAGTGATGAAATAATTTATGAATAATAGTTAAATTGTTTGAGTTAAGATCTTTTATGAGGTTTTGGGAAAGGAGAGAGAAAAAGATGAATAAAAATAATATAAAGTTAAAATATTGTTATAATATAATTTTTATTTTGAGATTTGAAAAAGTTGAATTATTTTTTGTATTTTGTTTGAAAGTTTGAAAAAATTATCATAATTAAGTGATGATTAGATGAAAAAGTTAAATATTTGAAATTAAAAAGTATTTATATTTGAGTAATGTTTAGACGTTAAGATGAGGTAAAATTTCTTATCTTATATCACCGTCCAAACACAGCCTAAGATTGAGATTGCTAACGAATTACTAAACTTGGTTTGAGGACATTCACGAATCTGAAAATGAAGTAAGCAAAGCTCCTTGTAATTTTAATTTGGGTTGAGATTCGGCTTAACCCTTGCCGTCAAAATGCGACAAGCTTCAAAGCATGGGGAGCATTTGGACCCCCTATTTGTCAAATTGTCTAACCAACCATGATGGGAGATGTAACACTTGGAAGTGTCAAAGCAAGATGTATCTGTCAGCCCACTTTAGCAGAGTTTTAAAGGCTTTAGTCTTGGGGCCCAATGATGGGTCCAATACGAAAACCACTAGTTGGAATAAATTTGGATCGATTAGAGATTAAAAAAAAAAATCTATTTATAAGTCTGTTTTATAATGTACCAAAACATATTATTAATGTGAAAATACATCACATTAAAATAATTCTACTTAGCATTTTCACACACCATAAATCACATATTTTTTAATTTTTTTTTCTTTTTTCCCATAACAAGTATGTGGTGTATAGATGATAAGTAGAACAACTCAATTAGTTTAACAAGAAAAAAAATTAAAATATGTATGCTATGTAGTGTGGGATGATGAGTAACATAACCCATCACATTAACTAACGTAAAAAAAAAAAAAAAAAAAAAAAAAAAAAAAAAATACGTTCATTGACACTAAACATACAATTTTATAGCTACGTTTGGATGTTGGGATGAATTGAGTTGAGTTGACTTATGAATAGTAGTATTTTGTGGATCCTATTAAGATAGGTTTAACATTTTTAAATTGAGAGAAATTGAACTTTTTACCTTAAAATGTATGAAATAAGTTGAGATGAATTTAACTTTTTTATAAGAAGTTAAAAAACTAGTGAGTCCTATTAATGATTACTTTGAGATGAGTTGAATTTAGTTCAACAACTAAACACAAAAGTTGTTTGTTTACAAATCAAACTTGTAAACAGCTAACTCTTCAATCCATAGTGCTCAATCAGTTGTACCATAAACAGCCCCATTTGAATGCACATTCAATCTACATCAAGACAACTGGCCGGGACAAGTTTTGAGGTACGACACTGTCCCATTCATGTGGTGCGCGCACCTATGTTCTAACAATTGTTTGGTAAAAGTTTTGCAATTTGACGATAAATTTCCCAGCAAAAATGAACCAGAACCTTGAAAACTATTACAAGTATATACATCATATGGGAGTGTATATATATAAAGTAATGTTAGAGAGAAATTATTGTAAAAGTGCACACTTTACACTCACTGCATGGCTGTTTCTAATTGATTGTTCCCAACACTCACTTGGGGAGATGTGTAGTCTAGATGATGCTACATCATGTATGTAAAATGGATGCTCCCAATAGTGACTTCTATCTATATTTATTCATATATATATGATGACGATCGAAGTACTCCACATTGTATAACAACCACACGGATGAGTAATTGATTAAATTGGACCTAAACAAATAAAGAAGAATTTCTTTCTACTAGTTGGTGCAGTCAAATCCACGGCAAATAGAAAGCCAGATTACTAGAATGAGGAGTACTAAGATTCCAAGAAACACCAGCTTTATTTTCATGTTTTGATACCACATCTTCCTTTTAAGTTGTGTTCCACGTAATTTGTACTGTTGGGCCTGCAATTTGCAAATAACAAGTTTGCTCAGTACCAAGCCAAGACAAAGATATATCCAAAACCTGGTCCTGCTCTCTCAATTACCTGATCATGTAAATCTTTAGCCTTGACATCAATTTCCATTATGTGTTCCCCCTAACAAGAACCTGAAACGTGTATACAAAATCAAATAACATAAGCCGCAGCTTCGATCCGTTGTTTGGTTGTGTTATGATGCAAGACACAATCAAATGATGCAACTTAAGCAAGCAAGGATGATGGGTGCAAGAGGACACATACAGCATAAAAAGGGAATTACAACCCACTAGGACATCCAATCCTCCAGATCCGAAGATTTCACCCAAATAATAACAATCTTCTAAAGAGAAATATTGCTTTAGCCACAAAAATATCTTGTAAAAGTATACTCACAAACTGACGCGGTTTAATATAATACGTTAGATTGTAAATTTACTTTTATTATAAAATAGATCTAATGTATCATATGAAGTCATGTCAATCTGTGGGTTTATTTTTGAGAAATTTCTTTTTGACTATAGCAGTACTTCTCTCTTCTAAATAGTTTCAGAAGCCAGTCACATGAACAGCCCATTAAATTCGAGCAAATGCACAGTATGGGGGCAAAGAGAGCATATTATTCTTCAAGACAAAGTATCATTACCTTGTCAATATTCTCCAGCATAATACTTTTAAGTTGTGTAACTTGGGCGTTCACTTTTAACACCTTCTCAATCTCTTCAGCATGGTCAACAATGTACTTCATGTGCTCTTTCATGATTGGCCTGTAGATTTAAATTTACTTCATTTTTCACCCTCTAGTACTAAGAGTTTTAAGTTCAAATGCATGAGTGGGGGGTTTTTATGAATGAACATACGCGAACTTCTTGTTAAGACTTTTGGCATTTGCTGTATCTGCTTTACCACCCCCATATCTTTTCCTAAAGTCCACCTTCATCCGTTCCAAGAATGCAAAGGATATCTGCTTGCCAACAGATTCTTTGGCAACAACACAGTAAGCTGCAAATTCACAAAGACCCAAAATAAGAGGGTCAGCAATACCTAATTAGAAATACCTTTAAGAAAGAAAAAAATAAAATAAAGAAGTTGCCACTGAACTCGGTGTACTGGTAATTTTGCATCTAAACTTTTCATATATTGCAATTAAGATAAGGGGTTGAATTATGGAAACGATCTATATAGGAATTATATATAAAAAAGATGTAATATATGTAAACCATAAACTAAGTTTTGTATTTTGCTGAAGAAAGTATAGCAGTAACGTCATATATTTACAAGTTTTTAAGTCGTACAATTACATACCACGAAGTTAGCTATCCAGTGAACATGGAGTTCTTTTTTTTCATTAAATATGTTTTATATACCCAAATAATTACAAATTTTAAAAGAGAAATAATCTAACGTGAATATATTATATTCTAATTTAATAAAGTTCTTGAAATAAAACAGGAAAAGAAAAAAAAAAATGTAGCTACCATAAAATTTTAAGTGACATCAAATTTTAATTTGATGATATATAAGAAATTAAGACCTATAAACCGAGCTGATTCACTGTCTCATTCAATTCCCCAGCCACCATGCAGAGTACAATGACTTAACTTTAGGAGAAGTCTCTCCTTCATTCCTTGAAAATCAAAAAGACATGGAAGACCAAGTGCAAAAACATGAAAATGAAAGCAAAAACTCTATGTGCGAGCGTTTCAGGTTCAGGCCAGATGCAACTAAACGAGTTAAGTGAAAAGATAAACAATGCGAAATATTACCATAACCATCCTCAACGAGAAAGTTGAAGGTGTGGTGGTCGCAGGTGTAGGTGAACTTGTCGTTGGAGGACCCGAGTTTCTCAAGGCACTGAGCCGCAATCGCTGGGAAGTTGCCACTGAACTCGGTGTACTCGGCCAAGATCACGGTGCCTCGTGCCACGAAGCTGTATATGAACGATTCCTGACTCATTGCTCTGTCTCTCTCTCTCTATGCGTGTGTGTTGAGAACTGAAATAACTCCAAAGCAGGACAGAAATGGAGCAAAACTGGATCGCGAGCGGGCAAGCTTGAGTTCCCTGTTCAACGTTGGCAATTTATGGGATCTAATTTTGGTGTGTTTCTTTGCAGCGAAGTAATTGTCGTTGTGCCGCGTCTTGGAAAATTATTCCTACCCAAAAAAAACGACCGCGTCTTAAGTTTAGAAGTCAGAAACGAACGACAGGATTTGTTTGGATTTATAATATTGATTTATTTGGATTTGGATCCGTCAAGATTGATTTCATTCAAACCCTTTATTTTTTTAAAACAATATAAAAATCCCTGTCAAAAAGTAAACAATTGAAATATAAATAATGTTATATACAGTTATACATTATTCAAGCGTCACGTATTTCCTTTAAAAAATAGTAATATCTATTATGAAAAAGTTATAAATTCTTAATGTGAGTCTCATATTTTTTTATTTTTTTTAAAAAAAATGTGCGACATTTACACAATCTTTAACTGCATTTATTATTTCTCTTGAAATATTTCTTAATAAATAAATATAGTCTATTCAATTTTTAATAAGATATATGTCATGATTTTTGAATTTTTCCAACAAATGTGGACCGACTCTTTCAAAATTATCATACACAACGTATTATAGAATCCACATACGTTAGTGCTTGCTTCCAAAATGAAAGAATTTTCAATTTTTTTTTTCGCTTTTTTCAAGTATTCTTTCTTTTATATATGACTTTTTATTTTCTTCTAGAATAGAAAGAAATCGTATTTTGGCTGCCATGACCCCTACTATGAGATAACCTCACCTTCCCTTCCCCCACAAGGTCAAGAGGTCAATGTTAAAGGTTTGATAACTTTGATCCATTGCTCCTTTGAAACCTCCAATTTATTTATTTATATTCGCTACACTATCATACTTATTTATTGCCCGTTAATCTTTAAAAAAATAAAGATCGCTACCAAATAATCCGCGTGTGGCTCACTCGCCTGCGAGGAATCCAACAGATCTCGTATTAGACTATTGGTATTAACTTCATCAAAGTTATCTCTAAAATTTAATAAAAAGTACATGATTTCTATAAATCTAAAACTTCTTTAGTCATAACTCTACATTGAATTAGCCATTGAATTCATCAAAATAATAATATAATATTATTTTTTTAATAAAAATATTTTTATTTTTTTTCATATTTTACAATTACACTAATCATATGTTGATTAATAATTTAATTTGATTCTTACATTATTATTACAAGACGGTTGGAGATTAAATATGAATACAAAAGACATTTGGAGATTAAAAGTGAATAAAAAATAAATTTGATAAATGAATAGTAGACATTCAAATTTGAAGAAACCTATAGATTTACTGTAGCTCAAAGTTTCACATTTATCTATTTGACTAATCTAATACAGTCATATTTTAATGAAATTCATCAAATTTTACATTTGCCTAGGCTTTTGATGAAGCCAATACCAATGCTCTAATAGGATGAATTCAAAACACATCCTCGACAATCAAATCAGATCAGATAAAGAGGGAAATTCAAATCACTAACTTGATTTAAACAAGAGGTAAGCTTGTCACATTAACAAGTCCTTCCCGATCTCTATATATATGAGAAGGGACGAACGAGCCAAGTAAATAAATGGAATATCCGTTCTGTAACACCCCGTATCCGGAAGGGTCGGAGAATTACTACCTGTCACTTACCAACCTGTCTCTCCAACCACCTAAAACTCCAAGAATTTCATAAATAGCACACAATCTCATATTATCCAAATAACCATAATACAAACTCCATAAGTCATCATTACAAAATAACATAAACCAAAGGAGTCCACAATTTTCTAATAATCTCAATGAAACAAAACGATATATTTTTAAATCTCAATAGGTCCAAACAACTCAAAGTACTTCAATTACTCAAGTTATACCCTTCTACTAACAATGGAACTCGACATTTTATCCATATCTAGACAAGCTCCAATTTCTAATCCTAACTCCTAGCTGGGCAATGAATGTCATCTGAAGATATAAGAAGATAAGGGGATGAGTTATCCACAATTCAATAAGCAGAAAACATATACTAGTATGTAAACATGAATCATTTTTAGAAAGTTTGGTATGTAGAAATAAAACATTTCATTTTCATATGCACATCTTAAAACGTGTTATCAGAAAAATCAGAGCGACTTTTAAATCTTTTCATACTCATAAACTATTTTAATATTCAAAAACCACTTTGGCATAATGTAACTGTACATCTTCATCTTATTATATCATATCGTATCGTATCATGTCATATACCATGTTTAACCCCCGTGGTAGGGTTGTGCTATCTCCGGTGGCCAAACCAGGCAGTGTCATATTATGAAACTTCCCATTTTTCAATCTCGGAACCTCGAGTGTGCACACAAGAAAGAACACATAAAATACTACTTTGTTTCCAAAGTAAGTGAACTCATATCATCTCATATCATGTTGGTACCAACCATATCACGTGAACCACTATCATCATATCATAACCATATTCAAAATCAGAATCAAAACAGATAAGTATGCCAAAGGTTTTCATATCCATATCATATCAAACCACATGCTGAACACATTCATATCATTTTCAGATGATCAATAATAGTTCCAAAATACTTCATATCACATGTATAAAAATCTCAATTTTTCATATTCGCTCTTTTGCACATTTAAGAAACATGTCAAATATTATTCATGTCTACAATTTTCGTGTCAAAAACATTTCTTTAATCTTTCCTACATATTTCATGAGTGAATGCAAAACATATACTGAGGTTATTTTTCACATTTTCTTTTTAAAATAACATGCACAATTTTACAAACCAACCTCAGTTCATTTCTTTTTATGCAAATCTAGCATGAGAACCCCGCTTACCTAGACTTCTTAGTTTTTCGAAAATTTTTTCAAAAGTGTCGAATAAAAATTAATCGTCACCTATAAAATAATCACGTAATTTTCAGTCGATCACTACTTCAATATTTAAGCCTAAAATGTTAGAATAACCTATTTTAATTCCTCAAAAACTTAAATTTCCAATCCTTAGAATATCATCACTTCCCAAATTCTTTAGTATCCAACTTGACCTTTAACTAAAATATTAAATTCTAACTTATTTACTATTGGAGAATCGAACTATCAAATTTAATACTAAATAGAATAATCATACCAAAATATTTTAAATTATATAACAACAATTATTAAATAAATTTGATCATAATAAAATTACAACGTTATCGTTTACCTTTAAAAGAAGTTTTACTAAAAATAAATTTTAACTTACCAAAAATCATTTCTGTAAACACGAGAAAATTTAGAGTTTACAAATACTATTAAAGGTTCAAAGCACAGTGATGAAACTTGTAACTCGTAGGTAATAATGAATTTTTTTTTTTTCATTAGACCGACTATGCAATGGCTTTTGAATATCTATATAAACATATATATATATATATATATAAATATTTAAAATTAAAAACATGACAAGAAAACAGAGAGAGGAAGTGTAGGAGCTTAAGACCAAACCGTGTGTATGCGTGGAGGGGCAAGGCACTGTGGGCTGGCTGGAGGAGCTACGGTGGTGCGATTGGAGTGCAACGGAGGTGTACGGCTGTGAGGCTACCTATGCTGGACGGCGAGAGTGAGAAAGAGACGCACGGTGAGAGAAATGAGGGAGAGACCGAAAGGGAAGAACCTCCAACCAAAAAAAAAACGTGAGCTTACCAGGGGACCTGAGGTGGCGTGCGGCCAACTAGGGTGATGGGGAGTCCTCGATGGCAATTTCTGTGGGGGTCGCCATGCGGATGAGCTTTCGGTGAAGGGTGATAGTGGCAGCTTAAGGTGCCCGAATGATGCCCTATTTTGGATAACAAAAACAGGGGATTTCAAGGCTTGCAAACAGAGGCTACGAGGTGTTGGGAGACAGCTTCGTGCGGCTGGGCACGGTGGTGAGGTCCAGACAGAGGTTCACCGTAGAGCGTGGATGAAATGGTATGGCAGCAACGGCGGTACAGTGGGTGATGGAAGCTGTGGTTGCCGACAAAGCTCCTTGCTAGCACAGTGGAGAGGGGATCTCAGTTTGGCCTTCTGTGAAGAGGAGAACGAGCGGCACTTAATCTAAGGTTGAGGTTGCTTAACATATATATAGACTAAAAATAGAAAACAGATTAAATCTAAATAAAAGGGAAGAAGGAACATGCATGAAAATGAAAAAAAAAAAAAAAAGAAAACAGTGTGAACTCGTGCGACGTATTCTGGAAACGTTTTCCACGTGCATGGTCTGGCAGTGGCGGGGTCTTACACTTTCTCTATTTAACTCACACGAGTCCTCTAACTTAGGTATCAGAGACGTTTCTACACCCTTTAAGCCTTTCTCGATCTCCGTGTTGCAGGTTCGTGGCAAGTGTGTACAGAAGTGCAAAATACGTCCACAACACTAATAGTATCCTGAGTTATATCAAACTACAAGTATAAGCCGTTTGATTTTAATGAGGAAAATTATATACACTACACTCTTATCTTATTTTCATCTTATTATGATGAGGTGACATTGCACATCAATCTTTATATTTATTCTTTAAAAAGATGAAAGATCATTTAAGGGTGATTAAAATGTCACATCTTATATAGTGAGACAAAAATAAGATAAGAGTATGATGTGTAGTATTACTCTTTTAATTATCGCTCTATTTTTGGCTTTTCTTAAATACGAAACTAAATGTAGCAAACATTGGAAATGCCATCAAACGAACAAAAAAAAAAAAAAAAAAAAAAATCGACTTTGGTATAATTTAATACACCGATTATTTAAAAAAAAGCCCTAAAAAGTAACGATTTTGAGTCCAAAGTATAAAAGATGGACGCAAGTCACGCAACATAATTTGTACTGCCTACGTAGTTATGTTAGGACAAATTTGGAGATTGAAATAAAATGAGAATTTTGTAAATAATAGTAAGATAATTTATGAATAGTAATAAGATAGTTTAAGTTGTTT
Source organism: Juglans microcarpa x Juglans regia (assembly GCF_004785595.1). NCBI lineage: Eukaryota > Viridiplantae > Streptophyta > Magnoliopsida > Fagales > Juglandaceae > Juglans > Juglans microcarpa x Juglans regia. Next base: position 18,761,983 of record NC_054595.1, on the reverse strand, counting down.
TATGGGGTCTTGGGAGAGGTGAGAGAAAAAGTTGAATAAAAAATATTATAAAGTTAAAATATTGATAAGATATCATTTTTTAATATTATTTTTGTTTGGAAATGTAAAAAAGTTTAATTATTTTTTATTTTTTGTTTAAAAGTTTGAAAAAATTGTAATGATTAGTTTGAAAGTATTTACGCTTGAATGATATTTGAGAAGGAAATAAGATGAGATAAAGTGAAACGAAATTTTTGAGATGAAATTTTTTTCCAAGCAAACCCTAACCTATTGCTTAAAGTTTAGACTGATTATATGTGTGTTATAATATTGGTGTTCTAGATTCTAGTTTTTTCATAGTGGATTCGACTGTTTGTTAAGAGTAATGTACGTCGCTTACATATTCTATAAATATAAATATTATTTTTTTATTATAATCATCATATTGTAAAATTTACTTCTTTGTAAAAAAAATCTAACATATTATATTAGACTACATGAGTATATAAATTTTCTTGAATAAAATTTGTGTATAAATCTCACACTTCTTGTTTTTTACCTAGTTTGGTTTGATAGATGAGATTTTAATTTGATCTCATATAATAATTATAATTTTTTTCGAACTATCACACAAAATATAATAAATAATTCAACTTTTTCAAATTTTAAAATAAAAATTATATTAAAAAATTATATTCTTAGAATTTTATTTAACTTTCAACTTTTATCTCATTTGTATAACTGAATGAGAACTAATATTGCGTTTGGGTAGTGAGTTATTCTCAAGTATTCTATAAATAATAGTGAAAAAATAATGATAAAATATTAAATAATAATAAATAATTATAAAAAAATATATATAAAATAATAAAATAATAAATAGTAACGGTGTATTCTTAGAATATCTTAAAAGTAAACTAGTAAGATGAGATTTTCTCAAGTTGCCATTACTCCGACCGGACCAAGCATTAAACAATTTTCAGATCAAGATAATAGAGCCCGCCCAACACATCCTTTAAACTCAAATTTCAAAATCCCAAGCTTCCTCACACTTCCAGTACTGTCTGGTCCTTTTATACAACCTCGGCCCCAGGCTCTCACACCCTAAACCTTCGAATTACTTCGCAAAATCCTCTCCTAGCATAACCCTCCCCCGCACCCCGCGGGCACAAACCCTAGAAATCTCTTCGGAGCTGTCGATTCCATGGCCAACTCTGATTCCTCCCCTTCTCTTCCTCAAGCCAATCCACTCTCTTCCGTACTCCCTCCCTCTCTCTCTCTCTCTCTCTCTCTCTCTCTCTCTCTGTGCATTTATATATGACTTATTTTGTTTCGGAGATTGATGATCTGTGATTTTTGTTTGCAGAAGAAGGAGAACATAACTCCAATTGGCTCAAAGATCTCGGTAATTTCAACTACCTACCCTTTTTTTGTATTCTTCAATTTAGTTGGCTTGATTGAGGTGTATATATTATTATATATGTAACAATATCAGCTTTAGTGTTCTCATATCAGTTAATTTTGACTCTCAGGAATTAAACGAATCAAGGGCCGAGCTGCTTAATAGAATTCAAGGGTTGAAACAGGTGAATTTAAGCAATGCTGCCTTAGCACGGGGACACAGTTTCTATTGTTTATTCATTTTTTGCTTTTAACATACTTCAGTTCTGAGTGCGGAACTTTTTTATTTATTTGTTTTGTGAAAATAAATATAAATAATTAAATATATCTCTACCTATCAGTTTAAGTTTTTGAGACAAATAATGATTTTATATGGTTTCAAGCTTTTGGAACAAGTAGTAATTTCATATGGTATCAAAGTGAAAGGTCTTGAATTCAAATCTTGACTCTACACTAATCTCATTAATTAAATATTCTACTTGTTGTGCTCACTTATTAAGAGAGAGATTGATCCACATGTGAGGGAGAGTGTTAAAATAATATAAATGATTAAATCTATTTTTACTCATCAGCTTAAGTTTTTAGGATAAGTGATGATTTTACAATTTTTTGGTGCCTATTAGGATTTGCAAAGTTGGAGATCAAAGTTAGACACTCAAGTTAAGGTCTATCGTGATGTAAGTGTTTAATGGTTATCACCAAATTTTTGATATTTATTTTATTTTGTGCTTTATATTTGGAAGTTGTGCGCATGGCTTGGGTCTATTTTGATCCGTTGGAACTTTTTATTTATGGACTATTTCTGCTTGAATAAGATGTCTCACTTACATGGGCGATTAATATAGGAAATTGGCACTTGTTCTTTGATACCTGCTATGGCATTCTAATTCTTTTCCATATTTGGCTCTTATTTATGGCTGGACTAGTTCTCACTTAGAGCTTTTCTAATCAAGTTCTGGAATTGATCTTTGATTATTTATGGTTGAGCTTGTCCATAGATGTATTTTCTTGGTTTGTTGACTAGTCTTCAGTGGAGGCTTTAGGCTTTTCTAATTCAGGCTGGCTGGATTCATTATCACTCGACGATGGCGTTGTCATAATTTCATATAGAGAAATTTTTTAGATCTTATAACTACTTATAGTAAATTTCTGCAATCATTGACTTTGTGCGATGGTCAACTTTTCTGTGGCCTTTTTAATTCAATATGGATTGAATTTAATGCATTATGTAGCTTAGTGGACTTGTTCTCTTGCCATACGTAATGATCCTGATTAATGCTTGATTCTGGTCTCTTTACCTGAGTCTAGGTCAAGAAAAAGTTTATGGGACTTCATAAAACAGTAGTTTCCTCTGATACTTTAGACACTCCATTTATGACGATTGTGATCAACTCTGGAGAAGTGTTAGCAAGAGTGGATTAAAACGTTTCTGCCCCTGGTGCATGGTTTGGTGCTTCAAGAGCTAAACTACAAAGAAAATAAGTACATTTTGAGGGGAGAAATTGGAAAGTTGACAATGATATCATTGATCTCAAATAGGCAGTTAAGCTAGTAATTAGCAATAGGAAAATGCTAAATGTACTTAAGAAAAACTTACAAAAAACTTACTTCTCCACATGTCAATTATTAATATGCTAAAAATCATGAAATTTGAAATTTGAAATTTGAATTTTAAAAGAAAACTAATAAAATGAGTCTTGTAAGTAAAAGTGTAAGTAAAATTATAAGTACAAGCACTATTCTTAAAAATATAACGATATTGGTAGACAGCATGCATCTAATGTAACTAAGCATCATACAAAAGAGGACTGAGGGTTTTAGAATATGTGCTTCTACCTGGAATGTTGATGTGATAACATATTTTCAGAAACAAATGGTGCCTGCAACTGCATGCAAGCAATTAATAGTAGAATTTCCTATTCATCTTTGGTGATAAACTTCTTTAGGCTTAAAAGATGGATGCTTGGCTTTAGAAATTTCTTCTTTACTTGTTACTGCCCATGTTTAAGCAATGATGGGTCCTGTTAGAATTATGAACTTGAACGAAAATGGTATTGGTGTTGAACATTGGTACTTGATATCTAGCATGGGTTACATCCCTAAATTTATAATATGATATTGCTTAATACAGATAAATTTGACTTCAACATATATACATGGTGATTGATGCGACCCAATAAATTTGAAACAGAAAAGGATTGTCCAATTTAGATTATAAATTCATCTTTGCACTGCTCAATGGAGTTTAAAGCTCAATGTTATTTCTCTCTTGCTTTTTTTGGTTTGATTCTAGAACTATGCTTTTAATTGGCATAGAGATCACTTTGTTCTTAATGTAGCAACTTCTTTTATTCAACATTCTCTTATGTAATGCAGGAGCTTTCAGAACTTAAGAAATCACTCAATGTTGAAGTTGAGCAACTTCGATCAGTAAGTGGTGCTCCAGATTTAATCCTTCCGAACTATATTTTTAACATGTATTTGTACATAATTTTTTTTTATCAAATTTGAACTAGGAGTTTCAAGATCTGAGAACCACTCTCCAGCAGCAACAAGACGATGTTACTTCTAGCCTAAAAAATTTGGGGTAAGCTATTACTTGACTAGTTTTCCTATGCCCAGGGTTTGTGTCAGAGATTCCCAGAACTATATTATGCTTTGAGAGTTTATCACTACTACCTGAATTGATTCATACTGAGTTTTTTTCAGCTGCAAGATGTCACAACTAATTCAAAAGATGCCCAGGCTCAAGACGTTGAGGGAAATGACAAAGACCCAAGAACCACTCTCCAGCAGCAACAAGATGATGTTGCTTCTAGCCTAAAAAATTTGGGGGTGAGCTATTCCTTGATTAGTTTTCCTATTTGCAGGGTTTCTGCCAAAGAGAATCGTAGAACTGTATTATGCTTTGAGAGTTTATCACAACCACCTGAATTGATTCATACTGAGCTTTTTTCAGCTGCAGGATGTCACAACTAATTCAGAAGATGCCCAGGCTCAAGACTGTAAGGTTGAGGGAAATGACAAGGATGGACATATTTTGCCTGGGGATAAGAACGATAAAGAAAGTGAAAACCTGATGGATTAACTGTGGCGTACTTATGACTCATTGGTTGTGCCTCAAAAGGAGATGAGCAGTATTCCTTGAATTTGTACCACTGGTGCCTTACCTTTAATTTATAATCAATTACAACCTGTTTGTTGAGCACAACAGAGAACTCATATCTAAGTTAACTGTGGAATTTTGGCTGATTTTGGAATTTGAATTACCTTTCTATTTCAATTGGTTTTGTGGATGCCTGGTTGGGTTCAACCCAAGAAGAAGCTTTTCCCTTGGCTTGTTTATTCCATATTCACTGATGAGAAGTAGTTTCTTAACCAATCTGAGGTAGGAAGATTGCACCTTCCCTTTCCCGGAATAGCTCATTCCCCATTATATTTTCTTAGGAAATGAAGTTTGATGCCTTGATGGAACAGCACATTCCCCATTATATAGGTTTAGTTCAAGCATCTAGCAGGAAAACAAATGGTATTGCCCTTCACACCATTTGAATAGCATCTCTGTTATTCCCTTGTATGGTCAACCCAATGGTCCACACCATTCGAGGTTCCGAGGCTCTGGTCAATGGACAAGCTTTACAACCATTTTGTTTTGTTCTTTCTTTGGTGTATGCATTACATAGTCAATGATTTATATTCCTTTTTCTCTCAAGGAATTCTTTATTACTACACTCCGTGATATCAAGCATCTTACAGATGAGACAAAATTGCTTGGGAGGATGGAATATAACTGTAGTTTTGTGGACTACAATATTTGAAAGAACACTTTTTGTTTGTTGCTCTGCTAGTGCTTTAGAGTGCAAGGACAATATCACTGTAAAAGTTTTTTTCTCTGTTTATTGAGTTATACTACATACAATCACTTTTATATATTTTTTGTATACTTCAGTGATGTGATTGGCTAAAATAATTATTTTATATTAAAAATAAGTGATGCAGCCAATCACATTGATAGAGTGTGCAAGGAATACGTAAAAGTAATTGTATATAAAATTTTTGTACAAAGTATAAGTTCAGATATGAAAGTTTTTCCTAGATCATTAGACTATGGGGGACAAAAAGCTAACATAGTGTAGTTTCGGAGAAACAAGTGGGGATTACATTGATGGAAAGAGCAAGTCGTGGTAAAATTGTAGAACCATTCATCAGGAGAAAAGATATTCTTGAAGAAAAACCAAACAGATGAATGAATTAAATATTTAGACTGTGTTTGAGTGTTGAACTGAATTGAGTTAAGTTGAGATAATAAAATATTATTAAAATATTAATTTTTAATATTATTATTATTTTGAGATTTAAAAAATTTAAATTATTTATTATATTTTGTATTGAAATTTAAAAAATTGTAATAATAAGATGAATTTAAAAACCAAATGAAGCCTGAACTTCAGTTCGTCTAATGGAATTTATTGGTCCATGGGACATTTGACCATTTGCTTGGCAATATTTCTCAATAGAAGAATCGCACAACTTGGGCTTGTTATTTTCAGAGATGAAATGAGATGAATTGAGATTAAAGTTAAAAAGTTGAATAAAATATTATTAGAATATATTTTTTAATATTATTTTTATTTTGAGATTTGAAAAAGTTGAATTGTTTATTTTATTTTGTCTGGGGATTTGAGAAAGTTGTAATGATGAAGTGAGATGAGATGAAATGTTTCTTGAAAACAAACAAGGCCTAAGTTTGCCAAAGTTTCTCACCACATTAATTTCCAATAATAATAAAAAAAGAGAGAATGAATGCTCGCCTTACTTGCATAAAGGCAAAGGCACAAGTGCAATTTGTGAACATCATAAAAAAATGCAGTAATAAAAAGAACTTTTTACAGATCAACAACTACTAGTGTTTCTGACTGACATTGATATGTACCATCTGAAAATTACTCCTATAAGGCAGAAACATTCCACTGCAAGATATAGGATGGCCGCTTCAAATCTTACTTGCAAGTCGATGCCTTTGAGGTGCGCTGGTTTGTTCCGAGGACGATCACAATTACAGTAACATCATCGTGATATTTCCTTCTACTACCAGCTGGAATATTCATTAATTCTTCCAAGCTGAAACCTGCAACAATAAAATAAATTCTTAACAAGCTGGGGAATAGGCTACAAACACCCAATGTTTCTCTCAATGCTCATGTTAAAGTGTTCTCTATGTATTAAGAACAGCTGGAAACCATAATTGGCGTATTTTGACTATCAAGTCAATTGATAGACAATGGAAAAATTAGGCATATGTGCACAATGTTAAATGATGCAACAAATAAACTGTTCAGAATGCATGAACTTTGTTTTATAGGAAATTTGAGGGGTGAGGCCCAGGTAAGGAGGGGATTTGAACCCCCCACGTGACCAAAAAAGGCGCTAAGAGCCCCATGGTCGCTATGGTCCAAGCCCTGGATGCCAATTGACCCATACACCGTTGGCAGAAGGCATGAAATTTAAAATAAATAATGCTCCAAATTTTTATATACTGTTAAGAGAAAGTTTCACAGAAAATTGACTAAATGAAATGCTTATCATGTTACTACATGAAGATATCTAAAGGTTTACCTGCACAGTAGGCTGCTCTCTCAACAAGCTGCTCCAACAGAAACTTTGCTGGATCACCAGATGGATTGCTCAAGATAAAAGAATGGACAAGTTTTACTGCCTCATCATTGCTGAAGAAGTCAAACAAACCATCACTCCCAAGTATAACGAAGCGATCAGATTTTGAAATGGTATGCACATTCAGTGATGGTTCAGTTGATACATATGGAGGGCTTATAAGGTTCCGAACTCGAAGAATACCCATTAGTGCATCGTTCAGTATTTTCTGCAAACCAAATCATGAACCCTTCATGAAGCAGCATAAAATTCTTTGTTGAAACTTAACCAAGTACAATCAATTCTTTACTACCGAGACAATATTTATTACAGATGAAATAGAGAATACAATTGGGCATACCAGAGGGCGAAGACATTTTTTGGCTATAGTAGAGTACTTTCCCCATATAACTTAATAGACTACAGTGGCTTGGAGCAACTTGTAGCTTTGGCCTCTTGTGGAAATACCTTGTGTCATTAAGGAACATAATATTATTTGTATTCCCACACGTGAAGTGCTAGTGGTATAGTAGTAGTAATTGAGACTCCACCACTACTCGAAACGCTGAAGGAACTCCTGAGTCCATGCCTGGTGGCAGTATTGAGTTAGAAAGTACCATGAAACCAAAAGCATAGCTTTGGTTTTTTCCTGGGTGGGTAGTCTGCCTTTGCAGTCCATGATAGTATATTTTCGGTTGAGCCTCACCAGTATTGGACAACTGTCTTTCTAAGCACTGCTTTAGGTAGGTCCTCGATGGGGAAATAAAACAGAGCATCTAATTTAGGCAGAAATGATGTAGTTTGGTTTCTCAATTCAAATGGATCCCTAGTTCATTGGGCATTCGTCTTGTTAAGTGATTGCTAGTTCACTAAGATGATGCTTCACTGTTCTTTGCCAAAAACATCGCTCTGGATATCTTAACCTTGAGACTTTCACATTTGAATAATTCCCCGTTCACTAATATGTGATGCAACTATTGTTAGCTTGATTAAGCAGCCGAACAGAAATAATAATTGAATAATATTAACAATAATTCCTATCTTTGACCAAGAAAAAGTACCTACCTTTTTCAAGTAACCAACTCCAAAAGCACGAGTGACCTTCAGTTTTCCCTTCACTCTTCCAGCTACAATGGTCATTGGGTCATCAGGATGGTCAAGCAGGAGTTGATTTTTTTCTACTTCATTGTCAACAGTATGACTGTCAGTGAGCTGGACAGCTTTCAGTTTCTCATTCCCCTCTGTGTCATCACCTTCACCATTTGTTGCCAACACAGCTCTACTGTCGCCTAAATTGAGTGTATACAAATTGTTCCCATAAAGAAGCACAACTAAAACACAAGATCCTACAGAAACCAAATCAGGACGGTCCTCCATTTCCTGCTCAACCATGTATAAAAAGTCATTCTCAGCCTGATTAAGAGCACGTAGGAGGCTATCAAGTACCCCACGCCGAAACGAGTCAGATGCCAATTCTATTTTAGCAGATGAGCCATGCTTGTTGATATAGTCAAAGCATGAATCTTTGTCACTATGAGTTATTGATGGAAGCTTTTCCTCAGTAACAGTAGTACCGTCGCCTAAAGTATATTGGAAAGACTCATCCAAATACAAACTGTTAGAAGCTCTTGATAAATCATGCTTTGATTCACAGCCTAACAAATTAAAGTAAACTATGACAGTCTCATACAATGTCCCAGCCAGAAAATCAGCTGCATCTCTTCCATTAAAGCCATCATAGATTGCACAAAAGAGCCACCCATTTTCTTCAGAACAAACAGCTTGAACCCTGTCTTCACCAGCAGCCCCACCTGCCACCTGTACTTCCATAGCATTAAGAAAACCTTCACTTGTTGAAGGAGCACTCATAGGTTTCAACAAATAAGATTCGTGATCACTCGGAGGGGAAGGACTGCAACTTAAGTTTGACATGGTGCTCTGAAGAGAAGATGATAATAAGTCCAACCTTGAAAGGGCAGGTGAAGAGGAAACCTTATGAAAGGAATTAGGGGAGTCCAAACTAGGAAGTATTTCTGCTCCTATCAAACCATTGCAAATATTTGTGTTTGCCAGTGTGGCATTGGCACTCAATGCAGCACCAGACAAGCAGGAGAAGCTGCTAGTCTTTTGGATTTTAGGTAGGATTTCATATCCTTTGGAAATCTCAAGAGATCTACCTCTGTTGCCATTGCATTGATAGCCAAAACTTACATTAAGTTCACCTTCAGGTTTATCTCTAGTTTCTCCCCACATGTTTTATGCTGAAACGGTAAGAACATCACCATTGTTAACATTATTGAAGACTAAAAGATAGAATGACCCACCTTACAAATTAGTTTTATAAAAACCATTACATGCACACTTGAGTACCTATCACACTTACAAAGAGCCAGTTCAAACTACGCAAATATACACTTTTTTTTATCAGTAAACAAATGGCAAAGGGTGCATTGGTTGGGACAAAATTGGCAAACATATACCGTAAAGCGTTATTAGCTATTTAACAGTATTCTGTGGACTTAAATCAAGCAAATATTAGGATTTATTCATGTTTAGTTAGTTACTAAGACGATGAAGAGAAAAGAATGTATCTCTACTACTACAAAGGATCTTTGTGCATTGGTGATTCAATTTCCCCCCCACCCCCAAAAAAAACGTTTAAAGCGAGTTGTACTTTTTAGAAAGAAGGCATGAATGTTGAAAAGCACCGCATTCAACCAAACATAACATTATATAAGAAGTTTGTGTGTGTCTGTGCTTTCCAGAGAGAGAGAGAGATTATGTATTTGTTCTCTTATATTTTATGTGGAAAAAGCCTTCCGGGTCTTCACAGCTTTTTTCTTTTTCCTGGCCAAAATGGAACAAAGCTCTTTGACCTCAATTACTGGTACTTGTACACCAGCCTTTTTTGGTCGCAGTGAAAAATCATAAAATAATAAATAAAATAGCATTCAGGTAAGGCATATATCTACAAGAAAACGGTGAGGAAAATTAAATTGCATATAATCTTCAAAGTGAAATTTCAGGTTCAGATTGCTGAATTAGAAAATCATCTAAAAAACAGGCCCTTAAACTTCTGGTTTGAAAGGTTGCATCAGCGACAATGACTTCTAGGCAACTGTGTCAATGAGATTCTGATGAACATAAAGAGTTTCAATGAAAATGTAAAAATTGAGGAATAACTATGATCAGTATTTTCAAGCAGTCTTTCCAAATGCTTGTGTATTTCTTTCATATGGTATCATTATAGTATTGCAAGACATAGTCACAAAACTTCCAAATCCAGAAAAAAAATGTATGTATTCCATATAGTGTCTTTTAATTCGTTCTTGGAATTCCACTCTTTTTTTTTTCCCCTCTTTCAAACAAAGATGACATGCATTTTGCCAAGATGTGTGATCTTTCTATATAAAAACATGGAGAACTTGTACATGAGTCTACCCGGTAAATTTCTCTTTAGTTTAGGTACATGCTTGCTGAGTTCCTCTGTCACAGTATTGGAACAAAGATGATGGCTAGAGGAAGATCCAAGATAAATGAGTCTACCCGGATCCATATCGTAAGCTTTGAAGTGAGACCTTATGAGTTTAAATTGTACTTTTCCATCCATGCAAGCCTAATTCAGATTAAAGCCCCTACTATAATTTATCATATATGTCTCTTATGTTCTATTTAGTGGTAAAAACGTGCATAAAATTCGGCCAAAACGAAATGGACAAAAAGTTCTTAGCCAATAAAATAAAATGCGAGTCTGTTTTTACTCAGAGAGTATATTGCAGGACTTATCTCTTAGTCTTCCAACAAAAACACAAACAAAGATCTCAAAATTCAGCTGAGAGTACTAACTACCACAAATGGTTGATTGGCACCACAAGTTAGACTGGGAGAGGGGGATTTAGACATTTAAAAGAACAGATAATCTAAACATGGACTTAGAAAATGGAAAAATAAATTAATACGAACATAGTGATACCAAGAAGCGATCCCCAAATGGGTTTGAATCATTCTCCTCACCACCACATCAAAACATTCACATGGGCTACACTTTGCTTATCTAGCTGAGTATTTCCAGACAAAATATAGACACCAAGATAATCCACGAACATACCATGAACGAATCAGCAATCCAATCCAAAAATTAAGGGAGCAAACTCGCGCTATCATACAAAAACATAACAAACAGAATTGAAAATCTAAACCCACCTCACCTTTAGTTTTTCCTGAACACGGAACCAAGTGCCGAGAGAAACAACAGCTAACCCAGAATGCAGCCAATATGTATACTAGGACTTGTATATATGGAGACAGAAAGCGATGGAGTGCATAGAGAGGCCAGGTGTGTGGGTTGCGACTTTGCAAAGCTAAAAGCAAACAAGAAAACACAAGCTTTAGCAGATCTCAGAGAGGAAGAGATTGTTGTTGTAGTGGAGAATCTGTATCTGGGTGGTACGTAAAAAGCGCTGGCTTTTGGTGAAGAATTGGATGGTTGGGAATGAATGAAAGAAAGGGTCTTTCCAAATTTTATAGCGGAATTTTTTCTTCGCCTGACGTTTTGGTCTCTTGGCTTCACTGTTACCGGCAATGTCGTTTTTTGAGTTCTATTCGAATTCGGATTCCAAACATGTATACATACATATATATATATATATATTATATATCCAAGTATCTCGTTAGGCTGATCTGAATACTTTTCTTTTGTTACTAACCATCATTCCAGATATGTGAGAATCTGTTGGGAAATATTCTTTACAAAATTTGTTACAAAATAATCATTGGATTTTTCTTTTCTTGTTCATCAAAATTTGAGTATTGACAAACTCCCAACTAAATCCGCATCTTCATATGCTGTCAGCTAATTTGATGGGAATTTGGTTTACCGGTGCAAAAGTGACATGTATAAGATTATCTCATGTATAATTGAAATAATCATAAATCAATAATGAAATATATATTGATTAGACAAAAAAAATGATAGTTGCAGTCAATAATACATAAGCGTCGCGTAATATTTTAAAAAAAGTGAATAGATACGAGATACATATGAAAAAAAAATATTTAATGATAGACCTCACTCTTTTTTAAAATTACTGTATAATACTTACATATTTCATGATTATACTAACATTACTCTAAATAAAACAATCCGTCTTTGCAAGAGAAAGGAAGGTTAGAGTTGTCGTGTTGAAATGACTTGATTCATCTCGCAAATAGATGATTTTTCCAACTCATTTAAAAAATAAAAAATAAAAAATATTTTATCTATAGAAGAATCTACCAAAATTAGATTTTTAAATAAATATATACTTATCATCTCATGTTTAACAGATACTTATCATATTTACATATGAATTGGAGGAAGTTTCTCCGAAACTAATTTGAGAACAAGCCATAGACTATAGTTATCAATCAGCCTAATTTATGGGGTTGCCGTAGGCCACTCCCTCCACCCTAACCACGTGGAAGGTGTACTGTTACATACAATTTTATACGCTTGTCGTGTTTTAATTAAGTTTAAAGTAAATAGTTGATATTTGTAATCAGAAAATATATAAGTATTGTATATTCATTTAAAAAAAATGAATAAATATAAAATTTATATAAAAAAAAAAATTAATTTTTTAATAATAAACTCTACTATTTTTTAAAATAAGTGTATACAATTCATGACTATATATATATAATTACTCATTCAAAATTTATGAATAAAAACATGTAAAAGTCCAAGACTATTTTTAGGAGCCTCACAAAAATCGTGGATGATCTTATCCAAGAAAATAAAAACTGGATATGATTTATTAATAATATTTGAAACTTATAGTGGCCTCATCTATTTACTAAAATTGTTTCAAGTGTAAACAAAAATAGCTCAAATATGGCACAGTATCTACAAGTCTCTTCTCACCGCTCAATGATATAAATGGTCTCTATTCCGCCCGAAAATGGACCACTCATTTAAATTTATCGCTTTATTTTAATTTTTTCTTTTCAGATTATATCATGTAGGAAGTTCATATTTTACACTACAAATTAATATTTATAAAAGAGTAATGTTATATATAATCGTGGAGTGTGTAAACGTCTTGCAATCGTTTTAAAAAAGAGTGTGATCTATTATTAAAAAATTAATTTTTTTTATGTGAATCTTGTATTTATTTATTTTTTCAAATTGATAATACGGTACTTGTAAACTCACGATTGTAATTATTATTTTTTTAAATTTAATATTCAATCAATTGAAGTCTTTTAATTTATTTATTTATACGTTTCCTCTCGTTGACCCTTTAAATACGACAGAATTTTAAAATTTTAGAGCCAATTGTTTGAGACGTCTTTGTTGAAAATAATAATAATAAAAAAAAAAGAAAAAGAAAATATTGCGTGGGAGAGGAGCGAGACGCATAAAAAGAAGGGAGCCGCAAACTAAGTGAGACGTGTATCGTACATGTGGTTGCTATGCATGTATGTGTGTGTTGATGAGTAGGCAGGCGCATTCCAACGAGTTGATTTCAAATTACGAGCGGATTTTTAAATAGTAATATTTTATAAATTTTATTAAAATATATTTAAATATAAATAATTTGAGATATGTATTTAAATGTATAAAATATGTTAAGATGAGTTTAATTTTTTATAAAAAGTTAAAAAAGTAATAGATTTTATCAATGATTAGTTTCGGATGAGTTGAGCTCACTCTAACAACCAAACAAAAAGTTAATACCTTTTAAAAAACTCTACTTATCATATCCTATACCATGCAGACAAGCACCACATATGATTTTTCTTTTTACCAGATATGTGATGTAGAGATAATAAGTAATTCTTTATTTATTTATTTTTTCTATTTATTGAGAATCGTGTTAAAGAGTTATTAAATAAATACATTTGAATGTTAACTGTCACCCTCTTATGGATATGAATATATATTTTTTGAATATAATATTCACCTCAACCCTAAAAATAGATTTGGATTATTATCCATCCAATGTTTAACTCTGGCTATAATACATTTAAAATTCAAATTATTCTGTGGATTCGTTCGAATTTGTAGATTTGCATTTCATTTCCCTAATAAGTAGGTCTCCTTGACATCCCTACTGAGTAGATTTGGAGATCAAAAGCCATATTAACAGGACTCCCTACTCATCAACCACTAAAATTTATACAAAATGAGGAATCAATTAGGGCTAAAAAAAAATCGGAAAGCCGGTAAACCGAATGGTCTCATGTAAAACTAGTTTGGTTCGGTCTGGTTGGTAGTTTTGGTTACAATTTTACAAAACCTCTACTTTTTATAACACCAGATTGGACCGAACTGGACCGTTTCATATATATAGTTGTTTTATAAATATTTATATATTATACACAATTTTTTTATATTATATTATATATATTATATTCTAAATTGCTAATTAATACAACATCAAATTTTAAAATCTTATTATTCATGTCTAATAATCTACTAACATAAAATTAATATAACATTTGATATAATGTAACATTAATATTAAGTTATTAATATAATTAATATTAAGTTATTAATATAAACTTACTTTTGATATATATATATATATATGTATATATATCAAAATACATTTTATGACATAATGAATTATGGCATAAAATATGGCTAAAACCGGATTGAACCTTACTAGTTACTCCCTTAGAATCAATATTCATCAAACTATGTGTAGCCAGCAGCCCTATAAAGGTTTGGTTTATAGATTAAAGAGGAAGTCTTACACTACATACTTCTACCTAATTAGTATATGATTTGTCATATTTGCTCTTTCATTTAAACACATACATATGTAAGCATTAAAATGGAACAACAAAAATGACAAATCACATATTGAGTAGTCTGGTTTGGTTTCACAAACTTTTCAAACCATTTCATCTCAACATCCAATCACCATTCAAATACAAATATTTTTTAATTTTAAATTTTCAACTTTTTTAAATCACAAAAAAAAAAAAATTATATTAAAAAATTATATTCTAACTATCTTTTAACTTTATAATTTTTTTATTCAACTTTTTCTTTTTTATTATCCAAAACTTAAACAATTTCAAAAATTATTTCAGTTCACAAATTTTTCATCATCATTTGTGTAAATAAACCAGATCTAAGTGAAATTGCGTTCTGCAAGACTTCCATTTATAATTTTTCTAGATTAAAAGGATTTTAGAAATGGTAATGTTGAGGGACGCTAGAAACTTGTCACAGATATGTCAAAGATTTATCTCAAGGCTCCGCTTCTAAACAAAGAAAATAAAGAAATGAGTAGAGGGCACTGATGAGGAACCCACAGTTGGGCCTCAATACTAAGACTTGAGGCCCAATAAGAAGCAACTGAATTCGTTATTTTACGTCTCTAAAATCATAACCATTATTTGGTCGAAGTGATATTCATAGGTGCCACGTTGTATAATTTACATTAGGAAAATTAGGAAAATAATTCTTGCGCACCAATACTAACATGTAAAATATTCATTTAATAAAACAATATAAATTAAAGATGGAAATGCTTTTTTGTGAAACATATGACCTTCTTCTCTCAAAATTTTTTTTATTTTATTTCTCCTTTTAATAAAAAATATTATGTCAGCGTTGTATGTGGTCTGGTGTGGTACCTAGCAATCTCCAGGCTTGCAGGAAACTCATGCAGCAGAATGAACATGAGAGGTCTGCTATCTTGTAGGGAACAAGACCGCACCTAATTGCTACATTATTCATAGCAAATCTCAATATTTACTCAGAAATCTCTGAAACCCAAGATAAACGCAGGTGAGAAGTTCATATAGAAGATTAAAAGATGCATTAATTAGTCCTAAAAATCCACAAAGCACAACTTCACTGACCACAACAAGAAGATATAATATAGCAATGCTCAATAACTAAAACAATCTGATATTGAGTACCTTAGCACAGTAACATAAAATATTTTGATTCATGGCAGTTCAAAGAGGTTGCAATATTCGATAATAACTGACGAAAAGGAGTCAGAATCCTTCAACCACATTTTTCTACCCTCAAGCAGAACTTCAAAAACAGAAATCAATTATATTCTCTCCCTTGCTCTACTGTTGTCGAGCTTCGACTTTCTTTTTCTGCCAGAGACGATCCAGCGCACTGTCAGCATCTCCCTGGAAGAGAGTGAAAGAATGTTTTTTGATAAGTAGAAAGTGAAAGAGATTACAAAAAAAAAATAAACAGTCAAATCTGAAATTTCTAACAAACATATGAATATATTCACATGCTTTAAAAAAAGCTGTTCGTTAAGGTCTAAAGGATGTGCTATGGAAGCACCGACTTAAAGAAACAATGGCAAGAAAATACACAAATCATACGTATGAGAAATACTCAACAATAACTAGCACACCAAACAAAATCAAGTATTTAAGTTCAAAGAAGAAAAAAATCAGTTAAATGTCCCGCTGACTTAAAAAATTCAAAGGTTAAAACAACTAATAGACAATCCCTGAACATAATCTACAACATTTAATGCGCAAGACCATCAAACAGGTCATTCAAACAGAAAATTAT
The DNA here is from genome assembly GCF_004785595.1 of Juglans microcarpa x Juglans regia. Lineage (NCBI taxonomy): Eukaryota > Viridiplantae > Streptophyta > Magnoliopsida > Fagales > Juglandaceae > Juglans > Juglans microcarpa x Juglans regia. The sequence goes on along the minus strand of NC_054595.1, from coordinate 18,745,407 downwards.
AAGAAAATATCATACACTACTTGGACCATAAATTAAACAAGCAACTATGCACAAATCCCAGGACTTGCTTAATCTATCAATTAAAGATACATTTAAAAACGACTCAAAAAGAAAAAAGAATTATTGCCTGCTAAATCATCACCAACACATCAATATCTTTTTATGCAAGTACCTAGTTACAGGTTAATCACCATGGTATTAAATACAAGCCCGAGTTTCTGGCTTAGCTCAATATATTTTTAAGCCAATTTTGCTGAACTTGTATTAGCTGCCAGTTCACTTGTCCAGCATTATACTAGTAGTAGTGTCACTGTAGTGATGTAGGTAATACTATCAAAATGACAAACTTGCCATAACCAAGCACATCCCAAATGTTTGACATATAAGGAAGAGATCATCCTTAATTGTTCCAGGTCCCACGGGTGTTTATCAACAAAATCCACTCCAAGAAAAATCATGTACTACAAATTTCTGTCGCGGACTCTTATGGGGCACAGACACTTTATTCAACCAATGCAAAGATCTGGAAGAGCTAAAATGCACTTTGCATGCCACTATCATGTTTTTCTGAAAAGCAACACGATGGGCACTTACATTTCTAGAAGATCTAAAGCCATATTTCATTTGCTCCCCAAAATATCTAGAGGCATTTTCAAAGCAATGCTTTGAATGTTGAAAGCACTCAGCATCATAAACCAAGCAGAGACTTTCAACAACCCTTCGGTACAAATAAACTTGAAGTACCATGATCTAGAGCTAAGCCACCCAAACCAAATTATAGAATTAGAAACTGAAATGAGCAGAGAACAAAAACCTGAGCACGGACGAATCCACACAGAGCAAAGGTGGAGAAATGGCCATTGTACACGCCATTCTCATCCAAATGCCCAACGTTGATCTGAACCGAAGCATGGTCCTTTGATGTAATCAATCTGTTTGTAGCCGAACTGCATTCCCAAGGAATAATTTAGATAAAAAACCAAAATCTGAAAACGTTAGAAAAACATAAAAATTAAAGAAAAATGATAATATAAAATGGCATCATGCTTAATACCATTTCCTGGGAATGTAAAGCTCGGTTATAACCCCCTCTTCGTTTTGCATCTTGGCTTCTGTTTACTGCTTCGTCAACGCTTACCGATCTGAACCAACAAGTTCAAATATTCAAATTTCTAAGAGACAGGAAAAATTTGAAGAAAAACAACAAGACTCCATAAGTGTAGCCTAAAATAAGTTATAACTTTAGCTTATGAAGTTGACACTGAAAAAAAACCCCAACGAAAAGACAAAAGTCGATTAGTATTTGGCTGTTGAGAAAACAAGGTCTCCGGTTCTTAAATATCATCCATTCACAAAAAATAAAAACAAAAACAAAAATAAAACCTGATGCGACTCATATTGATACAGAAGTTCATAATCCTTTGAAAGAAATCATATTCTCAGTTTTCCCTAGCAACCAAGTATATGTTCCCGGAGAGCATAGAACAGAAGATCAAGTTTCTCATGCGTAAAAAGCTCAAATTGTCAGATTTAAAGTAACAAAACCCTAATTACCGAAACAGAGATTTACAAATGGTAACCAGCGCAATCAGATACAAACAGATTCAATGGATAAAAGTGACTAAGAAAAGAGAAAGTACCAGCGAAGAAGAGATGAACAAACGGCAAAAGAGACGACTGCGGGCGAGAGGAAGTTTGAGAGGGAGAGAGGATTTTATATCACTGGGAAGCAAAAACCTACTGGGCCTTCTCTGTCCACAATTATTTATAGGCTTATTTTAACGGCCCAGTTCAAGCCCATGTTTACCTCTCGCTCCATTTTTACTATTTATTTGTTTATATATTTATTAGAAAAAAATTATTTTGCCACCTCTAACTATAAAGCGTTTTTATGTTGCATCCAAAATTATTAAAACTGATACTTTACACAAGATTATAAAAATCTGTCAAATTTCATATTCCATTAAAGTCAAACTTTCAAAATTGTCAAAAATCAACTAGAATGCAAGTGTTAATTTTTTTTTTTTTTGGGTAATTTTAATAGTGCATTAATGCCTCAATTTTAATAGTTTGGAATGCCGAATGTAAAATCAGAGTGAAAATTTAGGAGCGTTCGTCCGGGTTCCGGTTTGGAAACTTGGGTATACTCGGACCATAACTCAGGTTTCAAATCTGGGTCAGACTCGGATGAATTCAGTTTTACAATTCAAAACCTGAGTTTTTTTATTTATTATTATTATTTCTTTAGTTTGAATGTTTTGATTTTTTTTATTCTTTTTCATCTGCTTTCTTTTTATCTGCATCCTTTGCATGTCCAGTGCCATTCATTATCTCTTTGGTGGCAAGCTCTTTGGCCAGGACAGCATGTGGGGGCGGCCTGTCAAGGCATAAATCATAATGTTGGGGTTGGGTAGTGACTATTTAAGTGCATGTATTTTAAAATTTGAAAATGGTGAAATCACACATGTGACATTTGGTGGATCCACTTTCAAATTGAAAAAAAAAGTTACGGTACTCGGATCAGGTGTACCCAAGTTTTGGAACTAGGGTTTCGGCCCATATTTGTTTCGGACCATGCTGAAAAAAAACTCGGATCAACAGTCCTAGAAAATATACTTTCCCTTTATTAATTTATTTTATTTTGGTTTAAAATGTTTGGACATGTACGTAAAGATTGTGTTTATGATTTCCTCAAAATAAGAAAACTTATATTATGATGCTCCGATTCCAATATGATAATAAGTATATCATGTTAAACTATCTTAAAGATCTTGTTGTGCTAATTTTACCCCTCGAAATTTATGAAAGATCAAAGAAATTATATGATACATCATTGATTTTAATTTAATACCGAATTACATTTTTCTAAAAGAAAAAATGATGATAATTCAATAATACAAAGCACGACTCTTGAAGAAGTATTAATATTTTCGAAGAATATCCTTAATTTCTTGTTTGTTCACTTGCAAAAATATATGTAAGCCTTCCAAAAAATAATAATGTGTACAATATTCATTTGTGGAAGTTCATGATGTACGTACCTGCATATATGGACAAATAAATTAAAAAGCTGTCTCTGTCATTTACCAATATGTTACAGCTGCATTAACGTACGTACATGAGTTAGTCACTTGTCCCTGTAAGTTGTAAGGAAAGACGGATCACCAAAAGGGCGGAGGTTTGAAGTCATGGTTTCAAGGGAATTGAAACCCTCCTCCGTTAGCTTCTGTTGAGCTTGCTTTTGGGGGACTAATGGCAACCCAAAGCAAAGAAAGTGTAATTGCAATGAGACCTGACCAAACAAACACAATCGTTGGTGTCTTCCCTCTCCTCCCCATCAAACCTTTGGCAAAAGGATACAGATGAGCCAACACCCAAAAGCTAAAGAATGCTCCACCAACGAACTTGCTCCATTGAGGAACTGTACTGTAGATCGTCCTTGAAAATGCAATGGCAATGGCAATTATATTCACCATTGCAATAACAATTGGTGGAATCATCAACGAAGTCCATTTCACAAGGTACAAGTCTGCAAAGATGTCATCAACGTCTTCTCCTGCCGATTTTGAAGTCAAAGTGAAGGATATTTCAATCCCAGCAATCACTTTGAGCAGCCCCTGCACCACAGCAGCCAAGTGTGCACTGGTTCCAGAAATGAGCCAAAACTGTTCATTCCTCCACCACTCTTCCAATCCTATACCAGCCCATTTCACCTCCAAGATGGCTAGCGAAATGAGGCACACTGTTATTATTAGTAGGTAGACGAGGAACACCACGCTTAGAGTTTGCACGATGAAGTTTCCAGAGATTAGAGAGAGTGCAGGGAGGAAGCAATAGACAATAAGGAATACAGAGGTGAAGGGATAAATGCCAACGTTAAGGTATGCCATACGCTGAAGAAACATCAGGCGCCTCGTAGCCAACAAGGGATTATTTCTAGAGAAGAAAATCTCAACGGAACCTGTAGCCCAACGGAGCACCTGGTGGAGTCTATCTGTGAGGTTGATCGGAGCTGACCCGCGAAATGCATCACGCTTAGTGATGCAGTAGACTGAGTGCCACCCACGGTTGTGCATTCGGTATCCTGTCAAAACATCTTCCGTGACCGAACCGTAAATCCAACCCACTCGGTCACCCCATTCAGTCTTATCCTCGTACCTGTTTATGTAACATGCAACGTAGTACTTATCATGTTAGTTATTGTGTTTAATTAGGTATTGTACAATATATATGTACTCTGATCTTTCTTTCTTTTTATTATTATTGAAAGGCATACCAACAAGAAATGACAGAGACAGCTTCAGCAACAGTCGTGGCGTCAAGAGGATCACGTGGTGCCCTTAGAATACCAGGAGGCCGACCATACTTAACTGCAGAATGATCAGCCAGAGGGCGGCCGTGGTACTCAGCTATAGGTATGGATTCGGATAGCATTATAGAATTTCCAAAACGCTTGGGTAGTCTATTCACATCAAGATCAGGATCAAAGTCATTGGCCTTTAAGGTGTGCATCTCAGAGTCAGTGCTCTGCGAAATCTCATCGGTTTTTGGTGGGTCGAAACCATACAAGGCAAACCGCCTAAACATGCAACCTGTTCCCACATAAACTGGGCCCTGCATATATAGTAGTCATTCATGAGGGTTGCGTAAATCCCAAACTTCTAAGCAAAGTACGTACTACTAGAATTACTTCTATCCAATATATATGCCAAAAAAATACCTGCACTCCGTCGAGGGCGCGCATGTTGCCGTCGAAGAACACTGTATTGTGGTTGGCATACCGATCAGAAGGATCAATGCCTTCAAATCTTTGTGGGAATTGGATGTAGCAAATGTTCTCACCTCCGCGGTCCATCATAAAGCACATTCCTTCACGAATAGCTCTGCAGTTGTAGATGTAGTGGTCACAGTCAAGATTGAGAATGAATGGGCCATTGGAGAGGACGGCAGAAGCTCGCACAAGGGCATTCATGGCACCGGCTTTCTTATTGTGATCATAACCTGGTCGTTTCTCACGTGAAACATAAACGAACATGGGAAGACGTATGTCCACATCGGAGAAGTCTATGATTCTTTCGTCGGCCTCTCCCATTAGTGGATCACAGCTAGGGGGCTTCAACATCACCTGTGCAAATCAATAATGGCTAGCTACAGAATACATAACAATTTGAAATCATAGTCCCCACGTACACACATTAATCATTAAGAAAAAGCTAATTATAATTGGTTTAAATCTCCTCATGTCTCTTATTAATTCATTAACAAAAGTTATTAATTCTAATGGATGGTTGTGAATCGTTGGCTACTACATGCAGGGTGGATCAATCTGGCCTACACATATTTATTTGTTTATTTTTACTTAAGTTTTAAAATTACTTTTTGATCTTTCTAGTTTTCTAATTTTTCTAATTTTTTAATAATTTATTTTATTTATTTAATTTTCAACTTTTTATAGTTTTAGTTTGTAAATTTGAATTAGTTTTTTTTTTAATTTTATTTTGTTTTAACACTAGGGGTTAGTTTGAAAAAACGTCAAACCTAAGGACCTATACAATAATTTTTTCCTAAAATAAGCTAAAATTGATTGAGAACTATTAAGTTTGCAAAGAAAATATACAAAATGTTACCTTACAAACTAACATGGCCTAATATAATATGGACTTAGATCCCCCTATAATTGATCTTGTCCGAACTCTAGAACCTAAATTGAGAAAGATTATATATACAAAGTGGGTCCCACAACAACTATGACTGCTCAAGCGAATTTCTCGGACAGTATTCAATGCTAAACAATACTGTGAAATCCATTTTATATGTTTATCTCTCTCTCACTCTAGACTCTAAAATTTTGATAACAAATACTCTCGAAAATTCAAATCCCTGTGATATACATTCTGTCTACTTTATAACAAATGGATCTTTATATAGTTTAACATATATACAAAATTAACTTACACCAATTTGTAGGTGTTTTTTGTAACTCTTTTATAGTTAAAACATTTCACAAATTGAAGTGACACATATACACATGAATTATCGAACAAAGAAAGTTGTTATCTATGCAAGCCAAGTTTATACCTGAAGAATTCCTGCATGGTCACCTTTGGCATGTTCACTAGCAGGCATAGTCCAAGTACCGGGCCAGTGGGTAGCATCAGCCATCCATGTGGCTTTTTGGACCTTCGACATTACCTCCAAAGGGTCTGCTCCGCTTTCCCTCATGTGCTTCATCATCTTCATTTCTTCCCTCGCATTGAATGCTTCTGATCTCCTCCTAATCGAGTCCGGAAGCCCATTTATCCTTACTTTGAACTCGTCAAACTCTCTCTTCACCTTCCTCCTATCCTTCACAAAATCCAACCTGCTTTTGTTCTTGGTTGGGTCAACTTTTAAGCTGAAATAAGTCTCGGGATTTCTTGGCTCAATATTATGTTTCCGACAGAATGGAACCCATAAGTCAGCAAAGCTTGCAGCCTCGGCCATGGCCTCAAAGGTAAGGAGGGCGCCTCCATCATCAGAAACGTAACATGCAATCTTTTCCACTGGGTAATCAACGGCTAGAATTGAAAGGATGGTACATGCAGTGACAAGTGGCGGTTCTTTCTCAGGATCAGCCGTGGACACAAATAGATCAACACCAGGAAGGTCAGAGCGACCAGTGGGATTGGCGGGTGATGGCATATCAAACTTGTCGTGAAGGACTTGAAGATCTGTGCATCGATTGATGGGGCAAAGCTTAGGAATCTGATCTAGGACCCATGAGAAAGCAAACCACACCTCACACACCACTGACATCAACCACAACCATACTGCATCTTCATTTGGATGTGTCAGCCTCCAATGCAAAAAGAAACATAGGACCACTAGACGGACAAGGACTAGTAACCTGCATGATGTCAAGTTCTTCTTGATTAAGTATATATGCGTACCATCATGATCAATTGTTCAACTAGAGTAATCCCATGTAGAAAAAGTACATATATTTGTGAGAAGATCAACAAATTTCAAACTAAAAGTTCAACTTGGAAATTAATTTGTTAATTATTAACCTGTAAGGACTGATAATGGCGGCTGGAATTGGCATTTTTCGACTTAGGGGCTTCCAAGGTTTATCCATTGATTCCATCATACCCCCCTTGAACCCATCATCATCCCCATCACAGTAGATGTCATCTTGGGGCCAATAGGCATTTCCAACGCCATAGGTGCCTTTTGTCTCAAACAACCACCTGTTGTGATCAAATTCTCCGGTTTGGTTCCTCTTCATCATAGACATATTTTTAGGGTCCCTCTTTGTGCCATTTGGGGCTGGCAATGGTAGTGCTCCACTCGAGAAATCTTGTGGATCGTCCTGATCATAGTCTTCGGCTTTGTATGGCTCCTTGCAACCTGGGCATAAACCACTTCCTTTTTGGGCATCCATGAAGCAGTCTCTACAAATCTTAAACCTAGACAATACGTTTCAACGCAGCATTGTTTTAGTCATCTTATTCCTAGCTAGTTTACATCATCTATATATTCTCAGCATGCATATAATTCAGCAGCATAAAAAATTAGTGAGATTAATCATTGGCCGGCAATGTGTTAGATAGGAAAGAATAGCACACACCTACAATCACAAGGGATCACGTCAGCCCCTCTCTCATCTTTCATCACCTTGCCGTCACATGCTGGCATGGAACAGGCAGAGCCCTTGGCTCCAGCCATCTGAGGATGACTCACCTCCGACTCGATCACCTTGTCCATGAGATGTGCACGAGTTACGCTATTGAATCCTCCTGTGAAAAGGGAATTCGAAACATACTGCTCTTCAGCCTTGGCGGCCACCGACGTGTCCATGGGCTGATTGTCCGGCGTTGGTGGCATGTGTACTGTGTAATTCATGTAGTCCCCAGACAATTCTCCTGACATATCAAGATCTTCTCTCGACAGACTTACATATCGCCCACTTGAAGTTCGTCTTGCAAATTTAACGGTTTGCCCATTGGAATTACGACTTCCCTGAGAACTGTCAGAAGTACCTCTTGCGCTGCGCATGTTCTTCTTTGATGGTTGGCTGGATAGGGACGCCATTATCTTCTCCTATACCAATTCAATGTTCTTTTTCTTCTTTTATTTGGCAATGCTTCCCTTTTTTTCTAGTCTCTTTCCTGATAGATAATGATGCTTAATTATGACACAAACCTCTAAATCATCGAAATCTTTAAAAAATACACAAGGCTTCTTATTGTTAGAGATAATACTCCATTTGACGAAAGGAAAAACCATGTCGTACTAGCAATTGAGGAAGAAAAAGTTCTCCTCCGCCAAGAAAATGGTGTTGCATTTCAATGACTGGAAATTTTGAAGCGAAGCCGAATATCATGTGTCAAAACAAATTACAACTGAATCCTCATACATGCAGTAGGAAGGTAATATCATTCATGGACTTTCTTCAGCACCAACGTGGGAAAACAAATGTTCGGTGCGTTAGGAGTTTTGGTTGGAGAGAGAGAGAGAGAGAGTAGTTGTGGGAACATGGAAGAAGAATGAGGTATGAATTCAAGGAGAGAGACCGAGTCCTTCTATGGCTATTTTTAAGGTGACTCTCGACGGGTTTTAAGGTTTGTGTTTGTGGAGGGAGTAAAGGTGTATGTAAATCCTTCCACATCCTCATCGCATGGCAAAGGCAGCCTATCACTAACAAACATTCAATTGCTAATTAGTCAAAATTCTCAACAGAAATCATTATTGGATCTTCGAGAATCAAGGTATTGTCATAACAATTATTTTTATATCTATAACAACATGCAATCTAATTCTTTTCTGTGTGGTCACATATAACACAAAAGGCATCACCCAATTCCTGCTTTCCTAGAGCTAAGGGAGCCGCTACCAGCCCGTTGGGTGAGATACCCTATTTTACACTCGCGAATGAGGAGCTAACACGTATGGGTTGTATTAAAGTAAACAATACGTCTGCATGCAGAGAATCACGTTATTTTCTTTTATGATACCAGCCCCTCTCTCTCTCTCTTTCTCTCTCCCCTCTGAACCGCCATCTCTCCCTCCCTCTCCTCCGATTGGCCCCCTTAACTAGACGAGAAATAATTTATACAAGTTTTAAATAGACAAGTATCATACAAGTCTTTATAAAAAAATAGACTCTACTTTAAAAAAGTGTAAAAAAAACTATTATTTATTAGTGAGACCCATTATTTTATAAAAAACTTGTATGAAATTTGTCTATTTAGAACTTGTATCTAGCATTACTCTAACCAGACTGATGAACCATCTGGGCCAAAAAAAAAAAAAAAAAAAAAAAAACGTAGCACAATCCTTTGTAGAAAAACCACAACCCAGCTAATAAAAAAAAAATCCAAATTGGCAATGATAATTACAAAACTCTGCTACTTCGAAGGTTTAGCATAATTTGAATAGGTTGATTCAGCTACAAAATAATTAAAATAATGAAATTATGTGTTACGGTTCATGTATTGGATTGGGTGAATTCAATACAGTGAATGAGTGAGAGTGACATGATGACAGGAGGAAGATGATGAAATGGGTTACCATAAATTCATAACTTGAATTTTCGAGGAATTCATAACCTCCAAAACGGAGAAGACAATTCCAAATTTCACATAAAGCTCCAGTGATTCCCTTTCCCAGCCTTATCTCGTGACCCCAAACAAACTGACAAGTAAAATGACATAATACACCCCATACAATATTTGCAGTTAAACATTGTGTTTAATGGAATATTAAAACTACACCGTTTACCCCTAATACAATGAAACAACCAACAATAAATAAACTAACCGTTAAACCCAACTCCCACTTGACGACGCCTTATTGACCCCTCCCACAACGCACCGTTTTGTCAACCTTCACAATTCCCCCAACCCCTTTGACATTTCATTTGCCCAAATCCCTTATGTTGTGCCTTCTCTCTCTTCAACATGAAGACTTTTCCTTTTCGTTCCCAACCTTCATCACTGAGAACCCTAACAACCCCCCATCTTATAAGACCTCGTTCACAAGGTGGAAATCTCCAATTATTATGAAGTGGACATTCAGTGAAAGTGGGCATAATAAATGTACAGCATGGATTAGCACTGTTTTAATAATCTGAGACAAAATGTTTCAATATCAACAAAAAAAAAAAAAATGGTTAATCAAGTAATTTTCAAAAATTTTCGGTTCGGTTAAGCAGGTAAAATGACCGGTTCGGTTAATCGGGTAATATGGTCGAGTCAAGTTGGAACAGTGAGGTCGGGTTGGGTTGAACAACCCTAAGTATCGGCCTCTTCACTATTGATTGAGTCATTTGAAGGCCTAGACCCACTTACATGGCCACAAAAGACGAACTTGTAGTTCGTGAAGCCTAGGGCTTTTGATGCGAAAAAGATCAGATCGCGACTCGGGGGGGGGGGGGGGGGGGGGGGGGGGGAGGGGGGGGAGGAACAACGGTGGCTCTCTGGGAACTATAGGTAAGTGTCCGAACATATTACCCTCTAAGAGTATTGTTGATTCTGTGTTATTCTCTGGGCATTCAACTTTATGTGAACTAAAGAGAATCAAATCCTCTGATACGAATAGTGTAAATGGTGATTTTGTGGAATCAGTAGAGACTGATAATTAACCCCTCCGACAATCATGAAAATACTCAGTTGGAACTCCTGTGGGCTTGGGAACTCACAGGGAGTTCGAGTCCTTCGAGACTTTGCCAAAAGAGAAGCTCGTTATGTGGTTTTCATTATGGAGACTAAATATGCAGCATGTTCTATGGAACATTTAAAGTTTTCATTGGATTTTTCTAGTGTTTTGGCAGTGGATTGTGATGGACGTAGTGGAGGTCTAGTGTTATTTTGGAAAGGGGATATGGATTTAACTTTGTTATCTTACTCTAAGCACCATTTTGATGCTTCAGTTATGAATTGAGACACAGGAGTAAAAAGTAGAATTACAGCAGTGTATGGACACCCTGTGGTTAGTCAAAGATGTTTAGTTTGGAATTTATTGAAACAATTGTCGGGTTGGGCTAATGGTCCTTGGTTATGTTTCGGTGATTTTAATGAGATTATCTTGAATGCTGAAAAAAGAGGGGGTAGGGTTCGTGTTGGTGGTCAAATGCGTACTTTTCTAGATGTAATAGATTTATGTGGTCTGAAAGAGATTGATGTTAATGGTTCTTTATTTACTCAGTCAAACTTACGTGAGGGAGAAGCACTGATTGAAGAACGTCTTGATCATTTTCTTGCTTCTTCAGATTGGCTTTCTATGTTCCCTCATGTTACAATAAATAATTTTCTTACATCGCATTCTGATCACCACTGCATGTTATTAAATATTATTGGCTCTGTTGAACATTTTCAAAGAGGGAGAAGACCATTTCGGTTTGAGGCAATGTGGGTGGGCAATAAGGGTTGTGTAGAAATTATAACTCATGCATGGTAGAAAGCAAATTGCGTTGATGTTGTGAGATCCCAGAATTTTATAAGTTTTAATTATTTTAATTGTGTTATTTTATTTTAATTTATTTTGGTATATTTTTCCTTATATTTTTAAATTTAGTGTATTATTTTAATTATGTTATTGTGTTATTTTAGTTTGGGCTTGTGAATTTTATTGTTTTTATTCTTGGGCTGTGTGTGTGTTTTGTTTGGGTTGTGTGTGTGTTTTAATTGAAGCCCAGCCTGTGCGGCTCGTGAGAACCCAGCCTTGTGATTGAAGCCCAGCCCGTGCGGCCCGTGGGAACCCAGCCCCCCCCCCAACTTATCAATGCGGCGCCGTTTTGGGTCAAGGAAAATTAGGGTTTTATTCTTTTCTCATTTGGCGCCGCACTACTTCTTCTTCTTTCTTCTTATTCCTTATTCTGTTTTCTTCTTTTCCAGCAGCTACCGTGTGTCAATCCTCCTTCTTCCACCTCCTTCTTGCATGAACTCTCGGTGTCGTTTGGTGGAGGATCCTTAGCTTGCTGTCATGCGTGCCGCTCCTCACGGCCACCACCTCTTTCTTCCGCAAGCTTCTTGGTGGCGTTGGGCATGGCTTTCGGGTGGTGCTGACTTTGCCGCCGCATCACGTGTCCACGCGATATGCTTCTCCTCCTCCACGGCTTGTGCTGCCGATTTTCTTTTCTCTACCCGTGTGACACGCGGTCCCTCCAACCGCCACACTTGGCCTATTTAAGGCCACGGATTTCTCAAGTTTTTGAGGGTTTCCGAGTTCCTCAATCTATGTCCCTTTTAAACTTTTCATCCATTTGTAATTGGAGTGTTTGGTCTGTGAATTTTTGGGTGAACCCGAGTGGTTGTGTGGCTTTGCCGAGTGCTTTTGATTCTGAAATTTGTGAGTTTTGGGTGTTAAAAACTGAGACTTAAGATTTTGTTATGCTTGGTTTTGTTCTAATTGAGGGAAAAATTGATCGGTGTTTGTTGTTGCCGTGCAATAAAACCCAATTTTTGGGCACTGTTCCGCTGAGCCGCCACCTTGAGCAAACGTTCTTTCGCTTGATCTTTTAGAAATACCCATCTTCGTGTGTATATAATTTTTCAGTTTTTATTAATAAAGTTGTTGTAATTGTATTTTGTAAACTGTCATTTCTATTGTAACTGTTGATTGTAATGATCTGTTGGATTTGGGCCATGGGCCGTTAAAGCGTTGGGTCGTAACTGTTGTAATTGTTAGAATTGGGCCTTGGGCCGGTTTGGAGGACGGGATTTGACTTGTTTTGTGAAATGGTGAAATTGTAAATAAAGGATTAATTTTATAAATGAATTGTATATTCCTATTAAATGATTGAACTGTATATTTATGGTTTTTATTAAAATGTGCTGTGATGTTACGTGGTCTGTTGCATTGGTTACTGAATATATGGGTGCGTGTGTATCATGACCCCAAGCCGAGATGGGGTATTATCTCGGTGGAGCTCCTCTGGTCACTCGGGAACGTAACTGATTGACTTGACATCCCCTGAATTGTCGCAGGGCGACGACGGGAACTGACGAGACGGTAACGGTCTCGTACCGATTCCGTGACCTTTTGGCTGGCGAGGTTAGAGGATGTTTGGCCATGTACGTGCTGGGCGCGGAACTGGGCATTGCTCGTTACGAAGTCTCATGCACGGACGTTACCCGTGATGTGACGAAGAGAGCCAGGGTGTACGGACGGTCCATAGGGGAGACCGTAGTGCATGCGTAATTTCATAATAAATATGATTGGGACCAAAAATGATATTTTTGGTGTAAGTATAAAAATAGTATTTTTGGAAAATTGAATGTGGGTTGTTATTCTGTCCGTATGGGGATGCGTGGTTATATAAATGTGTTTTAAATCTCTTGGATGTTGTTTTGGTTAATTACTTGCTGAGATGTCATAATCTCATTGTGATGTTTTACCCTACGGTTCCGTTTTATGGTGCCGTAGAGTTTGACGCAGAGCCCGAGTATGAACTTGAAGGACCGACTCCGCCAGAAGCTTAAGTTGCTGATATGTTGTTCAGTGTTTTGGGATTTGTTTCCCTTATGTTATTTGTTTTCTTTAAATTATCTGTTGGAAGACTGTAAAATTTTTGTAAAGTTATTTTACTACTTTTTGAACAATTCTGGTACTTAATAAAAAAAGACTTTTTATTTTCTCCGCTGCGAATATTATTGTGTACATTTATTGCATGTTGTACACACTTTGAGTACTAGTCGTTGGGGTGCGTGATCCGTGTGGTCATCATCCCAGTGTCACGAACTCCATAAAAATAACACGTGGGAGTCGAGGGCGCCACAGATGTTGTGAATGATTTGTGTACTGCAATTTCATCATGTCGGCATGATCTGAAAGTGTGGATTACTATTCAGTTTGGTGATATTAATTCATAGTTGAAAAATAAAATATTGGAGTCATCTCGTGCTACTTGTGGTTCCCAAGCATGTTATTCTAGGTCTTATATTCAATTATTACATTATGATATCAACATGTTATTAGAAAGGGAAGAATTAATGTGAAAACAACGATCCTGTGTGTTATGGTTGGCTTTAGGTGATGAAAATTCAAAATTCTTTCATAGAAAAGCTTCACAAAGAAAGACCAGAAATTTTATTACTAAATTACGGAATGATGTGGGTGTTTGGCATGAGGGGCAAGCTATGGAAAAGATTGTCAATGATTATTTTGAGGCGTTGTTCGCTAGCTCTAATCCCTGTCATATGGAGGCTATTCTTGATGTTATTTCATGGAAAGTAACTGCTGCTATGTATGAGGAGCTAATGAAGCCATATTTTGAAGAGGAGGTCAAATTCACATTATTTCAAATGCAACCTTTGAAGACACCGGGTCCCAATGGTATGTCTCCTTTATTTTTTCAGAAATATTGGTCTATGGCAAGGAGTTTGGCGACAAAGTCTGTTTTATCCTATTTATCTCATCGATCTATTCATGCAGATCTTATTGAGACCTTTGTGGTTCTTATTCCACAAAAGAAGAAATCTGAAAATATGAAGGATTTTAGGCCTATTAGCTTATGTAATACGGTGTATAAGATTATTGCTAAAATCGTTGTTAATAGGCTTAAACTTATATTACCCTAAGTAGTTTCAGATTGTCAGAGTGCTTTTGTATCAGGTCGCCTTATTACAGATAATGTGTTGGTTGCTTTTGAATATGTTCATGCTATTAAGAACAGAAAAAGAGGTCGCAAATGTGTTATGTTAGTGAAGCTTGACATGAGTAAAACTTATGACATAGTAGATGGTGCTTTTTGGAACAAGTTATACTGAAACTTGGATTTAATCATCATTGGGTGGGTTTAATCCTATCTTGTATCAATTCAGTTTCATACAGGGTGTTATTGAATGGGGTTCCCACCTCATCTTTTGCTTCATCCCGAGGATTGAGGCAAGGGAATCCTTTATCACCTTATTTATTTGTTTTATGCACTGAATGTTTATCATCTCTACTATGGAATGTTGAGAGTCGCCGGTTGATTAATGGAGTTAAGGTTTGTTCTTGGGCTCCAGCGGTTAGTCATCTATTTTTTAAAAATGATAGCTTACTATTTTGTCAAGCCACTCATTCTGAAAATGAAGCTTTGCGACAACTATTGGCTACATATGAAACTGCTTCTGGACAACAATTGACTTTGGATAAGACTCAACTGCTTATAAGTCCGACTGTAGGTGTGGAAGAGGTTAACATCATAATGTCTATTTGGAATGTTTCTTCTCTATAGCGCCATTCTCGATATTTGAGACTTCCTTCATTTATGGTGAGATCTAAGAGTGCTACTTTCCAAGATTTGAGAGAAAGGGTGTGGGGTAAATTATAGGGGTGGAAGGAACAATTACTTTCTCAAGCTGTTAGGGAGATATTGATTTGAAGCAATAGCCCAAGCCTTACCAACTTATACAATAAGTTGTTTTCTAATGCCAAAGCGGTTATGTGGAGAGTTAGAAGCAATGTTTGCTCAGTTTTGGCGGGGTCAAAAGAATTCAGAACACAAAATGTATTAAATTAGTTGGAAGCAAATGTGTGTTTCTAAGTTACAAGGAGGGATGTATTTTAAAAATTTGAAGTTGTTTAATTTGGCATTACTTGCTAAACAAGGGTGGAGGTTGTTAACTTGACATCAATCTCCGTTGGCTTGGGTTTTTAAAAGCTAATTACTTTCCTAAAGAAGATTTTCTATATTCAGACTTAATAAGGAAACCATCCTATGTTTGGAGGAGTATTTTTGTAGCTAAGGAGATTTTGTGTTCTGGATGTATTTGGCGAATTAGGAAGGGGGATAAAGTTCATATAATGCAAGTTTGGTGGCTTCCTTTTGATTGTCAGTTGCACTCTCTCTTTTCTCAGCATTTCATTCATCATTCCTCAATAGTAGATTGTTTACTATTGTAGGATCTAACTTTATGGAATAGGGAGTTGGTTTTTTCAATTTTTACTTCGCATGTCGCTGCTACTACTGTTCCTTTTCTTTGCTATCTAGACAGGTGGATGATAGAGTAGTATGGTTGGATAATAAAAATGGTTACTACTCTGTGAAGTCAGTTTATCATATAGCTTTGAAATTGTTTTCTCCATCAAATTTCTAGAACTTAAAGTTGCCTAATAAAGTTTAGAATTTTGTATGGAGGGCGTGTAAATTCAAGACATAATTTATTGAGAAGAGAGATTTTTCCATTAGCTGTTTGTGATCGTTGTAAGTTGTTTGTAGAAGATGGTTACCATTCTCTTTGTGGCTATCCAATTTTACAAGATGTTTGAGCTATCCATTGTCCGCAGCTTTTATCTTATTTAAAGCAGGTTGGGCGATTTTCAGAGTTGGTATGATTTTTGTTGAATTTTGATCCAAAGTTAGTTCCTATTTTCCTTACCATTTCATGGGGTATATGGAAATATAAGAACATTAAGATGTTCCAAAATTTTGAATGCTTTCTTTTAGAAGTAATTGATCATTGTCTTACGTACGTTGAGAGTTATCTTAATATGAAGAATCAGTAAATAGTGGTAAGTAAAGAAAAGTTGCTCTTCTAGAAAGCCCCCTTCAAGGTATGGTGAAGCTTAATTTTGATTAAGCGTTGTTTTGGTCTTTTGAGTCGGTTGGTATTGGAGTCATCCTACGAGACGATTATGGAAATGTTTTTATTGCTTCAAGTCGTAAGAAACATAGTATTTTTGAAGTTCATGGTATTGAAGCTCTAGCAACTTGAAGGGGTCTATAATTAATTTTGCATATGGGTGTGACTAATCTGATTTTTGAAGGGGATTCTTTAACTATTATTGAATCTATTCGTTCTAAAGATACTAATCTATCTAATCAGGGGTCTATGATAGCTGAAATTCAATATCTTCTTTTTCGGTTTGGCTCATATGATGTATGTCATGTTGGTCGTCAAGGGAACGAAGCTGCCCATCTTCTTGCACGACATACTTTATTGAAGATACCTCACAATGTTGGCATGCTTGTCCAGATTTTAGATTCTGCCATGTAATTGTACTGTGTTGGATTATGTTCTTTATCTTCTTTATGAATAAAGGCTTGCTGTTTTATTAAAAAAATAAATAAACAAAGTTCAAACTAATTAAAAAAAAAAAAGCAACGTTACAACATTTTTTATCTAAATTTAGTTATTAAGATGCAAACTAATACATGAACATTACGAAGGAATTAAAAGCCCACGAAGCGGAATCCATATTTTATGTAAATTTCTTAAATTTTGTTGAAGACCCGACTCGTCTAATGTTCGGTCAATTCACTTTATTTGAGTAATTAAACAAGTTAAATGTGTCAACTTTGATAGGAAACAACGTAGTAACAAACAATATTACACATGGATTGATTCATATTTGACTTTGAATCCGACTGATTCAACACGGAGTCCATTCAATCCGACACAAATTTTAAGTCATTATAAATATTATTTTTCCATCAACATCAGATGCTATGCACCGCGTGACACTGTATGAATTCATTACACAAGTCATGATTTTGATTTTCTCGCCGTAAAGGTAGAGATATTTGAAAAATGAGATAATATGTCGTAAGAATTTTGTAAATAATAATAAAATAATTTGAGTTAAAATTTTGTCTCACATTATATTTATTTTTGTGATTGTAATATTTTTTTTTTTATGAAATAGTAATATTTATATTTAAAATAAAAATAAATTCGATTTAAAATTAAACATGTTTAAGAAATTGTGTCTCATTTTTATTCCGAGTGTAATATTTTCATCACGGGAATTAGAGATAGTTCAGTGTAATAAGAAAGACACCATGCAAACCATGTGATTGGAATAAATGCAGCGTTGCTTAGGATTCAAAATAGATAAGATGAGATAGTTTTAAATAAAAATTAAAAAAGTATTATTAGAATATTATTATTTTAATATTTAAAAAATTTGAATTAATATTTAAAAAAATTGAATTATTTATTATATTTTATGTAAAAATTTAAAAAAAATTATAATAATAAAATAAAATAAAACAAAACATTTTTTAATCGAAACCGCCTTGGTAATAATACACATTGCATCCAACGTATGCTCTGGATCCCATTGCCTGTCTATCTTACTTCAAGTCATTGTGTTTTCATTCAATATTAGCTGTACCTTTCAAGACAATTAAATGTCAATGTCAATGACTTTACATTAATTTGATCTCATTCATCTGGTCTCCAAAAGTAAAAAATGATAACAAAATTTAATTATTTAATAGAGTACCTCTATAAGTAAATTACATAAAAAATAATTTTATAAATTAATATAATTTTATTTGATCTGTTATATCTATTTTATAATAAAAATAATTTTATAATATAATAAATTATATCAAGTCATATCAATTTATAAGATTATTTTTATATAATTTCTTTGTAATTAAAGTATTATTTTTTTATTATTTTCAATCATCTACTATCATGTCGGGATAATAAAAAGAAAATTACAATAAGAGCAATTAAATTTTGTATAAAATGATATATGAATGTATGAAATTTAGATAAAAAAAATTTAAGATTAAAAAAATATTTAAAATATTTAATAAAGTGATACGTGGCATTGAATGATTAAAAAAAAAAATTAACTCCCACAGTTTTCCAACTGGTGGGACCTATCAAAAAACGTACGCTGGACAATGCAGTAGTATCTTACGTTATCAACCGCGATTACGTGCGAGAACGAAGAAAACCACAACTATTCTGTAATATAAATTTCTAAAATTAACAAATAAATTATTGACAGGCAACATTCAAGAAAAAAAAAAACAAATAAAACAGAACAGTAGAGACAAAGGTGTCGGAACACACTCAGTTTTTCTTCTCTCTAGTCTCTTCGTCTCTCCTGTGCCTTTCTTGCTTCTTCAGTTCCACCGACGTCTAATTCCCAAAACAACACCCTTTATTTTCTTCCTATTTACTGTCTCTGCCCATCTATCAAGGGCTCCTTTCGAATTGGCACTTTCGTCTGAATCGGTCGCCTCGCCAGCCGTTCAATAGTAGGAAAATGCTGGTGCGGTGCCTGGGGGCCCGCCGAGTCCGCCAGATCCAGCGCGCGATTCGACACAGCACCGTCACATTCCTCTGCCTCTTCCTCACAGTTGTCGTCCTACGCGGCACCATCGGTGCCGGCAAGTTTGGCACACCCGGACAGGACTTCGAGGAGATCCGCGACCACCTCTACTCGCGTGGCCGGCGCGTCGAGCCCCACCGAGTCCTCGAGGAGGTCCAGCCAGACTCCGAGTCCGACCAGTCCAACAACTATGCCACCTTCGATATTTCGAAAATCCTCGTCGACGACGAACCCGAGGATCAAAAGCCCGACCCGAACAAGCCATACAGTCTCGGCCCGAAGATCTCGGACTGGGACCAACAGAGAGCCGAGTGGCTGAGAAACAACCCGGATTTCCCGAGCTTCATCAGACCCAATAAGCCCAGGGTGCTCCTGGTCACCGGGTCCTCTCCGAAACCTTGCGAAAACCCAGTCGGTGACCATTACCTATTGAAGTCCATTAAGAACAAAATCGATTACTGCAGGCTGCACGGGATAGAGGTTTTCTACAACATGGCCCTTCTCGACGCCGAGATGGCCGGTTTCTGGGCGAAACTTCCACTGATTCGGAAACTCCTGCTGTCGCACCCCGAAATCGAGTTCCTCTGGTGGATGGACAGTGACGCAATGTTCACCGACATGGCTTTCGAGGTCCCCTGGGATCGCTACAAAGACCACAACTTCGTTATGCACGGTTGGAACGAGATGGTATACGACGACAAGAACTGGATCGGTCTGAACACTGGTAGCTTTCTGTTAAGGAATTGCCAGTGGTCGTTGGACATTCTTGATGCGTGGGCTCCGATGGGACCCAAGGGAAAAATCCGAGACGACGCAGGGAAGATACTGACCAGAGAGCTCAAAGGTAGGCCGGTTTTCGAGGCCGACGATCAGTCCGCAATGGTGTATTTGTTGATGAAGGAGAGGAATAAATGGGGAGATAAAGTGTATCTAGAAAGCGCGTATTATCTCCACGGTTATTGGGGGATTCTGGTCGATAGGTACGAGGAGATGATAGAGAACTACCATCCGGGACTCGGCGACCACCGGTGGCCGCTGGTCACCCATTTCGTGGGTTGCAAGCCCTGTGGGAAGTTTGGCGACTATCCGGTGGAGAGGTGCTTGAGGCAGATGGACCGGGCGTACAACTTCGGGGACAATCAGATTCTGCAGATTTATGGGTTCACGCACAAGTCCCTTGCTAGTAGGAGAGTGAAGAGAGTGAGGAACGAGACCAGCAATCCGCTTGAAGTGAAGGACGAGCTGGGGTTACTTCACCCTGCATTCAAGGCTGTCAAGGTATCAACGTCTTCTTCAATTTGATCATCACTGCCACATTACCCTTCCTCTGTTCCTCATTTTGTTAAGTTACTGATACAAGTCAATGTTGTATGTTGTTCCAAGTAATGTTATCTTTTTTGCTTTCTTTTAATCTTTTGTGCGTTAGTGATCGAGAACTAGAAATTATATTGATTTTTGGAAGAAATTACAGCCGTTCTTACTTGTATATTAATTTGTTGGAGAATGCAACTGTAGTCTTTACTTAAGCTCTCAGCTAGGTGGTATCCAACGTACCCCACCTAAAATAACCAGTTTTTCCTTCGTTTTTTTTTTTTTTTTTTTTTTTGGGGGGGGTGGATAAGTAGAAACAAATTTCTTTGTACTGGTGCTTCTGAGTTCTGGCTTCTGGACAGTTTGATAGCCAAAAGAGTTGAGGCATGGAAAAGTTCTGGCGTACTATGTATTTGACACATCTTATAAAAAAAGTGCCATATATGATATATGTTACAAATATGAGAAATTGATGACACTAAGATGACCTTCTAGGACACCAGAGTTGTCATTATCAAATAAAGGCAGATGGTTGGACGATGTGCGACTCGTGAGCTAACATACCCTTTCCCCATCCCTTGCTTTACTCGGCAAATATTGTGATTTTCTGATTGCGGCAGTCATTAGCTTTCCCATTGTCTTTAATTCAGGTGTTGCTTTTGGGAATAATTTCTAGATGGTAAGAGGGCTGTTATAAATATGTGATGTTATTTCAGAATTAATCATCTGACATTTTATCTAATGGAAGATGATAGTCATCTAGTCATTGTATGTTAAAACACAAAGATGCAAACTGCATTTAGCAGCAAATTCAAGTCCATTTAGTATACATTGCAACATGAACATATCAATTGGTAGAGTATAGTCGTGGCTTAAAAATTCTCATCAATGTTGCACACACCACTGGATGGAATCTATGACTAATAGCATCTTCGCGAACGTATGAATCTTGGGTTTCCAATAGTGTTGTATAATACATGCAAATTTCTGGAATTATGTTGATGACCGGATGGTTAGGGCTTAGGCAGTAAGGTCAGAGCATTGGATCATAATTAGCTTTCCGTTTCTCCATTTGAAGTATATCGAAAGAGAGTTTATAGCTGCTTCTTAAGGAGAACACTTTCACCTCCCCGATGGATGATTATAGCACCAATCAGTTTAATCTTGATTGCCTCTTGTTCTCCTGGCATCTTTCTCTTTATGCATTGGTGTTTATTTTGCATGTAGCTAAATATTTTCAGTAACCATAAAAATCAAATGGACAAAGCAACTACCATGTGATTGATGAGTATGGTTTCATCAGTCGTTTCTTTACCTCATTTGTTACTGCATTACTGCTGATTTTATAAAGAGAAAATTTTCATACACACAGAAACGGCATTTTGTCATTAAGCATGCCAATTAACGCGAGGTAGTTGGTATTTTATCATTAAATGCCCAAATGCTTTTTAAGGAGGGAAAGATGCTGATTAAGTTTGTTTAGAAAATGACTGGAATTTGAGAAATGGCATGAAGACTCAGAAAGAAGCATGAAGTTTGAGAAATGGCAGAAAGATGGTTAAAGACGCTGGGGATGTCAAACATGGAATACCATTCAAAGTTGAGGTTGGACATGGAAGACAGGGCTATATCTGCGCACCTGGGTGTATGTGAATTTACAGTGTCTCTTGCAACTACAATTCTTGTGAATCTTAGGAATGAATATGCAGGTGAATAGAGCAGTGAGAGTGGAATGAAGGGGCAAATTGTGACGAGGAAAGGGATGCTGTGTAGGGAACAATAGGAATGAATTATAGTTAAGTGAAGGAATAGTGCATGCAGTTTGACTGGGGGGGATCTTTTCTTGAGTTGGGTAACTGGAAATTGATGAGAACGAAATTGGAGAATGGTCTGTGCTCAATGTTAATACGAGGGGTTCCTTTGTTTAGTGGAAGGAACTATGGTAGTGACTTTGAAAATCTTGTTTTACGTGACATCAAATGATTAATAAACGAGTTATTTTATTATCAAGTCGGTGAGTAAAACATATTATCCACATCATTTAAATGATAATATTTGATTTGTAAGATTTAAATTTTAAGTTTTATCTTTAGAATTAAATTATGTCATATAAATATTTTATTACACACCGATTTGAAAATATTTAATTTTTTCTTAACAAATAAATTAAAAATAATCGAAAATCTTTTAGACATCTAATTGCTGGGCAATAGATATTCTAAGTTACATGAATCTCGGTTAGGGGTGAGATTCGGCCGGTCTGGACCGGAAAAAACCGATCGGACCGGCCATTTCGGTCTAGACCAGACTGACTCGGGACTGGGTCCGATCGGTCTCGGTCCAATTTCTATAGAATCAAATATTTTCGGTCCGGTCCAGGACCGAATCAAAATAAATAATATATATTTTTTATTATTTATATATATTATTTATATAATAATTGTATATAATTAATTATATAATTTTTATCTAATCTAATCCTATCACTAACTCACTATTAAGTAATTATTAACAAATACTAATATTTATAATTTTATATTAATACTAATAGTCTGATATGGTATAAAAAAAATACTAATAGCCTAATATAGACTATAATTATACTAAATCACTATAACTAATACTAATATATAGCTATACTAATAGTCTGCTATTAATACTATTATATAGTTCTACTAATTACTATAATTAATACTAATATATAGTTATATAGTATACTTATACAGTTGTACTAACACTATTAGTCTATTATATAGTCTAAATTCTAATATAGTCTATATAGCTATAACTAATACTAATATTTATATTAATACTAATACTCTAGTCTCTAATTTAGTAATGTAGAATATAGTTATACTAAATCACTTCACCATAACTAATATTACTAATATATATCTATATTAATAGTCTAATACTAATACTATTATATAGTTATACTAATCATAATAACTAAATCACTATAAGTCTATAACTATATATATTTAGTATCAATGTATTATAATATTCTTTAATATATAACTATAATATATAGTACTATTATATATTAATATATTAACAGATTATAAATTTGTAAGAGTTATAGTATAAATTATAATATATGTATAAATTTATAATAGTATGGATAATTAAATAATTTATGCTTATTTATAATAGTATGTTAAGTCCGTATCTTTCTCAATTATAGATGTATGGATAATTAAATTATTTATACTTATTGCTTCATATACAAAATGTAAAAAGTTGTATATGGCTCATTATGCATTAACTTAGAACTATCATAATACATTGACATACTCTAAGTTAGTAGCAAAGTAACAATTAACATCATCAATATAATTATAA
This sequence comes from Juglans microcarpa x Juglans regia, assembly GCF_004785595.1. Taxonomy (NCBI): domain Eukaryota; kingdom Viridiplantae; phylum Streptophyta; class Magnoliopsida; order Fagales; family Juglandaceae; genus Juglans; species Juglans microcarpa x Juglans regia. Next base: position 18,721,713 of record NC_054595.1, on the reverse strand, counting down.
CTAAACTAAATCACTATAACTATAATTATAACTAAATCACTATAAGTCCATAACTATAAGTCTATATATGGTATATTATTATATAGTATTAAATATTAATATCACTATTAGTATAGTATATAGTATTAGTAATAATTTAGTATCAATGTATTATTATATAATATATCATATATATTCCATAATGTATAACATATAATATTAGTATCACTAATGTATGAAGTAAAAGCAATTACATCTTCATCAATTACAAATATTAATATAATTAACTAATGTATGATATGAATATCAATTAACTAACCTATCACCAATTCACCATTAACTAATTATTAACATCTACATCTATAATCTAATTAAAGTTACTAGATAAATTTTTTGTTAAATACCTAAGTTGAAAGTAAATATAAAGCATGTATGTACCTATGGATAATTCAATTATTTATGCTTCATATACAAATGTAAAAGTTTAATATAGCTCATTAATACATTGGCATACTCTAAGTCAATAAAAAATTAGTAATTAACATCATCAATATGATTTTAATTAACTATTTTTTTAATGAGTTAGTTAAATAATCCACATTAAATAGTTTACTTAATTTTAATTTTACTAATTTAAATAATTTTTTTATTAATTTATGTACCAAAAAGATAAAAAAGATTGAAAATCACATTTTAATCATTATAGAAAATGGCGCCGTTTAGTGTAAAATTGGACCGAGCGCTATTTAGGTCCTATGGGAAGGAAATTTAAAACTGGATTGCATGAAATGACATTGTTTCACGCAACCCAATTTATTTTTTTAAAACTTCTTTATGTTGAAATGGCACCGTTTAGGGTTATTTTAACCCCAAACGACGTCGTTTTGGTCTTCATTCTAAAGGAACCCCCCTCCATTCCCTCCATATTCTCCCATAATCCCTAATCCCAGTCCTCTCACCTTTCTCAAGAACCCTAGCCCCTCCGTGACTCTGTTGCTGCCAGCTTGCCACGCTCCCCCTCTCTAGCCCCTTCGTCCGTCCGTCACCTCTCCAACCCATTCGTTGCATGCCCTCCCATAGACCAGCCTCTCCATCGCATCCCCTCCCACAAACCATCCCTTCCGTTGCGACTCACAGCCCCTGCTAGGTTGCCCTCTCTAGTCCCTCCTTCGCAACTCGCAGCCCCTGAAGGTTATAAGCTTATACATTGCAATCTTTTTTTGTTGTTTTTAGGTATTGTATTTTGTATTTGTTGAGGGTAGCCTACCATATATTAATCGTTTTGATCTTGATGTATTTGTTTTGATCTTAAGTATTAATCGTTTTATTTTGATGTATTTGTTTTGGTATTGGTTTGGTCTTAAGTATTAATCGTTTTATCTTGTGTATTTGTTTTGGTATCGGTTTGGTCCTCAACGCGATGGAGGTCTTTGGTTGCTTGCCTATGTATTTGGTGTCATTTTTAATTTGTTCATGTCTCTTGTTTTGTGTAAAAAAGCCTATGCTTCCTATACAATAGCTGTTTTTTTAAAATATCATGCAATCTTGGTGTAAAAACTAAGAAGGTCCCTAATAGTGCAATATGTTAAATGAAAATATGTAGTATTTCAACCACTAAAATACTATCTACTATTTTTATATGTTAAACATGGCCTCATGCATGATGCATGAGCTTCCATGCATGTTGAAGGCATTTTTAGTATTTTTTAACTTAAAAATGTACAAAATGTGAAGTGGGCCGAAAATAATTGAAATTGGACACACAAAAAAAAAAAAAAAATTCAGATTTAGATTGGGCTGAATGACCCATTTTGGGCTTGGTCCAGACCTTAATGATCAGACCAGACCAAAAGGGACCAGTCTAGTCCAGGGTAGAAAAACTCTGGACCGAATAGGTCCTATCTGATCCACAAAACCCCTTGAGGACCGATTGGATTGGACCAAGATCACCCCTAATCTCGATACTTATCAAAAGTTACATTAATTTTTAACAGAAAAATTACATCAAACCGATAGTCGAGTCAAAAAGGGAAAGAATATTTGTATATTGATTGAGGTAACAATCAGCTAGGGTTGCCTTGACAAATAAGAATAACAATGTCCAGATTTTCAAGATGTAATCCTCATCAATTAAAACTAGGGGTTCGGATTTTGCGAAAGATCTATTAAATTGAAGAGTTTAGCTATATAAAGTCATGAGTTGTATAAGCGACGTACATTCTTGATAAAGAGTAAAGAGTAGAATTCACTATTAAAAAATTAATTTTTTAATATAAATATCAAATTTATTCATTTTTTCAAAAAATATTTATATATTCTATAACTATAAATATTATTACTTTAAATCGAAACTAATGTATTTGGATTTAATACAATATGCACCCTTTTGATCCACGCTCAACGAGGTGCAAGTGATCCACAACCCTTTTGATCTATGTGCTAGATACTTTGCTCAAGATCTGTTCGTAGAGGAGACAAGTTTTCCCTTTTAGACCCAATGGACCCGTTACGCAGCCCAGGGGCCAAGCCTAGATAATTGGGCCCCTAGTAAACACACCACACGAGCTATAAACCATAACCAAGGCTCCACGACAGACGAGAGAAGAGCCTTACAAAACCAAGAGATCTCGATAACTCTCCATAGATTAGATAAGCTGCTAGTAACAAGAGGGAAATTCAAATAATGAGCCCCCAATCTGATTTCAAATTAAGGATAAGGGGTCGTTACAAGGCCAAAAGGGAGTACACGTTGCCACTTGATGTATATCCATCAAGTAGCACTCCAAGAGATACGTAAAACATTATTGTTCTATCTTACGACTGATACCAGACAGTTATCTTAACTTATGTATTGGAGGTGTCTCTACACTATTGAGCCTCTTCATTCCTTCTTGTTGTAGGTTGCGAGTGACCGGAGGTGCGAAATACGTTCATAACAGTTTGCATTCTAAAATCCAGCAAGCCATCGATTGTATCAAAACCAACGTTCGAGTGTAATATACTTAGTTTTCGTTTGGTTACTCGGATGAAATGAGATCAGATGAGATAAAAGTTAAAAATTAAATAAAATATAATTTTTTAATTTTTATTTATTTTAAGATTTAAAAAATTGAATTGTTTATTATATTTTGTTTGAGTGTTTGAGAAAATTATAATTATTAAATGAAATGAAATGAAATAATTTATAAAAACAAATGCGTCGTTAGCCTGTATTTGGTGAGTAAAGTAATTTCACTGTTATTAATAAATAGTTCACTATGTCCTATAAAAAAAAAATAGTTTACTATTATTTATAAATTATTTATTTATTTATTTTTATTATTCACAGACTATTTAAAATAATCCTCAGCAATGTCTTAAACGCACACAACGGGTAGCGCGTGAGGAGAAGCGCATGTGTCGTGTCTCCCTCAGAGTACACTCTTGACAGTTTACACTCACGCTGCTCTATAAAACTGAACCTTCTGAACAGTGAACACCCACACACACTATAAAATCCGAAAACTGTCGTATGTATAATTGCTTCTCTCCAGTCTTTTTGGCGGCTCTCAAAGCGGCTTCGAAGATTTCTTCTGCTCCTCATAGAAACCCTAATTCCCTCGCAGCATATATATATACACGTTAATATATGTTTTAATCAATTTTCTTATTCTGAATTTGAAAATTTTTGAACCTGAATTTGGTGAGAACGATAATGGAGGGTCCGATAGGGCAAAAGCAGCAACAGCAAGAGTTCGCTTTGGTCTCGGTCTCTGAGCTTTCTTCGTCTTCTTCAGCATCTCCGTCTGAGCCGGCAGTTGCTCGGTTCTGTTCCGATTCCGGAGTCGCCGAGCTTCGATTTTACAAGGAACCTGAATCGATTGCTGCCAAGAATGTTAATCTTCGGATATCTCAGGTGAGTTTTTGCTTTTTGAAGTTATATTTTGGTTTCATTGCTGGTGTTTGTTGAGAAAGTGGAGGAAAAGAAGGGAATGGGAAATAAAATAGATTAAATGAGCATTATTATTGTTTAGTTATAAATAAGTCATTAATGTTGTTATTTCATTTTTGTGGAGACTGAGCGAAGGAACAAAGTTCTCTGAACCTAATAAGTTCAACCATTATATTAGACAATGTGGTTTTACTATGTTTTCTATGATATAAATTTCTTCCCCCCCCCCCCCCCCCCCCCCCCCCCCTCTACTGTTTCAGTGAACAGATGGAGACATTTTTGTTCTATGTTTTTAATAGATAAAGTTGTGCACTAGATTTGAAACATTTGAAACTGAGCTTCAAAGAAGTATAATATGATTGGCTGTGTTTTTTTTTTTCCCCAGCTTTTCAAACTGGGACCTGTTCGATCAGTTTGCATATCTGAAGGTTCTGATGCCAGCAAGGAGGTACGGAGGACAATTTTTAAGTATATTTGTGATCTAGTTTGTTCACTATATTTATATATACACACACTTCTGTGTGCGTGTGACTGAGAGTGCAGGTTAGTATTCAGCTATATTTTATTTTAATCAAGTGCAAATGTCATGCATTTGAAATCCCCGCATGAAGATAAGCACCATAACTTATTTGGTATTTACCATTCAAAGTGCAATATGTCAGTACATTTCTGCTGCATGTTGTTTTTGAAAATATGAAAATCGATGATTGTGGTCATGTCTGATGTACTTGTAATGTAGGATTGTTGAAGCACAGTGAAATGATTGTGTATTTTAACAGTATTAGTTTTGAAGCAGACATCATATACAAGCGGAGTCACTGTTGAGTTCAGAAACGAGGAGGAGGGCAGGGCCTTCCATTTTGCATTTGAGCAATGGAAAAATGAAGTTATTCAAGGTATTTTGGAAATCTGCTCTCTCTACTCGCCCTGTCTTGGTTTGAAATAGGTGGATATATAAACAAATGTTTAAATAATAATTTTTGAAACCTTAGTTGGTTTTGTAACTAGTTATTTCGTGGTAATTTGGTTGAAGTCTGCTTGTAGAGTGCTTATATTATGCTATAACTTGATTGATATGATATAGCCTTCCCAGCCATGTAAAGGTACTAACTTATTTTTTGGATAAGTAATTCAAATTTCATTAATAGTGCAAAAGAGCACAACTCAAGTACATTGATAGAAAGCACCCAATTTGAATGGAGGAAAACAAGAACTAAGATGGCCTGAACTACTCTAAGCATATATCCATACATAAAGCATTTTCAAAACTAACGAATTTAGCTTGTCCACTGTCTTTACGCAATCTTTGAAGTTCCGAACACTTTGTTCTATCCATAAGCACCACATCAGACATTAATGAACTGGCCTAGAGGCTTCCATACTATAATACTTCGAATTGTGTGATTGTGTATTGGAATTTGGTGAATGGGACCCACATTGCTTTGGAGGGAGAAGTACGAGTCCTTTATAATGATTCCAAGGGACTCTAGTCGTAACATTGACTAATACTTTTGGAGCATGGGTCCATATGTGGTTTAGGCCTCCCTCATGTTGTTACAAATGGTATCAGAGTCAATCCCAACCAGCATAGTGGGACTTGAGTCGTGCCACTTAAGATAGACTTGGCCTAATGAAGATGTCATAGATTTAAGGGGAAGATTGTAATATCCCGCATCATGCATTGGGAGGTGGTGAATGGGATTCCATAGCATATATGCCCTCCTCAACCAAAAATTCAAACCACTTTGCTTCGATCATAATCTCACTCACTTTAGAGTTGGTTATTTGGTGATGAAAACAGGGAGTTGTTCAACATTGAGGGTGTACAAGTTGTAAGGGTCATTAAGCAGTGGATAATCAAGCTTAAAAAAGACAATCAAATCACACAAATTATCACAATAGCTAATTTTTAGGAGCAATTTCTGCTGTCAGACTGTTGTGCATCTTATACTTGATACAAGTTAAGCTATGACCTTGATGGTTGAGTTACTCTTAAAAGTATTGTCCGAAATCTCACCAGTCATTAAATCTTATCGGTCATATAATGATATCAGTTAAATCTTTCTACAAAGTGCTGGCAGGACATCAGCCCATTTGGTTCCCTTGGAAGGGTATTTGGAGAGTCCCCATACCCCTAAAGTTGTATTTTTTACTTGGACTGCAGCTTCAGGAAAGATTTTGACGGTTGATAATTTAAGGAAACGTGGGATGATTGTGATGGAGTGGTGTTACATGTGTAAAAGGAATGGTGAATCGATTGAGCATCTTTTTTTGCATTGTGAGGTGGCAAGGGAGTTATGGGCGGGTATTTTCAGTCGAGCTGGGTTGTCTTGGGTCATGTCCAAGAGTGTGGTGGAACTTTTAGCATGTTGGAATAGGCATCATCATTGCTCCCAACTGGCAGCGACGTGGAGGATGGTTCCTTTGTGCCTATTGTGGTGATGGATGGAACGTAATGAGAGGTGCTTCAACAACAAGGAGAGAACTGTGGGGAAATTATGGAACTTTTTTGTATTTTCTTTGATTCAATGGTTTGCTGCTATTGTATTAAAGGGAGGGAATGCCCATGAGTTCTTGCTTTCTTTTCAGCTTTCTAGAATGTAATTAGGTATCTCTTTTGTATACTTCCTGTGTATATGGGCTGTGCCTAGTTTTATTCAATCAATAAAGTTTCTTACTTGTAAAAAAAAAAAAAATATAATGATATCAGAATGAGTTAAAATTCAATGTCTATACTTATGCTAGCAATTCTTTTGACAGAGTTCTGCTTGCTTTTTGAAGATTTTTTTATATGCCTATCTCCTAATTTTTTGTTTGTTTGTTGTGTGTTTTTTATAATGTTTCAGGAAATCAGTTACCAAATGGAACAGTTTTGGATGCTAGAAGCAAGTTTGATGATAAAATAGAGCCATCTTCAGCTAAAATGTATTTCCATTATTATGGACAACTGTTGCATCAGCAAAATATGTTACAGGATTATGTGAGAACAGGTTATATCATCTTGATCTTGTGTTATGCTCGCGTTCAAATTTCTAGTTGAGAAATTTCTTCTGCCTTACTCATGTTATGCATTGAGATAATTTACCAGTACTTGAAATGTGCCAAAAGAAAGCTCATGTTGTGGATACTTCAAATTTCGTTATGATCATTGTCTCAGGAACTTATTATGCTGCTGTTCTTGAGAACCGATCAGATTTTACTGGTCGTGTAGTTGTTGATGTTGGTGCTGGTAGTGGAATTCTATCATTATTTGCTGTTCAGGTACCTAGCATTTTCAGCCAACAGTTTATCGTACCATGTATAATGTTGCCTGCATCCTTGTGTCTTGTGTGTTGTTACATATGTCTGTGGCTTAATTTATTTTCTTTTGGTTGGTCTCTCCCCACCCCCCCCCCCCTCCCTTTCTCCCAACAAGGCCGGTGCAAAGCATGTTTATGCTGTGGAAGCGTCCGAGATGGCAGAATATGCACGAAAACTTATTGCTGGAAACCCATCTCTGGGTCAACGGATTACAGTAAGATTTTATTTTGTTGTCTCTTACTTTTGCTAGTGTCATTGGTCAGTTATCTAATTGAGTTCATGCACTATGCCATTGTATAATGTAGGTAGTCAAAGGTAAAGTTGAGGAAGTTGAATTGCCAGAGAAAGCAGATATTCTGATCTCAGAACCAATGGGTAAGCTTATAATAGAACTTGCTTTACAACAGAATCAGCAGAAAATATTCCTTTTTTCTTACTTGTCAAAAAAAAAAAAAAAAAATCCTTTTTTCTTACTTAGAGTTTGTTGGATTTTTATTTTTTATCTGTATTTTTATAGGAACATTGTTGGTTAATGAAAGAATGTTGGAGTCCTATGTTATTGCAAGAGATCGATTTCTTACCCCAAATGGGAAAATGTTTCCTACAATTGGCAGGTAAATCTGAGCCTTTAAATGCCTTCTCTTCCTCTGTTATCTGAGAGTCGTACTGTAAGTGTTATCATTGTTGCCAAAGTTTTCTTTGTTCTTGAATTAACAAAATGACTTCTTGTTCGGAAATGATATAGTGGATATGCAGTCTGTACATGAGGGAGTTTTCTTTACTTGATATTTATCTGGGTTTTTGGTGATTTAATTGCTCTATAATAATGCAAATGATGAAATGATGCACTGGCAGCTATTATTGGACATAACAACATTCTATGGATCTTCTTAGAACTTTTCAAAACTTAATTCTTGATTTTGATATGTGAACTTTGTACCCATTAAGTGCAACTCTCATAAACTGATTCACATCCCTGTCCTTCCTCTTTTCATGAGTGCTATTAACTCCTTTTTATGACTAGGTTATATCATAATTATGTTGATGGTTTATGTGAACTTAAGATCCTTGGACTTGCATTTTTTTTTACCTTCCTAGGGTTTCATGAGTTCAAAGATCTATAGTTTTTAAGATTTGTTACTTCTTGGTTCTCATAATTTTTAGTTGATTCCTCTTGTAGGATGCATATGGCACCTTTCAGTGATGAATATTTGTTTATTGAAATTGCAAATAAGGTGTGTATTTGAAGTAATTTTACTCAAGTGTCGTTTATATCTTTATTCTGTCTTGTGCACTTCAATTATGCTATGGTTAAATTCTCAGAATAAGTTGCTCAAAAATATGAAAGGGATTTTGCCTTTTCTATTGGACTTTTCCAGGAATATAAATATTCACTCACCAAGCGTTACTGTTGCACTCCCTTTTTGCCCTTTCTCTAATGACTTATTCAATGCGCCTTGAATTATACTCATTTTGGCGGAACATGTAAAATTAGCATGATGTTCTTTTCCTACAAAACCTGAAAATAAAACAAAAAAAATACGTACTTACCTCACCCCACCTTGCCCCAACAAAGAATAAAAAACATTTAGCAAATTCCTCATCAAGTTACCCACATTTGGTGAGGACATTAGTGATGATCCTGACTTTTTGCTGAGAGACATTCAGTAGCAACATCTTATGTTTTCATGGCATTGCTATTATGGTCAAGTTTTCATTTGTCGCTTATCATCAATTATCAGTTTATATTGATATTCATCTTTTCTTATTCTTACTATCATTCTTTATTTGTGAACTGCAATGTATTACTCTTTTTTTTTTTTTTTTTTCTTTTTTTCCCCCTTATTTTCTGGAGCAGGCCCTATTTTGGCAGCAACGGAATTATTATGGTGTTGATTTGAAGCCCTTACATGGATCTGCATTCCAGGGATACTTTTCTCAGGTCCATAAATCTCGCCGTTAACAAACTGTATCTGTCTTTTAAACTGGAAATTCATTCTGATTGAGTTTAGGTGTAGTTCACTCTTTGAAATTTATAGCACTGGTTTTCCAGGCGACTATCTCAGATATCTCTGTCTAGAGATTAAAATTCAGTAATCTCACACATTATCTCTTCTTCGGAACTTCTTGTTAAAGTTCTGGCTTGTTTAGTCATTTTGAGGGATCTTATGAAATATTTGGGCTCTAAATTCTGTTTCACTATTAGCTCCAAAGAATTCGATAAGTTCAGTATGATACAAAGAGAGTAGAGGGCTGTCTGACCTCGTGTTTTGTAAGGGGATGCTAGAGGAATGAGATGAGAATTTTGTGAAGAAAAAATCTATTTATCATCCATTTTCTTATCCTCTCATCATCCCATGATGTGGCATTAGATGATAGGTTCATAAATGAAATATAATAAATAGTCACCAATCATCTAATGCCACGTCATGGGAGGATGAAATAATGATGAGAATTGGGATGATGAGTAGAATTACTCTTTTGTGAATAGTAGTAAGATGGTTTGTGAATACTAGTGAGATAGTTTGAGTTAAGTATTTATTGGATTTTGGGAAAGTAGAGAGAAAAAGTTGAATAAAAGATATTATAAAATTAAAATATTGTTAGAATATAATTTTTGTTTTAGGATTTAAAAAAGTTGGAGTCTTTTTTGTTTTTTATTTGAAAGTTTGGGAAAGTTGTAATGATTAGTTTGAAAGTATTTGTGTTTGAATGATATTTGAGAAGGAAATGAGATGAGATGAGATGAAAAAAATTTTCAAACATCCCCTAAGTGATAATTAACATGTTTGAAAGCTAAGGTGTTGATACATGCGTGCTTCAAGTGTTTCGTTCTTTGTTGTGGCGGTAATATTTCTCTATTATGTTGTAATAACCATTTACTGTATTTTGCGATGCTTTCATGTTTGATGCATTCTGTTTTCCTCGTCACACAGCCCGTGGTAGATGCTTTTGATCCCAGATTGTTGGTGGCTCCTCCAATATTTCATGTGATAGACTTTATGAAAATTAAGGTATGAGTTAACTTGTTGGAGAAGATCTTATGCGTTTTACTGGCTATATACTCTTCCATACTCTTTGAAATACTAGTCCTTCTAAGAAGGATCTGTCCGAATTTATTTCTCTGTCTTGAGATTTATTTTCAGCCAAACTAGGGCAATTTGGTGTTTCTTATTGAGTTCTATATTTATAGAAATAATTTATTAGAAGCATTTCGAAAGATAATCTTATATTGTCCTACAGTCATGTTATAGTCCATGTAGTTGTATCTTCTTCTTTAATTCAAGTTTTCAATTCTTCACAATAGTTGATTGGTATTTTTTCTTAATTCGTCCTACAGGAAGAGGAGTTATATGAAATTGATATTCCATTGAGATTCATCTCCTCTGTGGGCGCCAGAGTGCATGGGCTAGCTTGCTGGTTTGATGTATTGTTTGATGGGAGGTAATCTGTTGATCGGGATCAATACTATGTGCTTAGATTTGCATAGGCCTGTATCTTCCAAATTTTCTTTACCCTGCAAATACCTGGCTTCCATCTATTTAATCTTCTGTTTTTCCTTTGGCTTCCATCTATTTAATCTTTTTTTTTTTTCCTTTCAAAAATGTTTTGATCTACAGCACCGTACAAAGATGGCTTACTACTGCACCTGGTGCACCAATAACGCACTGGTATCAATTGCGCTGTGTTCTCTCTCAGCCGATTTATGTCATGGCGGGACAAGAAATTACTGGCAGACTCCATATGACCGCGCACAATGCTCAGAGTTATACGATATATCTTACATTATCTGGTTGGTTTCTATCTCTCTCTCTTGCTTCTTTCTCTCTTGCTCTTCTGTGTTGCTGATCTTTGGTTTTCTAACAAGTTATAGTTGACCTTCAACAGCTAAAATGTGGGGCCCTGGTGCTGAACAGGGAGGAATAATTCAGGCATCATCATGCAAACTTGATCTCAAGGAGCCCTACTACAGAATGTCTCAACCGCAGGCTTATCCGTTAGCCCAAGATCAGCAACCACATCAGCTAATAAGCACACAGGTATTGAAAATCCCTCTCATCACATCTCTACCCTTCTGATATTTGATGTGCCCAAGAGCAGAAACTTTTTACTTGGGGCAGGGGTGGTCAATAATTAAGAACTCCTATATATTTTATTCCTCATCTCTACCTTATCTTGCCCTCTTATCAAAACGATACGCCTGCTCCAGTATTTTTTTTTTTTTTTGATGTCGGGGAACCTCTCCAAGGCAGGACCCTTCGGACCCATCCCTGCAGAGAAAACTCCAGTCCCTGCTCCAGTATTTGCATACTAATTTGAGGGCCTTCAATAATATATATATATATATATATATAGATGAACACACACAAAAAGAACAAACTAGATTGAGAATCTTCAATGACAGTTTAAGCAATTGAATCTAAATGGTTTCTTGGACAATTGGTAGTTTCTGTTTTTACCTCTATGTTGTAAGGGAAAGGGAGGGGGTGGGCCTGAGATGGGCACAGCAAGCAATGTCACCCTTTTTCTGGGGCTAGCTATCATTATGCAAAGACCTTTTATCTTACTGGCAAGTTGGACACGCCCTGAGTATGTCATTGGACCCATGTCATCACTTTCCATCCTGTTCTTTTGACAAGGGGAGGTGCTGTTTAAGCTAGAACTCGTCAGTGTAATTGAAGAATTCATTCTGAACTTAGGTCTATGTATGGAGTTTTCTGGTTGGGTTCCCTACACCCACTTAATTTCACTATGATTGATGAGGGCATTTAAAGTTCTGTAGTATAGTTAGTGTTTTTGCAAGAAGGAAAAAAAATTCCAATAGGAGAAACCAATAAAACTCCTGTAATTAATTGGGGTCCTGAAGAGGTACTGTTGAGTCTAAAGTTTTTGTGTACATGTGGGTCAAAATTCTCTTATGTAGTACTCGTAGTGGCATTTCAATCTTAGCAAATTCCATAGTGTTCTTATCTTAACTCCTGGTGTGAGAGGAAACCCAATTATCCATGTGACTTTCAGTTGCACTTTTTCTTGCATTTATGTGCAGCATTATTACTGATTTTGTTGTTCAGTCCGAAGAAAAGAGTTGACAGTCTATTTGTGGCAGGATATACAAGTTTCGTCGCAAGATTTAGAAGAACGTGAATTAATGCAGCAACCATCACCAAACTCTGGCGCGCAGCTCAATTCTATGATGGAAAATATTTAAATTTAGAGGTGCAAAAGGAACATTTTTAACACTTGCATCTGTTCGTAACATAAACCTGCTTTCCCTAGCAGTGCAAGGATAGGCGTCCGTCCAACAAGTTTATTTATGGCCCCACTAGGTCTGATCCCTGTAAATTATTGTGGCATGATTTAACCATGTATTAACTTATAAAGATTTAACCATGTATTATTTGAGTGGTTGTGCAGCAGATCCTGTTCAACCATCATGATTTAACCGTCCAAGTAATAAAAATACCTTTTGGTGCAAAATAAGAGCTCGATAGATTGCCTTCAATTCTTGATAATCTGCTCCTTGGAGGTAATGACCTTAAACTTGAGGAAGAATTAGACAAATTGTGGAACTAGTGCCCCTTAGAATTGGTTTCGACTAGTTGAGGTGTCCCCCAATCCATTTACCCCGGTGAGTTACTCTTCAGGTAATTAGAAGGTGAAACTTAGCCACAACCATTAGGCCTGCTACATGCCACTTGCAGGTGGGCAGCCGGCCACCCCGCTCCCGCACATGGGTAGGGGGCCTAGTTTGGTCCCTATCTCGCAAGAGTTGGTGACTCCGTCCGGATATCGGGCTGTGGATTGTCCTAGTGGTTGTCAACCCACCCGTGATAGCTGTTGTAGCGATGGAGAATGATGTAGCCGTCACACTGGTTGAACTCGAAATTCGAAGAGGCTAGAGACATGTTAGAATGAGGGCGATTCTTACATGAGGGCTGGGAGTGGAAAGTAAGAGATGGAGACGGCAACGACGCGTAGGTCCGTTTGGATAGTGAGGTGATTTCAGATGATCTATAAATAGTAGTAAAAAAGTAGTTAAAAAGTAATGATAAAATATTGAATAGTAATGAATAGTGATAAAAAGTAGTGAAAAATAATGATAAAGTATTAAATAATATTCTACCCAAACACATCTTAAATGGCACTGTTTAGAAAGTTTTATCTGAAGTTCTAGCAAAATCAGAATTCTGAAATTCTGATGCGCAATCGCGTAATCTATAAATACACCAACTCGTAGTTCAAACCCGCTGCATCGTCTCATCCGTTTCACAAGAAGAACAACATTTTCACCGCATATAGCAATCAAGAACCTAATTATTCTCCGTATGTGAAGATCAAGTAGCTTTATATTTAGTCCGTAAAGGAATATCATACAGACAGCACAACCATCTAACTCTGCAACTACTCCGACCTTAACCTTCTTACTAGCCTCCCAGTTGTTCATATACTTTTCCAATGAAAGATTTCAAATTTACGCTCAATTCGTTTGTGCTTGAAGGATCAGCCGAGTGTGTATAATTAAACTAGATTTGGTTGGGGTGCGCCGAGCCCTTGCATTAGTGCAACGCATGGGCGACGCTCGAAGGTCCCAGCAGCAAGCTACTGTGATGAACCTTACCCCCAAGAAAAATTAATTTAATACCATGTGGTCCGATGGACCACGTATCAGATATTAAACTGATAAGAACAGATACTACACTTGATCTTAGCCAAAAGGCCGAGAAAGGTATGCTGTGTTCTCGCACTCTGCTCTGTATTTATAGTTGGCTATTTACTTCGGCTGCGCTTATACCCTCGATGTGGGACTGCAAATTCTTCCGCGCTTAGAATTTTGAGTTTTGAAGACAGATATGTGCAGGTTATTACACTTGCTTCGACCTCTCGAGCAGTAACTTGTTTATGATTTTCAGGCATATACTGGTAACAAATGCTGAAAATGACAATAACTTGTTTATGGCCCTCAAACTGTTTCCCCTCAACAACTCCATTTGGACTCTTCAACCGACCAAATATCCGGCACAAATCGCATGTTGGAGAAGCTGGTGAGGTCGAGGAATTCTGAGTCTCCGTGACCTTGGGGGGAAAAGTTTGGACCATACTTTTTCCCATTTGATTAATTAAGTATAATGAAGTCATTAACAGAGAACATAAACCTATCATGACATGGGAAAGTACTAATTTCTTCTTCATTTGCTTTGGTGTTGGTTGAGGTCCTGTTGTTACATAAATATATATATATATATATATATATATATATATATCTTACGTGATTTTATTGTTCTATGAAAAACTTTCATTTCCAGTGTCTTGAGTAATAATAAGCGTTTTCTGTCTCCAAGATTCCAACTAATCATCGAGTTGATATTCATCCAATTCCTTGCACTACTTGTGTATAGAGGTTCTAAACAGAGTAACTTTGCTTTTGAGGATCGTGGATTCGTACATGGGCACCCCTTGATCCATATAGCGTCTATATGGATAGGAAAGTTGTAAGCAGTTCATTAGCTCCCACCATTGACAGTCGTGTGCATAGAAAAAGCGAGTGAAGGTACAAACAAATGCCTCTCCTCCCTCTCTCTACAATTTTCTAGAGTGATCTTGAAGTATGGAATCATTTTGGGAGTCTCTAATAACCTCCCAAGTCACGTAGAGGTGCAATCATAACAATTTAACATGAGACGAGCAAAGATTCGGGAACTTGTGGGAATTCCGCTCCACTTGAGGTAATTCGAATTAACATCATCATCTAACAGTGTTGACGCCACGTTTCTACTGGAATTATTTCAAAGATCGGCACAATTTTAGTGCTAACATTGTTCCGTTATCAATAAGGATAGATATAATAATTACTTGAATTCCTTGATCTTTGACTTCATACCTTATGCTTTTGTGCGCATTCCACACCTGAGAAGGGTATTTTATGGCTGCTGGGGGATGTTGACCTTGGTCCAGGAGCGTTGGCCGGGGGCTCCATCGCTCCGGGCCTCTTCACTATGTTTTCCTCCATCTGTGCCTTATTCTACCTTCGCTGGTCAAGGGAATTTGATAGTGGCACTTCTGCTTTTGGAAAAGATAGCCTGCAGTTCTCTCTTGTGGTAGTAGAGTGTAGTCAGGATTTGAAATTTAGACCATGTGATATCATGTGAAATTACTTGTTCCAAAAACTTAAGCTCACGAGAGTAGATAAATTTAATTATTTGTATTATATTCTTGATACTAATTTGGTTTTTATTGTGATCTCCGTTTGTTTTGAAATTAATTTATACCAAGCGGCTATTTTTTTAGTGTCGAATGTGAAAAACGACATTCATACAAGTTTCAATATTCCATGTAGAAACTACATAAATCAAGTGGACACAATAAGTTATTGAAAACTACATAAAAACGTGTCACAACATCTTTCCATATGTAAAAGGCAGGCAGCATTTTACAGGAAACAAATGGGACATCTTCACTTTCATTGTATTGTGACAAGACTGCGACCGGCACCATTATCTATTGAGAAGGGATAATCTTGAGCATGGACTGCGCATGAATGGGTGTTAAATTAGACAGGCAAAAGGTTTGCCATGCCTCATGCTTCAGCTCTTCATTTTCTGTAAACGCCTCATATATCGAAATCACAATACTTCTCGCGGCTTCTCTTGCCTCAGGCAGCCTATCTTTCAGCAAGTCTGCTGCCATTTGAACCAATGCCACCAATCCAACCTCTTTCATTCCTTCCAGTTCCTGCCATTTAGACCACACCAATTTTATAACTTGCTTTCATATTTACAACTTGAAAAGCTGCACAAAATTACCACACAAGAAACAAGGAAGCCTAGCTTAATATAGTGTTAAGTGGCAAATTTACCATCTTGGAGACACAGTTTGAAAGAGAAATGGCAGCCTTGGCTCTGACTCTAAAGTTACCATGGCTAACATATGCCCGGAGCTTATTAAACAGAGGCAGAGGAGTCATTGCCTTAACCATTGCGTTCAATGCCTTGTCTGCTTCTTCACACACAAACCGTTTGTCTTGGGACGCTTTCAGTATCAACTGCAGCAACTGTAAACCCACCACAGATAAAAAAAAATATATAAAAAAAAAATAAAAATAAAATTATTAATCATTATACATTCCTTTTGTCCAATCCTTTACCTACACGTGAAATTAAATTGAAAAAAGTGGATACATACCAAGTGGTCAAACGCCTCAGAGGGGAAGGAGTCGAGCAACTTGTCACCAAAAGCGTTGAAAATATCAGATGAAGCCATGATTGAGGTCTTGCACAAAGCGCTTCTTGGATTCTTCATCGCCTTCACCAGCACCAGCACTACTTTTTCTCTGTGCACACCATCCATGTTAGCAAATCCCATCTCGACAACAGAAAAATGGATACCATACGCGATGACACATTCATTTACCCACTTAGCATTGAACGGGGTAAGAAACAAAATGAGGAGAAATATCTTACAAGAGCGGAAGCAAGAGAGTGGAATGATACAGTGCAAACCGCCTGGCATTATTCAGGTACTCGCAGACTTTTGTCCAATCCTTTGAATCTAGCCCTTCAATCAAGCTCTGCATTTCCAATCAATCGAAAGTTACTTAACACACACAAAAACGACTGAACAACAAACGCGTATCATAATAAGAATTTCTGTGTGTAAAATGTCCGAAGGACCGCCTTTTGAAACAGAGGACCTACTTGGATCTTGGTTTCAGGATCTGGTATGACCTTCAGATTCTCAGACAAAACATAATCAACGACGGGATCAGCAGACGGTGGCTTGTTTTCGTCCTTCACAGCAGAATCAGATTGTTTTTGAATCGGAACCACGACCTTGGCTTGCTTTTTGGGCCTTTCTGGTGTTGTTGGGAGAGCATTATCAATTGGTCTTAACGCCATTGTGAAAGAGAAATCGATAAGGGGCAGGTGGGAATGAAAGAGTGTGATTTAAAGGGCTTCCCCGGAGGTGGGTTGGGGGTGGGGTTCTGATCTAGCAGGGGAAAGTAGCGTAAGAAAATCCATCCTTGCATTTTTCGTTTAAATTCAAATTTTGAAAAAGTTTTGGAAAAGAGACGTTGGCCTCTTTCGGCAACGGTTACATGCGGCAGGGTTATTCTGCACTGGCAACATTTGAGTCTGTTTGGACGCGCTGCATTTTGGTTTTGACTATCTGTTGAGCAATCAAGGGCCGTTGATCCTGACATCTGTCACCTTTTAAGGCGGCCTTGATTTTTTCACCCTTTTCTCGTGCCCAATCAGTAATTACATCCATTGAAAGCCTAATTCCACTCCATTCTGGAATACAAAAAATTATTTTATAATATGCTTGATTAGAAAAAAAAAGTCAATTTTACCAGCTGCGTAGAATAAAAAGAAAATTAATTTATAAAAAAATTTTACAAAGATAAATTTACAAATTGAGTTAATTTGATAAATAGTAATGTTAGATACAATCTTACGATAAGGAAGCACCGTCCACTCTCTTTGAAATAGTGGGGTTTACTATTAAAAAAATAAATTTTCATGTGAGTTTTAGATTTACCCACTTTTTTTCAAAAGGAGTGCATGACACTTGTATATTCTAAGATTGCAAATATAATTTCTCTTAGTCAAATTCCTCAGGAGGACAACTTGAAGGCTGATAAATTGGCACGGTTCGTGTCAAACGTGGACAACACAATTCTACCTTGGAAAGTGACCATCAAGACGATATGAATCCCCATTGTTGGGCTAAAAGTCTTGGAGGTAAGATCAGAAATCCATGAATAGGCATTGGATGTGACCAAATTCCTATCCATGGGGAAGCTTCTTGATAACAAATGGGAGGCGAGAAATGTGAAGAATAGAGTGGCCCAATTCACATTGGTGGACGGAGTGTTGTATAAGCGAGACTTCTCCACGCCCCTCCTGAGATGCATCTCGCCAAAATAAGTCTTGAACTCGAGGTCTCGGGTGCTAGGCCTATAAAAAGATACCATAAAAATGAAATTTATAAATTGATGTATTTTAGATAAATGATATTTGCAGTTATAGAGTGCGCAAGCACCGCGCACTTATTTTGAAAAAATTGAGAAAATATGTGACTTATATAAAAATAATTAATTTTTTAATAGTGGATCCCACTTTTTTTCAAAAGGAGTGTTGCTTGCACAACCTGTAACTATATCTAACATTACCCTTCAACTAATATGGGAATACTGTAAACAATCACGCCTCTCCCATACTTGCGGCATATACTTCTTGAGTCTTTCGCCCTTCGCTAGGTATTCCCCTATTACTTGGTTGACCACTACTTCAAAGTTTGCCTTCATATCGACTTCATTGGCGCCCATGGTCTCCACCATGGCGAGTTCTGCCAATATAGCCTTGTACTTTGCTTCGTTGTTGATAACTTTCTTCGTTGTCACTTGCTACTACATGTGAACTGCTCCCTCGCCAATGTGGCAAGAGAAGCCATCGACGTAGATTTGTCAAGACTTGTCGACCAGGGTTCTTGGCACTTCTTCAAAAAAGTTGATAAAATCAATTATAAAGTTTGCTAATAACTGCCCCTTTACTGTGGTCCAGGGAAGATAATCGAGATCGAACTCACTTAGCTTAATTGACCAATTCATTAGGCGGCCCGATGTGTCCGGCCGCCGCAATATCTTTTTAATGGTGCTTTCATTAAACCTTTTTATTGGATGTGCCTGGAAATAAGGTATTAATCGACGAGCGGCTACCACTAGTGCAAATGCCAACATGTCTACTTTGGGATATTTGATTTTAGCTTCTCTCAAGGCTCAGCTTGTGTAATAAAAAGATATTTGTACCTTCTCTTCTTCTAGAACCAAGGCAGCCGACACAACTTCCAGTGAAACTATTATATACGAATACAGGGTTTCCCTTTCTCTGGTTTGGCTCAAGAGTAGAGGATTCAACAAATACCCCTTTAGCTGGACGAACACCCTTTTGCATTTGTCATCTCATTCATGGATCTTCCGCAGAATACATAAGAATGGACATGAACTTGTTGAACGTCACCATTCTTCCTGTCAACTTTTACACCTTGTTCAGGTTTTTGAGTGACTTCATGTCAATGATTGCCTAAATCATCTTTGGGTTGGCTTTGATTCCTCTCTCTAATACAATGAAGCCTAGGAACTTACTCAACCCAACTTTGAAAGCTCACTTGGTCAGGTTGAGCTTCATTTTATATCGCCCCAGTACACCAAAGGCTTCCCGCAAGTCTAGTATATGTTGTTCAGGATTCTTACTCGTAACCAATAGATCATCCACGTATATTTTCATATTTTGGCTAATTTTCTCTTTGAACATCTAATTCACCAACCTTTGGTTGGTAGCGACGACATTTTTTTATCTGAAGGGTATCACTTGGTAGCAATACAACCTCTAGTTTGTTATGAAGATGATCTTTACTTGATCACCTTGGCTCATCCAGATTTGATTTTATCTTCCAGAATAGCGTCCATAAAACTCAGCATCCGGTGGTCTACTGTCGAGTCTACGATTAGATCGATGTGGGGAAGGGGAAATCTATCCTTTAGGCATGCTTGGTCTGTGAGGTCAACGCACATCTTCCACTTGCCGTTTGCCTTCTTGACCAAGACGACATTGGAGAGCCATTCGGGATAGTGGGCTTCCCGGCTAAGAAGTGTTCGAACTCCTCCGCTATCGCGACGTACTTTTCCGTGGTAAGACTCTTCCTTTTTGCTCGAACTTTTTTTACCTCAGGGTCCATAGGCGATGTTCAATCACCTTCGTGTCGATTCCAGCCATGTCCTTATAGCTCCAAGTGAAGATGTCCCTGTGCTCAGTGAGTAACTGTTTCAACTGTTGTATTATTTTGGGCTTCAGTTTGGTGCAAATTCTCATCGTTGCTTCCAAGCGAGCCTTGTTCAATGCGACTAGCTCAAGAGGTTTATTGACCTTGCCTTGTTTCAAATTTCACTCATCTTGGGTCTTGACCTCGCATTCGATGAGCTCGGGTGGCGCTCGTTCGTCGAGCTCGGATGGTTCATCTACCTTCACATCCTTTTTCCTCGTCCCTAAGTTCTTATACATAGCATTCTCTTGCTAATGTGTAACACCCCTCTCCCCAAAGTAAAGAAAGACATTTTTTTTAGAAAATCACGGGAACCGGAGTGCTACTAGTGAATCTGACTTAAAAATTTATTTATTTATTTTTTCTAAAAGGAGTGCTAAGTACAAAGATTCCTTATAATAAATAGAGTCATTTTGAATTAAAATACTAAAATCGTAAATAAGAGTGCACGAAAGTATTTATTAAAATTTCTCAAAGTTCGTGCCATAAAAAAATCATAATTTAAAATCTTTGTACTTGATCTAGGCTATTTTCACACCTTCCTGGACTAAGTTTCGTCCTGCTACTTTACCTTCATAAATATTCTAACATGGGGTGGTTTAAAAATATAAAACAAATTAAAATGAGTCGATGATATAGTAAGACGCCATCATAACATAAATATATTTAACACAAGATTTTTCATAAAATATTTCATGTTGAAAACTTAAAATTATAATTGTTCATATGTATGGTATGATATGCATGACTTATCTTGGCTTATCTTACTTTAACTTACTTATCATAATGGCCCACACACTTAACTATTCATGCAAGGTTGTGCACTAACCCCACATCCCGCGGTCGCAAATGGAGCTACTAATAGTATTCTAGCATACTATGGTGGACCACGCTTAGCTCCGTAGCTTACACATTCACCCATAAATTGTATTGATACCATGCATCTAAATGACCATCTGATTAACTGTTCTAAACTTATCTTACATTTAATCTTATGAAAACTTGCGTCTTTTATGTAATATGAGATGCATGAGATGTATAATATATATACTAGGCGGGAACAACGTGCAAAGCACGTTTGCCTAGTTTTATGAAAATAGTTATTTGTTAAAAAACAGCTAACTGAAGATTCAAGATGAAGGAAAATACCTCCTTTCACGGGTAATGTCCCAAATCAATTGGGTTCTACATCTACATCTCCTCGCACGTTTAAATTCTTGAAATAGGTTACCACACCTTCACACCCGAAGATTAGGAAGTATGCACACTACTATCCCAATATTGTCGAATGAGAATAAAAAATAAAAATAAATTTTATAAAGTGCCTCATCCACCCCTGTTCACAAAATGCTCAACATTAATTATGTCAAGAATTGAGGAAGTTGATAAAAAATAAAATCTCAAAAAAGAAAATGAAAATGAAAATGAAAAACATTAAAGAATTGATCACATTCATTTACTCTTTCCCAAATAATGAACCAAACACCACACTCCCAAGTCCCAACCCATTTAATTTGTTAATAATAACAGTATTTCGCCAGACATTAACAAATTATATATGCTACATCTGATATGTATACGCTTCCACTTGTGACTATCAATACACAACCCCCACCACATCCAAAATTGGTGACGCTAGACAGACTCTGACCAAGAGAGAGAAAAATTCTCATCCATATAAAAGTAGCCTGAAACTGAAATCATATGGCATTTACTTGTACTAATTGTGATAAGGGTTCTCTTCCTCTTCTCTCAAGACATTTGACTGCTTCGCTACGAAGTTCATCCGGTAGTTGCAAGCAGACCCAATCCAGCAATGACTCCAAATCCTTAGCATAGTCAAGTAGATACCAATCTTGTACCTTGGGGATAATGAATTTATTTGTCTTGGTAAAGCCGACTGTTGCCTGCAAGTAGTCCCTCTTTACAACTTCCAACTCTTCTTCCACTTGAGATGCTGTGTACACCCTCACCTTCATTCATAAGTCATTGATTTGACCCATTCCCATGGTTAAGTAATGGTGCAGAACTCCTCTGATACTATTTCTTTCACAAAAGTTATCGTGGAGACTGAGAGATCCTTTTGTACCATTTCTTTTTTTATAGTAATTGATGCAATAGTTACGAGTGTGTGCAGTTACTATATTCTATACAAGCTGGGAAGTAGTATTATGCTAAACTAATTATAAGATAGCACTTTTGCAAGAGATGGAAGTAGCAACATAAGATTCATAAGAAAGACAATCACCAAGTATATAAAATAATTAAACTCAATATAACAGTTTAAAAATTATGACAAGTATTTATATAAAAAAAATCTTGAAAAAGCAAGCTGAGCAATGACAAATATATATATATATATATATATATATATATAGACACACACACTACTACACATTATTCCTATAATACTAAAAATTTTAACTTTTTTAAGTCTGAAGTAAACTATGATTTGACACCGTGACAAAAATAGAAATGACAAATCTCCTTTAATTAGTTTTGCAGTTTTTCACATCTTTATCCATTGAGTATTAGGTTATTTTGGGTTTATTATTTTTCTCCTTTAAGTTTTGACAGTTCTGTCAGTCCACCATTTTCATGCTTTTTCGTTGTATGCTTTTTATTTGGGTTTATTATTTTTATCCTTTATATTTTGCCAAATGTGTCAGTTCAACATTTTTATGTTTTTTGTCTACTTTTTCTGCTCTGCATGTTGAATCAGTGCATGCATATAGGCTACATGGATAGACCACATACATATTACACTGTGGAACAAGGGTTGGGCATGACAAGGAGAGAACAATAAAGTAGCATGTATTATTATTTTAATAAGTTGTTTATATTCTTCTTCTAGCTTACAAGGGTCCTTCATTTTAACTCCGTTCTTCCATAGAGAATCGACAGTGGACCTTTTAGTTCAGAGTAGTAATTGAGCTATCATAATATGGAATATCATAAATGTGTCAAAACCAGGACAAGGGATGATGGATGCATACATTCATAATCAATCAGATCAACTGCATGAATCCCTTTCTTTGCCCAAAAAAAAGTACAGCGGACTCAAAATACCAAATATGCACTAACTAATATCATATAACAAAAAACTCAGCAACTCACATAGCTTCTGGGTTAGAGATATCCAAAAAGTCCTTTGTGTTGGGTTGCAACTTGACATAGGTTCCCTTCGGAAGAGTCATATTTTTTACACGAACAATGTCCCCCTCTTGTAAGAGCATGTTCTCCATCATCTATATAGAAATAATACAAACATAAAAGGAATAAAAAAATGACAGAAAACATCTTTAATAGTAAATTTACCAAGCAAATAATAGAAAACGATTTTGAATCCCCACCCAATAAGGCATATAGATCATGCCTTCTTCTGCAATGAACTCAAGAACCCCACAATGAGAAATCCGCTCAGCAGCATCATTCCGAAGTTCAAACAACATTGGATAATCAATATGTAAAGATGCTGCAAGTTTTTTATCCACATTTAGCATTGTTGATATCTTGAGTACAAACTACATTAAGCGCAAGTATAAGACTGCATATTAGAGGTTAAATTAGACGAACTAACCTAGGCGGTCCAGAGCTGAAGGGGGCATTATAACTGAAACAAAGACTTTTACAAATATATATCAAGAATAAGATGCGTAAAACTGAAATCCAATCATAGCAAATGGGATGAATTTGAAAAACTTACTTTTATCACCGCTTTCGATTTGCGGCTGCAGAAAATATCCCAAAAATAATTAGGATTATAAACAACAGAAAAATTGAGAAAAAGAAGAATGTCAGCTTCCAAAATTAGAGAGAGAGAGAGAGAGAGAGAGAGAGAGAGAGCGTCCTCAGGGCCAAAACATAAATGACCAAATTGGTCGTCTAACTAAAAATGAAAAGGCTAAAAAAGCCTGAAACCTAGAATTAGCTGTGCTACTGATGAAAGTTATCAACCTCGAACACATATGATCTAATGGTGCAGACCAAGTGCATATAATTCACTACTGTAAAGATTGAAAACCTCCCAATGAAAAAGTCAAGCAAGCCTTTCGAGATCATCAAAGGACGACTTTAGCATGAATTTATTTGCTCTATAATGAATTACTATGACACTGAAGAGTTTTAACAAAGCTCAGCCATTGTAGTATTTTTTGACTTCTTTTTTTCCTGTTGATTTTTACTTCTCATCTCTCTTTCTACTGGTTTATAATGTTTACTGCTAATTTTTATAGGTGATTACTTTTCAGCTTCTTTTCCAGTTCTTCTAAAGTGTTCTTAGCTGGAGATTTAAAAAACTGGAACTTTCTGTTGTTCAACCACCGTGAGTGCATGATTGTTTAGTGTAATATTTTCTAATGGTTGTTTAATATAGCGTTTTCTGACTTACTTTTTTTTTTTTTGGTTCATTGATTATTGCTTAGTATTATCTATGAGTTATTTTTAGTGGTTTATTTTCAGATCTTGTTGGTTGAGAACTTTCAGAACTGGACGTTTCTGTTTCTTATCGTTGTAAGTGTATGTTTATTTCATCACGTCGTTTGTTATAACATTTATTTTTTCAAATTTTTAAGCTATTTGTTATTCTATTTTATATTATTTTTTTGGCTTGGTCGATACTGTGTTTAAGAACACTACTGTGTTCAAACAGAATATACAATATATACGAAGTTCTAAATGGAAAGTGTTATGCAAGTATTTAAAATAAGTATTTAAAAGAATCTTGTGTTGTTATAGATGCCTGTTCTTAAAGTAGTAGTGTTCAGTTAGATAGAGACAAAGAAAAGGCATCTATAAGAACACAAGATGATCAAAATCAACAATAAACATTAAAAACCACTAAACAACCAGCAGTAAATCAACGAAAAAAGAAACAGAATAACATTAAAAAAAAAACATTTTTTTACTTCCCTTTTTTTTTCGTTGCCAGATATGTCACATAACAATAACATGTAAAAGAAAGAAAAGATGCCCATCATCCAACTTCAGATCCATATAAATTTTAAGCGAAACAGGCCAACCCTCAAAGCAAACAGCCCAACCTTGTTTGCTCGGCGATTTTTATATACACGCTTTTCTTGGATGATTTTTAAAAATGAGGAAATAATTACTTAATGCTAAATCCAAGTCAAATTTCTATGTATAGATAGGTCAGACAGATATGTCACACATCAATCACATGTAAACAAAAAAAAAACTGCAGATCATCCAACTTTAGATCCATACAAATTTTAAACGAAACAGGCCAACCCTAAAAGCAAACAACCCAAACCTGTTTGCTGGGCGTTTTTTTTTTTTTTTTTTTGATAAGTAAGAGTGATGGGCGATTTTTATATACATGCTTTTGTTGGATGATTTTTAAAAATTTAGGAAATAATTACTCAATGCTAAACCCAATTCAAATTTCTATGTATAGATATGTAAAAAAATAAAAAAAAAACCGCACATCATCCAACTTCATATCCATACAAATTTTAAACCAAACAGGCCAACCCACAAAGCAAACAGCCCAAACCTGTTTGCTGGGCGATTTTTATATACATGCTTTTCTTGGATGATTTTTAAAAATTAGAAAATAATTACTTAATGCTAAACCCAAGTCAAATTTCTATGTATGGGCCTATGTATGACCCACAAAAGAAAATTATTTCCGAGTCCAATTAGTTTTTAGCTAATGAGAAAGAAGCATTACTCTGTTTTCAATAAAATTCTTGAGTTCTAATGGAAAAATAAAAAACTAAAATCCTAAAGAAATGAACGAAAAACAACCGGTACCATACAAAGACCTGCAAACCAGAATCTCGAAACTTCCTGCAATCATACAAACCAGAAAAGCAACTGATCTGATTTTTTCATTTTTTTTAACTAAAAAAAAAAAGAACTAAAAGCCTAAAAACAGAAGGGTACAAAATATATATATATATTCCACAATACATACTCAAAACTCAAAAACAATATACAGATTGAATGAAAAAATTAGAGTCATATACAAACCTCAAAGCAACTGAACTGCAAACCAGAAACTCGAAACTTCCTGCAAGAAACACACCAATAAATCAGATCAATTAAATTGAAAAAATAATAACACAACAATGCGGTGACATGTAAAAATAAATAAAACTCCTATTTCAAAATCGACTGAGACAGAAGAGTTTAAAAAAATAAAAAAAGAAGCATGCACTAAGAAAAGAAACACAGAGTAACACAGAAGGGTAAAAAATCACAAAATAAACATCCACCGAGGAGAGGGGGCTCATGGTGGGGTGCGGCACGGAGGAGAAATAAGGAAATAGAGAAAAGAAGAGAAATAAGAAATAAAGAAAAGAACTTTAGGGTTTTAACAAACGGAAACACGATAAGAAAGGAAAAAAAAAACTATTCCAACTGATATGCATATTATACAGACAAAAAAAAAAAAAAAAAAGAACTATACCTAGATCCAAACCAAAAGATTATCGAGAAATAGAAAGGAGAGAACAAACAACCAAGAAGAGATTCAAATCATTCGCTATCTGAACGAGTCCGATATGCAAGAGATCTACAAGAACTTCAAAATCAAGACAGATACATTTCGCAAGAGCCCAGATGTTTGGACTGAAACAAAAATGTAAACCCAGATCGGCGGATGAGGCTTCTCCCGGTGAGGCTTCTCCCGGTGGTGTGCGTGTTGGACGATGGTCACCGGAGGAGCCGAAACGGCTACCCCCTTTATTCGGCCAAAAACCTAAAAAAAAAAAAAAACTCAACAAAACCACTGAAGATGAAGGGCCGGTGGGGAGAAGGAGGAGGGGAAGAGGAAGAAGAAGCCGAAGCTCCCCTTCCCCCAGCTGGATTCGAACGAACGAGTTTCTAGAGAGAGAGGGTCTGGTTTCTGTCGAGAGAGGCTTTGGTTTCTGTCGAGAGAGGTATGGCTTAATCGAGAGGGCATCAAAACGGAAACTTAACGGAAATTACTGTAATTTCGTTAAAACAAGAATTTCCGTTAAGCTTCGTTAAATAGCCACTTATATATATAGAAGATATAATTATAATATTCAGAATGAAACATGATGAAAGATATGCTTGCAAATATCATGACATGTGTAGTATATAAACACTGACTTTCAAAGAATTGGATTTAATAATAATATATATAACTAGCTAATGTGTACTAATCCTAATTTATGATCAAACTATTTACCTCGCAGTGTTAATCCAATATTTTCGGCATGAAACCGATCACGTGAACTAGAAAGAGAGAGAAAACGTAAGGGATGCTGTGAGAAGAATGAGACAGTCGGTTATTGGTGTGGTGAACGTGGGACATGCACGGTGCTGGATTGAGTATCATGAGTTTGGCATTTACGGAGGTTTATGGTTTTTCTAAATAATATACGGAAGTGAAGATATTTATAGAGAGATTTGGGAGAGGGTGATGACGAGTTCAAGTTTGAGTTTGACTCGGTCCCGATCATTCAAGAAGAAAGTTTGAATTTAAAAGCATGATCTAGTAGTTCATTCAATATATGATTGACATTGACTGAAACTGCATATGAGACTTCAATCAGTGATGATTTTAAATTGAAAAAATTTCTTATGGTCAATCTTTAAATTCTAAAATGAGTTTAACTCGTTCAATAAATAATAAATGTGATTTAACCTAGTTATTGAGTCTAATTAAAACTCATAATCAATTTCAATAATTTATTGCTCGTAAGCTTATCCACTATGACCCATTAAACATAATTTATGTCCAATAAAAATTATCAATATTTCGACTTTAAAATTATTGGGACAGGTTGTTACATAACGCTTGCTTGCCGCCCACCTTTCCGACACTTGCCTCATTAGGGAACTTCCTCTTCAGATGATACATTGAGGTGATAAACTTCAGGTCATTCAAGGTCGGTCACCCGATGATGGCGTTGTAGGATGATTGAGACTTGACTACCAAAACATCAGTCGTGGTGGTGGTCGTGTGTGGCCCGACCCCCACAGATGCTTGTAAGCTGATGGAGCTCATTGGTTGTACCGTTTCTATCGAGAACCCTTTTAGTGAAGTGGTGCTGGGCGCAACTGGCCTTGGTCGTCTTCACAAAGGCATCCAAAAAAAGATGTCGGCTGACTGATGTTGTCGACCAATATTCTTTGGGTGGTGAAATTGGCTACGCACATTATTACTGCTAACGCGTTGTTGTGCAGGTAGATTACCCATTATAGTCGTCGTCGTTGAAAGAGATGACGACTGTTGTTCAGGCTATTGCTTGCTTAGTCGGCCTCCTGATGCTAAAGACTTCCTCATGCCTTGCTCTTTGTGCATAGGCCCTCCTCTTGGATGATGTTGAACTGCCTCCTGCGATCATGCAGATTTGGCCAAGGGGGTGTTGTTCCCTTCTAGGCTTTGGCTAGGGGTTCTCATGGGGCTCTCTCGCTAGGTTCTCCTTCTTTTAAAACTCTCCCTCCAGTGGGGGCCTTTGCTGTCATTCTTGCCTCTTTTCGTCCGTTCGCCTTGGGGGAAAGGAATTCTAGGCAACCAACCACTCTACCACCCATTCTCTTGCATTTCCTCAATCCTCCACTTCAAGAAGTGACAGTTTTCTACCTAGTTCCCTTCGATGTTGTGAGCAATACCGACAGGTTCTTTGAGCATGACCGTTGTCGCCTCAGGTTCTTTCTCCATCCCTGGTTTGCACATTCATGCTAGAATACGTCGCCCTAGTACTCAGGATTCTTGAAAGTGTGTTTCCCTCTCTCCTCCTGTCGTATTGGCCTTTCCTTGCCTTTTGCTCTTTTTCTTAGTCTTTCCTAATTTTGGTTCCCTTGATTGGCTTTCTGCCTGTTCCACCTTTGATTTTCTTGGTGCGGTTAAAGCTCAGAAGGTATCTTCTGTGTTGACGAAGTCATCACCGCTGTTTATAAATTTCCGCAACATGGTTGGGGTTTTTCTCACCAACTCGGCCATGAAGGGGTTTATGGCCTAGATTCCTCCCAATAGCACTGCCAACATGATTTTCTTATCTTGGTCATTATCCATCATGCGTTCATTGTTGAACCTGGCAAGGTAAGCTTTTAGGCTCTCATATTCTCTCTATTTGACAATAAAGAGCTATGCAACGAGTTGTCTCATTCTCCTATTTGCCATGAATTTGGTCAATAACTGTCTGCCTAGCTCTTCGAAACTGTCTATGGAGCTCGGTTGGTGAGCTCCAAACCACCCCCTCTCTACTCATTTGAGGGTCAGGGGAAAGGCTCGACAGACGATCTTGTTTGGAAAGTCGTAGAGCGTCATGTTGGTTTTAAACGTCTCCAAGTGTTCGACTAGGCCTTTCGATCCATCATACATTTCGACCCGTGGAACCTTAAACTTTGGTAGGAGTAGCATTGTCATTATTTATGCAATGTAAGGTAGGTTCATGCTAGTGAGCAGGTGGTCGATGGATGAGGACCCACCTATCCTCCTGGTCATTTCTTCATAGTTGTTCATAAGGTTGCGTAAATCGTGGTGCATCTTTTTCTTCTTGTCATCGTCGAAAAGGGGCCTGCCTATGCTCTATGATTCCACTTCGGCCCGCTCGTTGTGGCTTGGAGCGGCGTCTTCCCTTGAACCATCATTCCGTTGTTTTAGGACTTCGTTCTCATGTTGGAGAGTCTTCATCTCCTGGGTCATCTTTCCAAAATTCTCTTCCATTTATGCGAACCTTCCTTCCATGTTTGCTAAGGTGACCTCCAGATCTTGGGTCACTTGAGAACGCGTTGTGACAGGTATACAAAGAGCAATTTGAATTTACTTCAGTCAATCCCACAGATAGCACCAACTGTTACGAATGTGTTTCTCACTCTTGCCAACAGTGTCCAAGGACCTGCACCATTAAACCAAAGAAAGCTTCAAGTGATAGGGATACTTCCGATGCCTAAGTCAGGATAATACTTGTATGGTATTTATCTCCGGGAAAGAATGATTTTGGAATTACCTTAGGTGGCTGGACCGGAGTTCCATGCCAACACATCTAATAGTCACTCTTTGATCTTGGATTCATGGGTTCTTCATGGTATGGGGATTCGGTCCATTTCCTGAGAGAAGATATTTGTTCCTCCAATATGGTTGAATAACGGTGAATATTATTGGATGATGTGATGCCGAAGGAGGCAATGAAACTAGATAAATATTTGATTAATTACAATAAGAAATGTTTAGTCTACAAATAAATATTGAAATATGCAGTTCGTTAGATTGTAAAGCTTATTTAATTGTAAAATAGATCAATGTCTCGTATTAAGTAATGTTAATTTATAAATTTACTTTTATAGTTTTTTTTTTTTTTAGATATAACACTTTTCGATTAAGATTAAACTTAGAAAAATATTTTAATAACAAAGTGATTACATAAAAATAAATATATAAACTGATGTGGCTTGATGTGGTACGTTACATTATAAAATTACTTTTATTATAAAGTAGATCTAGTAGATTATATAAAACTATATTAATTTATAAATTTACTTTGTATAATCTTTTTATGTCTGTGACAGTTCTCTTAAACTTATCGTTAACTCGTTAACTAAGAGTTCTGATAATATGATAGAATTTAAAATGCAATAAAAGTTGTGTGAGAGAGAGAGAGAGAGAGAGAGAGAGAGGACAAGTGCAAAAGCTACCATGACTCCATCTTTATTAGTATGAATCAACTAAATTGCATAGGTATCTATTTATCTGAAATTTATTGAAAATTATGAAAATCAAATATATTAATAAAGCAAATGATCAAATAACTTTTTTGACTTGGTTTTATTTCCTGGTAATGGCTATGAAGGATGCCCCCGAGATTGTATCGGTGGGTTTCCACGCGTTGGTGGTGTTAAGTGGCATGATCTACCTGTGCCACAAACTGCACCACCTCGATATTATTATAATCGACTGTGGAACAGGCTCTTTGTTGCAAATTATGCTTCCCATTAACTAACTGATATTGTGATATTTTTTTATTTTTTTTAAAGAAAATATGCAAGATTTATACATTTTAAGTATAATCGGTCCAGTTTAGTCTATTTTGGACAAAATTTGAAACCGAATCCATATATATCATTTTTAAATTTAAGAATCGATACGGACCACTTTATCAGTTTCGATTCGACCAGATTAGGGTTGTCAAACAAAAAAAAAAAAAAAACCTAAAAATCGATTTTTTGGTGTGGTACTGATTCTTAAGAACCAAAACCAGTTCTAAACCAGTTTTTAAAATAACTGGTTTAAACCAAACCGGATCGGTATATATATTTTTAATTTTTTATATTATATTATATATATCATATGCCAAATTGCTAATTAATATAACATGAAATTCTGATCTTATTATTCAAGTCTATTACTCTTATAAAATAAAATTAATATAACATTTGATGTAAGTTAGACACTGCTTATACTAGTATAATTAGACACTAATTATACTATTTTAACCTTATTATTCAAGTTTATTAATTTCACTAATAAGTTAGACATTACTTATACTACACAAGAATAATTGAACATTAATGAATTAGTAATTGTTAATAATAAATACTAAATTTTAACAATTAAGTTTAATATTGAAAAATTATAATATTAAACTTATATACACGTGTAAACAATAAACTGAAAAGCCGAACCAGATCAAACCGAAACCAAAAAAATCGAAAGTTTTGGTTTTGGTGATGAATCGGTTTATATTGGTTCAAATTTTCAAAATCAATGTATACTGGTTCGATTCCAAAATTTGTCTAAAACCGAACCAGTTACATCCCTAGGTCTGGTTTACTCTTTACACATGTAGAACTACATAAATTTAGTATTATAATTTTGTCAATACTAAACTTAAATGTTAGAATTTAGTATTTAATATTAATAATTATTAATTTATTAGTGTCTAATTATACTAGTACAATATAAGTATTGTCTAACTTATTAGTAAGATTAATAGACTTGAATAATAAGATTAAAATTTTATGTTATATTAATTAACAAATTAGTATATAATATAATATAACAAATAAAAATAAAAATATATATATATACTGGTCCGGTTCGGTTCAAATCGATTTTTAAAATATAAAAACTGGTACCGAACCGGTTTAGAACTGATTTTGGTTCTAAAAAACAGATACCAAATGTAAGTGGTTATGAACCAGATTGAAACCATCAATTGAGTTGGTTTAATCAATTTTTTGATTTTTTTTTACACTCTTAGGCTGCGTTTGGATGTTAAACTGAGTTGAGTTGAGATGATAAAATATTGTTAGAATATTATTTTTTAATATTATTATTATTTTTAGATTTGAAAAAATTGAATTGTTTATTATATTTTGTAATGAAATTTATAAAAATTGTAATGATAAATTGAAATGAGTTGAGATGGATTTAAGATCCAAACGAAACCTAATCTTAAGGCTATTTAATATAAGTCAAATAATCAGTGTCTCGTTAATCGCTAATGCTTGTTTAGTTATTTTACAATAAAAATGAAAAAAAATTGATTATTGAGTTATTTTATTTAAGTTGATGTATAAAGTATATTTTTTATGTCAACGATATGCCAAAACTTAATTTATAAGATTTTTAATTTTTAATTTTTTTTACAAATTAAATTTTGACATAAAAGATTGTTTTACAAATAAAATTTTTATTGATTGTTTTCCATTTGTGCCGCGAAAACAGAAACCCTTACATCTGAACAGAACATTTTCAACCCGAGAGTCCTTAAAAGATCCGAACAGACTAGACGACACCGATACCACCGTCCAACTCTCCGATTGCTTTCTTTTGCCAAAACAATCCCGAACTTCACTCCCTTCTTTATCCCGAAAATTGATCTTGCTTGCCTTTTGCGTACACTTTCCAGAATTTTTGTTTCAAATCAGCCCCGCTCCCTCCGATGCATTATTAGGGTTTTCGAGTTTCTCAATTCACGGTTTTTTCCTCAGTTTTTGACAATTTGGCTCCAAATAATCTCTCCAGCTCCCTTGTGACCCCCAAAAGACTGATTTCGATTTCAATTGCGTCTCATCTAGGGTTTAGCAAGCTCATAGCGTTCCCCGCCCCAAAATAAAGGCCCTAATTGCCAAATTCCAAATGGTGGTTCTCTCCGACAATGGTTTTCTTTAAATGGGTTTGCGATTTCTAGGGTATAAAATTCCCGGGTCGATCAATGGGTGCCCGAACGACCAACCGTAAGCGCGGTGACGAGTGCTTGAGCTTCAATCACACTTATCCCTATCAGAATTCCTTAGATTTTCACGTTTCAAAGAAACCCAGGTTCTCATCCATCCATCAGACCCCGGTCCGACCCATTGTTTCCTCGATTAGCACCGTTGCAAGGCTTTCTCGGTACCCCGAAGCAACACCACGGCTGGGTAGAGAAGTCCACGCCCCTTGTAGAATACTCAATTACGGGTTTTCCTCAACGTGTTTGAATCGGAACTCGGGGCCGAGGACTAGTGGGATTTATATAAAGGAGGAGCCCCTTGATGAAATGGGCAGTACTTTGAGTTACAAGTACAATAAGGCGAAGAATATTGCACTCCGAACGATTCGGTACTTGACAAAGGAGAAAGAGAAGGAAGTGATCGAAATAGATACGGATAATCAAAAGTATGGGGGAGTGTCTGAAGACTCGAGTATTGAGGAAGTTGAAGTCCTGGAAGATGGGCGAGGTGGCCGGTCCGAGGTGTCGGAACATAGGGAGGTCGACAATGGGGTTGTGGCTAATGTACAGGATGCACATGCCAAGGTTTTGGATCGTGGGCTTTTGCCATCATCGTCTTCAGCCGTTTCAGACTTGACAAATGGGAATAATTTGCGAGTGGACGATGCGGAGAAAATGTTGGATTCTCTGCAGCTGAATCCTGAGCGTGATATGAGTGTCTCGGCATTCAGGAAGTTACTTGAGGTTGCAGAGAGGCGGAATCCGAAGTTGAGAAGCTTGAGTTTTGAGATTGAGCTAAATGAAGAGCGTAGGTCTATGTTTCAATCATTGCGTCCAGCAAAGAAACCGGTGGAGGTGAAATTCTTGTACTTGCTCTCCTAATAAACTGCTTATTGATTATAAGATTCTTTTTAATAAGGCAAGTTTTATTAATGATTGAAAATGTGTTATCCAAGTACACAAACTATTCATCATATATACTTTTTTTTTTAAAAGTAAATTCATCATATATACTTAATTTGAGAAAGTAAAGAGACAGAAAATCCCCAAAGTTAAAGCTAGAGAAACATTGGTGGGTTGCCATTCTTTGGTAAAGTGAATTAATAATGAAAGCGATAACGTCCTCCGTATTCCTTATTCTATCTTCAAAATTTCGATCATTTCATTCTCCTCATGTCTCACATCAAACAAAACGGCACCATTTTCTATGAAACCACCTCACTATGATGTCTTATAAGGACCTATTTGGGATTGTGATAAGAGTCTTAAAAGGTGTTTAAATGGCCTTAAAAGCTCTGTAATGGAAAAATTAGGTTGTTTGGATGATACATATTAAAGCATGTTTTGTCCCAATAGGGCTTGGTGTATATTGGATAGGATTCTAATTTCTCTCTCTTTGGGTGATATTCATTTAGGGGCTCTCTATTATGGGCTAGGTGTTCTCTCTTGTATACACTCAATGTACTTGGTTACGCCTATTGATATTAATATATTTTTACTTATAAAAAAAAAACATATTAAAGCAATTTTTATAATATCAAACGAGTTTTTTTAGATAATGTGGAACGTAATTTGAATTTTAAAAAGACTGTCAATGAGCGCAAATACCCATACAATTTTCAGATAATTACAACTTTCAAGAATATAGTCATAATCTTTAAAAAATCAAATAATCGTCATTTTTACATCAGAAAACACTTTTTAAATTTGTTTTCAAACAAATGTACCATGTTTGGAAGTGCTTTAAACATATGGTTTCCAAATAATAAATTACTTATTAATAATTGAACTTATTAGTTAAGCTATAATCTATAAGTCCTAAAGTTATAAGCTATATTTCCCACTGCAATCATAAACAGGCACTAAATCGCCCTTTGCAATAAGCTAAGAGTTTTACCATCCATCTAGCTATCGCCTAATCTAACCCAATAGGACTAAAAACAGCTTGTCAAAAAGTGCTAGTTACCATAATGGAGTAAAAGATGATCCACGGATTTCTCAATCCTCACACACATACAATATCATTCTATCATCTTAAATTTTTGTTTCTTAATTATCCAAAGTAAGGATCTTCCTTTGTATAACCATCCAAACAAAGAAAGTGGCTTTTAAAACAGACAGACTTCTCCAAATGGTCTTTAATGGGAAAGTATTATTGTCTTGCGGAACGTACACCTTATAGAATGATTTAACCTCAAGCATCCCTCTCTTAGATATGGTCCTACGCAGCTTGGTTTCACTGCTCTATCTCAATCTAAGAGAACACAACCAAGCATAAGATGGGGTTAATGTGGCCCCCCTAGACTTGTGTCGCTCGAACAAGTCCACTTTCCATTGAGGAGAGCCATTTGAAATTTGTGTTATTTGCCACCGATGACTCCTTAACCCTAGCAATGTTCAATAGATCTGAAAAGCTTTTTTGTAAGGGGTTGATCTCCACTCCGCAAATCAAACGAAAACTTTATCTTGGATCTATCTCACACATCATTTTTCCTTTTCTGAGAGAACTCCCCAACCTTTATATGTTCTTCCATGGTCCAACCTCATAGCTTTCGCTCACCCATTGGAACTCCATCCAGCCCATGCTCTATCATATTTCACATCTACCATTGATCCTATCTTGCATTGGCATAACACCTCCTGTAGACAAATACAACCTCTTCCATCCTGATGATTGATGTACTTTAAAATGAGCTCTTGATGGAAGCCTAGGTATGTCATCGACAAAGAAGATACCTACATCCACGTTGCCAATTGGGATTAACTCATTTAGCCAAGTTCACATTCAGTCCTAATACTGCTTCAAAACTGAGGAACATGCTTTTTACAGATGAGACGTGGCCTTTAGAAATTGTTTGCAGTCAAGGGGGAGCATATACCCCAAGACCAGTTCCCTTTCTACTTGAGTCAACTCCTAGGGGTTCATGAGTCATAAAAATTCATTAACGCAAAAGGAACCCCCCAGTACACTGGGTGTGTATAACAGGGTCACTTATCCATAGAAAAAGATACAAGTAAACCATGAAAAAGTTAGCCCATTAAAGCATAGAAAGGCTGTCCTCTATTTTAAGCACGAGTGTAAAATAAGGGACATGTCCTATCAGAAACAGTTTTTAGGGGCCATGTCTGATGATTTACTTGATCCATGTGATGTGAGCGTGTTACACTGGTCCAGGGTCTAATTGGGTAAAAGATATGTTGCGATTGCATGGTCTCTAGGGTTCCTCATCAGTGAAAATAAAGTTTTATAACTAATCAAAAGAAACAGAATGAAGGTGCTCAAGATTTGCCTCACTAAAAATCAGCAGGTTATTTACAAATAAAAAGGTGTGAGATAAGAAGTCCTTCCACATCCCCTTTGAGAAATCCATCCAAAGACCATCATTCACTAATGCTGAAATCATTTTACTAAGGGCCTCCAAAACAATAACAAACAACAGAGGAGGCAAAGGATACCCGTGTCGCAACCCACACAGGCTACTAAAGAAAGCCCTGTGAGTGCCATTCACCAAGACTGAAGTGCTCACTTTTTGAGATGCAGTAAACTGTCAAAGCCACACACTTCACTCCAAAGCCACACCACCTCGACATATTTAGATGCTTTACGGATAGTCTTTGAAGCAGCTTTGTTGCTTCTGAATTGCATCAGGTGCATTTTCTATGATGAAATAATAATATACTGATATGAATCATTTAATTATGTTTACATGTTTTGCAGGATGTACCTGGAGAACCTTTCCTGCCTCTTACAAAGGAAGAAGAGGCTGAAGTTGAACGTGCATTTAACTCCAACAGGTATGGTTCGATGCACATGTTTTGTAATTGAGATTAGTGTCATTCTTATTGTAACACTAGTGGACTCGTATAGGCGGAAGGTGTTAGTCACTCATGAAAACTCGAATATTGAGATTACGGGAGAAATTCTGCAGTGCCTTAGACCGGGTGCATGGTTAAATGATGAGGTAATTATTGGTAATGCAATGATATGTTCTATTACAAGTCATTGAGTCCTTGAATATCTTTGTTATTTAAATGATGAAGGGTTTTTTTATTTGGTGACAGTGGATGAGAATTAGGTGGTTGCGCTGAGCTGGTAATGTAGTTAATTGATATGAATGGTCTTTCTTCTTTTGCAGGTCATAAATGTGTACCTAGAGTTGCTGAAAGAGAGGGAAAATAGAGAGCCACAAAAGTATCTGAAGTGCCATTTCTTCAACACATTTTTCTATAAAAAGGTTGGTTACTGGTGTTCCTACGATTTGCTTCAACTTTGGGTAAACTTTGTTTTATCTTTACGAATGACTTCGTTGATGCACCTAACATTTACATTCATTTTTCTGAAGATTTATAGAAGGTTTTCTTCACGTTGCTTGCTGTTGTATGTTTACTTATGCTCTAGTTGTTGGAGTTCAAGATATTGTCTTCATATCGATTTTTTCTTGGGTCTTAGTTTCTGGTTTTTGAGCATCAAAAGATGAAATTCCGGCTACCTACTTTGTAACGCTTGTGTCTGTGTTTCAAATATTTTGGTAGAACCATAGTCAATCAATCCACTTATCAAAAAACGTAGTCAATCATTTCATTTTTTGTAATGACCCAAGGGAGGTCTAAGCTACATCTGGACCCATACTTCAAAAGGATTAGTCTATGGTACAATTGGAGCCCGTTGGAATCATTATGAAGAGCAAAAACTTCTCCCTTGCAAGTAATGTGGGACACCATTCACCATCTATAATCACTCACTACAGGGTATTACAATCTCCCCCTTCAATTCTTGACATCCTCGTCGTGTCATTCCATCATAGGTGGCACGGTTCAAGTCCCACACTTCTAATTGAGAGTGGTTTTGATACCATTTGTAGCACGCCAAGGGAGCCCAAACCACATCCGGATCCATACTCCAAAGGACTAGTCAATGGTACAATTGGAGCCAATTGGAATCGTTATAAAGAGCAAGAAATTCTTTCTCCCAAGTAACGTGGGATCGTTTTCACCACCTATAATCACTCAGTACAGGGCATCACATATTTTCTAACTTTGATTGCGTTGCATGTCTTCTTAGTTCTTTCTGAAATTAAACTTTCTTTTTTCATTTTTGCGGCTATTATTCATAGGAATTGGTCCACCTTTTTTATATGTTTCCTATTTATGCTTTTACTGCTGCCCTTTTTTATTTTACTTAAAAAAACTACTGCTATTTGTTTTCATTGTTTTATTTCATTTCATCCGGTGCTAATATTGGTGCCTTTTGTTGTTCCTAACACGATTGTTAATGCCTAGTTAATAAGTGGGAAGAATGGATACGATTATAAATCTGTCAGAAGATGGACAAGCCAAAGGAAATTGGGATATGGCCTCATTCATTGTGACAAAGTAAATTATTTATTTGCCTTTATTTGTTTTCTCTGTGTATATTTTGTTTTATTGGCCACTTTGAACTTTAAATTGGATTTTGGCATTGTGTACAGATATTTGTCCCTATCCACAGAGAGATACATTGGTGCTTGGCAGTTATTAATAGGAAAGATGAGAAGTTCCAATATCTCGATTCACTTCGAGGGATGGACAACAAAGTGCTGAAAGTACTGGTATGCTTTTTGGTCATGGGTTCAGCTTTATGTTTCATATCCTGATGTCAGGAAAATAAGTCAAAGAACTATACATCCATGGTGAAAAAGCTGTGGAGATTTTCTTTTAACTAAGCTACAGTTCAGTCAAACAAGTCAGTAGTTTATAAGGTAATAGGGCTGTAAAATTCTATGTAGTTTATAAACGTGAAAATATAGTGAAATCAGGAGCAACCAGTAAATGCCACCAATAACATTTACATATTACCACTGCCCAACTTTACCTGCTGTCACAGTTGCTGCCACCATGATCATTATTATACATGCTAATTATATCTCACCAATCTCATTATCACTTTGTGTGCCACAACCATTGGTGATGCATCATCTATCTATTTATATATAATTTTCAAAGCATGAAGCTTTACTCCTATGAAGTCTCACCACCATCTCACTATATTTTTATTAAACACAAATTAGTCCTATAAAGTCACGTCCTCTACTTTCCATTTGTCTATATTATCAAATAAAATTAAAAGGGGTAAATTCATTTATTGGATCCTGGGGTTTTGCCCAATATTAAATAGTTCCCTAGGGTACATTTTTCGAAAAACAAATCCTTGTGATATATACCAAATTTCAAAAAAGGTCCCTACATGGAACAATTTAAAGGTTCTATTTATTATATGATGCCTCAAGGTATGCTAACTTAGTTCAGAGAGCATTTCATTTAATAAATTTAGCTATACTTGGGCATCAAAACACCAACATGACAATTGTTGTCGTGATGAGCACAATGGGTCTCCAGCAACTGTTGGAAGTTCGATTTTGTCATTAATATGGCATATTACATAATCAGTTTGTTAGTTCTTAGAAGCGCATATTAAGAGTGTGCACGTTTGCTATTTTCTTCTTTATTGTTTGCTTTTCACCTCAATGGTTTTACTTTTTAGAGTTATCTAAAGAAAAACAAGTTTGTTCTACTGATTGAGGTTTGCAGCTAATGTTAATTAATGATTCTTCCAGGCTAGATATTTTGTGGATGAAGTGAAGGATAAGAGTGGAAAAGATGTCGATGTAAGTTCCTGGAAACAAGAATTCGTTGAAGACCTTCCTGAACAGGAGAATGGGTTTGTAATCATATATTTTATGCTATTCAGGCATTTTCTGAAAGCCGCTGGCTTAAAAGTATTACGAGCTTATTATGCAGTGGGAGTGCTGCTTATTGAAATATTTATCTGAATGAATATTATGTGTTAACAGGTTTGACTGTGGGATGTTTATGATCAAATATGCTGACTTTTATAGCAGAGATATTGGCCTTTGTTTCAACCAGGTAAGACGCATTGTAGAAATGTTTCTCTTGCATTATGAGTTCAGCTGTATAAGCAGTTGTGCTCCCTCCATTTATTACTATATAATTTATTCCTAATTGCATCAATTGAAAACCAAAGATAGGAGGGGTGCTGGTAAAAGATATGATGTTCATCTGCCGAAATTGACCAAATATTTTGTCTGGTCTGATGGTTCTTGGCCCATGGACCAATAGAGGGCCCTAGGAACTGTAGTTTCTGAAGCAGTCCAATGGCTCGACTGCTTGTAGAGTCACACTAGGGTTGTCTGCGGAGAGATCATTGCAGAGTAACTCCTCCCCAATCTCCTGCAAAAGAAGAGCTCAACAGTAGACATGTGAGGACATTGTATGTACCATAATGTCATGGATTTGTTGCTTTATGCTTGGGAGGTGTCGCATAGGGGTGATCCATGTGATCCGGAGGGGCGCTAAGATCTACTATAGATCTAACCGCCAAAACAAAAAGAAAACATAAATAAAAAGAAGGGTAGAAAGGGAGTGGGAGAGCAAGAGGAAGGGGAGGGGAGGAGCAGTCTACCACATGGGGAGACACTGGTGGGGCTGGATGGGAGAAAAAGAAGGGGAAAGGGAGAAGGGGAAGAAGAGGGGAGAGGAGAGACTAGAAAAGAGTTAAGATCTAGAAGAGGAGGGCTCTCGGAGGGGGGAGAGGTGTTTTTTCTTTTTTTGGGGGGGGGGGGAGGGGGGGCGGGGGTGAGGAAATTTCACGGGGGAGAGCGTAGTTTTTTACTCTCAATGAAAGCCAAATTCATTGAGGCATGTAAATCAACCCCCTCAACTATTAACACATTGAAATTTTTTTTCCGAATAAGTAAATTATTCAAAAACTCTGTAATGGTTTTTTTATTTTTGGGGGGGGGGGGGGGGGGGGAGGAAATTTCACCAGGGACAGCGTAGTTTTTTACTCTCAATGAAAGCCAAATTCATTGAGGCATGTAAATCAACCCCTCAACCATTAACACATTG
The DNA here is from genome assembly GCF_004785595.1 of Juglans microcarpa x Juglans regia. Lineage (NCBI taxonomy): Eukaryota > Viridiplantae > Streptophyta > Magnoliopsida > Fagales > Juglandaceae > Juglans > Juglans microcarpa x Juglans regia. Next base: position 18,680,625 of record NC_054595.1, on the reverse strand, counting down.
AAATTTTTTTCCCGAATAAGTAAATTATTCAAAAACTGTGTAGTCATTTTTTTGTACTCTTTGTGCACTTTGCTAATATGATTGACTGCGTCATTTTTTTTTTAATATAAAATAAATGCTGAGTTCCACCACATCAATGGAGCGCACAAAGAGTGACTGTATGTAGCAGAATTCATAATCATTTCTTGAGAAATGATAGTTGCAATCGCGAGTGTGCAAGCGTCGCGCAATCACTTTGAAAAAAGTGAATAAATATGAGACCCACATGAAAAGAAAATTAATTTTTAATAGTGAACCTCACCTTTTTTCAAACTGGTTGCACGGCGGTTGCGCACTCCACGACTGTATGTAGCATTACTCTTATTTCCTACTTATATTGCTCCTAGTTAACTTGCTTCAATGAATCTACATTGGGGGATGAGTGCACCTGAATCTGTGTTTCTTTTCCGCAGGCACACATGCCATATTTTCGGCAGAGGACTGCAAAGGAGATTCTTAGATTGAGAGCTGACTAATTGAAAATGTCAGCATGTTGCTTTAGATTATGCATGGTGCCCAATTGAATGATGAGTATGAAATTGGTAGCCTTTGCCCTTTGGAAGAGATGCCTTCACTTATATCAAGGATCTTTCTGGTTCGTTCAAATGAAGGATCAAGGGTATCCTGGTGAGCTGATTTAGGAGTGGCATCCCAGGCAGCATACAAGTCTGGAGTGGTAACTTGTATATACCATACAAGAGTGAGCTGACCATTTGAAGCGTTAATTTGCAAAGGCTAGGTTCTGTGGTGATAGCGGTCACATGCAACATCCAGGATCTTTTTTAACCCACCCTTTTTGCCTCTTAAATTCTTTCTGCTTAGTGATTGAAGCCATTTTTTTGCCTGATGCAAGTATTGGAGTTGATTTTACAAATGTAATCATAAGTTTCTGGTGCTCGAGGAAGTGAGAAATCCTTGTTTGATGGTTGTAGACAAGTTATTATGTTTTCACAGGTGGTGTTTCAAATGAGAATTCTTGTGCCAGATTTGTTGAGCACACCCTTTGCTCAAACAGCGCCAGACACTAAAAACTTCTGTAGTTAATAATGTTGCAAATTACCACCTAACGAGGTTAGGCAAACCTGTGCTATAGATGTAAGATTACAATTTTATTTCTCTATTTACCTCCGTGTATTTTTGGAAGGGGATGAACCAAAATTACCAATTTCAAGCTTACATCATTTGCAATGACACGCTTCTCTTTTAGGTTGGCATAACTCCCAGCCTCTAAAATGGAGGTCTGGAGCTAGATACCTCTCTCCCAAATAATATATATATATATATATTGAGTCGAATTTAACTACTTGGTGAATTCTGCAGGCTTAATACACGTGGATTTGTGGTACCGTTCCTGTTGTACGAGCAATTTCATCAGTCACGGTTCTTTAAGACAATGGTCAAATATCATTTGCGGAAGTACATATTCAACGGGTAATTCTACAAATCTGTTCATAAAATCACGATAAAATCCATAAGCAGCGCAAGTGAAATTCATAAAAAAAAAAAATCCAGTGTTCATAAAAGATGTACATTTGGTTATACACTCCAAGAATAATGATGATTTCACAATTTGAAGCCCAACCTCGCCCTTGGTTTACTGTAAGCTTTCAACAGAGTTCTCATAACGAACTAGAACGTAGCCTATTAGCAAAAACAAATATCAGTACAGAACTGCAAATCAGAATCAGATAATAATTCTGCAGCAATGTTATGAATCATTTGTATCCTAGAATGGTAGTAAACAAAGTTGAGGAGGTGGAGAAAATGATTTCAGAAAATTGAGGAAATAATAAAGCATCGATATCACCTTTTTTTTTCTTTTTTTTTTTTTCCCATTTCCTAACTATAATTTGCGAATCAAGTCCAGACACCTGTAAACAGCCAAGGTCCACAGAGTCGGCACAGACCCTTAAAATCTGGGGAAGATCAAATCAGACTAGCCTACAAAATACAATTGACAACAGTAAAACTTCGATTACAGACATAAAACCTCATTCTTGTTCAAACCACATCGACCATAGCCCTCAAGTACAGTTTTTCTGTGCATTGCCTTAGACACTCTCCCAAAGTACCTCAATCCTCTGCGTGGATCGTGACTGTGAGAGGAAGGAAAAAAGGTATAATTTCACTGCCAGAAAAGATCCATATACATAGGAAGAAAGCCATTCAACGACAAAAAATTAGCACTGCAAAATTATATATAAAAAAAAAAAAATTACATGGCAGTATATGGTGCAGTCATTAAAGCAAAGAAACAAAGAGCTGCCTTAGCGTGGCACCCTTTTCCGACTAAGTATCTCCTGTTCTTTCAATCGGTGCTGGAACCTTGCAAGGCGAGCTTGCAGACTAACCAGACCTGCTGCCTTGCGAGAAAGCGCAAAGTTCAACTGAGTAACATAGTTGTCGATGAGGCTGCCTGGTTGATCCACTTCTGCCAGCAGTTTCATTTCCTAGAATCCAGTGAACGGTTTAGACATTAGACATGTTCGAAATTAAATTTGAGAAGCTATGAAAAAAATATGTACCTGAAGTTTCTTGGAATTTCAAGCTTTTTACTAAAGATTAATGGGTGATAATTAACTGTGATTAACTCACATGTTTCAAATAAGATAAATATCTCTCTTTTTCAGAGGATTATAGAAGATTAGAACTCCTTGTCATGATTTCATATGCTTTGGGATTAAGAAATCAACGGCACATAATGCCTTGAGCAATGACTAACCTATCAAGTCAAAACAACTCCAAAGTTAAAAACCTATTAACTGATCAATTTTTCACTTACTTCACGAACAATCTCCATCGTGTCTTCAATTTCTTTTCTATGAGCAGCAATTAAGGCCTCTTCTTCCTACAGCAGTCAAAATAGCACATAAGATAAACAAGAGGCAAAAAGAAACCTCTTACAATTAAAATATTTCCAGGAAAGGACAGGCTACACAGATGTCCAACCTCAAGTATTGCATTAATATTTCCATCAGGTAGGGGTTCTGGTTCATATTGCCGAGGTCCAACATTATTTGAGCTGTATGTGACTGTATTCTGCTGCTTGGTTTTTGCGGTAGAGAGATCTGATCCATTAAGATCTTTTCTCAGCCAGTTCCCCAGCTTCTCTGATTTTTCTTCCCTAGACACTTTTCTACGAGGTGGTGAAACCTTCTGCACTTTCTCTTCTGTATCTTCTGAGTTTTGGGAATAAGAGGAGTTTGACTTTTGAATAGTAGAATCACCATAAGAATTTTTCATTTCATACCTCTCCCTGTCCATTGAGCCGGAAGCCACCCCTTTCTCCTCTCGTCCATTTAAGGGGTAACTAGACGAAACACTGGAGGACTGTTTATTGCTATAATCAACAGTAGGATTGTATGAGGCATTTTCCTTTTCCACAACCCTTCTTCCTACATCTGGTACTTTCACCTCTTGCCACTGGTCATAAACATCATCTGAGTCAACAGAAACTGGCAGAGATGATGCTGATGAAACATCTTTATTAATTGGTGGTAATGAATTGATAGCCTGATCCTTTCTCGCATTTCCGCTTCTGGATAGACTTTTAACCCTGTTCATTTAATAGCCATTCTTCAGATAAAATTACATAAGATAATAACCACTGATACTGGGATACTTCAATTTTTTGAAGCAGGTAAAAAAGAATACCTGTCTGCATATCGCAAAGTGTTAAGCGTATGCTCACAGGAACCTGCATTTGGAGAAATGCAAGAAATCATAACAGTCCTTGAATTGCCAACAAACGAGTCACGAAGCACTTCTGTGAGTTTGCTCCCGCGGAAAGGAATATGGAGCTGATCATTGTCAAGTGCACGAATGCACTCCTTGAGAGCCAAAAGACTCTTGTTGATTTCAGCTCCCTCAATCCTGCAGTGAACCAAATGATCCAGGAAAGGCACATATAAGGTCAATTTCCACAGCAATAAAACAACAGTCCAACATCAACATAAAAAGCTTAAAAAAGTGGTTTACAAAATGCAATATCTAGCTATGAAAATATCTATTTATAGCAACTCCATGGGAACAACTTAGTACATTCAATTAATGTTTCCAGATGCATGAGTGGCCTTCCAGACCCAACATGAGCTAAAGTAAATGAGTGGCCAGGATTTTGGTCTCCCAGTAGATACTTGGAAAAGATAAGGAACACCGTTTAAGTGAAAGAACTCACTAGGCATAACCCTAACAAGTCAACGAATGCCACAAAATCCAGCACCTTAAAAAGACCAGGATTGGTTGGTCATTGCCAGCAGATTCAGCTCTAGGGCTTGAGCTCTGGCAGGGCACCTATCCAACCTGTGGCCCAATGCGAAAAAGGGCATTGCCCAATCCAACCTGCAGCAATCACCTCTGATAAAGGGTGTTGCCTTTGGTACACAGCAGGGTATACGTGGGAAACAGCTAATCAGAAAATGAAGAGGAAAAAAAAAGCATAGAAAACTCCTGGAGGTAAATCACATAAAAGTGGATAGTGTCTGCTACAGATGCTTCCCTAAAACAAGCTAAGTCGAAAAAGTCAGGGAAGGCTGCCTTATGTGTCTGATCCCCCACATTACACATGCCAAAATCTTATCCTGTTCCATTCCTCCCAGAAATCTAGTCAATTGAACAAACTCCCCCCAACCCCTCCTGATATTATTCCACAAGCCCACCAGCCCACCCCATTTGACCCATTGGCACTTCAAGGTCGATAGGGTTATAACAACCTACTTCAAATCTTAAGTTAAACCAAAGCGGAATCTAAAAACTTGGATTTTAATATTAGACACTCCAATTCTTCATGCTTGACTACACAAGAAAATAAGAAAAAGATGCACAAATCTGACCTTGTTTGTCGGTCATTGTCAGTGGTGTCAGCACCTCTTTCACTACCAGCAAGATCAATAAAAGAAATCTTCCCAACAACCTTCCCTGGTTTAGACTCATTTCCTTCATTATTACGCCTGGAATCTTTCATCTCATTGTGCTTCTTAATGGCAAGTTGCAAGATAGCATGGGACCTGGAAGATTCCTCATTGGCACCAGTGGATCCTGTACTTCTTGCAGCATTACCTCTCTCAATGTATTCTTTAACAATTTGTACATCTGAAACTTCGAATTCTTGCAGTCCAACAATACAAACTTGTTGCTTTCCGTCTTCCCTCATAAAAAGTTTCCTATTTGAAAAAAATGGTCATTAGCAATTCCATACAGGCATACATGTGAACGCCTATGCATCCCCCATTAATGCAAATGGCTACAAACTCATATTATAAGACGCAAATCTACTTAACTTTTAAAAAAAATATAAGGTAAATGGTATCTTATCTAACCAAAAATCATGCATTCTTGATGTCAGCCACTGTCACACCCTGCATGTACGTATTAGTTACTCAGAGAATGGTATTTCAAAGAATGATTTACCATCCTGATCCAAGAACTTCAGGTGGCAGAGTTGCAAGGAGTGACCCTTTCCACAAACGCTTAGCATGCAAAATTACGCAAAAAATTCACTTGAAGCACAAGGACACATTTTATTTGTGGGTTACCGGAGCAACAGATGCTTCACAGCATTACAGCATGATAAAAATGAATCATCCACATACAAACACATGGAAACAATGCCATTAACTAAGTCATACACCTTCAGCTTTTGCAAGAAACAGGCATGCTGAAGTTGACTTTGCAAAGCAAGGACTACATTACTTTTCTCAATGAAAAATGATATATACATATGGCTCTTCATGCCTTCTATAACCGCTATATCAAATGAAATGCATCCAGGTTTTAAAGCCAAATAATAATAATAATAATAATAATAGCAAATGAAAAGCCAAAAACGATGAAAAACACTAACTTTCTGTCACTGAGAAGATCAAAGAGTTTCCCGCCATATATCTCAAAATAGCTTAGCCACAATTTAAATCTCTGATTACGGTAGAGTGGTTTATGTAACAATCTAGCAAGGTCTTCAGCAGCTCTGAGAGGTAACGGTTGCATTGTGAATGTCTTACCACTACCTGAAATTAATCAGAGTAGATAATCTAATAAGAACTTACCTCTAAAAAATGTAAAACCAGGAGCAGTGGCAATGAACAACAAAATAGAGAAAATTCAGCAAAAAGTTGAGAAACTTGAGATTAGAAATTATTTCAAAAGAGAGATCTATAGATGGATAAAAAATTACATTGAAACATAAGTGTGCCAATAACTAAATAAGAAGCTTTAGCCAATATTTTTTTTTTTTTTTTTACTTTTTAATTTTACGATGTGGAACTCCAGCAAGGCAGAGCCATTCAAACTAGGGATGAAATTGGTTCAGTTCGGTCAGGGTATTGCATGTTTTTCAAACCAAACCCGGTCTGGTTGGTTTGCTGACCGAAAAATTCAGAGAAACTCCTTGTGTGGAATTGAACCTAGGATATCTGAGTCTACAGCTCATAACAAACCTGCTCTTTGACAAATTGGCTGCAGCCTGACAGATAAAACTCCATCCAAGATAAATTCTCTATTCTAGAGGATTAGGAGGATTCCAAACATGGGACCAGATTTTATGCATTACCACTTAAACACCTTACACAACTTCTCCTCCAAATCGTAAACAAACATTTTGTCAAGACACTAAATACTGTTCCCTCCATCCCATTATAGATTATTTGCTTTACTTCTTTAGGCAGTTAGATGATAAATGGAACTTTTTCCCCTTGAATTACCCAATGTACACTTGCAGAAAACTCCTTGTCGAGGGCCTGTGCACCCCTAGGATTAGTCGGGACTTTGTTCTTGGACACCCAGTACCAATCAAAAAACAAAAAATAAATGAAACTTTCAAAAAATGAAAGCATATATATTATTATGTACAAAAGAAAATAAAGCACATCATTTGCTTTGCTTGACTTTCAAGATTACTTTTAAATTTAAAAAACTTTTTTCAAATTTAAATCCAATTGTCCTGACCCATCTAAGGGCATTTTAGGAATATTTTATTAAAATGTGTCATTTATTAATTTTCATATAATGAAGGGATGGATTGAGTATTTTATAATATAATACAATTACAAAACAGACTTCAGACTTTTTTTTTCATAAGTAACTTCAGACTTCAAATAACAGATTTTAACCTTACTATCGTACACCAATAATAAACACGATCTGGCTGGAACTTGTTACTCTTCCCTTTTTTTAATGGGATCCGGTTGTCTCAACAAGGATTTAACATGGGGGAACTGTTTCAACAAATATTTGTTTAAAATTCATAGACAATTTTATCATTCCTCCATGACTTCAGCACAAATATCTTCTTCATCTCATTCTAGCAAAAATAAATTATGAAGATCACATGAAACTTGACAACTCTCACGTCCAAAAAAATTTCAAGAAACAACATAAGTCCATTATGCGTCCAAATTCCTTTATACCATTTGTGATACATCCACAAACACACAAGTTTAAAGAACCTATACAGTATGAGATGCATCCAAATTCCTGATGTTCTGAACAATTCAAATTATTCAACAGGACTAGCTTTAATCTTATTAAATGATTATGACATAATTAGTTTCCTACATGGTAAGGGAGATCAGAAACTCAACATACCAGTCTGGCCATAAGCAAAACATGTAGCCTTTGTTCGCTCAAAAATGGTTGGAATGATAGGTTCAACGGTGACCCTGTATACCTGTCTCAGATACCAAGTAAAGAAGTCATGCATGGATCTAAATATCAACAATCATAAAGAAAAACCAAGTGCAGATAAAACAAAAGTCTTGAACATCAAACCGAGAATTAACAAAATCATAAACATCAAGGAATGATTATATCAACACATTTCAAAATATTCATGTCTACAAAATATGTCAGACAAGCAGCAGATAGAAAACTTCAATCTATAGTACTAGAACGATTACCTCATCATTGGAGACATCCTCATCAAGAACAGCATCAAAACAAAACTCATGCTTCTCCACATATGCAGTCAAGTCCACCTTTAACACCAAGATAAAAAACAATATGCTCTTTCAACATATGTCTCTAAGAGTGTGTTTGTACAAAGGAATAGAGAGAGAGAGAGAGGGGGGGGGGGGGGGGAGGGAAGAGAGAGCTCAATATCAGCTGCACAATTTTATTTAAAATCAAATTTAGCAAAAAAACACAAGCTATGGTGCTTTTTAATAACAAGCAATAATTACCTTCAGTTTGGGTTCATGGACAGTCAAAGCATTGTCATATACACTTACTATATCCTCCTCCTTCCGAGAATTCTCCTTTTTGTTCAAAGGCCTTTTACGTACCTAATATAACAATTAGAATACAATGGTTTCAGGATTTCAGGAAAAGAAAATTTGACAAATGAAATCCCAGCTAGTTGCACAAGCAAGAAAAGTGACAAACAACATTATCTATAACCATGTGCAATCAAGTCACAAAAGAAAATTTGGGACCAGCATATGCCCAAATGCATATGTAAATATTTTTTGATAATTAATAAGAATTTTATTACCATAGGCATAGCCCGAGTACACAGGAAGTATACAAGAGGAAATACCTATACACAGCGACTAAAAAGATAGAAAAAACTAGATTAACTCCAGCACATCATCACCATTCATTACATTAGCCTTAGTCCATAGACATAGAGTTTTAAAGAAAAATTCCCTAATTTCTACCATCGATCGTTCTTTGTCTTAAAAACATCTCCCATTCCTTTCTAGCCATAAACACCAAAATGCAAATGTAATTATCAATAAGTGATACACAAGGTTCATGGTTCCAAGTTCTGAATAACATATACTTTTGACAAAAAGAAGAAAAAATAAAACTTATCAAAATGTTTTGGTAACATATTTGTAAGCAAACAACCCCTAGGGGTTGGCTCAAGTGGTAAAGGCCTTGGACTTAGGGATATGCTCCCCCCAGGTCTAAGGTTCAAATCCCCTTGGGTGCAAACAATCTCTATGAACCATCGGATTGGGGGATTTTCCCCTTAAATTACCCGAGGTACACTTGCGGGAAACTTCTTGCCGAGGGCCTATGCACTCCCGGGATTAGTCAGGACGCTGTTCCTGGACACCCGGTGCCAATAAAAAAAAAACATATTTGTAAGCAAACATGAAGACAGATTTTCTTGTATGAAATAGGCAGAAAATTTGGTGGGGTGTTTTGTGCAGAAACAGCTAACATTACATAGGCAATCAAAGAAGGAGCATAGGTATCTCAAAATCAGTCCTGTCACATCATGGATATGGAATGGGCATTTATGGACTTGTAATAGTCAATCAACATATTGTGTAAATAGAGAAGAACAAAAAACAATCAAAACTATCTTTTAGTACAGAGTGTATGCCCCAAACAAACAAACAAACAAACAAATAGAGCACCCTACCACAACTTTAATTTTAGCCACATTATTTTCCTTCATGCTCTCTTTTTCATTCGCAGGTAATGGAAATGATGCATCTACATCTGGTCGCCCTCCTTGCTGTCCACCGCCCGTCACATTGAACTCATCATCAAATACTTTGGCACTGCCAGGCATAAAGGGAGAAGCCTCGAAGGGTTCTGAAATAACATGCTGAGAGTGGAAACAAAATGATGATCCATAGGGAAAAAATATATATATAGAACACGCTTTCAGCACAGATAAAATCATCCTAACCTTCTTACAAAAACAGATAATACAACACTGGTAAAATTGCACACAATAAAAAACAATTCAAATTATTCAGAAAAAAAAAGAAAGAAAAGAAACCATTACAAATTGCTATAAACTTCAAACCATGTCTGGATGATATACGATGGATTGGGGTAAATAACTAATGGGCAACAGAGCATTATTCTCCTTTTTTTTTCCATGAAACTCACAACCAACACGAAGAACATGTTATCATTCAAAAAACTTCAATCAACTTTCTCGCAAAACCGGTGTGCTTAAAAGAGCAATCCAAATCCCAGCCCAAACAATAAACAGCCCAAGAAGAAAGAAAAAAAAAATTGAACATAGTGCCTTTTTCTCTTACCAGTAAGAAAGCAAAACTAGTACCCTATTTTTTATTACTCATAAAAAAATTAAATAAAGCCTTCGATTTCTCACAAAGGTTATCAAACCAATCCCTAGTTCCTACAGTAACAATAATCAAATACTTTTTGTATTCCATAAGATAGAGCTTTCATATTAAGAAGAGCAAAACTAGTACCCTATTTTTTATTACTCATAAAAAAATTAAATAAAGCCTTTGATTTCTCACAAAGGTTATCAAACCAATCCCTAGTTCCTACAGTAACAATAATCAAATACTTTTTGTATTCCATAAGATAGAGCTTTCATATTAAGAAGAGCAAAACTAGTACCCTATTTTTTATTACTCATAAAAAAATTAAATAAAGCCTTCGATTTCTCAAAAAGGTTATCAAACCAATCCCTAGTTCCTACAGTAACAATAATCAAAAGAAGAGAAGAAGAAGAAGAAGAAGAAAAGAATCCCCACAAAAAATAAGCTCAAAAGCAGGTAATCCAATGAATCGTTCTAACACCCTTTTTATTCCAGCACAATTTACTCCCTATATTTCTTATGCTTTTTATTTAAGTTAAGAAGCTAGTTCCAGCCCAAAAAAGGTCGAGTAACTCATCCTATATGCATGTCTACATAATGTAATATAAAAGGTACTTTGAATTAAGCTAAAGTGCTTGTGAACCTCTGTAGTTGTTGGTGACTGAAGGTTCAGTAACTGTGCCACATGTATTTAACCGCTTTTCTCATATAAGGGGACAGAAACACAAGCATATATTACTTAATAAAAATCAAAAATCAAAAAATTGAAAGGCAACCTCTTTGTGTTTATAAGTAATTGAAGTTTTACTAAAATTTGAAAGAAAACTTTGAGCAACAAGGACTATATCCATTCCATGGCTTTCAATCTTAGTTCTTAAGACTACACTATAAGGTACATTATAATCTGATTTTATCAGAATAACTTCACATAACTATTTATGAAGTTTCCTGCACAGTTGAACAGAAAACCTTTCAAGGAGACATACCTCAGACAAAAGCTCTGTATCATCCATAGCATGAAGATCCAAAAGCCCAGCACCAAAATCGCCCCTAAACTCCGGAGAATAAAACCCATCAGATGTGGCTACCCCACCTGAAGTTTGGGCAGTATGCATGTATGGCTCAGAAGCAGACTCCCCATTAAATTTAAGGTTTCTCATCAACTTAAAAAGCCTCTGTTTCTCTTCAGCAGACTGAGCTCCGTATCCCTATGACAATATCACATGACACATACCTCCTCATCAAGTCTCAAACTTTACTCACACCCAAAGTACATAGAAGAGCCAACTTTTAACAGCATTTCAACCATCAATATCACATGAAAAGTACTACTAAAAGACAAGCTTCACATGTCAATAGACGCAGAATGATCAAACCGACCAAGATTAGAACTGAAAATCCCAGAAAGGATGACCAGTGTCTTAACAGCAAAATCCACAAACTTTGACAGGAAACATGCATTGATTTCTCATACGACTGGAAAAAAAAAAAAAGAAGAATCAAAATCAAACATGATGAGTTTTTAACGTTAAAAAACTTTGAATATAGTTTATTGATAAGTCACTTAAAATAAGTTTACTGGTAAGTTATACACTCGAACAGCTCTTAGGCCCACATCCTTATCCTTCAACCAGTTTTTATGGGAGGTATAAGTGTTGAGTAATGCTAATATGCCTCTTAATTTATACCACTCACTTTGCCCCTTGACATGGCACCACAATGTGATGCCACGTGGCTTATTAAAAAATATATATTCAGAACAAAATGGCTCCCAAAAACACAAAAAGAGGAAGACTAAAACCCTAGATTCCCTATACCCTTTTATGTTTGTGTTTTTAATTTTTTTTAATAAGTCGTGTGCCACGTCAAGGGGACAAAGTGAGTGGTATAAATTAAAGGGCATAGTAGCATTTCTCATAAGTGTCGGTTATTTCCAATAAGCTATAACTCATTAGCAATAACACCATTAATTCAAATAAAAAAACATTAAATTCACAAAAAATCTAAAGCCTATCAAAGAAATGAATAATCAAAATGAAAACCCAGGAAGAAATGAACTTCTCTAATTACCTTTCCCTGAAAAATAATGTCAACTCTAATGGGATCACCGCAAAGAGTGATCAAAACGACCACATAAAAGTACAGAAATATTCTGGGCAAACTTCATACCTAAACAAAACTACAGGCATTCATACCAAACATTAACAAACAAAGATACCATGTTCACAACCAGCCGATATATCAATAAGCATACCCTTAATATTCCTCAGGGAATGAGCTTCAGCAGTGATACGATTACCTGCATGAGAAGAATGATAAGAAAAATGATTACCTGCATGAGAAGATTAGGGAGGAGGCGGTGATCGATACTGGCGGAGGCCAATGGAGAGGCCAGATGCTGCAACCCAGCGGACTGAAGCCACCGCGCCATGACCGCATCGCCAGCGTCGCTCGCGGGGCCTGCATTGTGAACAGACCCGCCACCGGCATGATCGTATAGGGCGGTTGCCGCCGCAGCATTGCTCTGCTGCATCTGGCCACCCATGTGGCGCTGCGATCGTCTTTGAGGAGCCAACTTTAAGATCTATTGGACAACGCTACACGCAAAATTATCCATCAAGTTAAAAACTAAGGGAAAAAAGCTGAAACAAAAATCACAAATTCAAAATATAACTATTAAATTTCTAATCCAAATAAAAATCAAAACGACAAACGAGAAGGAACTCTTGAAGCCAGTGATATGAACGAACGGTACTCAAAAGTAGGGGAAAATTCGAATTCAAAGTAGAACATGAAAATGATGACGCGAGAACGGGACTCAAATACACGGAATCTGTAATTAGATGAAATCAGGTTTCAAAAAGACAATAAAAAAGAAGAAAGAAAGAAATTCCTCCAAGTTTCAAATTTACAACGAAATAGTTAAAAAGTTACAAGCATTTCCAACACATGAACACGCGTACCGGGCTGCAGTAAGAAAATGGACGCTATCAAGGTCTGTCTTTTGAAATTCTGGGTTGCGATCGGATCCGAAGCGGAAAACCTAAATTGATCGGACAGAAAAGGTTCAATGTCTCTCTCTCTCTGTATCCATCTCTGAAAAAAGGCTGAGGCTCCAAAGGAGAGAGTACGCCTTTGTTGATTTACAATTGGTACGCTTATTTATTTTCGAAGTGTATTAAACGGCTATTTTAAACTTATGTAAAGACTAATTTGCCCTCATCGTTATTCGTAATTTTCGGGTGCGTCGTTTTAGTCGACGACAAAGCGTTTGAAAAGGTAGGTACCGACCGTAAAGGGTAGTTTGGCAGAGTGGGTAAAAAGTAAAGAAATCAATTTCTTTATATCAAATTCTCAATGAAAACAAAATAGTATTGGTTTTTTTTTTTTTAATGGAACAAAATAGTATTGTTAGTTAATAGAAAAGTTCTATATAAATTTTTTGTGAAAAAATGAGTCTCATTAATAAAAAATAATTTTTTTATACTTTTTGAGCTGGTATTTATTTTTTTTACAAGGACTTGTATGGAACTTATCTATTTAAAATTTGTACAGATTATTTCTCAAAATGAAATAAGATTAATGTTATATGTGATTTTAAGATATGTAACTTGTAAGTCTCGCATATTCTTTTAAAAATAAAAATAAATTAATTAATTAAAAATTAAAAAAATTATCTATACTTACAATTTTATTTATATAAACATACATGCTGATGTGTTAACTATTGTAAATAATGAAAATTTTAAAATTTGAGATTTGAAAATCAAATTAAAAAAGAAAATACTGATAAAATGAGATTACCACTCAGTACTTATAATATTATGTGCAAAATGTACGTGTAGTACTATTTTCAGAAAATACGAAATTCAAATTCAAATTTTATTTTTTTAATGGTTGACTTCATTATTTTTTAAAAAAATTCATGAGACTTACACATATTAAAATTATAAAATCATTGCTCAAAATAAGTTGATGCAATGGAAATCGATCTCATAAATATAAATACTGTATTTCTTATAAATGTTTTTTTGATAAGTCTTTCTTTTAAATGTTATTATGCTTTATTTTTTAGAGATAGCAAAATCATATGCTTTTTTGCATCGTCTTGCAAACTAACGGCTAAAGACACCTCCCATTTTTCTTTTCTTTACTTTTGTTTCGTAATCAATGTTGTTACTTTCAGCATTATTAGACACATTTATTTCCCTTTTTTTTTAATATTTCCCTTTTTTTGAATTTATCTTTTGTAATTAAGGGAATGCTTAGGAAATGGATGAGATAAGAAGTTTGTAAATAGTAGTATGATGGTTTATGAATAGTAGTATAATAATTTGAGTTAAATATTTTTTAGATTTTGGAAAAGTAGAGAAAAAAAGTTGAATAAATAATATTATAAAGTTAAGATATTATTAGAATTTAATTTTTTAATATTGTTTTCATTTTGATATTTGAATTGTTTTTATTTTTTATTTGAAAGTTGAGAAACTTGTAATGATTAGTTTAAAAGTATTTGAGTGTTATATAGTGATGTTTAGAAATGAAATAATATAGGATAGGATGAGATCAGAATTTTCGGGTGTTCAAGTGTAGAAATCATAATTTTTCTTAACTCTATGAGATAGTTTAGTGGTTTTAGAATGAATAGTAAGAAATCAAAATTTTTCTTAACCCTGTCAGATGGTCTGTACACACATTATATTTGAATGTTGAGTTGATCTCAAATGATCTGTAAATAGTAATAAAAAAATAAATAATAATAAATAATTTATGAATAATAGTGAACTGTTTGTGAATAATATTAAAGTAGTATGAGACTACTTCTCATTCACCAAAACCAACTTAAGAGTGTGTTTGAATGTTAAAGTGAGTTGAAATAAGTTGAGTTGAGTTGATAAAATATTATTAGAATATTTATTATTATTATTATTATTATTATTGTTTTGAAATTTGAAAAAGTTGAATTGTTTATTATATTTTATGTTGAGATTTTAAAAAGTTGTAATGATGAGTTGAGATGAATTGTGTTTTCAAACGAAGCCTAGATTCATTAGATTGAAAGAGATTTTCCTTTTGAGGGCTTGTATTTCAAAACTTTTTTACCAAATATCCGGTGGCAATAAGAAAACAAATGTTTTTATTTTTAAAGCTCAGTAATGTTGAAGTGTCCAATAATAACGCTGAAAGTAAGACGGCAATTTTTTTGGTTGCCAATTAAACAAAGCAATTTAGTCAAAACCAGTCGTAGATAATTCCTTTAAATATTAATCAGCAAGCGTTAATGTCCAGACGGCATTTAGAACAAGACACCAACAACCATCAAACATATTTACTTGGGATATATCTTAAATGATGTAATACTACTTTTACGGATCTTAATTAAGTGTATTATTTATCATTCCACAACGTTGTGTCATTTTGGGTAGTTGAAGATATAAACCATAAAATCATCTTTAATTGGAGATGTAATGTGTTTAGTAACGACACCTAATTCATGTCTCGACACATTTTTCATAATAGAAGTGTTATAAGTACAAAGAGATCACACAAAAATAAATTTACAAACTGACATAATTTCATATAATATGTTAGATCTATTTTACTTTTACGTGATCTTTTTATCACTAAATCATGGGTTTTCTTTCGGTATAAAAAGCACCCTCTATGACAGTAATTAATATGGATGTTTGGCTGGGAAGGAACACACAGCGGCAGCACGAGACCACCCATGCCCTCCGATTTTGAACAATCATGCAGAAACGTGCTCTTTCAAAAGGGAACCATATATGTAAGAGTTTGTACTTTAATTATTTTGATGTCTCCGTGTACAAATAAAAACATACGTTTGGTTTTGCATAATGCACAGCTAAATATGTTCCAAATATGGTATCAAGTTTACTGCCTAAATACTCTGTTGTTGAATTATATATTCTTATAAATATAAAAGGTTTTGATATATATGGTTTTTTCATATGAATTATAAGATAATTATTATACAGTTTGTCGTGTTTTTATTGTTGATGTCATGGAAGTCTAGCAAGGCACAACAAGATGGAATCTTTTTTAGAAGATTTAAAAAAATATATAATTACACAGAGTAATGTTAGATACAGTTCTAATATATGCAAGTATTGCACACTTTTCTTTTTTTAAAAAAAAGTTAAAGTCTATCATTAAAAAATTAATTTTTTATGTTAGTTTCAAATTTACCTACTTTTTATAAATGAAGTACGCAAGACTTGTATATTCCAATGTCCCGTTTGGATGGTGAGACGAGATAATTTTAGATAAAAATTGAATAAAATATTGTTAAAATATTATTTTTATTTTAAAATTTGAAAAAGTTAAATTATTTATTATATTTTATGTAAAAATTTAAAAAAATTATAATGATGAAATAAAACCGTTTTGATATGCAAACGGAATCTAAAACTATAAATATCATTTATCAATTACAAAAGGAGAAGATGTGTAGTCCCAACCAAATGCTCCACAGCAAATACATTGCATGATTCGAATAAAACAAAAGTGAAAGGCAAAGAAGTCAATATTTTGTATGAAATCATTGTTTCAAATTTGAGATAAGGAAGGAACCGTTGTAAAGGTCGTTGTTTTATTCAATCTCGATGAAAATTACGTGGTTTTAACTACATATTCAAAATTCAATGGATAATGATGCAACAAACTTGTTTGTTTCGGCGTATTCGATGGAGCATTTAATGCCCCATCCTTTACATCCTTTAGAAGAAGAGTAAAGAGTTTAGATGGGTCATTTGGATTTTAATGTGGTTTTAAATGATTTGAGTTAATTGATAAATAATAATATTTTATAAGTCTTATTAAAATATGTTTAAATATAAATAGATTGAGGCATATGTTTAAATATATAAAATGAGTTTAACTTTTTATGAAAATTGAAAAATTACTAAATTCCATTAATAATTAAATTAAAATATATTGATATGATTTAATCTTCCGAACACAACCTTATTGCAATTTGCAAAAGAGAGAATAACAGACCATCTCTCCAGAGGGAAGAAAACCTAGTAAGAGTGTTGTCGGGGGAGGCAGCACATGGCCCATTTCAAAATCTAGTGAGAATGCTGCTATGGAGTGAGAGTCCAACCCCTAAATCTGAAAGAAAAAAGAAACCTAAAAAAAGATAAAAGAAGACAAAAGACTCGGATCTTTGTACAAAATGTAGTCAATGAATGTCGTGCATGCATGAATCCCCATGTCAAAATGGAGATCTCAAATTTACCAACAAACAAGTTTTTTATATGTCGAGAAGTATTGGCAATGGCTTAGCGTGTAAATTTTAACTAGAATTTGAAGTTTTGGTTATAGTTAAAAGTTTTGAAAAAGTTAATCTACATTAGATTGGATTAATTATTCTAAAGTCAAAATAGTAATATAATATTATATATTTTAATAATATTTTTTAAAAAAGTAATATTTTGTAAATACACTTGTATTTAATTTTAATATTATTATAAAATATTGATTTAATCATTTTACAGTGATTCTCCAAATATGACTAGGAGTCCTAAATTACTAAAGCTTAAAGTTTCACAAATATCCTTTTGGTTAGTCCAATGTAGGAGTTTTAACTCAAAAAAAAAAAAAAAAAGGTAAAATTTAGACTTAGACTAGGTCATTACCAATGCTCTAAGAAAGATATTGCCGATATCTTAGCTATTTTCGTTGAAGTTCCTTAGTTGCTACAAAACCAACAATATTTATGGATATTGACGAAGCATAAACAACGTGATAAATAAAACAACCACATGTTTAAAATAAAATAAAATTTAATATGTCAAGTTATAAAATTATTTTTATTAAAAAAATAAATCTAATAGATCATATAAAATTAATTAAGAAAGCAAAGCATAAGGATACATAATTAACTAAGAATAGTATAAGTAGGTTGTAAATGATGTGTTGTTGCGATGAATGTGGGCCAGCAAGAAGGATTATAATTATATTGCTGTTCGATCCGAAGGTGGGGGGGCCACCTGAAAAAGACGGGGCCTTTTCAATTCTATCATACCTTGCAATTCACTTCTTTTCGAATAAAGTCTTGCTTTAAGTTAAAGCATGTAAGGTTGAGACCCAATAATTAGGAATGGTAATTTGAATTAAAGTTTCATCATTTTTTGGCCGGATTTGCTCTTGTTATCTCTCATCTTTTCTATTCAACCTCATTGGGAACCCTATTAATGATTTCAATGGACAGCAAGTCCTTGATTTATTATTTATTTATTTATTTTTTGAGTCTTTTAATAAAGTGTAATTATATAGGGTTGGTGTCACGCTGCAATATTAGTCAATAATTTTTCAAAAATGATATGCGCACGGGCAAAAACATGAACAATAGACCCTACATTATTGTATTGATTTATGCGGACTTTCTTTTAATCATAGAAGAGCAAGAATTACGAGAAAAAAGAGAATTCAAGATATCATAGATGAGGTTAGAGTTGAATAAGTGGGTTTAGCCCATTTGGAGACGTCAATTTGACTAAATTGTACACAATAAAGTTGGCACTTAAGTGGATTTGATTTTTGGATGAATTCAAAAAAGTCCGTGTGGTGTCTGCCAATTTTGCCATATCCCTCATTTTTTGTTTTCTGTACCCTACCCTCGAGCTAGTAGTTTTCACTTTTTATGTAGTCACTTTTATATATTTTTTATACATTTCATTGATATAATTGATTATGTTACTTTTTTTTATATAAAATAATTGTTTTGATCAATCATATCAGTAGAATGCGTAAGAACTACACAAAAATGAATGTATATAACGGAACTAAAAAAAAAAAAAAAGATTTGTTTGGATGAGTCCATAGGTTTTACAGATTCCAAGGTTCAGTGTGTATCTCATGCATGCTGGTGCTGACGTTTAGAAATGGCATTTGCTGTATTTGCATGGGGAGATAAATACCTACATTATTATTATTTTTTATAAATATATACCAACTTTTAAGTAAGAGTTGATATAACATATTGGGAGGCATTTAAAGCCTTTGGATTGGACCTAATTATGATCCATGCAATATTATATCCACTTACTTTTGACACATTTTAATCGCATACAGACAACAGTCCATGCATGCAACCCACCTAACTGCAAGACCTGCATAATTAATTAATCGTGTTTTAGGCCATTTAACAAGTCATTTGTCCTTTAGTTTTGGAGATCTCAAACCCATCACACAACGAAATGGAGATGTTGAAAACATCTTTTGTAAAAGAGGGAAAAAAAACGGAGGGGAGAGGAGGCAGTGACCATTTGTATATGCACAGTAAACTATAGATTACCCAGAACCTGGAAATTGCATTTGCTAACACAACTTGTTATATCACTCAATGCATCGTTTTAGAATGAATCCATTTTTTAACCATTTCCGACTACCATTTTGAAACAAATACATTAGAATGTGCCTCGCCAGATTTTTTTTTTTCTTCTTTAAAAACAATGGCATGCTTCAATGCATCAAGTGTGGTACAAGTTTGACAAACCATAGAAAAAATGATCGATTCTCTCGACTTTCTAGAACATTAGTTCAATTTTGAACTAGCTTGAGTTTATTTTCAATCTATACACGTAAATCAGTAAATCTAATTATAAAAAAGCGAGACTTTGTTATAACATTCGTGACTAGCTTGGTATTATGGTTTATCAAAGACCCCCTCATATACTTGCGACAATTCTTAAGATATCTTTTTTTGATAGGTGTCGACTCTTAATATATCTACATCGGTAAAGACATCACAGAAACCATGAATCCATCATTCATAAATGCTAAAACAAGTTTATGATACTCCTATCATTTTTAATTTTTATAACTAATTTATACTCCCTTCAACTAGACACAACACATCTCTTGATGACAAGGAATACCGGAGACCATGTGAACGCAACACGTCTTTTATCCTGTTAAACCTCAGACCCTGTAACACTTTCTTGAGTGTCGTTTGGATTTGAAGATAAGTTGAGATGAGTTGTGAACAGTAGTAAGATGGATTATGAATAGTAATGAGATTTGTGAGTTAAAGTTGATGAATAGTAATAAATAGTAGTGAGATGGATTGAGATGAGTTGAAATGAGTTGAGATGGGTTGCGAATATAAGCCTCTCATAAATCTTCATCCGCTTTTCACTAATGGGACATAACTCCAGAAAATAGTTTGAACCCAAAGATCTGAACCTTAGACCCAGGGGCAAATGGAGCATACACCAAGGCCCTTGAGCCAACCCATAGACTACACTCAAAACATTTTTTTTTTTTTTTGATAAGTATAGACTAAACTCAAACATAACACCCATTGAATCAGAGAAAACACATTATAATGAGAAAATACCCATCAAAACCCAAACACTAGGCACAAAGCCTTATGTCAACAATAAAAACATCAGAAGACAAAACAAACAGATAACTGCAAATTCATCAAGAACGTCTTGGCAAGCAAGCTACTCCACTTTTAGCACTTGACCTCCTTCAAAGCATAGCCAAAGTACAAAAATGTCGGGTCAGTGGCACCTTCCTTGTAGTAAGCAAATACGAGGCAGCCATCATCATGCATGCTCTCCCCCACAAAACTGCAAAGGGTATAAAGGCTTTGTTTGAGCTATTTAACTTAAGCCAAAGATACAGGCATTAACAACTAAAAAACTAACTTTCAAGCTACTCAGTTGAGCCTGATATTATATCAGAACATAAAAGGAGAGGAGACAAATAACAATTACGTGCATTGGCATAGACAGAACATTGACACAAGGAAGTGGTAGTGAATCGGTAACTATTTCAAAAAGCATCATATATAAGAGGGCCTTACAATTGGAGGTCACTGAGCTTCGAAAGCAGGAACTTGGTTGCTGCCTCAATGTTTTTCTTAAATTTCTCTTGCTGCTCTCCCTCAAGCTTGGGTGTCAACAACTTGATGAACCTCTTCATATATGTGACAAATTGCTTCTTGTCAAAAGCAGGTTGCTCCTGCAAGCATGAGATAATAACCTAGTCAAACATTGCTTTGCAATAAAAAATAAATGATGTCATAAGATTTTGTGGGCACAACAAACCTGAAGCCTAAATGTGTCAACAATGTCAACCACCTTAGCAGCTTGGTCATCAACACCCTCATCATCCTCTCCACCTTCAGCAGAGGGGTTTGCACCTATGTCTACATCAACAGCTCCTTGAACAACCCACTGAGCAAGCAAATACATTGAAACCATAATTAATTGAATTCCAATATATATATATAAAGTCAACACAAATAAAATCCCGGATATCCTAATCAAGCCACAGCATTGTTTTCTTTTAGTTCTTGTACTGCGTAAACATGTAATGGCACAAGTCAGTCACTTGTATCAAAACCCTTGTTAGCATTACAAAGTAGTGAAACTCTTCAAACTAGGTATTCAAACTAAGATCTAAAGAGAGGAAGTTATAAACACCAACCTTTCCCTCAACTTCCCACAAAATTCCATTCTCGATTTCCTTATATGGGAACGAGTCCGAGAGAAGCTCATCACCTGATATCAATGCAACATTTAAACGGTCAGACAACTCCTCCATAACATCCCACTGCAGAAGCAAATTTCAATAAAAAAAAGTAATACCACTCAAATATATATAGCATTCCGTTAGTCAACAAAACCAATAAATTAATCCATCAGAGAAAAAAAAAACGCAAGCATCAAATCATCACATCCAGAAAGAGAGACTACAACAAAACTAGCAACACTCCAATATGTATGCACATAAAAAAGAAGTCTCAAACAAGTTAAATCAAAGGACAGTAGAGTATGAACCAATTAGCAAAGTCACCCAAAGCAATATAAATAGAGCAAACCAAGCGAAAGATTTTTCAAATGGGTCACTTTTTTCTCTGGACAGTTGAAATGGATCAGCTAGATTATCTGATATATGGCTTTAAATAAACGATATCTCAGCTAAGGGAATGATAATTCAAATGGGCCCATTAACTTAGCTCACACAAACTTGTTCAACTTAAACCGATATGTAAAACCTCCAGATCTCAACAACAGACGCAACAAAGAACACCAAACATATGCAATAACACGCAAGAAAGGAAAACATACCTTCAGAAATAAAACTTGATAGACAACACACCGATCTAAAACATGTATAATGCTTAAAACAAGACAAGCCTCGATTTAAACAAAAAGGTGAATCTGAGAGAGAAGCAACGGTACCTGTGAGGAGGTCCTGGTAAACCAACATGCTTGCGGAATCTCTCGGACCGTTCCAACAAAGAGTTAAGGGGCTAAGGAGGAGAGAGCGAGGATGCAGCCAGGGGCGAGAGAGAGAAAGAGGGCTCTGGCGCGTTGAGGACAAGGAGTATTTATAGTCAAGGGTTTGGGCGAGACGCCGAGAACTAGAAGTCAGTGTTGAGGGGTGTTCAGTAATTACGGGAAAAGGACTTCTGTTCGTGAATAATGGCCAATGGGTCCTTCGCCTCGTAGTGTGAATGTGGTGCCAATTTGGAATCGGGCCAGGTATCCATGGGCCAGGTACCTCAACATATTTTCTCTAGGCGAGATGGCACTCTACTCAACAGTATTCAGAAATAAAAATTTTATTTATTATTTCCTCAGAAATGATATTTATAATTTTAAAATGTATAAGTATCGTACAATTACTTTAAAAAAATGAGTAAAAATAAGATCTATATAAAAAAGTTATTTTTTTAATAATAAATCTCACTCTTTTTTAAAACAACTATTAGGAGTGCTACCTGCTCCTTACGGGGTTGGGACACCCCCTCCCCATCCCCCACCCTGCATGAGAGGGGGTGGATATTTTTTTCCCGTAATCCGTCTCCGTCCATGTGGAGGTAGGGTACTCCATCCGTTGCATGGGGTGCAGGAGTGGACCTCCATCCGTTCGCTCCCCGCCCCCTCCTCGGCTCCCCCAAACTTAGTGGCATTTATTACAACAAACCCAATCGAGTCATTTGTCGATGTCTGCTACTTCCATGGCAAACGAGATTAATATGAGAGGGATTGAGAGAGATTGAGAGAGTTTGGGAGTCTGGGTCTGGAATAAGAGAGTGAGAGATCGAGAAAGGAATACTTGGGGGGGGGGGCTTAGACATGCTGGAGCAGGGCGGGGGCGGAGCGAACGGGGCAGTGCAGTAGGTGGCAAGCACCCGCTGCCCACCACTAACAACTACACGACGCTTGTGCATTCTACGACTGTATGTAATATTACTCATATGTGTGTTTAAATAGAATGATTAAAATGAAAAATTATATGTTGGTGTGTGATGTGTAGAGATGATAGGTAGTATTTTTTTTATTTTCTATATTTTTCCAAATTTTTATATTTTTTAAATAGAAATATTTAATAAAAAAAACTGATAAAAAAAAAATACCAACTGGGTCAATCGAGGGGCCAACTATCATTTTCCTTGAATTTGATCTAATTTTCTCAAATCGTTATGATCCATCTACTACAGAACTAGAAGTTATGGAATGGACTGAAGGTACTTTGTTCCCCAGTTGAAAGTTATGTTTGTAATGAAGAAGATGTTGTAGATGTCCAGACATTCATGTGTGATGGGCCTTCGGGTCTTTGTCAGCCTTTGGGGCTGAGGATGCGCAGGACTTAATTCAAACCGGCATGCCCTCTTTGCCATTTTTTCCTTAGCCTATATACAGTTTTGGGTCTGGCCTTAGGCTTGTATACAAGCACCTCACAGGATCTTTCACCCATGAATAAACCGAGTTTTAGATGTGAAATCTCAACCCTTTTCATAATTTAAGGAAAGACTTCTCAAGTTCATGGCCTCTTAACAATTATGAGAAGTGGGACAATTATATAGAGATTTTATAAAGATAAATTTATAAAATGATATAATTTTTTATGATACGTTAGATTTATTTTACAATTTAAAATATCAAGTGACGTCTTTTGCAAATTATGTTTTATGACTAAAACATTTTTTAAAAAAATTGTATACATTTAAGAAAATTTGAACATTAGATCTAAAATGAGTATATTGCCAAAATTAAAGTGATTGCCACTTTAGCCAATCATCTCTAAAAAGCTGACCTCTCTCGACCATACTCAACACTCGGGCCTAGTTTATATATTTTTGAAACTATCTCATCTCATCTCAACATCTAAATAACAATTTTAGATTTTCAATTTTTTTATTTAATTATTACTTAATTATTATAACAAACAAAACATAAAAAATGATTTATTTTTTTTAAATTTCAAAATTTTAAAAAATTATATTCTAACTTTCTTTTAATTTTATAATTTTTTTATTCAATTTTTCGTTTTTTTTTTTCAAAATCTCATAAAAAGTTTTACTATTTATAAATTATTTTATTAATACCGTTCATAAAATTTTAATTTCATCTCATTAATATAACGAAACGAGGAGATTATTAATTATTTAAAGAAAGCATGTCTGAGTGGGGATCTCTGCAGTGCAGATTCTGGCCAGTATCCTATGTGCTTCATAGAGCGACAGACTGTACTATGTGAAGCATTGTTATAGGTAGCTGACACTTCCCACAACAGATTCATTAGCCGTACAAGAGATGACAAATGCATACAATTTTTAATAAGTTAGATCTGAAAATAATGTACTTAAATAATTTAAGATAATATGCAGCTCGATCCCAATAATTCAATATTTATATATATATATATATATATATATATTCTTTTAGAATTCAGATAAACAAGGGCCACGTGGCAGCACGAAGTTGAACAACGAACTAAGGAACCAGGAAAGGCCACAGAAGCAACCTCAACAAACGACAAAAATTGTTACGAGAGTAGTCTCTCTGAGAGACACGGCCACCACTGACAACGCGCCACGGTCTGTAGCCACCGACAGTGACCAATTTAAGCCAATTTAAGGTCCGGTTTATTTTCAAAATTAAAATTTTAAATTTTAAATTTTTTTAATCTCATTATTATAATTTTTATATAAAATAAAAATAAATAATTTAAATTTTTTTAAATTTTAATATTAAAAAATATATTCAAATGATATTTTATTTAATTTTTTAATTTTAATATTAAATCATTTCATCTCATTTCATCTTTAAAAATAAATTAAAAAAATCTAAATTTAAAAAAGCAATAGTCTCTTCTTCATTCTTGATGACAGAATTTAATTATTGAATTCTCTAATTTAATTATTTTCTTAATTAGAATAATACCAACATTTTTACTTCCTTCGTTATATCATTTCACTTATCTTTTGAACTTCTTTTGCATTATTTAAAGGAACATTTATTGCCCATTTTAATTCTTAAAAAACCCTTCAATTTTTGCTTTTTTATGACCTTTCAAATTTCAGGTCAATCATAATTATCATCCCAAAACCAAAATTTAATTTCCCAATGAATTTAAAGACCTTTCCCCCGAGTAGTTCATCTCAAAAGTCAAACCATCTGGCAAGATTCATTCTCGTATGTATATAATTTTATAGTGTTAAATTTATTTTATAATAAAAATAATTTTATAATTTAATAAATTAAATGAATACACATGAAATTTCTTTTGTTAAAATATTTATCTTAAAATAATACTTAAAAATGCTTATATCTCACACATTCATCTAATTAATAGGAGGAATATTCGTGATGTAAGCTAGTAGAATTTTTCTATCTAGTTAAATGAAATTTTCGTCTTAACGAGGGAAAGAAGAAGAAGAAGAAGAACAGTGTCTCAAAAGGTAATTCTGGATTAATAAAAATTAAAGCTCTAAACGTACAACTATTCTGAATGAACAGAATAATCTCAAAGTCTTTCATCACCATGTGTATACATGACAATTCTACGTACGTACACTATACCCATATACCGCAAAAGAAATTAAAACCCCGAAACCAAAGATAAATCAACGCCTTGAAAACCAAGATCCATCCATGTTATTCACCGGAGTCGTCACCGCCGCCGAAGATCGATACGCGATTGTACAAGAGAAACAAGACGATGATAAGAACAAGAGCCACCCCCACCGGTGACCCACTAACCCTGTGAATGGTATCGGGCTCGCCGGTAGAGAAAATGCCAGAGATGAAGGAGCCGCGCTCGGAGGAGAGGAACTGGATGGTGAGGAGGAGGAGGATGGGGAGGAGCAGAAGTCCAACCGGGCTTAGCAGCTCGGAGATGGCCTCGGCGATGGCCTCGCCTTGGTCGCCAATAAGGGACGGCACCACAAGCACTAGGATCACCACGACGGCCAGCAGGACGCCGTGGGGTGCTCCGGCTTGTCTTTCTTCTATCATTCTGCTTGGGGCTGTGATCTGTGAAGTTTTGTGAGCTTTGTTTTCTGATTGACTTGGGTGTTTTGGTTATGGAGAGTTTTGGTTATGGATCAGAGCAGTGATGGAGAGAGGTGCAATGACTTGGCCTTAAAATAAGTGCTAGGAGACGCGTTTCTCCAAATAAGCGTGGATTAGCTTCGCTCTCAAAAGAATACAAAAGTAATTGTTTAATACAGTATACTCGGGTGTCCAAACTTGAAAATGATATACCATTGTATTGTCCGAAATTACGGATAAAGATGTTTTTGACGTTCTGAGTTTAGGGTTTAAAACATTAGAAAGTTTGAATTTTCTTTTATTTTTTAAAATTTTATGTCGTTTGAAAATGACGTACATTCCTTTTTATCATTTTCTTATTCAAAGATTAAACTAAAAATCAGAAAGATATAAATATAACTAATAGATGGTCTCCCCTTTTCCTTCTTTTTAGTAAAAAATTAAGAGTTTCAGATCTGATTTTTACATAAGAGGAGGAGGTATCGGCTTTCTTTTCGGTCTCTCTCCTTCTCTCTTATTTCTCCCTCCACCTATCTTATTTATCTCTATTTGAATTATAAAAAAAAATTGAGTCTAGAAATTAGAGTGGATCTCAATTTCATTTTATGTAACCCTCAAATTAAAAAAAAAAAAAAAAAAAAGACTTCAAACATCTTTTATACTGAAATTACGTCATTCTTTCTTCCCAAATGATACCTACACCTCTTCTAAAAGCTGTTAAAAAAGTATTTATGTACTGCTATTAATCTTTTAATTAGTGTAGCATATATATATATATATATATATATATATATATATATATATATATACGGAATATCAACTATTTCATCGCGAAAGATAGGAGATAGGAGTAGGGATTTTTCCCCCCCGTTTCAATATGATAGCAAAGTTTCGGAAGTCCAAATGAGTTCGATTCGCGTCAAATTAATAGTATAAAGCAGAAGAAAGTGAATGAGAACGTGGAAATTAATACCAAGAGACGAGTAAGGGGAAATGCAGTGCAATTTCCTTTGATTTTCGATTCGTTAATTTCCGCGTTATGAGCGAAGTTGGGAGGAAGATGTTATAGAGCACATGGCCTAAACTGTTAAGCTAAAAAAAGTTCATTTGGATACGTTAATCCTAAAGGCATTCCTCATTGTTAGTTCACCATTTATATTTTGTGATCGTTGTCTCGACATTTTATAATACGATATCAAATATTATAATTATAGAGATTTCATAAAAATAAACTCGTAATCTGACTAATTTAATGTGGTATATATATATGTTTAAATGTATAATTATTTTTATTGTAAAATAAATTTAATATATTATATAAAGTTATATCAGTTTATTAAATTATTTTTACGAGATTTTTTTATAATTATAGCACTCTTCTCATATAAAATACATTTATTGATCATGCTTGTGATAAAGAGTTTTTGAAAAATTTCTCAAAATATTCTTGCTCTCAATCTAAGCATGATATCTGGACCAAAACAATCTCAATCATCAAAACATTTTGTGTCAATTGTCGTGACAAACGCAAACCAAAAGAAAAAAAAAAAAAAAACTTACAGAAATATCTTCACATGCATTTTCTCAATCCAAACATATTTTTAATATACATTACAACTTTCACAAAATTTCACAAAACCTGAAATTTTTTATGATTGTTGTGTTTGGATAGAATAATTTGAATTTAGATTTAGATTTATGGCATGATTTCAAAGGTTAAAATCTGATTCGAACTTGGTGTAAAATCTAAATTTATATTTTAATATGCAATCCAAGCAATAGATTTATAATTTAAAGATCTAAATCTAAATCTAAATCTAAATCCTCCACTCCAAATCTAGTCATCAAAACACATCATAAAAATATTTTAAAAATATAATAACTTCAAACCATCCTCAAACCTAAAACATAAAAAACTGCATTAACGGTAACCAGTATGGTGCACCTACCACCAACGTCGACCGGTTGCGTAGATGGTAGGGCTATTGTTTATTAAGTTAACAAGTTTTATTAGCTTTAGATAGAAGTTTAGCCTCCAAATGCAGTTAATTCTATGCAAATTAGCTATCGGTTAATTAGGAAATGCAGTCCCCTTTTGGGCAACCTTTACGTGACCTGTAAAATGGAAAAAGACGAATAATGTTAGATATAGTTTTAGAGTTTGTAAGGCTTACACTCCATTTAAAAAATAGTGGAACCTATAATTAAAAAGTAAATTTTTTCATGTGGATCTTAAGTTTATCCATCTTATTTAAATGGAGTATGCAAGATTTGCATACTTTATGATTGTATAAATCATTTCTCTTAATTAAATACTAAACCGTGCGTAAACCAACTTATATCGACTTTGCGGAGCATAAATTAGAGGGAGTTCTTATATTTAATTACTATGTCTCAATCTCACTCTCCACCCACCCTAGCAAAACTTATAGCTAGGATTTTCCACTATAACAAGCAACATGAAGGAATAGGGGGCATTGAAACTCTAAAATGCATACTGGAATATTTCACCATATATTTTGTCGCATCATGTAGTTTTTTGGATATGGAAATCAGTTACATGGTCACTGCCAGAGGTAGTTTTGGAAAAACACTCTCAGTTAGCAGAAAGAATACAAGGGATTGTCAACAGGGTTGCCATACATGCATTTGGAAAATGATGAGCTACTGTATCTGTCTTCCAAGTGCAGAAGAGTGCTTTCAAAGTAATACAGAGATGAGTTCTAAAATCGAATTCACAAGGACAATGTGGTTCATGTGAGCATTAAATTTTATTTATAATAAAGCAAGTTAGAAAACAAAAGTTGGAAAATGATGTTGTAACTATTATATACACAAAGATGGATTTACAGCAATGTGAAAATGAATGCATGGTATCTATTTACATATAAAGGGCTGAATGGATGAGAATAAAAATTTTGGATTGATTTTGGTAAAGTTGTATTCCATTGCTGAATGTGAAACTTAAAAGAAAGAGTAAAGAAATTAACAATGAACATATTCGAAATACTCCAAAGATATTGTGCAAAATGTGAACCAAAAGACTAAGGGACAATAAATTGAACACCTAAGATTCAGGTTTCACCCATTCATGGATTGTTGTTGAACAACTCTCAAATTCCTCTTTACTCAACCATCTACTCATCCATAGAGATGATGATTGGAAAATATAACAATTCAGGTCCAGTTTATAGCTTATCCGAAATTCCTTACTAGATTGCAAAGCAAGTTTGGACAATGAAAGAAGAAAAACTATCGGAGTCTTATATCATATTCAAGCATCAGTTGCACCTTACGTCAACAACAAATCAAGATTAAGAAAATAGAACTCCAAGCTTTTACAAATATAAAATGCCACATAACACAGTAAGTTTATGAAAAGGAAACCAATGGGAAAAAGAGAAATCAACCCCAATCCCATTTTGAGTTACTCCCCAAAATTTAGGATTAAAAATTTAGCCTAATATATTCCAATCAACATTTTGTCTCAACATTATATAGTCATGAAATTGCATAAAAGAAAATAGAAAGATGAAAAACGATCTGTTGCTCCTTGCTCTCTCCCTGAATAGAGTGTTTTTCCGTTCTATATATTATGCCTTTGTATCCCCCTCTCCCCTCATGTGCATGCACCTCTCCAGCTGCCTTAACCGATTTCTTCTCATCTTTTCTCAAGTCCAGAACCTTCCCCCTAGCTAAAACGCACACTAACTAAGCAAAAATATCAAATTTAGTTGGTATTTGCTCTTCCATAAATGCCTTGCAACATATATGTGCAAGTGCTCATTATTTTAAGGGCAAAGATGGAACTTTAGACTTGATATTGCTTAGCAATATGAATGTCATGATTATTCCTAGTACCACCAGCTGCAACTTCAATATTTTTACATGCAAATTATTGGCAGCAATCAATTTTGGCTCCAATACTAAAATCTAATGCATAATTAAGTGCTCAACCTTCTTTGATGAAATAATTTATCACTTAAGCTACTTAGTTACACATTTTTGACACTTTATCATACCCCAACTGGCTTTTTACTAGTCTCTAGCAAATAAAGTAATCAAGAAAGCAAGTAGATTCAACTTTCATCCAAAAATCTATGCCACATATAAGATTCATTGGGTTTAGGAGCATTGGAGCTGATGTAGATTAGATACTAACTCTTCATAGACGTTCATACATTATCTAGTTAATCTACCATGGGGAAGATGCAAAAAAAATGTTTAACACTGAGTGCACAAGTTGTGATTAGATTTCTAAGATGACTGTCAAAATCCATTAAAAATTCTAAAAACAACAGCTGATCAAGAAAGAAAACTGATGTTAATCTAATTTAAAACCATTGCAATGGTGGCTTTCACACTATTACACTTTAAAAGGCCATTTTCTTTTTTTTAGATGCCTCGGTAATAGATAGCCTTTTCCATTACACACAGCTTTTTCTTGATCCCTAGCCTGTCCCTTTTCTCATTTGTTTTTCATGCTTTCATTCTCCTTTATTTTTTTTTTTAATACTAACACTGCATTTTTTTCTATACAGTTTCTTCCTAAGCCATTAGGATATGATTCATCAAAGTTCCAAACAACTACAGTGTTGATCACCAAATAATGGCATAATAGTGTCAACCAAGGTATTCTAAATTTATGTTAGCACCAATAAGCAGTTTTTAGCAAACCTCCCCTAGTTTAAACAATTGAAAATTAGATAAACTTCTATTTTGATCTAAAATCTGGATAATTAGAAGTTAAAGTAGCCCATAACTCCAACAAATCCTTTCACAAGCATAAATGTTTGAAAGTAGAAGTTCTAAATCATGTTGAATCATAAGAAGTTCATTTCTTTTCAAAGGTTCTTCTGGGGTGCAATAAAATGTGTCTAACACAGAGTATAACAATGCAAGATTAATGATTCTGCTCACACCACCCAATTGGAAATGAGCATTGTCCTCAATGATAAAAAAGAAAGAAAATATAAGAAGACAAGAAACAAAAAAGAAAGGATACCTGAGTGAGGATGAAAGGAGCAATAAGAAAGGAACAAATGGAAAAAAGAGATATAGAAAGTAATACCTGCAGAAAAAAAATACAAAATAATACAAAAAGAAACTAGGGCAAAGTGAAAATTAACTAGTTGGAAGAGAGACAGGATCAAGCAAATGGAGAGTGAAATCTTCATGTAAAAAATTAGTGAGGAAGGGCTTAAGTCTCTGACCATTAACCTCGAAAACATTCTCATTTTGTGGGTTAAGAATTTCTACACCACCATGAGAAAAAACGGTTTGAACAATATAAGGACAATTCCATCGAGATCTCAACTTGCCAGGAAAAAGGTGAAGCTAGAATCGTAGAGAAGCACTTCATGATTAGGTTCGAAGGTTTTCGTTGAAGCTAGAATCGTAGAGAAGCACTTCATGATTAGGTTCGAAGGTTTTCGTTGAATATGCTTATCATGTAAAGACTTCATGTGTTCATTAGACAACTTAGAGTTATCATAAGCATCCCTCCTAAGTTCTTCTAATTCAGAAAGGTGTAACTTTCTCAAAGATCCAGCCTGGTCAAGATCAAAATTAAATTTCTTGATGGTTTAAAAGGCACGGTGTTCAAGCTCAATAAGGAGGTGACAAACCTTACCAAAGACTAATCGATAAGGAGACATGCCAATAACAGTTTTTTATGCAGTCCTATAAGCTCATAATTCTTTGGGTAATCTCAAAGACCAGTCCTTGTGGTTATGATGGACAATCTTTTCTAAAATGGTCTTAATTTCTCTATTAGCAAGTTCAGCTTGGCCATTTCTTTGAGGGTGATATGGGGTAGAAACCTTATGATGAATGTCATACTTGTGCAAGAGAGCAGCATATGGATTGTTGCAAAAATGGGTGCCATTGTTATTTATGATAGCTTTAGGCATGCCAAAGCGAGAGAAAATGTTTTCTTTTAAGAACTTAAGCACAATCTGATGATCTTTTTTTTTTTTTTTGCAAGAAATGGCTTCAATCCATTTAGACACGTAATCAACAGCAACTAAAATGTATAAATAACCAAAAGAAGAAGAAAATGGTCACATAAAATCAATGCCCCAACAATCAAAGACTTCAAGCACCAAACAAGTTGTAAGGGCATCATATTTTGCTTAGTTATTTTACCTAATTTTTGACAAGATTCACAAGATTTACAGAAATTATAAGAATCCTTAAACATGTTAGGCCAGTACAAACCATTTTGCAGAATTTTAGCCACAACCTTATGAGTAGAAAAGTGGCCACCACATGCTTCAGTATGAAAAGTAGAAAGAACAATAGATATTTCAACATTTGGGACACACTTTCGAATGATTTGATTTGATCAGTATTTAAACATATAAGGGGTCATTATAGAAGAAATACTTAGCCTCAATTTTGAATTGTTTTAAGTCTTGAGCAGTCCAATGTGGTGGAGTCTGACCTGTCACTAAAAAGTTCACAATGTCAGCATATCAAGGTAAAGTATCAATCGACAAGAGCTGATCACCAGAGAAAGAATCAAATATGGAGGAAGAGGGTTCAATTTCTATGAATTGAAGTTGAGAGAGATGATCAGCAACCACATTCTCTACACCCTTTTTGTCCTTAATGGTAATATCAAACTCTTGGAGAAGAAGGATCCATCGGATGAGGCTTGGTTTAGTATCCTTCTTTGTCAAGAGGTATTTCAAAACTGCATGGTCAGTGTAAATTACCACACGAGAGCCAAGAATGTGAATCTGAAATTTGCCCAAGGCAAAGACAACAACAAACAACTTATTTTCGGTGGTGGAATAATTTTTTTGAGCTCCATTTAAAGTTTAACTTGCATAATATATGACAAAATGGAGATTCTCCCATCACTGTCCAAGCACATCTCCTATGGCAAAATCACTGGTGTCAGACATAATTTCAAAATGAAGGGACCATTTAAGATAAGCTACTGTTGATGGAGGGAGTTGCTCAACTTTATACCTCTAGAATGTCCCATTTTGATTCCCTATGAAAGAAACATCAAGCTGGTCAGAATTGTTACCAGGAAATTCACTAACAACCTCTAGATCAGTTTCTAAATTAGCAAACTATTTTTTCTAAATAAGTCTTTTCATCAAAATTTGCCTCCAGCAAATTAACTTCTTGAACCTCTTCCAAGTCATGTGGCTGCCTGCATGTGTTAAAAATATTTAGTTCGAGTGTCATGTATCCAAAACTCAATTTCAAAACACCACTTCTATAGTTAATCAAAGCAATGGATGTTGCAAGAAATGGCCTCCCAAGGATTACTGGAGGTTGGAATGAAGATGACAAAGTCTACCGGATAAAAAATTTTATCAACTTGAACCAAAACATCTTCAACAATACCTTTAGGCATCTTGATGGATCGATTAACTAATTGTGAGATGATTGAAGTAGGTTTCAATTCTCCTATACCTAGTTGTTCATATATGGTATGAGGCAGCAAACTCACACCTGAGCCAAGATCCAAAAGTGTTTGACCAATTTTTGAGCTACCTATTACACAGAAAATTGTGGGAGATCCTGGATCTTTATACTTTGGTGGGGGTATTACTTTGTATAATGGCGTTGACTTGCTCAGTTAAGAAAACCTTTTTTTTTTTTTTTTTTTTTTTTTTTTTTTTTTTTTTCTGGACATTTAATTTTCTTTTAACGGTACACAAGTCTTTTAGAAATTTAGCATATAAAGGAATTTGTTGGATGGCATTTATAAAAGGGAAGTTGATCCTAACTTACTTAAAGATTTCTAAGATGTCGAAATGATGTTTATCTTTATGCAATGGAACAAGTTTTTGAGGTAAAGGAGCTGGAACAGGGCAAAGATTTATCTATACATCAGTCACATTTTCTTCAACAACAATTTGGATTGGGTTAGAAACCTTACTAGTCTTACCTAACCCGTGAGCAGGAATGTCTACCACTCGTCCATTCCTTAAAGTTGTGATGACCTTCATTGGTTTGATATTGGAACACGAGTTGCAGCTTGAACTTTTTGAGGTTGAACTTGCGAATTCGGTTGTGGCTATGTAGGAAATTTTCCTTTTTCTCGAATGCTCAATGTGGTAGTAAGCCTTGTGAGTGTGCTTCTCATATCATTTATGGCTTTAGAATTCTGATTATTGATTGTTGCTTGTCCTTGCATGAATTGTTGCAGTGTATTAGCCATTTGTTGGATAGTTTATTCAAGTCCCATTTTCTGAATTGGTGCAGGTTGGTTTGTATATTGAGATGCTCCTTGAAATGTAGGTACTTGAGCTGCATTTCGGTCATTCTTCCAACTAAAATTTGGATAGTTTCTCCAACCTGGATTGTAGGTGTCAAAATAAGGTCTAAGAAATGGTTTAGAAATAAAATTCACAGCATTTATTTGATCTAACAACGCCTCTTTAAATGTAGGGATAGTAGGACATTCATTAGTAAAATGTTCTAATTCCTCACAAATTCCATACTTTTCAGGCTCTCTAGGAATAACTTGCACCTCATAAACCTTTTTCAATTCAATAGCATCAATTTTCTGGACAACAGTGTTAACCTAGCACGCATATCATCATCATCTTTCAAGTTGAACTTGTCACCACTAGACTCAACACCCTTAGATTTGTCATAAGCACCAACAGTATCCCAAGATTGGGCATTCTTGGCCAAATAATCAAAATATTTGAATGCCTCTCGATCTTCAGGTTCTTTATTGAAAAACTCTATTAAACATGGTTTCAACGAATTTGTACATTTTAGGTGTCAAACTCTCATAAAAGAAATTAATAACACACTAATGCTTATAACCATGGTGTGTACATGAATTTAACAGATCTTTGAACCTTTCCTAACATTGATAAAAAGTTTCAGAGTCTTTTTGAGAAAAATTCATGATCTGTTTTTTTTCAAAGAATTTGTCCTGTGTATTGGAAAAAATTTTTTCAAAAATTCTGTCTGCATCTCCTGCCATGTGCCTATAGATTGAGATCTAAGTGATTTTATCCATATTTTAGCTTTGTCTTTCAAAGAAAATGGGAATAGTTTAAGCCTAATGACATCTTTTGCGCATGTCTGATCCAAAAATGTAGAATATACTTCCTCAAATTCCTTGATATGTAAATAAAGATTTTCAGATTCCATATTATAAAAATGTGGAAGTAAATGCTTCATGCCAGGTTTAAGATTGAAATTGTTTGCATTAAGAGGTTGGTTGATGCATGAAGGTGCACTAGTTTGAATAGGATGCAGGTATTCCCCAAGAGTCCTATTAGGATTTACAACTTCCCTCTCGGGATGTTCATTATCATCCATATTGCTCTGAATTTCAAATGTGGAATCAAGATACACTGATACTAAATTAGATTATGAATCAGAAGATGTTGAATCAGAGTGTGTGTTGTTAAAATTTCTAATCATACAACCATAATGATTTTGATCCCAATTAGACATATACAACAGCATAAATTCTATAAAATAAAGAGAACAAACAATTGAAAAAGAAAAGGATTAGATATCACTAAAACTGTGAAGATGTTCACAACATCAGAAACTTCAACTCTTTTAGACAAAATTGCTTCAATGAACACCAATTGTCCCTAGTAACGGCGCCAAAAACTTGATGAGTTGCTGTATCTATTTGCTCAAGTCCAGAACCTTCCCCCCAGCTGGAATGCACACTGACTCAGCAAAAATACCAAATTCAGCTAGGATTTGCTCTTCCATAAATGCCCTGCAACATATTAGTGCATTATTTTAAGGGCAAATATGGAACTTTAGACTTGATATGGCTCAGCAATATGAATGTCATGGTTATTCTTAGTACCACCAGCTGCAATTTCAATATTTTTACGTGCAAAGTATAGGCAGCAATCAATTTTGGTTCCAATACTAAAATCTAATGCATAATTAAGTGCTTAACTCTTTTTGGATGAAACAATTTACTCATTTAAGCTACTTAATTACGCATGTTTGAAACTTTATCAGAAAACTTCTGACAACCAATAGATCTAAACTGATACATACTCTTCTTGATTTTTGAAGTTAGCAGAACTTCTTATTCAAGTATTCGATGATATAGCCAAAACTCATGATGGATGGCCGACTTACATTTGTTCCCTACTGTGATTACAAAACTTGGAAAGCTCCTAAACATGTAGCCGTTAATGAAAGTTGCCTTGGTGACACTATTTTTTCTGAGAGTTAATGGGACATTATAAATTAAATGTCAAGAAACTACTAAAATTTGAGACTAGGGATAGAACATTCCTTATGTAATTAGTTTGTTGTACTACTTGGAGTGTTGGAAATTTTTTAGGTAATTGCATGTTTCAGAGGCTAACTTCGAGTGCTTGTAAAGTTAGCTGTGATAACAGGATGAAGTGAACTTAATTTTACTTATTTGAACTTGAGAACATCCATCTATTTTCTTTTGTTATTACAACATATACAATTACCAGGATAGAAATGCATGGGGACACAAAAAAGCCTGTATCTTAATTGTGGAGAGGCAATTGACGATTGGTGATAGGCGATTTGCGTACTAGCGCTTTTACGTGAGTTTTGCATGCAGTAGTGAAGGGCCCCTGGTGGTCCTATGCAGGTGGCCAAATCTCGATCCTTTGTAGACCATGTATCTGTGACTCCTCAGTCGCTTCTTGAGATTCCTTTGGCCATGAGGGCTCCTAAACTGATGGATGGGGAGGTGTATTTCCAGTTTTCGAAAGAGGAGATTCAAAAATTGGCAGAGCCTTTCCAGTTTTCAATCATTTTGAAATCTTTACGGCAACGTCCTTCATTGGATGCTATTTAGTTGTTCATCAAGAGTAGATGAGGATTAGCAGGGGTGACAGTAGTTTCTGCTATGAGATTGCATCGTAATGTTTTTGTTTGTTTTACGTCGGAAGAGGATTTTAACAAGGCATTTTTGCAAGAGGCCTGTGATATCGATGGTATTCAATACAAGTTGTTTCATTGGTCTCCAGATTTTGTTGAGGAGGAGGAGCCATCCGTTGTGCCGGTCTGGGTTTTCCTTCTTGGTCTACCCCTGAACTTTTATCAACCTTCTATTTTATGTATTTTGACGGTGCCCATTGGAAATTTTATTCGTAGTGATAATTCTATGCAATGTGCTACGAGAACAGATGGTGCGAGGGTTTGTTTAGAGTTGGATGCAGTGAAGAAACCTCTAACGTCGTTCTGGATTAGGGTGTCAACGAGTGTTTCCAGTCGTTCTCAAGAGGTGATTTATGAAACTCTTTCGGCGTATTGTATTCACTGTAAAAGGCAAGGCCATAATGAGAAGACTTGCAAGAAAGACAAATTGTAGGGAGATAAGGAGAGCCAATGGTGAGACAAGAGTATAGGGTGGTGAAGAAGCCTGCAAATGTTTTGGTTGATCCTAATGAAGATGCTTCAAATGTTTTGATTGATCCTAATGGAGATGCTACAAAAAACATAGAGGTTTTAGTTTTGGAAAATACATAATCATTGAATTTGATCAGAGTTGATGATGGATTTGCTGGGAATCCATTGAATCAAACACGTGATGTAGATAATGGGGTGAAGGTTTTGTCCCTGATAATAGTGTTAAGGAGACAGTTGAAGTCGTAGTGATGCCATTGACACAATCGATAGTGCTAGATCAGGGGGAGAAAGAAAATCTGAGGCAAGACTACATGTTGAAGGAACAGAGCATGGTATTTCACTATTGAAAGATATGGAATGGTTCGAGGATATGAATGGAAGTAATGAAGAGTCACAAGCACATGAAGAGGGCTCTGTTTTTGCAGGAGCGGATGATCGAATGGTCAATCTCTCTGATAGTGAACCTGGAGTGGAACCACTGGATGTGTGTAAGGAGGTTTTATCAAATTCAGAATTTCTAATTTAAAGCTGAAAAAACTAGAAGTGATGATGGTGAAAGGCCGAAGCTCGAAGTGGGTGATCACCCGTTCCTCTAAACTTAATTTATGATCAGTCCAATTATATATTGGAATGTCTAGGGGATTGGAACGTCCAGAAATAGATTAAAGAAAATAGTAAGGAGGTATGAGCCAAAAGTTTTTGTACTAGCGGAGCCCTTTTTGAATGAAGTTTCCATGGCAGCTCTTTATCGAAGTCTTTCTTTTGATGGGTGTTTGTCGAATGAGTCAGTGGAAGGGAAGTTGTGATTATTCTGGATGCAGGAGGTTGGGGTGACAATCATTTCAATGAGTAATCAACACATTACAATAATGGTTTCCGATGGTCTGCAAGAGTTTAAAATTTCCTTTGTTTATGCAAAATGTACATATGAGCAATGACAGAGCCTTTGGGAGGACTTGGAAAGGAATGGGGGATCGAGTATTTTGGAGATTTTAATATCATAGCAACTGAAAAGGAGAGGAAAGGTGGAAGGCCTCGATCCATGCAGCCTATGAATGATTTTAATACTTGTATTCATTCATGTGGCTTGATTGAGATGAAGTTCTTGGGGAAGAGCTTCTCATGGTTTTATGGACAACAATGGTTATCTCGAAGTTGGGCTCGATTGGATCGCACACTGATGGATCAAGATTTTCTATACTGTTTCCCGGAATCTTCTATGCACTATTTACCTCGTACTACTTCTGATCATGCACCAATGGTTATTTCCTTAGCAAGCAAGGTAATGTCTTATGGCCCTTCCCCTTTCTGATTTCAACAAATGTGGGTGCACCATCCTGGTTTTATGATTGTGTGAAGGAATCATGAGAGCAAGATGTACAAGGTCCGGGTTTGATAAAACTAGTCTCTAAAATTAAAAGATTGAAGGTGCGGCTAAAAACTTGGAATAAAACTATTTTTGGATGGATTGATCACCACATTTAGGAGTTGAAACGTTGGATTGAAGGCTTAGAGTCCAGTTTGCAGGGGCATTTTAACGAAGACATTGATAGAGCTTAACACTTGGGAAAAGAGAGAGAATATTCGACTGGCGTAATGTTCAAAAATTCGGTGGCTGGAGCAAGGGGATAATATTACTTGGTTCTTCCATACATTGCTCAACCACAAAAAGCAGAATCAGGTTCTAGAGGTGAGGCTTTAGAATGGGGTTGTGATACATTCCCCACAAGAGATTCATGATGATGCGATTCCATACTTTGCAGAGTTTTTGGGTCAGTCTTCCAAAGTGTAGTATCCAGAGTTGGAGGGATTAATTGATCCGATTATTTCAGAAGAGGAAAGTTTTCAGTTGAGTAATTACCTTTGGTGGAGGAAGTTAAAGAAGCTGTATTTAGCATTCCTATGGAAAGTAGCCCTGGATCGGATGGAGTTGGTTCTGGATTTTATAGAGCATGTTGGGAAATTATTTTTTAGGATGTTACGGATGCAGTAAGGGAGTTTTGTAGTGGCATCCCTCTTCCGAGGTTCTTTACAGCTTCTTTGTTGGTGTTGATTCCTAAAGTGCTGCAACCTTCAGGTTTATTAAGTTTCGCCCCATAAGTTTATGCTCTGTTTTTTTTATAAAATATGTTCCAAGGTCCTTGTTAATCGGTTAACACTTGCTCCCATCTATGATCTCTATGGAACAAAGTGCATTTATCTCCGAAAGAAATATCTTTGATAATATTAGTTTAACGCAAGAAATTGTTTCTTCTATTAATAGGAAGACAATGGGAGGTAATGTGATTTTCAAGATAGATATGGCAAAGGCCTATGACAGGGTGGAATGAGATTTCTTGCTGCATGTTTTGGAGAGGTTTGGATTTTCTAGTGCAATGTGTGGGTTGATTAGAAATTGCATTTCTTTGTCGTGGTATTTTATTATGATGCATGGGACTATTCGTGGATGTTTTCAGGGAGGAAGAGGTTTGAGGCAGGGCGATCCTCTCTCGCCTTACCTTTTCATTATAATGGAAGAAGTTTTATCTCGATTAATAAAGAAAGATTTTTCAACTAGAAGGATTGGTGATTTTTCCCAACCACGAGATACGCCAATTATTTCTCACCTGCTTTATGCAGATGATGTTGTCAATTTTGCAAATGGGAGTAAGAATCCGTTAAAGCTTTGACGGAAGTAATCGACATATATGAGAAATGGTTTGGGCAATGTGTAAACAAGGAAAAAACAGCGGTATGTTTTTCTAAGAATTTCTTAATTGGGTGAAAACGTGAACTACTTCGGATCACAGGTTTTGTAGAAGGATCCTTTCCATTTACATACCTTGGTGTTCTGGTTGTATTTGGGAAATTATTAAGAAGATTTTTGGATCCTCTCATCACATGGGTAAGGGAAAAGATTGGTGGATGAAAGAATAAATGTTTATCTTTTAGGGGTAAATTGGTTGATGAAGCA
Organism: Juglans microcarpa x Juglans regia; assembly: GCF_004785595.1. Taxonomy (NCBI): domain Eukaryota; kingdom Viridiplantae; phylum Streptophyta; class Magnoliopsida; order Fagales; family Juglandaceae; genus Juglans; species Juglans microcarpa x Juglans regia. The sequence continues at coordinate 18,639,916 of NC_054595.1, read as the reverse complement.
TGTTTTGGCAAGCTTACCAACTCACTTGCAAGCTATTCTTCAGCTTCCAAAATCTGTTTTGAAAATGATAGATCGCATGTTTAGCTCATTTTTTTGGGGAGAGTTGAATGGGAAAAGAAAAAAAAATGGTTCTCATGGGGGAGAATGTGTCAATCGATAAAGGAGAATGGAATTGGGCTTCAAAAGTTTGAAGATGTGTAGGATTCTTTGCATGCCAAATTCGCATGGAAGATCATTCAAGGGGATGATTTGTGGTTCAGATTTTTTCGTGTGAAATATGTTGCTCATAAACATATTTCTTTGGCTGATTTGCATAAAGGTACATGTTTCTAGCGTATGGTAGTTCGTAGCATTCCTTTATTAGTGTTACAACAATCTAAATGGAAGGTCAGGGATGGAAGGCTATCCTTTTGGTTTGATAATTGGTTGGATGGGGGTCCACTTGCTAATGTAAATTAGATAGTAGAAAAGCCGATGTTGCAAATATGTGAGTTGAAGGTGGATAATGGCTGGGATATTGATAAGTTGGAAAGGCTGGCTGGCATTGCTAGAGCGAACAAAATTTGTAGCTACCTAGGTCCACGCAAAGAAGGCCAATATATATTGGTATGGACGAATAACAATGATGGGAGGTTCTCAACAAAGAGTGCTTGGGAGTGTGTTTGGGTTCGTGCTTCGGAAGTGTGCTAGCCTTCTTGGGTTTGCATGTAAGCTTTCCAAAAAAAAAAAAATCCCTGTGTTTATGTGCAAGGCTATGGATAATTTTCTAAGTGTTGATGAGAGGCTGAGAAGGGTTGGCATTCCAATTCCTTCAAAATGTGATTGTTGTGAAGGAGGTGGCTTCAGAGGATTTAAATCATGGCTTGATGGCGGGTGAAGTTGCTTCGAAAGTTTGGAGATTTTTCTTGGCTCGTTTGGGTGTTCCATATGAGTCGAGCAAGTCTTGGTTTCAAACTATTTTGATATGGTTCAGGAGGGCCTCAAGGGCGTCTCAAATGGGAAGTATCATTGCCTTACTTCCATTAATTATTTCATGGAGATCATGGTACCGTCGATGCAAGGCAAGGATGGAAGGAAAATTACTAGTAGCTGAAGAAAATACCAACTGGTCAGATTCTTGGTGGGTAATTTGCAGAACATAAAATCAAATTTTCAGAGAATTTCGCGTGCAGATGAAGTTCAGCTCCATGAGCTCAATGTCCTGATAATTCCAGTCAAACAGAAGGTGATACAGACCGTAAATTGGTTGAAACTTATGCCTGGAAGATTTAATCTAAATATCGACGATAATAGTTTGAGGAACCTGGGTGCTTTAGATGCAGGAGGTGTTTTACGTGATTCTTACGAGGATGTTTGTCTAGCATTTTCGTAACACCTTGGTGAAGGTATTAACATTAATGCAGAGTTGTAGGCAATTCTATTTGGTTTACATTATTGTCGAGATTTGGGTATTCAAAGAGTAGATGTGGAATCATATTCTCAAGTGTGTGTGAAGTGGGTGCATTGGCAGAGGTGTGATGTGTGGTACTTAGAAGATTATTGGGATGAAATAATGGGATTTGTTCATAGTGGTGATGTTATTGTGAAGCATATTTATAGAGAATGTAATGGTCCGACGGATTATTTGCTGAAACTGGGGGCAAATGGAGTTTCGTGCGTGTGAAGTTCTTTAACTTAGGCTCCAAGTTTTTTTAGAGGTTTGGTTCGTATAAACAAATTGGTTTTGCCTTATTTGCGCTTTTGTTAATAATTGTAGCTTGGGGGATGTTATTTTTTTTTTTGGTCGTGTTTTGGTAATAAGGTTGTTTTGGCTTTAGTGAAATAATGTAACCAAGGTCCTCTGCCAAAAGTGAGGGTATTTGCAATAAAGCTTTTGGGCATTTGAAAAAAAAAAAACCAGAACCAATAATGGAAAGGAAAATAAATGGTCATAAGATTTTTATAGTTGAGTTAGCCACCATATATAATCACACATTGCATAGGAGCACCTAGATTGTCCAAGACACTCCTCAAAACAAGACCCACAATGGTGAGGATCATTTCGGATATCAACACACTTCCCATCACAACAAACAAGCCCATAAGCACATGCCCTCCTGCATTCTCCACAGTGGTTCAAATCTCTCATGGTCTCCTTGCAAAACTGTCGAAAACAACATGTGCTCCTACCCTAAGGGGTTCTTCTCACGATTTGAGCATACATTTGGCACACAACAATACTCTGTTAATCCTACTTCGTAAAGCATAATGAAAGAAGTAATAATCAACACAAAGAAGGTGATTGTTAGAGCAGTCTTGCAGAACAAGTGAACAACCTTACAACCGTGCTCTGATATCTAAACTTGGTTGAAACCTCCTAAGTTAGAGCGGTCTTGCGAAACAAGCGAACAACCTTACAACTTACAAGGCAGGTTATTCATGCCATTTTTCTAAGAACGCAAGTGTGTTCTTTCTCTGTTTTCATCACAAGTGTTGGACTGCGTTTGGTTCCTAAACTCAGCTAAGTCCAGCTGGGGTTAGTTTAATTTTAAATTGAGTCTAACATCCAAATACCTAACTCTCAAATTATTAAACTAATCTCAACTCAAAACCTTCTTACATGTGGGATCCACAACCTTTTTCGATTTCTTATAAAAAATACTAAACTTATCTTAATATCTAAACACACTTTAAACTCAATTTAAATGGATTCCACATAACTCATTCCATTACTCAACTCATTACTATTCATAAACTAAACTCAACTCAACATTTAAATGTAGAGACTATGGTTTTGGTAGGAGGTGCGCCCGGCCCTTGCAAAAGTGCAACGCATGGGCGACACTCAAAGGTCCCAGCAACAAGCTACTGTGATGGACCTTCTCCCAAGAAAAATTAATTTAACATCATGTGGTCCGATGGACCATGTATAAGATATTAAACTGATAAGAACAGATACCACACTTGATCTTAGTGAAAAAGCCGAGAAAGGTATGCTTCTTCCAATGTCTTGCTTCCTTCTTTATAGCTGGCTTTTGGTTCACTCGGCTATCACTTCCTCTGTATGGAATCAGAAAAAAATAATGATAGAGTTACTACTCTACTACTATCCATCTATTATTCTTTTTATATTTAATATTTTTTAATTTTTAATTTTTAATTTTTACTTAATGTGTAATCCTATCCTCAGAAAAACATCGAGTATCTGACTTAAACTTGAGCAGTGGGAAGCGCGCTCATGACTTTCTAATGGAATAAGTTAAAAATACACACACGAGGCAACTGTAGACCCGTGTCTTTTCCTCCAAGAGTCCATTACATGTAAAGGTCGAGATGACATTGTGATGGGCCTTCTAGGCTTCAACCATAGCAAGAGATGAGTTTTATTAGGTCCATACACTTTAGGAACTTATAAATTTATAATTAATTAAGGTCTCTTTTATTTTATAAAACTTTAAATTTTATTTTATTTAATTATTATAATTTTTTTAAAATTTTTACGTAAAATAAAATAAATAATATAATTTTTTCAAATCTTAAAATAAAAATAATATTAAAAAAATATATTCTAACAATATTTTATTTAATTTTTAACTTTTATCTCAGTTTATCTTATCTGTAAAAACAAGGGCTAAAAGTTGAGGGGTAGCTAAAGCTTAGCTAGCTAGATGCCTAATTCCTAATTGTACTGGTATGTTTATCATCATCCCACCATCTTCTTACTTGATATTTAATAATTGGGTGATAAGTAATGGATTATAAATAGTTTTTAATAATTTAATGCCATATTATAGAAGGAGAGAACGATGATGGTACTTGCAAACGAGCCCGAAATGTTTGAGGCAATTGCACGTTTCAGAGACTAATTTGGAGTACATGTAAAGTTAGCCATGATAACAAGAGAAAGTGAACTTCATTTTACTTTGAACATGAGAACGTACATCCATAATATTTTCTTATTGCAACCGACACAACCACGGGGACAGAAAATGCACGTAAGAGAGACCCAAAAAGGAGAATTAAAAAAACCAATGAATGGTTTATAATTTATAAGATTTTTATTGCTCAATCACCCACCATAGTCACACATGGCATAGGAGCAACTAGATTTTGGGGGACACTCCTCGAAACAGGACCCGCAATGGTGTGGATCATTCCGGATGTTAACACACTTCCCATCACAGCAACCAAGCCCATAAGCACATGCCCTTTCACATTCTCCACAGTGGTTCATATCTCTCATGGTATCCTTGCAAAACTGTTGGAAACAACATGTGCTGCCACCCCAAGGGTTCTTCTCACGGTCTGAGCATACATTTGGATCTTTGGCACACGACATTACTCTGTTCCTACCTCGTAAAGCATAACGGAAGAAGTTCAAATGAACTGGACCATTCGAGCACTGCAAAGATGTTTCTTGGGTTGCAGCAATCCCATGGGAAGTAACAATCAACACCAAGAAGATGAGGGGCCAGTGGCAGTATTTAGTTGCAGCAAATGGAAAGAAATTGCCAGCATTTTGTGTGAGTATGCAGAAAGCATGGAAGTTCCAAAACAAAAACTCAGCATATGTGATTTTTGTAGCGTTTTGAATGAGAAAAGACCTCCCTATAGGTTGAGGAAGCATCAAAGAAAGATATGCACTTTTGTACTGAATTTTTTTTTTGGCTGCAAAAGCTGTGCCAAAAATGTAGCTAGCTTAAACACTCTTGATTACATACATAATCAACCTAACATGTTTCAAACTATTAATGAGTAGATAAGTGAAACAGACATGAATACGATCATTTGCGGGAAAGATGATTAATAGAATTCATGTAATTGTTTCTCCTCTCTGTTAGTCAATGAGAATCTTCCAACCAACCATTTTTTTATGAACTAAAAATTGAGACTCTCTCTCTCTAAGCATGGCGCAACGATATTCATGCCATTTTTCTATGAACGCAAGCGCACATGACTTTCTCTGTTAGCAATTAAAAAGGAGATTTCAGACAAGTTGAGAATTAGGGAAGACCCAAATGAATGTTTAAGTCAAAAAAACCAGATTTTAGGCACCACCACAGTGTTAGACTATGGTTTTGGTCGGGGGTGCGGCAAGCCCTTGCAGAAGTGCAACGCATGGGCGACGCTCGAAGGTCCCAGCAGCAAGCTACTTTGATAGACCTTCCCCCAATAAAAATTAATTTAATACCATGTGGTCCGATGGACCACGTATCAGATATTAAACTGATAAGAACAGATACTACACTTGATCTTAGCCAAAAGGCCGAGAAAGGTATGCTTCTTCCAATGTCTTGCTTCCTTCTTTATTGCTGGCTTTTGGTTCACTCCGCTATCACTCCTTCCGTATGGGATCAGAAAAATGTCCAGTATCTGACTTAAACTTGAGCGGTGGGAAGCGCGCTCATGAATTTCTGATCGAATAATTAGTTAAAAACACCAACACAGATACGCGCGCGCGCACACACACTAGAGGCAACCGTAGACTCATGTCTTTTCCTCCAAGAGTCCATTACATATAAAGGTTGCGAGGACATTGTGATGGGCCTTCTAGGCTTCTACCATAGCAAGAGATGAGCTTTATTAGGTACGTACACTTTAGGAACTTATAATTTAACTAAAAGTTAAGGGGTAGCTTAGCTAGCAAGATGCCTAATTCTTGGCTTGTTCATCATCCTCCCACCATTATTGTTAAGACGTAAGCAAAACAGAGGCAACGCCATTGAAGGAAAACTTTCTGTATTTTCATAAAGATGTACAGTGGCCTATATAATACAGAGGAGGGATTCAAATCTTTTATGCTACGGAACACAAAATGAAGAGTTGACTAAAGCTGTCAATATAAAAAAAGATATTATAAAATAAAATATAATAAAGATGAGATCCACAAGATCCAAAGTACTCACCTTCAAGTTGGAGCATAAAAGTCCGTAATGTCCAACTTACATGATAAGGTCTGAAAGCATTAATGGCCCAAGGCTTTGGTAAAGATCTCAGTAAGTTAATTGGTGGTTGAGACATGGGTGGTGGAAATAAGGTGAGATTGTAACTTTTCACGAACAATATGACAGTCAATCTCGATGTGCTTGGAACGTTCATGAAAAAGGGATTTTGAGCGAAGTGGAGAGTAGCTTGACCATCACAATAAAGTAACATAGGTTGAGGATGAGGGACAGTAATATCATTAAGGAGTATCTTGAGCCAAACAAGTTCACAGATAGTGGAGGCTAAAGCACGATACTCAACTTCAGCAGAAAAATGAGAAACTGTGGATTGTTTCTTCATATGCCAGGAGATAGGATTAGTGCCAAGTTGGATAAAGAAACCAATGGTAGAATAAGCCGAGAATTGTAGTGAGTTATTAGTAGAGAATAAAAGGCCATGACTAGGAGAGGATTTGATGTAGCGTAGAACACGAATGACAGCATCATAATGTGGTTGGCGTGGTTGATGCATGAATTGACTCAAAATGTTGTAATGGTGAGATAGATTAATCTACCTACCAAATGTCGATATGAGCTCGGATCAGAGAGAAGGGCACCATCTGTGTTAGTGAACTTAAGGTTCTGTTCCATGGGAAAAGGCATTGGGTGAGCCCGTAAATGACCACTATCAGTGAGAATATCCAAGGTATACTTGCCCTGATTGAGAAAACTACTGGTAGGAGATCAGACAACTTCTAACCCAAGAAAGTATTTTAAAGTGCCAAGATCCTCGATTTTGAATTTTTTAGCAAGAAAGCTCTTGATCTTGGTGATGGCAAAGTAAAAAATGAACCTTGGGAAAGAGCAAAGAGGGAATGATCAACATGAGAATGTCAAAATACAATAGTAATCAAAACAGAGGAGCGCTTAGAGAACCAATTGCGGGAAGCTTGTTTGAGGCCGTCTAGAGATTCAAAGAAAACATACATGGGTCTCCCCTTGTTTGCAATAACCCAGTGGAGGTGTCATGTAGACTTCTTCATCAAGATCACCATGGAGGAAGGCATTGTTAACATCCAACTGATGAATGGACCATTTTCGGGTAGTAGCTACAACAAGAATACATCGCACTGTGACCAACTTGGAAACAAGGGCAAACGTGTCATGGTAGTCGAGACCTTCAACCTGAGTGTATCCCTTGGCCATGAGACGGGCTTTATGACACTTAACGGATCCATATGCTTTAAGTATGGTTTTGAACACCCACTTGCAACCAATAAGTCTTTTAGTAGGAGGAAGTGGTTCAAGGGTCTAAGTGTGATTAGATTCTAAGGCTTGTATTTCGGTAGCCATGGCGTCACATCAATGAGAGTGTCGCACAGCCTCAGAATAAGAGGTAGGGACAACTTGGTGTGTAAGAGCTGAAAGGAAAGCACAATGATGATTAGAAAAATGATGATAAGAAAGAAAAGAAGATAAAGAATGGATTGTACCTGAGGAGAGCTGATGAGTAGGTGAAGCCGTGGATGTCGAAGAGGGCAATGGTGGATAGATGTAATCTTGAAGATAACCAGGCTGAGTGGTGGTATGTTGAGGATGAGTGTGAGCAGGAGGAGATAGGGAAGCTAGGGAAGGCATGGAAGGAAGGAGATCTGTTGAAGAGGAGGTCATAGGGTGAATTGTGATCAAGGTGAGGAGAGGGTGTGCGATTGATGAGGTAGTGGTTAAAATGCATTCAAAAGGAGATGGGAAGATGTGCTTGAAAGCGTAAACAATGAGCTACATTGAGTAGGTGATGATATTTGTGTTCAGTAACCCCCTTTTGTTGAGGGGTTTCGACACATGTATGCTCATGAAAAATGACATTATCATGAAAAAAAAGAGATTGCATTTGAGTAGATAAAAATTATTGGCCATTATCGGTGTGAATGTAAGAATCGGTCGTTGAAAATGAGTTTTAATTTGGGATGAAAATAGGTGAGGTAAGTATATGTTTTAGATTTTGTACGCATCCAATAAGCCCATGTGACTTGAGAATAATCATCAATTATGGCTAAAAAGTAGTGAGCACCAGAACTAGAAGCAGCAGAATAACCAGCCCCATATATCACAATAATCTCGATGGAAAATAAAATAGCTTTTATTAGGATTTAATGAAAAAGGAAGACGAGTATGTTTTGCTCATGCACAAACATCACATGGGGAATTAAAAGGAGAAATTGACAAAATTTTGGGAATACAAGATGACGATGGGTAACCAATAAGTTGGTGCCAAAGAGAAGGGTTGTGAAGACGTTGAGAGTGTAAGGCCGTGTATGGTAGTGGTTTGTAGTGGTAGAGACCATCACGTACTTCATCCAGTCCAATCAGCTTCCTCATGAACAAGTCCTGAAAAGCACAAAATGTGGAAAAAAAAATAAGCAACACAATTAAGGGCAACAATGATTTTGCTAATGGAAAATAAATTAAATTTTAAAAAAAGAAATATAGAGCATCAGTTAAGGAAAGATTTGAGGATAGGTGAACGGTGCCAAGTTGTGTGATAGAAATGGTATCACCAATGGGTAATCGAATTGGGCACTGAGTATCAATGGGCAGACATCTACAAGATCATAAGATTGGGAGGACATATGATCCGATGCACCTGTCTCAATGACCCAATCCAATTCATGAGGGGAAGAAACAAGATTGCAAGAAGATAAGATACCGGCAAAGTTGGCGAAGGTGGAGGATGTAGGCGAGAGCATATCCATGAGTTGTCGATATAGCTCGGCTGAGAGACAACGGATAACATTGTTTGTTGAAGAACTTGGAAGAATACTGACATTGTTCACTGTAGGAAAGGACATGGGTTGTGTAACACCCAAGCCAACACCCAAGCCATGCGAAGACCAACCCGTTGGAGAAGGAAACGACGTCGTTTCCTGGAGGTCAGTACCCCCTTTGATTTCCCTCTTCTTCCCTATGCCCTGACGGTTTCTCCCTCCCAATTCCATCTCCTCCTTATCACCTCACCTCTCCTCTCCGATACTTTCTCTCCCCAGTCACCCATGCCACATTTATTTTCACTCATAGATCCCTCTCTCAACAAACCGAGCTCTCTCTCTCTCTCTCTCTCTCTCTCTCTCTCTCTCTTTCTTGTGGTGAAGACCCAAGCACGATGACCTACACCACCAAATCGACTGCCCCACCACCTCAACCCTTTGGTTTCTCCACCAAAGCCCATGCCCAACCCCATCACACTCCTCACGACGACACCACCAAACATCGAGCAAGCCACCAGATCAATAGCCTTTCCTCCACGGTGAACCACCAAAGCCAGCCTCACTAACGCCATACATCAACACCATGAGAAGCGAAATCCGCCACCACTCACACATCCAAACGTAAACCACCAACCACGAAGCCCAGTCGTGCCTAACCACCATAGCCTCCATCATCAACCTGCCTCCCTCAGCCCCTATAGCACCAAATAACAGCCTCCACGCACGTCAAGTAGGCCACCCAATGGCACCACCCAACCATTGCTTTGCACCACCACTACCCACCCTATATAAAACCATCAAAATCTCCTGTTTTCCCTACACCCATAAACAGAGCCTTTGCTTTCTTCCTGTGAGCCGCAAGCCGCAACCACCTCCTGCCAGCCCAAATCTGCCGCACATCCTCCCTTTAAGTCCCCCATTGCAAAATCTCTCCCTCCACTCCGTTATTCTCGGGTTGAGACCACGGTGCCATTTCCTCCCGCAAGACTCCACCACGTAGAGGAAACCGCCCACCTCTCTGTGTGTTTCTTGGCCTTTTGTATTCCAGAGTTCCCACTCCTTTAAATTGGAGATGGGTTGTGGGCCTCAAGCCCCTTAGGTCAAGTGGCCTTTCTTAATAATTTTAAGTGGGCTAGCTCTCACATGAGCTTATGAAAGAAAAAATTGTTTTCTTTTAAATTGGGTTGGGCTTATGTTTGAGTTGGGTTTTAACAAGAAGTATCGATTTATGAAAGGTCATACTATTTTAGGAAAATTGATGGAACGTCAAGAAATTGAGGTTAGTCACATGAACACTAGATTTATGACTTTAGTGTCAATATTATGGAGTTAATATAATTTTATGAATTAATCAGGAAATTATTTGGAGAAATTATATGAAAATTAAAGTCATTGGGGAGCGATGATGTTTTTTTTTTTGGGCTATGATTATAGGCTAAATGAAGTCTATGTTATTTAAGTATTTCGGGTTTTAGTTAGAAAGCGCGTGTTTAATTAGATAGTGCTTATGTACTATTGGGAATTTACGTAAGTTATGCGTCTATTTTATAGGTGACGATTAATATTCGTTCAGTATTATCGTTGGAAAATTAAAAAAAGTTAAAAGTCGAGGTAAACGGGGTTCCTATACTAGACTTTGCATAAAATGAATGGACTGAAGTTGATTTTATGAAAAATGTGCATGTTTTGTTACAAAAAAGAAACTTGAAAACAACATCAGTCATGTATTCTGCATTACTTATGAAACTTTGTAAAAGAAGAAAGTATTTCTTGTCATGATTGGTGTATATATGAGCTGATTTTTTACATTATGTTTCTGAACTATGCAAAAAGAGCAAATATGAGATCTAAAGATTTCTGCATTGATTACATGAAGATTTTGTTTTTGATATTGTTAAGATGATATGAATTCATTTCAGTACTCTGTTTTGATATGATTGGGCATCTGAAAACCTTTAGCATGACTTTCTGATTCTGTTCTGGTTCTGATTTGATGATTTTGATTCTGATTCAGTTTTGCTTTGATATATGGCCCTGCCACGGGTGATAATAGTGGCCTCTAATCCTGTCACGAGATATAATAGTGACCTCTGGCCGTATCACATGATATAATAGTGACCTATGGTCTTACCACGAGATACAATAATGGCCTCTGGCCCCACCATGAGATACAATAGTGGCCTCTGGCCCTACCATGAGATATAATAATGATCTTTGTTCCGAGTGCGGCACTTTGGGTGGAAAACAGTGATAGGTTCTGTTTGGTTAACCATAGGCATGCATAACCCTACCACGGGGGTTAAACATAGTTTCTATTCTGATATGATACTCTGATTTGTTATGATAAGATGATGATAGTCAGTCATGCCATACCAAAAGGTTTTTGAATATGAACAATTTGAAATATCGCTCTGATATTTTGATAACACGTTTTTGGGATCTGCATTCTGAAATTGAAATGTTTTGTTTTGCATTCTGAAGTCTCTGAAAATGCTCATGTTTACATATTATTATATATTCTCTGCTTATTAAGTTGTTGATAACTCACCCCTTATCTCTACATTATTTTTCACATAATTTGAATGTTTTCATTGACGATTAAGATTAGAGAGCATGGATGAGATTAGTTAAGCATAGTGGACTAAGCACAAAAGGATGCCATGGTTATTGGAGAATTTTATTGAGTAAAGTTCTTATGTTCTAGTGACGTGGTATGTTGAGAGGTTGACATTTATATTGAGAACTCCGTGGTGTTCCTAGTTAATTATTTGGAGTAGTTGGGTTAAAACAGTGAGATCTATGTGTAATTGAGAAATTGTAGTCTATAACTATACTGTGAGATGTGAGTTTAAGTGACAAGAAGTAACTCTTCGACCCATACAGGACTAGGGCGTTACACTCATCTAAAGAGGAGGATAAGTGCTGGCGTGATCCTCTTCGATTGGTGGGATGACCATGGAACTTGTAGCAGGTGGATTTCCAATGTTCGAGAGCGCCATGGTGATCGCATTTGGGACGACCATGATCCTTTCCTTTGGAGTTAGAATGACGATGTTGGTTCAGAGAGCGAGTTACGGACATTGCAACAATATTTGAAGGGGATGCAGGTAGATGGAGAAGGTGTTCTTTATCTTCTCGGTGAAGGATGGAGTAAACCTTGCTAATGGAAGGAAGCGGGTCCATGGCTAAAATTTGACTTTGAATGGAGGCGTAGGAATCATGAAGGCCCATAAAAAACTTGAAGACTTGCTTAGTGTCGTGTATTTGATGAAGAGCCAAGAAAGCACTGTAGGTGCATGGAGGAATGGATTGTAACATGTTCAGCTCATCCCAATACGATTTGATCATCGTGTAGTAATTAGAGATGGACATGGAATCTTGATGCAATGTGGTGATATCTCGTTTCAATTTGAAAATTCTGGGATTGTTACTTTGAGAGAAATAAGCTTCAAGATCAGTCTAGATAGCACGAGCATTTTCATGGTAGGTAAGACTGGAGACCAAAGACTTATCAATGGAGTTGAGAAGCTAGGAAAGTACCATGTCGTTGCAGCGATCCCAAAGGTGAGCATCAACGATAGGATCAGTCAGTTTGTGAGTGACCCATCAATGAAACCGAGTTCAATTTTGGCGTTGACGGCCATCTTCATGGTACGCTTCCATGTGACATGTGAGGTAATTAGGGTGATCTCCAGAGTGAAGGAAATTTGGCGATGAAACGTTTGTGATGGATTGGAATGTGCAGTTGAGATGAGGAAGCCATGTTAAAAGAGATGAGATTTGGTGAGGAAGATGGTGAGAATATGGGTAGGAACGTCAGATCGATGTGTGCTCTGATGCCATATTAAGACGTAAGTGAAACATAGGCATCACCATTGAAGGAAAACTTAATGTATTCATGAAGATTTACAATGGCCTATATAATACAGAGGAGGGATTCAAATACCTTATGCCACAAAACATAAAAGGAAGGAAATAGTTGACTAAAGCTGTCAATATAAAAGAAGATATTATACAATAAAATATAATAAAATTGGGATAAAAAAATTCGTCATAATTATCTTGCATGGCATCCAATGATTGTATGATAGGCAATAAATGAAAAATAGTTTTCAATAATTTAAGGTCTCATTAAAGAATGATGGAAGGATGATGGTATATTCTCTTTATGTTTTTGGACAGCGGTTGTGAGATCCCTATTTTTCATGGGTTTTAATTATTTTTTTAATTGTGTTATTTATTTATTTGTTATTGTAATTCATTTTGGTATGTTTATTTTTGTGTAATTTTATTTGTAGTGTTTTATTTATTTTTAGTGGGCTGTGTGTGTGAGTGTGGTGAGCTGGTTCCAACCCAGCCCGTGTGATTTACTTGTGGCCCAGTCGTGTGGTCTAAGCCCAACCCATGTGCGAAACGCAGCCTAGCCCGTGCGGAGTGTAACCCAACCCTTCTGTGTTGCTAAACGGCGTCGTTCCACTTTGAACCCTAGGGATTTCATCACTTTCTTCATGCGCTGTGTGACTTCTTCTTCCCCTTTCTTTTCCTTTTCTTCTTCTTTCTTCTGCAATTTTCCAGCTCCTCCTTCCACTTTCCACCTCCTCCTTCCATACCTTTGCTTCATGTCTTTCGGTCCGAAGCTTGCTGTCGAGCTGCCGTTCCCCACGGCCACCACCTCATTCTTCCGTAAGCATCTCGGTGGCGTTGGGCATGGGCTCCGAATGTGCTGTCTTTGCCGCCGCACCACACGTCCGCGCGAAGACATCTCACTCCTCCACGGCTTGCTGCCGTTATTTTTCATCTTCTCTACTCGTGCGACACACAGCTCCTCAAACCGCCATAGTTGGTCTATTTATAGTCCACGGGTTCCTCAGATTAATTTTTTGGAGATCCTCATCCTTTTTCTCTCTTTCAAGCCATTTTCATCTCTTGGTATTTTGAGTGTTGATCTGTAAATTTTTGTGTTGAATCTGTGAGCTTGAGGTTTTGCCGTGCTCTGTTTTGATCTAAAATTGTGAAATTTCAATCGGTTTTGAGTGAATTGTTGGTTATTGCAGTGTGTTGAGTTTCTCAAGTTTTATTTCGTAGATCGATTTCTTTTGAGAGAGAACCCACTAGAAAAGCCACTGTTTGATTCTTGAAAATTCGTTGTTGCCGCCGTTGAGTCGTCACCTTGAGCACCACTTCATTTCGCTTGATCTTTCAGAATTTCCTAACTTTGTGTGTATGTAATTTCCCAGTTTTATTAATAAAGTTGTTGTAATTGTATTTTGTAAACTGTCATTTCTGTTGTAACTGTTGATTGTAATGATCTGTTGGATTTGGGCTGTTAAAGCGTTAGGTTGTAACTGTTGTAATTGTTGGAATTGGGCCTTGGGTTTGGAGGACGGGATTTGACTTGTATTGTGAAATGGTGAAATTGTAAATAAAGGATTATTTTTATAAATGGATTATTTTAATTGTATATTCCTATTAAATGATTGAACTGTATATTTATGATTTTTATTAAAAATGTGTTGTGATGTCACATGGTCTGTTTGCATTGGTGACTGAATATGTGGGTGCGTGTGCATCACGATCCCAAGCCGAGATGAAGTATTATCTCGGTGGAGCTCCTCTGGTCACTCGGGAGTGTAACAGACTGACGTGACATCTCCTGAGTTGTCGCAGGGCGATGACGGGAATGGACGAGATGGTAACGCTCTCGTACCGATTCCGTGACCTTTTGGCTGACGAGGTTAGATGATACTTGGCCATGTACGCGCTGGGTGCGGAACTAGGCATCGCTCGTTACGAAGTCTCATGCACAGACGTTACTCGTGATGTGACGAAGAGAGCCAGGGTATGCGGACGGTCCATAGAGGAGACCGTGGTGCATGCGTAATTTTGTAATAATTATGATCGGAACCAAAAATGAGATTTTTAGTATGAGTATAAAAAGGGTATTTTTGGAAAAAAGAATGTGATTTCGTTTTCTGCAATATTTGTCCGTATGGGGACTTGTGAATATATAAACGTGTTTTAAATCTCTTGGATGTTGTTTTGGTTAATTACTTGCTGAGATGTCATAATCTCATTGTGGTGTTTTATCCTACGGTTCCGTTTTATGGTGCCGTAGAGTTTGACGCAGAGCCCGAGTATGAACCTGAAAGACCGGCTCCGCCAGAAGCTTAAGTTGCTGATATGTTGTTCAGCGTTTTGGGATTTGTTTCCCTTGTGTTATTTGTTTTCTTTAAATTATCTGTTGGAAGACTGTAAAATTCTTGTAAAGTTATTTTACTGCTTTTTGAACAATTCTGGTACTTAATAAAGAAAGACATTTTATTTTCTCCGCTGCGAATATTATTTTGTACATTTATTGCATGTTGTACACACTTTGAGCACTGGTCGTTGGGGTGCGTGATCCGTGTGGTTATCATCCCGGTGTCACAAACTCCACAAAAATAACACGTGGGAGTCGAGGGTGCCACAGCGGTCTCAGTAGCCAATGATTATCTGATGAGTCCTTTTTAATTTACAGCTGTTATAGAGGATCAATATGTCCCCCACACTACTGACATGGTAACAATTGATTTGTAAGAGATATTTAAAATTATATTTTCTTTTAAATCATAAAATTCCAATATCTTAACAGTATGGAGGTTGTGTTATTCACACCAACTTGTAAATATAATTTTTCTTCAGATTTGGCCTTTGTTGAACCATACTTTGCATGCCATATATATATATATATATATATATATATATATATATATATATATACATACAAGACCCCATTTCTAGACTATAGGTGATCCTTGAGAGGGATTATGAGGCATTTCATGATGGAGCAGTTGAAGGGTTGTTCTTGCTTTCTAAATTTTTTATATAATTAATAGAAGTTTTGGCATTGATACTTTTGGTCTTTACAAGAAAATAGTTGCCTTTAATTTATAGGGCTAGCATTTCATAAATGTTGCTTTCTTAATTACTTAAAACAAAATTTCTAAGGCAACAGATACCACTGGACGCACTACAACATATTTGCCCATTTCCCACGAGTTTTTTTTTTCAAGATCTATTATCGTGGCAAATACTTAGCCGATGATACAAAAACTGTCCATGGAAAAAAAAACAAGCCTTTTGCAATGAGATCATGTCCAACGAGCAAAATTTTTTTTAAGAGTGACAGAGGGTCAACTCCTTGATTAGGGTTCGCCGAGGAGCTTATAAATCTTGTATGGATTTGGATGAGAACCAACAACTCAAAACAGGTATTATCAAATCTTCTTGATTTTGAGGTTTTGTTTGCTTTTTCCTGAATATTTCATAATTTCAGGGTTAAACAGAATGATCTTTACTCTTTAGGCTTATGATTTTGAGGTTTTGGTTGGACTAGTTTACTGGGCGCGATTAGATGGGGTTTAACATTTTTCAAATCCTCAAGATACTGAAAGATTACGCAGTTCAAGAAGAAAATGTAAAGGTTCTTCAGGAGGGCTTGCAAGCTTGATTTCAACACTAAGCTTATGAGTTTAGGGTTTTTGTGTTGTGTACGCTTGTTGAAAATCTTAGGGGAGTAGTAACTTTCATTTAAAAGAACGGAAAACTTGTTTGATGATATCAGTTCATGCTGTAGTTGAGAATTTATCTCTTACAAATTATGCTGAAACTTATTGTGTAGATAACCATGTTTGTAGTTTGACAATGGGTTGATTTTAGACTTTGGTTCATATGACATTATAGTTCTATGTGCAAACCCTATGCTTATATGTTATAATTTATTCAGGTGCATGTATATAGAGATGTACATCTTTCAATTTTGCTTATGCTAGTTTGGAGATATGCTAGTTTGAAATTTTTTTGCTACATGGGTTCTTGTTTTGATAGGCTGGTTTAACTTAATGAATGGTGTAGGATATATGTCTTAGCTAGCTTATTTCAATGCAAAACATCATCTCATACACTAAACTTCCATGGATATATTTTGCAAAAATAGCTCTGTTTTTTTTTTTTTTTTTTACTTGCACACTAAACTACCAAAAAGCTGAAAATAGATTTTATGGAACAATTTTCACTTAAACATGCACTAACTTGAGTGTTCCTACTGCGTATAAAGTCACAACGTCTAATGATGGGGGAAATATTATAGTTGCATAGTTTTGTACATCTGAGAGTAGTGGTGACAGTCGACCATCTGATACTGCATTGTGCAGTGGCAAGTAGGTTGTGGCCGTTAGCTAGCTTTATCATTGTTTAGATTGCACTAACTATATCTTTCTTTTTTTTTCTTTTTTGTCATTGCATATTTGAATAATTTCTATGCATGCTCTGCATCTTCAATTTTGATAGATTGTCATAGCTTTTGACTTTATTTAAAACATGCTAGAATGGTATATAGTAATTTTGGATTCTTGGGTATGGTTTTTCTTTCATCTCATATTTCTGGAAGTTGTGGTTGCTGCTATCAATATGATACGTGATGGAAGAATTGAGGCACTACCTCCATTTGTAAACATTTGGCATTGAGTGTAGTTATACAGAAATGAAAGGAAAAAAAACAAAATTAAAGAAAAAATGATTAAAATGATGTAACAACATGGATGGAATTAGTGAACACTTGGTGGGATAGAGTTGTGATCTAATTATACATGTAAACCTTTTGTTATTTCCATTTTTTCTTCCTCTTTTCTGAAGTTTTTTTTTTTAATCTAAATACTGGTCTTTACCCTTTGCAACCAGCAAATGCAAGTTGGTTGAGGAGCTAGCTAGGCAATGATCACTTCAAAGGAACCATTGTGCCCTGCATTAACCTTTATCTCCTGCAACTTATGGTAGCTCGCTGGAGGTAAAAATGTAGCCTAGTCATCCATAATTCTCTTCTTTTAGTCTTTTCTTTATTTCATTTCATTTATTTCTTCAATTATTCTTATGGTGTATATGAGATAGCCTGCCTTTACCACCAATTTGCTAAATAACAATGGAGGAGAAAATATATAAAAAATCTTGCCATGGGAAGTTATAGATATTAATGATGTAAAAGCAGAACTTTGAAAAATGTTAAGAGTCTACGACTTGTAAGCACAAAACTTCCCGGCACAAGTGCCCTTGAGAAACAAAATATGTTGTATCGGGACTGTGAGAACAACATGCTAGAGGACCTTGAACAAACTATGGAGGAGCTCAAGACTTTCCTTTCCGATGCTCTACTCCTTTGGACTACTACAATAGTCGACTTTAGTAAGCTGAACTTGCATGTTTTGAGGGATGATTTCTTTTTTCAAGATAGGTATTTTCTTGCATTCAACCCATGTACTTGGAGTACACATTTTGAGAGTTTTAACAAAATTTTTATTACTAATTTTTTTTTTTAAAGAGCCGATGTCACATGTCCAATAGTGACCCATTTTCACTTTTATTAAAAAACACTCACTTATGGCCGAGGAATACCAAGAAACAAAGTCCTTGAGATCTTAAACCCTCAGGTATAAAAAAAATCCCCAACAAACCCAACAAACAATCCCCCGAAGCCACAAAACTGATTAACATCTAAGAAAATGAATGCCAAGTTTATCCATACGAATAATACCCCGAATACGGCCATGAACTAGAGTATCATCGCCAAAATCTGAATTGACCCTTCACGTCCCCTGCTTAGCTAGAAAGTCCGCTACCATATTTGCTTCTCTCAAGATGTGACGAAATCGAACATTGAGCTCCCTAACAATAGCTGTAATTTCTTCCCAAAAATCCCAAAGAAACCAATATTTACACACTCCCGAAGCCAACTACCCAACTATGACCATAGAATCTGACTCTACCAAAACATCTCTCAACCCAAGTGCCTACACAATTGAAGCCCATCAATGAGAGATCTACACTCAGCGATGGTATTAGTAGCAT
This sequence comes from Juglans microcarpa x Juglans regia, assembly GCF_004785595.1. Taxonomy (NCBI): domain Eukaryota; kingdom Viridiplantae; phylum Streptophyta; class Magnoliopsida; order Fagales; family Juglandaceae; genus Juglans; species Juglans microcarpa x Juglans regia. The sequence goes on along the minus strand of NC_054595.1, from coordinate 18,621,369 downwards.
GACCATAATAGAATGAGCAAAACCGGCTACTACCCCCACCTTGAGAATTTCGAATAATACCACCCCCACCTGAAGTACCTAGATTACTGCAAGAGCCTCCATCGACATTTAACTTACCCGTCCTCTCTCCGGTGGTCTCCATGCAATTAATTTAATTTTCCTTGTAACAACAAGAATAATTGGACAGCCTAACTCCTCCAGAATCACCTGCTCAAGGGAGCCTTGCCACCGAAATGTTTTTATCTTGCTTGACATTTCACTAATTAGCATTTTAACAGATCGAATAATAACATTCGGGTTAAAATTCGTACATTCCATTCTAGCCACACATCTAGCTCTCCATAAAGCCCAGGAGATTACAACAGGGAGAACCCCCGAAGCCAACCAACTTGTGTGGACATGGAAGCTCGCTGCCACCAAAAACTCATCATCCCTCCCAGCTTCAAATCTATGGTACTCTCATTCGACATGTATTCGCAATAAATTGCCATACTTTTTGAGCTCCTCCTCCCCCACATAAAATATGATTCAGAGTCTCCATTTGTGACTGTTCACAACACTCACACTTAGAAACAATCGGTATGCCTAACTGCTGAATAAGGCCATCCATTGGTATTGCCTTCTTCTTAGCTCGTCAAACAAAGAAAGACATCTTCTTTGGAAGCCAATTCTTCCACAACCATTTTTTCCAGAGGCATATTTCACCACGTTGTCACACCAGATGCCAGGCGGACTTGGTGCTAAACTCACCACTAACTGTTGGCTGCCAGACACATTTGTACACTCCCGTGCGTAGCTTGATGTTCGCTTCACAGATTTTAACAAAGATTTCTTCCGGAACAAGCTCACGCAATGCATGAGCATTTAGCTTTGTTTCTGTGAATATGTCCGCCACCTGCAAGTCCAAACTTCCAATAACAGGTATAGTAGCAATTAAAGGACCCTCTCCTAACCAGTTGTCTTGCCAGAAATTTACTTGGCCTGCCCGAATGATCCATCGTGAGTTATGTAAAACCTGAGGCATGAGATCCAAGATCCCTTTCAAAAAATGAGACCCTGTTCTACTATGAGTAACAGAAAAAATATGGGAGTTTCCAATATATTTGGAAGTAAAAAAATTCGACCACATCGACTTATCATTAATAATCTTCCAAACAAATTTCATAAGTAAAGATGCTTGTACCTCATGCAGACCCCGAATACCCAACCCACCCTCTTCCACTGTCATACAAATTTTGCTCCAAGATATCCACTTCCTTTATTTTATTTTATTTTCCAATGACGAACCCTATAAAAAATTTGAAAAATTTCTCTTTATCTCCAATACCACTCCATTTGGTAAATTCAAGACATAGAGCATATGTATAAGCATACTATTCAAAACATGCATGATTAGAACAATTCTACCTCCAAATGAAAGAACCTTGCTCTTCCACCCAGCCAACTTTTTTTGGATTTTTATCAAGAGCGAATCAAATAATCGGATAGTCACGCGACCCATAGTCAAAGGTACACCGAAATACATGCAAGGCCAACTACCTTCCGCAAGATCCGAAATCACCTTCAAATCATTTTTACGAACAACCAAGATAGAGGAAGAGAAAAACATTGAAGACTTACTCGGATTAATCAATTTACAAGACATCAATTCATACCTATGCAATACTTCCATAAGATTCTAAATAGATGACTTTCCCCAATTAGTAAAAATAATATATCATCTGCATAAAGTAAATGGGAAATCAAGGTACCTCCACAAGGATGGAACGACTTAATCTGACCCAAACCAAACTCTTTATGAAGCATTCGAGGGAGGATCTCCTCCGATAAAATAAATAGATAAGGAAAAAGAGGATCACCTTGATGAAACCCCTGCGACGGCTTGAAAAAACCTTTGGCACACCCATTTAATAGAAACGAGTAAAAATGGGAGGAAACAACATTAAAAACAATATTTTGCCACTTCTCTGAAAAACCCAACCTACATATGATCTGTAAGAGAAGATTCCAGTTGACTCGATTATAGGCTTTGGTGGCGTAGCGGAAGACAGAGATAAAGAAAATGTTATGAAGAAGAGCTGTGTCTTCTCTAGAACGAAACTGGGGACAACTTTATTTATAAAGTTCAAACTTTTGCAAAAAGAATGCTACTTCCTTTCTTCCATTCACAGGTTAATTGTAGGAAGAAAATAACAATAAAGGAAAGTATTTAGTAAAGGAAAGTTACCATACGAAAGTAATAAATTAAAGAAAGAAACCATATTAGGAAAGAAATAGAGTATCAATTCATCTTATTTGCTATGAAAAGAAAAGGAAGGAAATCGTTGTGCTAGTGTGGTGCGATCCGCACTGACTATTCTTGGTCATTCATTGGTGGTTTAGTTGCCTGCTCATTGACGTCCTGCATCAACTCGCCCTCCCTTGGAAGAAGACTCGACCTCGAGTTGATGTTGCGATAGAGTGGTTCATCTGGTGGATGATACTCGTATAAATCTGCCACATTAAAGGTTGACGAAATTGCCATATCTTTCGGTAGCTCAATCACATAAGTGTTATCACTGATCTTCTTGAGGACATGAAATGGACCATACTTCTTGTTCTAGAGTTTGCTATATGTACCCGATGGTAAACGTCCCTTACGCAAATAAATCATGACCAGATCACCTTCAGCAAATATTTTGGCTCGCTTACGCTTGTCAGCTGCTACCTTGTATTTTTCGTTGGCCTTATCCGAATTGCTTCGAACTTCCAACTGAACTTGCTTAATTCTTGAAGCCATATTCTCAGCTGCTGTACTGAAACCTGGTAGTTTAGGGAGGGGAACCAAATCCAAGGCATGTTTAGGTGGCTGAGTGTAGACAATCTCAAATGGTGACTTCCCTATGGAGCGGTTACACATGTTATTGAAGGCAAACTCTATCTGCGGAAGGCTCACATCCCATTGCTTTGGCTTATCACCAGAGACACATCGAAGCATGTTGCCTAATGTTCTATTAGTCACTTCGGTCTGGCCATCAGTTTGAGGACGGCAGGTGCTGCTATACTTGAGAGACGTTCCGAACTGCCTCCACAAAGTTACCCAAAAATGGCTGAGGAATTTACTGTCACGGTCCGAAGTGATGGTTTTAGGGACTCCATGCAAGCGAACCACTTCTTTAAAGAAAAGGTGGGCGACATTAGACGCGTCCGACGTCTTTCGGCAAGGTATAAAGTGTGCCATTTTCGAAAATCTATCAACCACCACAAAGATGGAATCAGCTCCTCTTTTGGTTCGGGGTAGACCGAGTACGAAATCTATGCTCAAATCTTCCCAGATATTCTCTGATACGGGTAATAGAGTGTAAAGCCCCGTGTTTTGGGATTGTCCCTTCCCCACTTGGCACACAGGGCACCGCTGCACAAACTTGCCCACATCCTTCTTAAGTTGAGGCCAAAAGTAACGTTCAGCCACTAGAGAAATGGTTTTGTCCCTTCCCACATGTCCTCCTAAACCTCCTCCATGAAGCTCATGGATCAGGTGCTCGTGCAAGGAAGTGCGAGGAATGCAGAGCTGATTTCCCCGAAACAGATAGTCAGCATGAACGTGAAAATCTTGCACAACTTGTCCATTCGAGCACTTGCTCCATATTTCAGCGAAGTCCAAATCATCGATATATAATTCTTGTAGCTGTTCAAAGCCTGTGAGTTCAGCCTTCAAGGTCACTAGTAAGGTTGTTCAACGGCTGAGGGCGTCGGCTACCTTGTTCTGTTGTCCTGATTTATTTTTCAATACCATAGTAAATTTCTGCATGAATCCGATCCACCTTGCATGCATACGGCTCAAGTTACTTTGGGTGTTTATAAATTTCAAGGCATGATGATCACTGTATAAAACAAACTCTCTTTGAATCAAATAATGTTCCCAATGCTTAAGAGATCGAATAACGGCGTATAACTCCAATTCGTAAGTCGTGCACTTCCGACGAGACTCATTTAGTTTTTCGCTAAAAAATTCTACGGGCCGACCTTCTTGAGACAGAACTGCACCAATGCCCACTATAGATGCATCACACTCCACTTCAAAGAGCTTTTCAAAGTTTGGTAACTTTAGCACAGGAGCTGTAGACAGCCTTTCTTTTATGAGAGCAAAACTGACTTCTTGTTCTTCTTCCCAACGAAACTGCCCCTTCTTCATGCATTCGGCGATGGGAGCTGCGATGGAACTGAAATTCTTTATGAAACTTCGATAAAACGTTGCCAGCCCGTGGAAACTGCGCACCTGACCAACAGTCGTAGGTTTTGGCCACTCTCGGATAGCCTTGACTTTCCCTTCATCTACGTGAATGCCCTCTGCGCTTATCAAAAACCCAAGGAACAATAGTCGGTTGCTCATGAAGGTGCATTTCTTGAGGTTGACAAGCAGCTTGTTGTTTCGCAGCACGGTTAGAACTTCTCGTAGATGCCCAACATGTTCTTCCTCATCTCGACTATAGAGAAGAATGTCATCGAAATAAATGACAACAAACTTCCCTATGAATGGCTTGAGCACCTGGTGCATGACCCTCATAAAAGTGCTTGGTGCATTCGATAAGCCGAACGGCATTACCATCCACTCATATAGGCCTTCCTTGGTTTTAAACGCTGTTTTCCACTCATCACCTGGCCGAATTCGAATCTGATGATACCCACTCCGTAGGTCTATCTTGGAGAACACGTTAGACTCTGCAAGCATGTCGAGCATATAAGCTAAACGGGGAATGGGGAATCAATATTTTACCGTGATCTTGTTGATGGCGCGACTGTCCATGCACATCCTCCAGGTCCCATCTTTCTTTGGTGTGAGTAGTGCCGGCACAGCGCATGGGCTCATGCTCTCTCTGATCAGGCCTTTTCGGAGGAGCTCTTCCACTTGGGTTTGTAGAATGTGGTGTTCATTGGGGCTCATACGATAGTGAGATAGATTCGGCAGGCTTGCTCCTGGGACCAAGTTGATGTGGTGTTGGACATCCCTCATAGGAGGCAATCCCTCGGGTAGTTCTTGTGGCATGATGTCTCCAAACTCAGATAAAAGATGATGCACTTGCTGGAGAATATCGACTGCTTCTACTTCATCACTGCCTTTCACTACAAGGGTCCAAACTTCCACTGTTTCCTTAGCATCTGCCATGAATTGTGCTTCAGAGACCGTGAGGAAGGAACTTTTTTTATCTGCACTGATCGACTCATGCGCCTTGTCCCCTGTAGGAACCAGTACAATTTTGCGCCCCTGCCACAAAAATGAGTAAACGTTCTCTCACCCCTTGTAAAGAGCATCCACATCAAACTGCCATGGGCATCCAAGTAAAATATGGCACGCATCCATCTCCACCACATCGCATAGTGCTTCGTCCTTATAAATTTTCCCAATGGAAAAAGGAACTCGACAAATATTATTAACGCGAGTCTCGGACCCTTTTCGAATCCAACCGATTTTATACGGCCGTGGGTGTTTCTCAGTTTTCAACGCAAGTGCAGTGACAAGAGCTTTAGATACAATATTTTCGCAGCTTCCACTATCTATGATCATGTTACATACCTTATTGTTGATAGTGCAACGTGTTTTGAATATCGAGTGCCTCTGATTTTCCTCTTCAGTCTTTAGGGCCAACATCACCCGTTGTATGATACAGTTCACGGGTTCTCCTTCGTCGCCTTCTACAAATTCTCCTGCTTCTTCACCTTCGCTGTCGCCCTCATCCTCCTGACCTTCCTCTTCCCCTTCAATCATATGCACTGTTCGTCGTGTAGGACACTTGTTAGAGCGATGTCCAGGCTGGTTGCATCGAAAACATTTGCCCAACATAGGCCTGGAGTAAGGATTATTGTTGGTGCCGCTCCTTTGTGCTGATGGGGCTGTCAGTTCTCTCCCTGCTTGATTGTTGGTGTTTCCCTTTTGAGGTCGACTAGACGAACTTGGTTGTGAACTGCTCGGCCGTGATGGTTGATCAACAGCCTTGATGGGTGGAGTAAAAGACGGTGCTCTCGACTGTGGCCGAGACAGTTGTAGCTCAATTTTCAGAGCTAAGTTAACAGCCTCCTATAACGTCCATACTGTATGCAGTGAGACTTTGTCTTGAATGGCCATGCGTAACCCTCCCACAAATCTCGCAACTTGCTGCCCATCTGTTTCAGAAAGGTTGTTGCGCGACTTCAGCCTGTAAAATTCTTCCATGTAGTCACTAACAGTTCTCATGCCTTGCTTGCAATTTTGATATTGCTGATACAGAATCTGTTCATAATCCGGCGGTAGGAATCTAGTTCTCATCAATCGCTTCATTTTCGGCCATGCTCGCATTGGTTGTTTACCCTGCCGTCGCCTATTGCTTTGCATTTGTTCCCACCATGCCGATGCACCACCACGCAGTTTATAAGCCACTAACTTCACTTGTTGTGCTTCAGGGGTTTGCATATAATCAAAAAAAATTTCTACTTCTAATAACCAGTCAAGAAAGCTCTCGACATGGAGATGTCCGTTAAAGCATGGCAAGTCGATTTTTATTCGAAAGTTGTTATTTTGATGCAGCCCCCTTCTATTAGCTGGGACCTCTCCTTCGAATCCAGCGACTTCCTCCTCACTAGATGAATTATCTGGCGCTTGATTTCGTCTCCTCGGTATAAAGCCAATGTCTCCATGTGGGTTATTTTGATTCCTCCTATTCTCCTGATGCCCATCGCCACCAATTGAATGTTGGTAACGACTCTTTGGATTTCCTGCAGCATCCTCTCGATCCCCTCGAATCGTTGTTGGTTTTGCTGGTTTTGCGACTGGACAGCAGCCCAAAGGGCTGGTATTCCACGCCCTTCGTCATGGGGGTTATTCTCTTCTCCTGCCATCAAGCCAGGCGCAACCTTGCTCTGATGCCAATTTGGCGTAGCAGAAGACAGAGATAAAGAAAATGTTATGAAGAAGAGCTGTGTCTTCTCTGGAACGAAATTGGGGACAACTTTATTGATAAAGTTCAAACTTTTGCGAAAAGAATGCTACTTCCTTTCTTCCATTCACAGGTTAATTGTAGGAAGAAAATAACAATAAAGGAAAGTATTTAGTAAAGGAAAGTTACCATACGAAAGTAATAAATTAAAGAAAGAAACCATATTAGGAAAGAAACAGAGTATCAATTCATCTTATTTGCTATGAAAAGAAAAGGAAGGAAATCGTTGTGCTGGTGTGGTGCGATCCGCATGGACTATTCTTGGTCATTCATTGGTGGTTTAGTTGCCTGCTCATTGACGTCATGCATCATTTGGCCATATCATATTTCAGCAAAACATTTCCCCCTTTTGCCTTCCTATTAATGCCTTGAACTAGATCCTGAGCCAACAATATGTTATAAAAAATGCTTCTTCCTGGTATAAATGCTGCCTACTCAGGAGAAATAATTTTATCCAGATCAGCGCCAAATGAAAAACCATAATCTTCGACATAATTTTATAGACAACTGAACATAGGCTGATTGATCGAAACTGACCAAAACCCAAAGGCTCATCGACCTTCGGAATCATAACCAAATTCGTAGCCCTAAAAAAAGTTGAAATCGTCTGACCTTCAAAAAATTCTTTAGCCATTTCCAACAGATTGTCTTTCACAATATCCCAAGCAAGCATGAAAAGCTAACTGAAAAACCATCTAGGCCAGGGCTACTATCCGCCGGAAGAGACCATAGAGATTGCTTGATTTCATGTAAAGTCGAAACAGCACACATGACCTCGTTATCCTCCATGGACACCACTAGCTGTATCAGCTCCATCTCAGCCATATTACTCTCAATCGGCATCACCGTAAGCAAATTTTGGAAAAAAGAAATTGCCCTTCATGAATCGCTTCCCCCAAGTTAGCGTACTGCCATCTTCCAGTTGCATCTTCTCAATTTTTTTACTCCTTCCACAAGGTAGCATGGAAGAAACTTGAATTAGCATCCCCTTCGACAAACCATTTAACTCTTGATTTCTGACAGGCCAAAACCTCCTCTCTGTGAACCCATTGCAAGTGCTCTTGTTTACAACTTAACAATTCATTTTCGGTCTGAGATGAGTAAGAACGGGACATACTTACTTCCAACCCAGTGATGCAATCTTCCAGCTTTTTAATCTCAGCCTCCCCTCGGCCAAATACCTCTCGGTTCCACGTCTGTAACGTGCGTTTCAACTTCTTTAATTTTTTTACTAATTCTCACCATGGCATAGCCTTCAACTCGCTCATTCGAAACCTCCTGCACTAAAGGGAGAAATCCCTCATGCGATCCCCACATACGAAGGAACTTGAACGGTCGAATAACATTAACTCTAAACCAGCATTGGTGCATGATCCGAAGACGTCCTAGGCAGATACGAAACTGTAACACCTCCAAAGTAGTTCGTAAAATACACATTCACCAGAATTTGATCCAGTCTAGCCCAAATCCTTCTACCCCCTTACCTTCCATTGCACCACGAAAAATGATTAACTTCACAAGGAAGGTCCACCAGCCACATGCATGAATACAATCATTAAATTCCCTCTTCGCCCGAGGAGCCTGCAAGAAGCTACCCACATTTTCATTATCGTCTCGAATTATATTGAAATCTTCTCCTCCTCCCCCCCCCCCCCAACTAAACTAGGGAAGCCCACAAAAATTTTGAGCATGTAAAAACTCTCACAATTCCACTCTTTTAACCTGAAAACAACTGGCATAAACGAAGGTTGCAAGCACCCGACAATTTCCATGAACAAACCATCCATTAATAGCTTGATCCGACATTGAAACCAAATCGAGCTCAACATCAGTATCCCAGAAAAGCCAAATTTTTCCACCTACCTCTACATTATTAAAATAGTACAGCATCTTCATCCAACATGCCCATCTAATGCTCTTATTAGAATTTAAAAATGGTTCTAAAATGGCCACCATAGAATGGTGACTTTTATTTAAAATACGCCGAAGTCTACTCTTCAATGAACGAATCCCTCTAATATTCCAGGTAAGAATATACATAAAAAAAATTATAGAAGTTTTTTGAAATGATTACGACTCTCCAACACCACAATCGATTTTTCTTTTCTTACCCCTTTTACTTTTTTCAGAGGGACATGCATATCTGGATCTGAATCAAAAGGTTTTGCTGTTGACTCATTCAACTCCTCTACGAACTCACCATCGAACCCCGCATTGGACATAAAATCTAGATGATGCATATTTGCCCCAGCAAAAGGATCCCTATCTCCCAACCCACCTAACTCAAATTCCAAGGCTTCATTCACTAGCCTCAGAGTACTTCTTGGATCAGATTTTGCCAAAATTTCTTGGCCATCATCCTCATCCTCCGCCTCTGTAATTTCAAACCAGTTGTCACATTGCTTAGACGGCGTCCCCTCTGACTCATTAGACACTTCCAACTCCTCCCCAACCAAAGGATTTTAGCTAGATGCAACGCCTCAGGAGTCAAGGCCTCTGAAAGTTCCACTCGGGCCTCTTCCACACATTTATCAAACAATTCTCCCTTCGGCGAAAAGAACTAGACACCATTATTTTTGTTTCTCATTTTCACATATGCAAAGCACAATTTACTCATAGATTTTGGATCTTTCTCCTGAATTATTTTCAGTTTGTAATTTTTTGCTTCATTGGAAATTAATTTGGTATAAGCTCATTGTCCTATACAGAAATTCGAGGTTTTTGGCATCTATGTTCATGGTAAGATTTCAAGTTTCCTTTTCCAAAAGAGTATTTCTATACACCACACTCTCATCCTATTTTGATGATACTAAGTAGTATGTGTTACATGTATCATATTAGATGATAAAGAAGCATGCAATAAATGATCATTTAATGGTAATAAATGTGTCACATCATACTTAGTGGGATGAAAGTGAGATAGTAATATGATGTATAGAATTTTTCTTTCCAGGATAGTTTAAATACAATTGCAACAATTTGTTATTCTACTCTTTAAGCTCTACATTGAGAATGAACATGTTATTGTAGATTGTACCTGATAAAGCCAAGATACTTTTTTTATACCTTATATTAGACCATTTTTTTATGATTATTTTTGGCTCAATATCATTTTTTTTGTTTTTACATTTTTTTTTCTGAAATATCTTAGTATTTGTCGTGAATATAACTTGCGGCAAATACTTTTTTTTTTTTTTTTGTCAAACGTGATTATTTCCCGCAATAGAGTTCTTCGTAAAGACTTTTTTCCCACAATTTACAATGAAAGGCTATCATATTTTTCATGATGAAATAATTTTTTTTCCATACTAATCTTATGGGAAAATGTAGGCATTTCCCACAAGTTGGATTTTTTGTGGAGAAAAATACTTTATCTCATCAATTTTATTCCATAAGCATCCAGGATAAAAAATTGTGCTCTTTTCCCTGGAATGGAGGCTTTTTGCCACCACAATCCCTTGCGAGAAAAATATATATTTGTTGTAACGAAGTCACGACTAGCTCAAGTAGTACTTTAGCCTCATTGATTATGCATGGCTACGATCCTAGCAGTTACTGAATGGTTGTTCCTCACTGATTTATAGTTCATTAATCCAAAAACTTTCGCTCGTTAATTCATCTAAAAAATTCCGCACCAAAAAAAAAAAAAAAAAAAAAAAAATGAAGAAGAAGATCAAGAAGAAGAAGAAGAAGAAGTAAAAGCAAGTGTTTATACGCACTTGTAATTAAGATCAAGTGATAATTTGTAAAGGTAGCAGATCTTGGTTTTTGACATAAATGTTATCATTTATTTTTTAAGATAAATAATTATTTATTAATTTGCTCGTGTAAGCTTTAAGACTTACATATATGTAACCTAATCTTTTAAAATCTAGATGACAAATATTTGTCACATAAATGCATATATAATAAGCAATGTGAGCAGTTAATTTATTCACGCTAATTAATCAAAACCATTTGCTCATTCCAAAATCCATGACTTTTTTTTATTTTTATTTTTTTTGAGAACACCATAAAATAAAACTTGATCATCGAAGACAATGAAATGACTAATATATCAAGTCGATCAATTATATATAGCAATGTTAGTCATGTGAACCGGCCTAATTAAGGCGGCTCCTCTAAAGTTTTTGTTTGAAATAAAAAAGTCTATAGAATGGAGAGAGAGAGAGAGAGAGAGAGAGAGAGAGCTGACACAATCGGAATCCTATCCTATAATTAATATTAATTGTTACTTCGATAATTTAATAGAGAAATTAATATAATTATTATTGGTTAAAAATATACAATAATTGTCTCCTAATTAAATTATAAGACGTACAACAATCAAATCAAATGATAGTTCTTATAATACAATTAGAACACATAGATTAATTTTGAGGGAGTTAATTAGTTGTTTGGAGAATGATTGATTGGAGTCCTCCCCCAATAATGCGAAAGAGATGATGAAAATAATAGGCAGGCAGCAATGCAGAAAGCGCGCCCGTGATCATCCATATATATCCCTTTATTTATTTTTATTTTTATATTTTCTTTTCTTTCTTAATTTCTATAGTCATGGATTATATTAATATGCATACATATATATATATATATTATATATATATGGTTCTTGAGAATGAAATTGATCGATCTCTGATGATCATTCATGGCCTCCTAGTTTGCATGCCGTATATGTTCGTTCGGCAGGTTCGACAAAAATACATGAATGGAGGTGGTGCATGGACAATTTCATGCATGATCATGGGTCCCCAGCAGCGTGCAGCAACTCATGACCTTACTTCCCCGACTGGCCACTGGGCTTGCCCCAGCTTTATTTGAATATAATGACACCAGAGTACTGCAAACCAGTCACGGTCCTTGACGCCAGTCATAATAGTGATTATTTTGTAGATTAATTTTAATAGATAATTTACAGGAAATGAATACAATAGAAACGTTCAAATTTTAGAGAAAACTACTCTGATGTTCAATTTAAAATTGTCAAAATCCAAAAATGACCAAATCAACTTACAAGCCAAGTTGTAATAGCTGAAAATTGACCGTATCAAAATTTTACCAAAAATAACAAAATCTCAATAATCACACCAAAAATAAATACGTAATAAAAGAAGTAATCTGACAAAAATCTTGCCTAAAATCGAGTTTAGAATCACTTCCTAAATAATAAATGAAATATTACCATAAAAGACAACAAAATAACTAATAATAGGGATTCAGAGGGAAAAACAGTGAAATTTGACCTCGAAAATGATGTACATCGAGCATAGCCACAATGTGCGCGCTGAAAAGAGCTTTTTGAATTAGGGTCACATGCGCTATTCTGATATACGTAGCCAAAATTATGACCAAAATACCAAAATGTGCCCAAAACTATCCCAATCAAGGAAATATCATGATTTTCTGTCAGCTTTGCGCTGATCTGCCATCTCAAGATATTTCAGCGCAATCAATGTACAATCTGACAACTTAACATCATTTAACTCGGATCCTCTGCATCAATCCTTCAAGCTGTAGAAACACACCATCTATGCAAGCATGGACCCCTTCTTAGCCTGGCCGGCCACGGATTATATTGAGTACAAAACCCTTTAATGATAGATATATAATACTCGTATTAAACATATATACATCAAAATCATACATGTTTCCTTTAATTCTGAAGTTGGAACCTAAATTTATATATAAACAAATTATCGCCAATAAAAGAGTATTATTTCTAAAAGGGAAAATAAAGAACAATTGGTGATCAATATCAACCAAATCAAAACACATGCATTAAACAAAATTTCCTTGTTTTTTTGGGGTGGTGGTTACAGGCTCATGTGATCTTGATCAAACTTTGAAAAAACTAGACTCTTCATAAAAATTTATATTCTGCTCGTGACAGACGACAGACAAGGGTCCGATGCCAATTGTACAAGAGCAAATATCAAAAGCTGATAGTCAATGATGATATCTTCATAGCTGATACTGCAGGCATGCATGGATAAGCTTATATGTATAAGACTTCCACAGCAACAATGGAGAAGAGGCCAGACGGCAGACTGCATATATAAAAGATAAAAATGGATAAATTTAGCATAGGCTTGACCTGCTGCTTCAGTAGGTCATGTCCCTTTCACAAGTCACGGATCTGCATGGACTCGACGATCACATCACGTAACAACGGAATCAAAAGGTCATTTATATATCTTATCATTTAAGTGCTTGAAATGGCTCTAATTCCTTGACCCAGCTTGAAATGTAGTTACATGGATGAGATCCATGCATCAGCCATGATCCATGCATGGCTGTACAATCTCTCTACTAATGAGGTAGGGGAAAAAGATAAAAAATAAAAGATAAATTAATATCAGATCGTACGTCCAAAAATCTAATCATATGAAGAAACTTGTTACGGCAAGTTTGCATGTTCTGTATGGTGCCACTAGGCTTGCATGGTTGTCAAGATGTGAAAACAGGAGAGGAATAGAGACAGATGATTGATGTAATATATACTTCCAAATTTTGCTTTAATACTTCCAAATTTTAAAATAGTTTTATACGTAGAGAATTCTGAACAAGACTAGAGAGGTTCAATTATTCACTTAGAAACTACATAACCCTAAAAATTATACACCAGCTTTTAGAATAGAAGTACTACATGAAGAACTACCACCTGATCGAGTAATATTAATTAGCAGCTAGCTTGCTTAAAGAGAAAACTCCATTTGTTTTCACCATTTAAGTCATATAATTTATGTGGGTGGGAAACCCAAATAACACATGAGAGAGAGAGATGCAAAATTAACGAGAAAGTGATGGTTCACTTAAGCAAAGTTGGATATTTAGAATATCTCAGAATATCTACAAATATTACTAAAATGATTTGAATTAAAATATTTTATTAAATTTTGCGAAATGAGAGAGAAAAAGTTAAATAAAAATATTATAAAGTTAAAAAACTATTTGAATATAATTTTTGTTTTAAAATTTAAAAAAATAGTATTATTTTTTGTGTTTTGTTTAAGAGTTTGAAAGATTTGTAATGATTAAATGAAAAAATTAAAAATTTGAAATTGAAAAATATTTTGAGAAGGAAATATCTGAGAATGTATGAGAATATATAAGAATACTTGAAAACGGTTGTGTTGCCAAACGGACCCTTAGACTTGCTCTGACTAGGATATATAATCGCCTCCATGCCTACACAACAAGATCCAAGACAATTAATACATTAGAGTTGTATGTCTATCATTTTTCTAAAAAATTCCTAGCTTAGAGCTTCTAGCAGCCAAAAACTAGAAAGAATCACAGTTACTATTTTCCCAGATAATTTTAATTAAACATAATTATCAGGAAACACAAAAGGCACCAAAGCAATATGATATATTGGCATGAGAAGGAAATTACTAAGAATAATTTTTTTCATTAGTCACTATTCACTACTTTAGACTCTACGTCTTATAAAAAACACTTCACACTCTATGGAAAAAATAAAAAAAATGACTGTCAAGTGTAGGATGTGAAAATGAACAGTAGCTGATGTATAGCAAAACCCAATTAGCAATTGAATGTTTTCTCACTTTTCATTCCCTCCGTTAAATGAAACAACGGTCAATTTTTTGTCTGTGGCCAAAGGGTCCACTGAAGTTTAGAGATTTGGCTGGTATAGTCACGGGAAATTGTTGCAGACGTCCACAACTCTGCAACACTATTAAGTCTCTCTCTCTCTCTTTTTCCTAAGCATATTAGGCACAATCTTCTTCCACAAGACATGAACATGTCTTCTAATTCCATGGTTCCTATCTCCTCCTTCCTCTCCTCCTCCTCCTCCTCCTCCTCTTGTTCTACATCAATTGTTCCATCCAATGATTATGAAAGACCAGACATCAACTCCATACAGGTACTCGTTGTTTCAATCAATAATTACATCACCGAACTGTTAGGAAATGCTGAGGCTAGGAGTTCTCTACACTTGATATGCACCTCAAATCTGAAATATCAAAAGCTGGAATTCTTCGAATTCAACGAGCAATCTGTACTGGCAAACTTTTACTGGGGCATTAACAGCATTGAATCTGCAATTCAAACAAAAATGCCGGAAGAGACAGCTTCTAGACTGAGGAAGTCGGAACAAATGCTTCAGGTCCCCGCATTGCTTGATAAGCAACATTTCACGGCCGGAGTTCCAAACCGTCATTTGGTGTGTTGCTCCTACTTTTACCTCTCGGTAGTTAGTAACCTCCAAAAAGATGAGTGGCAGGCTGCTCTGCATTTCATCCAAGCGCTTTTGGTGTATCCAAAACTTGTTCGAACAGCATTGGCACCGGGACTTTGTGAAAGTATTATTCCTTCATGCACTGTAGATGAAAAGAAGGAAATTATTAGAGAGAGAAGCTTGGGGTCTACATATCTTGTGGAGTCTGAAGAGGATGATTATAGTGACCAAATAAGGCAGATGGCAAGGAGCTACAAAGACCGGTTAATATATTATCAGGTCATGTCATATGGAGAGGCTCCTCAGTGGCACTGTGGCTGCAGAGAGATTCCATCCCGAGACAGTGAATCACAATATAAGACGTAAGTTCTTCCCTAAAGCTCATCATAAAATTAACAGGGAAAGTCAAATACACCTCCATGACTGCTGCAACTCAGGATTTGAATGTTCAACTTGTATTTGAAAAAGAAGTTGGAATATTGTGAACAAGGAAAGGAGTTTGATTTTAGCATGAAATTATTTCTAGTGAATGTCATTCTGCAAGAGCTAATTATGATTCACTACTCATGAGCAGGCATACAATACCTACTAGCTCTGAATCTTTGAGTTCAATTGATCAAAGACAACTCAGCGTGCAGAATTATTATAATGTAAGCCATCGCTTACTTTTTGTCACCATTGTTATTTCATTATTTCAGATGCTCTTTAAGTATTTGCGAGTAGGATTTCACATATGCACTCTGCAGATGCTTCATACTAAAAGCAAGAGAATTGTATATACTACCCACAAAGTAAACCGATATTATTGGCACACTGCATTGACTAATTTTTTTTTTCATTTAATTTATATGACATGAAACTAGATTTTGCATGATGTTAAAACTTGGTGTAGTATGAGAAGGTGCATCCGCTTGATCCTCATGGTGTAATAGATCAAATGGTGGAAAAACCTAAGGCATCTACTGAAGTTCCAGAGTTTGAAGACCATAGAAATCCAAGTATCAGATGCCTAAAAGAGTTAGTGCAGGAGTCACAGTCAGATGCAACTGCTTCAGTAGGTTCATGGTACGATGATTCATTCTACGACAGTGACATGGAGGTAATTGTTCACAAGACAATAATATTGCCAAGGATTTTGTTTTTAAGAAAACAAATTTAAATAAGGATGCCTCTTTCTGTATAATTGAGGAACTAATGATTGCAAAATACTTTTGCATCTCTTTATGAATCAGGCAGACATGGATGGAACTAAATGCTCAGGAAGAGTCCCAACAATAAACGCTGATGACCGACAACCAGAAGTTTGTGATCAGTTCAGTACACTATCACAATAACATACACCATTTTCTTTTATATTTAGTACTAATGAAAACCTGATATCCATATCCAGACTATTTATTAAATTCATTGCACTGACCTGCACAGGAAGGTGCAGAGTCCTTGCTCAACATCAGAACCAGAACTTACAGCATTATCTTTGCCATGCGCTCCCAAGAATCCAATGCCCAACATTGAAGCCATCAGTGAATTAAGCGCAACCATTATGCAAGATAGAGATAAAAAATCAAACACCATTCGGAATATCCATGCAGAGAAGGAATCAAATCAAAGGACATTAAATCCACACAAATTCCTGTTCTTTGATCATATAGCATCTTCTACATCGCTGCAGAAACATAGGATCACCCTGACAAATTATCAAGGAAGTGCTGCCAGAGATATACAGAACTCAAGTAGCTGGAAAAGCTTCAATAAAGTTTGTTCACATTCTGGAAAAGACTCCACCAGTGAACTATTGGGGATATTTGAAAAGACAATTCCAAAGCTGTGTTTCTCCAGAGGATTAGGAAAAAGTGATGAAGATTATGCAGAGGAAGTTGCAAAATTTTACAAAATGTTGAACAATAAAACAGAAGTAAAATACTGTATGCTCAAGGATGTAATTCTGGATCAGCTGCTTGCCGGTATTTCAACTTCCAAAGAGGAAAGAGTAATTAGGACATCGGTGTCTATACTCACAGCAATCATTTCAGCAAACAAGTCAGCTATTGAAGACATCAAGAAAAAAGGCTTACAGCTACATGTTTTGGCAAGTGCTCTAAAGCAAAACGTGCACGAGGCTGCAATTCTAATCTATCTAATAAATCCATCCCCTGGGGAGATCAAAACATTAGAAATATTACCAGCACTGGTGGAGGTCGTGTGCACCCCAGGCAGTTACAAGGGTGGGACGGCATCGCTTCTGCCGACACCTCCTGGAGCATCACTTAAGATTATTGAAGTATTAGTAACTGCATTTGATTACACGACAAATAACAAGCACTTGGCTGCAATCAATTCTCCTTGCATTATTTCCAGGCTCCTAGATGTAGCAAGAACTAATAATCTGAATGAGTTTCTCTCTTTGGCCACTATTCTTATAAAGTGCATGCAATTTGATGGGCAATGCAGAAAGTATATATCGCAATTTACTCCTGTGACTCGATTCATTCTGCTACTACAAAGTAACAAGAATCATCACAAGTTCATAGCACTTGAGTTTTTTCATGAGATCCTTCGAATACCAAGGTATGAAAGAAGATTTAACTCCATTAGTTTTCCTGCTATTTTGTATTTATTTTTTGAGAAAAATGCAGTTAATGTGCGTCTAGATATTTAGGTATATGAAACAGGAGTGCTGAATTTTAGAGAAACCAAATTTTGATCCATAAGTCTATGCAGCCAAATGAGATTTGGACATGGACTAAACTCTTTTTTTTAGTGGTGCATGTGGGCATAATTCTATCTGTGAACCAGTCTGCATGTACTTACTTGCATGTCATAGAGAATTGTATCTCATTCATTTGTAAGGACTATCTGTTAGAGACTTAGGGTTCGTTTGAATAGTGAGATGAGATCAGATGAGATAGTTTTAGATGAGTTGAATAAAATATTGTTAGAATATTATTTTTTTAATATTATCATTATTTTGGGATTTGAAAATGTTGAATTGTTTATTATATTTTGTGTGGGAATTTGTGAAAGTTGTAATGATGAGATAAAACTATCTCTGTATCCAAACAATGCCTTAATTGTATCTCATTCATTTGTAAGGACTATCGATTAGAGACTTAATTGTATCTCATTCATTTGTAAGGACAATCTGTTAGAAGCCTTGTTATGATCCCACATCGACTAAGTATGGAATTGGTTGGTGGTTTATAAGCCTTTAGGCACCCTTCCCTTGTAAGCTAGTTTTTAAGGGTGAGTTCTACCTAGTGGGTTCATAACAAATGGTATCAGAGCCACCCCATGTCTAAGGCTATGTTACGACGGTTGCAATCGTGCTTCAGGGGGGTAATGCCGGCATGGCAGTGTTTGCCCGGAACTAGGAAAAGACCTAGCGCACAGCTAACCAGTGTGAGTGCCGGGACCGCTGTGGATGTCGGCTGCGGAGTGTGGTGGTTGTTATGATCCCACATCGACTAAGTATGGGATTGGTTGATAGTTTATAAGCCTTTAAGCACCCTTCTCTTGTAAGCTAGTTTTCAAGGGTGAGTTTTACCTAGAGGGTTCATAACAAAGCCTCTTTTTAGAGTTTCGTATATCTAGTCTTTTCACGATCCTAGCCCTAGAAGGTCTTCTGAAATTTATTTATCATTTTCTTCAGGTCATCAGCCATTGGCTTGTTGCAGAAAATACAAAAAGAAGGAAGCATTGATATTATGCACAAACTAATGGATTGTCTCCAACAGCTGCAACCCGAATACCAACTTTTGGCAGCAAATGTACTTCTTCAACTGGATACAATGGTAATTTTTATGATCATATAGGTCATAGTTGTCATTTCATAGCTTACGGTACAGAATCACAACCAAAAATTGAACCAGGCAGTTAATGCATATAATATTGTCTTACTATCTTGCACTCTGCAGTTCTTGTTATCAACTGATTAAGGCATGATCCAAGGGCAGAGATATTGCAGTTCTCTTGAACTGTAGCCAACTATAGCATGTATGATACACCCTTCATTAAACAGTTACATGTCTAGACAGAGTTTTGCAACCAAAAGTTTGGGGTATCACAAAGCTGATGTAACGGAGGCTTAAGTCACATATGAGCCATATACTCTAAAAAGACTAGTCAATGGTACAATTAGAGCTCATTGGAATTATTATAAAGAGCAAAAACTTCTTCCTCCCAAGTAATATAGGATCCTATTCACCATCTATATAATTACTCTATATGGGGTATTACAATCTCCTCCCTTAAATTCTTGATGTCCTCGTCAGACTATTCTATCATAGGAGTTAGGAGTTCCAGACTTCTGGTTGGGATAGGCTCTGAGCATTTTGACCAAATATGATAAATTCCCTGTTTAGTAATGATAAACAAGAAAAATACAAGAAGTTAGCAGATGTTGAAAATGATGAAGTGTGCCTTTTGTCACATAGATGCAAGGGAACACCAGCATCTAATATTTGCGTATGGTACTATATGTTTCCTTAAGATAAATTCAAAGGATTTATTGTTTCAAGACAAGAAGGCGAGATTCTGGAAAAATATATTATGAGTTCTCAATGAAGGGATCTAACAAATCAAAACTAATTTGATCAGCACGGCTACCCATTTTTCCAAGAAACAGATGATATATTTTCTTGCATTCAAACCAATCTGATGGGCCTTGTGATTATTGAATAATTAAACTGGAATTGGGCATGATAACTTTCAGGGGGTATAACTTTGTGGTACAAACATAAAGACTACTTATCATGCATTTCAACCTGACACTGTTGCTTCATATCCTTGTTACTATTGAGTTTGGTGTTTACTCCACTTTAGTTGATTTAGACTTTGAACCTCTAAAATAAGCTTTCATTAACCAAGTTAGGCAATGTATTTGTGCAGAATAACTCACCTGGCAGAAGCGTGTTTGGAGAAGAGGCTATGCAGATCATTCGGAAGCACCTGGCATCTGAAGAAGGATCTTCTCTGCAGCTTTTGTCTGCATACATCCTATCAAATCTTGGTGGAACATATGCTTGGACAGGGGAACCATATACAGTAGCTTGGTTGGTTAAAAAAACTGGGTTGGCCTCTCCATATCACAGCAATATGCTGAGAAATTTTAACTGGTCGGATAAAAGCCTGCAGGTAAGCTGTAATAAAAATCTATGGTTTTCATGGTATCAGACAGGCCAACAAAGAAAAACTGCATGGACTTGCAGGATGCTTTCACAGACTCATGGTGCAGCAGGATTTCCAGAACCATCATTAACATTGGGAATCCTATCTTCCACGCATTAGAGAAGGGGCTAAAGAGCAAGATAAGGATTGTATCCAGGGCTTGTCTAATAACCATTGCATGGCTTGGATGTGAAATAACAAAGAGCCCAGATAGCATACGATATTCTGCATGTGAGATTTTACTAAGTGGCATTGAGCAATTTTTGCATCCTGGATTGGAGCTTGAAGACAGGCTTCTAGCATGTCTGTGCATCTATAACTATGCTTCTGGCAAAGGTAATGCCCACACTGTAAAATATCTCTATGTAATATACACTTTACAGTAACAAAAAGCACAAAAAAGTATAAGATTGGACTCTGCTACCCATGCAAATTCATCCCATGTAACCACTATGAAATTGATGCAGTGGTTACACAAATGACTGTCAATAATTTTCACTCATTCAGTGGTTCAGTGGTTTTCAGACAACTCAATTTTTTTTTTTAAAATAAATCGAGCTTTCATTAATCAGAGACAAGTTCAGGCAGTACATCAGATCGAGTACAATCAGGAAACTTATTGTGTTGCACTTCAAATACAAAAAATATAACATTGAGCTTTAAAGCACTTGCTTTAAGCATATTGAGAACTATACAGAACTCCATTCCACATTGCATTAGTAAAATACTTATTGCACATCATGACACGAACAGCCCCATATGTTTATTAGATTCTAGGTTCCAAAGGGCAGAATTCTACCTCATATGCTAAAGGTCAAAATGGAATAACTTCCCCATGGTCCAAATGCCCTCCAAATATAAATATATTTTAAAACACTGAAAATTAAGCTTTTTAACTGATGGCTGTGAAAATCTCTACAATCATTGATTTCAAGGACGCATGCCCTTGACCTGATTGGCTAGGTTCACCCTGCAAGCAGGTCAATAAATAGTTATATGCTATTTTACAGTTTGGCTGATTATATACATATAATCCATGTCTAATTTTCTTTGCAGAATGGAGAGTAAGATTTTTTTTTTTTTTTAAAGTGCAATTTTCCTCATGCAAACCTTAGATGAATTCTCTTTGTGTAGGAATGCAAAAAGTAATTTATTTCTCCGAAGGAGTAAAGGAGTCACTAAGACGCCTTTCAAGCATAACCTGGATGGCAGAGGAATTGCATAAAGTAACCAATTATTACCAACCGAACAAATCAGTAAGTACTCATCAAGTGGCAGAATTAATCCTAGCTTACATGTAGGCCCTCTTTTTTACGTACCTTCCACTTCTTCTTCTTCTTGTTCTAACTCAGCAACCTAGCAATCAGTAAATTATTTCAAAATCAATATGTTCCAGATATTTGGATTTAGAAAGAAAAAGAGGCAGAAGAAGCAGAATTTGAGCTGACAATTGATAGGGCTAAATGTTTTTGTTTTAAAAGCAATATATATCATGTCCTTACCTCTTGAATTATTCTGGGTAAAAGATATCATCAAGTAGATGCAAGTATGCAACTAAGAACGCAACCTTTATTAGCTCACTCAACATGATGCCACCATTATGTCCAGTTTGTGTTTGCCATTTTGAGCAATTAGCATAAAAGATGCCCTAAAGTTAGTTGCCAATCATAAGCTGTATAAGATTGACCCTCAATAATGGGTGTTGATTCACTGTGTTCCCAAAATCATCACAATTGCAAGAGCAGCGTATTTCTTGTGTTCACACACAAATCATGGAAGCGGGTCTCAAATGCAATGGAGCTGTATGTGCCCTCATCTACTACAAGGGACTGCTTTACAGTGGATACTCAGATGGTTCAATCAAGGTGAGGAATTATGTTACCTACTTCAAATATGAAGACCATTACCTCACTTGAAATAGGGTTGTGAGGCCTTGGTGCTACCACAGAGTGTGGGAAATAAAAACAGAAGAAATATTAGGTTGGCAGAAATGCAAACAATGACATCCGCTGCCCTGAATAGGTGTGGGACATCAAGGGGCAATCAGCCATGCTTGTATGGAACATGAAGGAGCACAAGAAGGCAGTGACATGCTTTTCACTTTTTGAACCAGGAGATAGCCTTTTAAGTGGCTCTGTTGATAAAACCATCAGGGTATGGTAAATTTTTATAGCAGCAACCACTTACTTTCTTAAATGGGCTGCAGAAAATTGAACTGAATATCATTCACAATTGAATCTTCTACAGGTTTGGCAAATTATTCACAGAAAGTTGGAGTGTATTGAAGTAATAGCAGTGAAAGAACCGATTCAGCACATGGATGCATCCGGTGAAATGATTTTTGTAGTTACTCACGGCCATGGGTTGAAGGTAACACAAATTATGAACGTACAATAAGAAATATTCAGCTCAAACACCAAGACACTTGCATCCACATATAACACAGAGAAGCTCAAAGTTCAGAAATTTTGTAACAAATAAAGATCTTGTGATCATCACCAAGAACTAGAAAAAATAAATTAAATCTCTCAACACACAATAAATCAAGATTTTATCATAATGATTAAGAAAAAAAATGGAGCACAAGAAAGTATAAAAAATCATTCACAGCTTAAGCTCTAATTCAGATGGCATGAATCCTAAATACAAGTTTTGTCAGAAGAATATGCCTATAAATTATTTTTACACTAACGCTTTCAAAGAAAGCAACTGCTTCCTCCGCGGGAGAAAGCCAAGCCACTCAACATGTAATGAAGCTGTATAAGAAGATCAAAACTTTCAATTACCTTTCATTGGGGGGGGGGGGTGGGGGGGGGGGGGGGGGGTGAGGAGAACACACAAAATAAAAAAGACTCATGTCAAACATTTTTAAAATAGCCATCCATGATCCAACTACGTCAAGATGTCATTTCTCCAGGTATTTGAGGAATCAAGAACAGTCAAGGAGATTGGCAAGAACAAGAATGTGAAGTGCATGAGGGTGTTTCAGGAAAAGATTTACGTAGGCTGTACAAATTCAAGCATACAGGTTAGCTAAAAGGCCATGGATATCAGAAATACATGCACCAACTGAGACATAAGTGCTATGTCACTCTTTTTCAGGAGTTTTCTATTACAAACAACCGGAAGCATGAAATTAAAGCACGGGCAAAGGGTTGGAAGATCCAGAAAAAGCCCATCAATTCAATTGTCGCGTATAAAGATTGGCTTTATTGTGCTGGTGCAACTGTTGAAGGTTCAAGTTTTAAGGTAATAAACTCTACTTGTATCCCCATGTACTGGGAAAAGCCTTCCACTTAAATGGTCAAATGGCGTAGGAATGGAGAAGACAATGCAAACCCCAAATGTCAATAGCAACAGACAAAGGAGATCATGTGCTGGCGATGGGAGTAGTTGAAGACTTCATATACCTAAACTGCAGCTCATCGACACACTACATTCAGGTGATTAATTTATTCTCTCAAAAGAATGCCATAAATGACAGATTCTAGAATATTAAAAGTGGCTGCTCAACTTTTGAATTCATATTCCTGTGGATTTTCCTGCAGTTTTCTTAAACTGGATTTTCCTGCAGTTTTCTTAAACTCTTAAATCATTAATTTTAAATTTAACGGTCCATATTTTCTCATCATCTTTAAGAAATCTTTGATCTTTTATTAATAAATTGTTCGTTATTATCATCTAAACCATTCAACTAAAACCTAATAGATATGATGTTAAGAACTCTACCATGAAGTTACTAAAGACATCTAGATAATCATAGTCTATTCATAAGTAAGTTTCGAACTTCCAAGTATCTGAAGAACTGACAAAACTTTTGCTCTATTAAAGAAAAAACCTTTGAATACATAACTACACAGAGTGAGGTTTCAACTTAACAAGAATTTCAAAAGCTAAGGAAATGTCATTGAATTTTACATACCTCGTGAAAAAATAGATCTGGTTGAGAGAGACACAGAAGAAGTTGGGGAGGATCTCAGCAGGCAGCAGGATAACAAGCCTCCTCACTGCCAATGACATGGTACTGTGTGGTACAGAGTCAGGGCTAATCAAGGTGTGCACGTTCGATTCGTATATAGTTTTAACCGTTTCACTTTTTAATTTGGTTTGAACGATT
This sequence comes from Juglans microcarpa x Juglans regia, assembly GCF_004785595.1. Classification (NCBI taxonomy): domain Eukaryota; kingdom Viridiplantae; phylum Streptophyta; class Magnoliopsida; order Fagales; family Juglandaceae; genus Juglans; species Juglans microcarpa x Juglans regia. Next base: position 18,596,933 of record NC_054595.1, on the reverse strand, counting down.
TTCAACTTAACTCAGCAATCCCCATAACCAACAGGGCTGGATTCCGTTGTAGCAGAAGATTTGCAACACCAAAATTCAAATTTCACCAACCTATCAAGCATGCACTCTGTATAGTAGTGTGGATTTGATTTGTTGTTATTACAATGGGAAAAGCAAGTGTTAAATATATGAAGATCTCAAAGGGGAAGATCAGAACTATACTGTATCATTATAGATATTTCACAGAGAATGTAAGATATTAAGGGAGTGGGGCTATGTATTGGTGCCAAATGTAACTTGTGAAAGAAAGAACAGATTTTAAAAGGTTGAACAAACAATATGAAGAGACTTGAAGAGTGAGAATGTATCACGGGGTTGATGGAATGTTATGAAACGAGGAGGATGGAAGGGAGAGTATTGTTCTACTCTTAATGTGTGGGTTTTATTTGTTTTTGGAATAAAAGAGTTATCGGATCAAAATTTCTTATGTTAGATCTTTATGGCCTGAGGAGAGAGATATATATTGTCAAAAAATTATTTTTTTAATATTATTATTGTTTTGAAATTTAAAAAAATTAAATTATTTATTATATTTTATATAAGAATTTAAAAAAATTGTAAAAATAAGATGAGATGAAACTGTTTCTTTATCCAATGAAACTATAATCACGTAAGATGTGTCATAATATTTATTAAATCGGGGTCAATAAAAAGTTAGAAAATGCAGGTTCCAGGCATGTCTCCCAAAATCCTCCTAGTGTATTTTAGGTTTTTTTTTTTTTTTTTTTTTTAAATAATTAAAAAAAGTTACTGGTAATGAATTTTTGTTTGTTTTTTTATTTTAAAAAAATGCACTAAAAACACTTCGGGAGGCAACTAGCATCACCCCAAAAGTATATTTGGATTAATAAGATATGTTTTTATTTATTTTTTTAAATCAACATACGAAAATTTTATTAATTAGCAAACATTACAAACTGTCTCACAACAGAATTAGATATTGAAGATGGAACTTCTTCCATCCATATCCTCTCCATGTCAAGAGACGGAGCAAGTTGTACAAATTCATGAGCAACAACATTAGCTTCTCTAAAAGCAAATTTGACTCTACACCCAGGCCTTCCATTCAGCATGTGTTGTGTATCCACATTAATAAGCTGCCCGTGCAAAGACAAATCCTCTTCTGTACTATTTGTAGCTTGAATGAGAGTCTTGGCATCACCTTCAAACTCTACCCTTTAGAATCCAAGATCAGCACATAGTTCCACAGCTCTCCTCAAGGCATTGGCTTCAGCTGCGTAAGGCAGTAACAGATGATTGCATCACGCACACATTGAGACCAGAGGTTCACCCTTTGAGTCTCTCACTATAATTCCAAAACCCACCTTTTTATTTTTCTCATCTACTACTGCATCTCAGTTAGCCTTCACCAAGCTGTCCGGGTTTCTCCCATCTGGCCATATTTCTTGCATTCGTCAATGTCCCATGTAGTTCATCGACCTCGTTTAGTTTTTGAGATGAGATAAAATAAATTGAGATGAATATTAAAAGTTGAATAAAATATTATTAGAATATATTTTTTTAATATTATTTTTATTTTAAGATTTGAAAAAGTTGAATTGAGATTTGAAAAAATTAAATTATTTATTATATTTTGTATAAAAATTTGAGAAAGATGAATGATTAGATAGGATGAGTTGAGATGAACTGTAAAAACAAACGAGGCCTAGGTTTTTCTGGATTTGCTGGAACTCCTCCAGATGTGCTATGGCTACTGTTACTATCATCTTTGGAATGTCAAAATGATTTTTGAAAATGACTGCATTTCTTCTGGCCTAGATTTTTTTCATGATCATGGCTACCAGATTTAACTCGTCTTTCTTTAATTTCTCAACCATCTTCTGCATAATCCTAAAACATTATTATCTGAGCTCGCCCATTTTTGCACGGGTCTTTTCTCTTCTGACCACACATAACTAGCTGCAGGGCATCCCCACACAGCATGACACACATATTCCTAGACTTTCAAACAAATCGGGCATAAAATAGAATCCACAATATGTCTCACATACAAATTCTTTCTAGTTGGTAAAATTTCTTGACTAGCCTTCCAAATAAATTGTTGAACAAAACTAGGGACTTGTGCTTCCATATCTGCTACCAGTACTCATATGCACATTGTTCATTCGATGACTCATCTTTACAAGCTCTTTTCCTTGACATTTCAAAATGATATCCACTTCTAACAGATATTTTCCATCTTTTGTAAATCTCTAGACCCTTATATCTTTTGCTCCCATTTTACTAATGGGAAGACTACGGATTGATTCAGACTCTTGATTGTTAAATATATCTGCAATGAAATCCTCTTTCCAGCACCCATTTTTAGGTCAGAACATTTACAGGTGATTGCACTTTGAAAGAAGATGGTATTCGAATCCACTTATCTGTCCATATTCTGATCTCTTTGCCATTACCCACTCTCCATATCATGCGATCTTGTAATAAGTCCAATGAAGACCAGAGGTTTCTCCATATCATAGATGGCCCATGTCCAAGTTTTTCTTCCAATATGTTTACATTTTTAAAATACTTTTCCTTCATGATATGAGTTGCCATGAAGATTGGTTGGATAACATCCTTTAGTATTGCTTTGCTAACAAAGCTTTTTTAAAACTCTCAAGATCTCGAAATCTCGTACCCCTCTCTTCCCTTGATCCTCCCATATTTTTCCAACTCTTTCATTGGACCCTTTTTTCATCTTGTTTGTAACCCCACAAAATTCTGGACATCACTAAGGAAATATATTTACACAATCTTTTAGGGATCTTGAAAACACTAATTGAAATAGTTGGGATTGCTTGAATCACTACCTTAAGGAGTACCTCCTTCCATGCTTGTGTTAGAAAATCGTTCTTCCAACTATTTATCTTGTGCCACACCTTTTCTTTAATACTTCTAAAAGTATTGAACTTTGATCTCCCTACCATGGTTGGTAACCCAAGATATTTATCATAGCCACCACAAGGATGAACCACAACCATTTGAATTATCTGCTGCTTTGTTGTAGATTATGTATTAGTATTGGAAAAGATAGTTTTTTTTTTTTTGTTTCTTTAAGCATTGACCCAATGGAGCCCCATATTTATCCAAAATTCTTTGCAATTTGTTCCATTAAGTAGTATTGGCCCTATAAAAAAAGGACACAATCACCTGCAAACATTAACTATTATTGTTTAAAAGTGATAGGGTTTTGTAACATAGGGCAATTATTGTTCCAACTTGGAAAAATACTTGGGCTTTCCAAATTTCAACCAATACCTTCATGTTGATTTGTTCCAACTTGGAACTGGTGGGGGAGCTGGTGCTCATGAAGGAGCAAAACCAGGATTTGGAGACAACCGCCGTAAGGCAAAAAAAGAAGAAGAAGAAGCTCAAAGGCCTTTTGCATGATGCCGAGCAAGACCTCTTCCGTTTGTAGTCGAAGAAGAAGGGCTCAAGGAAGCTTGCATTGCTTCCGAGTGGAGCTTGGTCGCTAGAGAGGCTAAGTTGAGTGCTGCCCTCGAGCAATTAGAGTCGGCCCAGGAGGAATTGCGGAAGTCTTGGGAGGAGACGAGATCCATCCGAAGGGAGATTGAAGAGTACCACCGGGGTCTAGCCTTAGCTACTGGGCAACGCTCGAAGCTGTTATTCGAGAGCTTCAGGCATTCTACGAGGCTCAATGCTTAAAGGAACAGCTACTGCGGGCGAACGTATTGATGAGCTCTCGCAGTCGGGGATCCAAAAGAACCTTGATCTCTTGTCCTGCAACAGGGAGATTGCCAACTTGAAGTCTCAATTGGGTGACGTTGACAGGTTTGCCGAGGAGATCCAATCCCGGATCGCTAATGCTAACCCCATCCCGAATGTTGTTTGGTCGTACAGCTACAACGATGGGGTTCAAGAGAATGCAACAATACCTGTTGCAGCATCTCGAGCTAGACTTACGTACCTTGTCCTTAGCGTCCCTGCCTCCCGATCCTAAGGAGCAGGCTTTCGTCAGAAATTTCAGGAAGCCGGGGTATCCTCCATACCTTCCAGGTGCCCCGCCAACTCCTTCGTCCCAGTGATAGGCCCGAGAACCCCCCCCCCCCCTTCCCCTTTTTTTTGTGTATGGGCACAACCCCTTGTAACTTGTACGCTTTAACAACTTGAATGAAAGCTTGCTTCCGGTTCCTGTTGCGTTCCTTTGCCTTTTTTTTTTTTTTTTCCTCTCTTCTCTCCTTTTTTTTCCTTCTGTTTCCTTCTTTTTATGCCTTTTTGGCAGGGCTCACGGCCCAATCTCAAGACATGAGATCCCACTTTGTTAGATTGGGGGTCAAGAGACTTGGGTCCATTGGACTGGGGGTTGGTTCGGAATCCTGGGACTTGAACCTTTCCCCGTAGCGACCCGTCTTCTTCCGAGTGTAGGAACTTGACTTTTATTGAGTTAAGGGACCCGTCTTCTTGCTAGTGTTAGGACTCGACTTCTATCGAGTCAAGGGACATGTCTTCTTGCGAGTGTTAAGACTCGACTTTAGTTAGAGCAGGGGTCGGCTTCGAGTCCTGTGACTGGAACCTTACCCTGCAGCAAGTCAAGGGACCCATCTTCTTGTGAGTGTTAGGACTCAACTTTTATTGAGTCAAGTGACCCGTCTTCTTGTGAGTGTTAGGACTCGACTTTAGTTGGAGCAGGGGTCGGTTTCGAGTCCTGGGACTGGAACCTTACCCCACAGCTAGTCAAGGGACTAGTCTTCTTATGAGTGTTAGGACTCGGCTTTAGTTGGATCAGGGGTCGGTTTTAAATCCTGGGACTTCGAGTCAAGGGACCCGTCTTCTTGCTAGTGTAGGGACTCAACTTTTATCGAGTCAAGGGACCCGTCTTCTTGCGAGTGTTAGGACTCGACTTTTATCGAGTTAAGGAACCCGTCTTCTTGTAAGTGTTAGCACTTGGCTTTAGTTGGATCATGGGTTAGTTCCGAGTCTTGGGACTGGAACCTTACCTTGCAGCTAGTCAATGGACTCGTCTTCTTGCGAGTGTTAGGACTCTACTTTTATCGAGTTAAGGGACTCATCTTCTTGCGAGTGTTAGGACTTGGCTTTAATTGGGTCAATTTCGAATCCTGGGACTGGAACCTTACCCCTCAGCGAGTCAAGGGACCAGTCTTTTTGTAAGTGTAAGGACTCGACTTAGATAGAGCAGGTGTCAATTATGAGTCTTGGGATGTGAACCATACCCCGCAGCGAGTCAAGGGACCCATCTTCTTGCAAGTGTAGGGACTTGACTTTTATCAAGTTAAATGACATGTTTTCTTGCGAGTGTAGGGGCTCGACTTTTATCGAGTCAAGGGACCAGTCTTCTTGCGAGTGTTAAGACTTGGCTTAGTTGGAGTAGGGGTCGGTTCCAAGTCCTGGGACTTGAATCATGCCCTGCAGCGAGTCAAGGGACCCGTCTTCTTGCAAGTGTAGGGACTCAACTTTTATTGAGTCAAGGGATCGTCTTCTTACGAATGTTAGGACTCGGCTTAGTTTCGTTTGGACAATAGGAGATCTGCTAAAAACATCCCGACGTCGGTTGCTTGTTGTGACCACGTAAGGCTCCTCCCACCATGCCCCCAACGTTCCTTCTTCTGGGGTGGTTACTCCCGCTATTGCAACACCATGTCGCTTACCTTAAGGGACCATGGCCTGACTTGCTTGTTAAAATACTGCTCTGTCTTTTGCTTGTTAGTTGTTCAAATTGCTGCTTCCTCCCTTCTTTCTTCTAAGGCATCCAGGTTCTTGGCTAGCCTTTTGTTGCGTGTCCAGGTTGAAGTGTTGGATACGGAATGTGGGCACTCCGACTTCTATAGGACTTACAGCTTCGCTCCTGTAAGTGAGGGTGAAGGGCATCTCGCCTGTGGGGGTTCGGACAGTAGTTCGGTATGCCAAGAGCACGCTTGGGAGTTCTTTAGCTCATGCTTCTTTGTGCACCCCGATCCTTTTTTTGAGGTTGGAAATGAGAGTCTTGTTGATTGCCTCAGCCTGCCCGTTGGCTTGGGGGTGCCCTGGCGAGGAATACTTTACCTTAATCTTGAGCTCTGTACACCATTCTCAGTAGTGTGTGCAGTTGAATTGTTTCCCATTGTCCGATACGAAGCTCTTTGGTATGCCGAATTGATAGACTAGTGACTTCTACAAGAACTTCGTTATGGTTCGGGAGGTGATGCTTACGAGCGCCTCCGCCTCGACCCACTTGGTGAAATAGTCGACCACAACCATGACAAACTTGACCCCTCCTCTTTCTACTGGCAAGGGGCCAATCAGGTCCAGGCCCTCTTGGGCGAAAGGCCACGAAGCCATAATCGAGGTCAGCTCTTTTGCTGGGCAGTGCGGGATCAGTTTGTGCTCCTGACATTTCAGGCATTTTTTTACGAATTCCTCTACATCTCTGAGGGAACGGGGCCAGTAGTATTTGGCTCGGGTTACTCTCGCTGCCAAAGCCTTCCCTCCAAAATGGTTTCCACAGATTCCCTAGTGGATTTCTAATAGTAAGTACTGGGCTTCATCAGATGAGAGGCATCTAAGGAGTGGCTCGAAGAAGCCTCTTTTATACAGCACTCCTTCCAGCAGGGTGAGTCGGGCTGCCCTGATCTTGATCTTCCGCCCTTCCTCCAGGTCACTGGGCAGTTTCCCTTCCTGTAGGAACCTTTAGATATTCGTCGCCCATTGGGGGGGACTGGGGTCGTAACAAACACTTCCCTCTCGATGGATGGGGCCTCAACTGTCTTGGTCACGGTGTGTTCTGGAAGTTGAAGTTCCTCCTGCCCTATGCAGCCCTTGCCAGAAGGTCTGCCTTCTGATTCTCCGCCCTCGGCACCTGTTGAAGGTTAAAGTAGCAGAAAACTTTGCGCTCGTCGCAGACCAACTGGAGGTATTTCTTCAATCTTTCTCCTTTCTGTCCTAGTACCTGGCTGACCACAAGTTGTGAATCAGCCCTTATTTCTATTTCGTCCGCTCTTAGTAACCGCGCGATCGACATCCTCATTAGGAGCACCTCATATTCAGCCTCATTGTTTGTCACTTTGAAGTCTAGCTTGACTGCATAGCTGTGTTCCTCTTTTTGCTCCATGACGATGTGCACCCCTGCCTCCCCGCCAACCCGGCAGGATGAGCCGTCAATGTAGACCTGCCAGGATTTTCCTTTGGGTGCAACTAGTACCTCTTCCGGGAAACTAGTGAACTTAGCGACGAAATCTGTCAATACATGCCCTTTGATCGTGGTTCAGGGCTAGTACTCCATGTCAAATTTGCTGAGCTCGATTGCCCATTTGGCGAGCCTTCCCGAGGTGTCTGGTCTCTATAGTACCTGTTTAATGGGGTGGTCAGTGAGCACTCTAATCTGGTGCACTTGGAAATATGGCCTTAATCTCCTAGATGCGACAATTAGGGCGAACACCAACATTTCCATTCGAGGGTACCTTGCTTCTGCACCACGGAAGGCTCAGCTCATATAGTACACAAGACGATGTCCTACTTCCGCTTCCCAGACTATTACAACTAATATGACGTGTGGGGAAATTGCCATGTACACTGTCAAGGTCTCTCTCGGTCTCGTCTGGCTCAGCAGTGGGGGGTGACTGAGGTATACCTTTAGATCGGTGAAAGCCTTCTCACATGCCTTATCCCAATTTTAAGCTTTCCTCAAGACTTTGAAGAAGGGCAAACATCGGTCAGTAAACCAGACGCTAAACCAATTGAGGGCCGCCACTCGCCTAGCTAGTCTCTGGACCTCGTGACGTTATGGGGGGAAGGCATTGCCGTTACTGCTTCTACCTTTTTAGGGTTTGCCTTGATCCCTCTCTCCGAGACCATGTACCCCAGGAACTTATCCGTCTCCATGCCGAAAGCACACTTCAACGGGTTGAGCTTCATCCGGTACTGCAGAAGGACGGAGAACGCTTCTTGTAGGTATGTCAAATGTTTTTCGATCTCTTTGCTTTTCACTAACAGGTCGTCCACATATACTTCCATATTTTGGCCGATCTACTGTTTGAACATTCGGTTAACTAACCGTTGGTAGGTGGCCCCCGCATTCTTCAGGCCAAAGGGCATTGCTTTGTAGTAGTAAAGCCCTTGGTTGATAGTGAATGTTATCTCTTCTTCGTCATCCAGATTCATCCTGATCTAATCGTACCCATAATAAGCGTCTATAAAGCTAAGGAGGAGATGTCCTGCTATCGAATCCACTATCAGGTCGATACGTGACAGAGGGAAGCTATTTTTCGGGCATGCCTTATTTAGGTCGGTGAAGTCCACACACATTCGCCACTTTCCACTAGCTTTCTTCATCAAGACTACATTAGATAACCATTTCAGGTACTGGACCTCTCGGATAAACCCCATCGCTAGGAGGCGATCAATTTCTTCGATTATCACCCCGTACTTCTCAGCGCTAAAACTACGTCGTTTCTGCTTGACTTTCCACGTCGTTGGGTCGACACAAAGTCAGTGCTCAATGATAGAGTTGTCAATCCTGGGCATGTCCTCGTGGCTCCAGGCGAACACATCTCAGTGTTCGATAAGGAGAGATACCAAGGTTGTTCTCGTCTCTGGGCCCAGCTTAGTCCTGATCTAGACTTGCCTCCTCGGTTCTTGTTAGTCGATGGTCACGAGCTCCAAGGGCTCGTTAGGCGCGGCCTGTCGGAGGGCCTGTTCATCACGAACTTTCCCGTCCCATTCAGTCAAGATTGGAGGTGATCCTAGCTTGGGTGTCTCTTCTTGTATTCCAATGGTCACTACGATTTTGGCCTCGTGCCTTAACTCCTTGTCATAGCATTCCCGAGCCAGGACTTGCTTGCCACGGATTTTGCCCACTCCCGAATTGGTGTGAAACTTCATTTTGAGATGATAGGTGGGCGTTATTGCCTTCAAGCTGTTTAGGGTGGGGCGTCCTAGTATAGCATTGTACGAGGATGGGGCCTTTACGACCAAGAAATCGGTCATGGCAGTCACCATCCTAGGTGTCTTCCCCGCCAAGATTGAAAGAGTAATGGCCCTCATTGGCTTAACAACGTCCCCCGTGAAGCCCTTGAGGGGCATTGGAGTTCGGCACAGCCGGTTCGAGTTGATGCCCATCTTGACAAAAGTATCCTAAAATAGAATGTCAGCCGAACTACCATTATCAATCAGGATCCTTCAGGTTCTAAAGTTTGCCACTTGCATTGTTACTACTAGCGCATCATCATGCGGGTGGGGGACGCCTTTTCATCCCCTTCGTCAAAGGTTATCGTGATGCTTCTAGCACATTGTTGCGGCCTGCTTACACCCATTTCCGCACTGAACACTTCCTTGTAGCGTGCCTTCCGGGCGTGTGTCTTTCAGGCCGACGAAGTGGCTCCACTTCCCGCATACCCTCCAGTGATTGTGCTGATCTCCCCTAGAGGCCTGTCCCCCACGGTGGAGCTTCGTCGCCTTTAGTCCCTGACTCCCTGACTCCTTGGGCCTTTTCCCTGTTGAAGTTTGGCCGCCTACCTGCAAGCCGGTCCGTTTGATTATCCGACTAGTGCACCTGTTTCTTCTGTTCTTCTTCTTTAATCTTCTTTAGGGCATAATAGTCACGCATGCTGTGTCGGGTATTCATGTGATACTCACAGTACAGGCGACTCTCTTCCTTCCTGGGTCATTCTCTTTTGGGGTTCACTAGTTGGTTCCCTTCCACTTCCAAGTTTGTGTGGGCGGGGCCCTCTCATTGGGGTCAAGTTGGCACTTCACTCTTTCTCTTTACATTCGATGCTCCCTTCCTTTCCCCTCCTCGATTGTCACGATTGGGTCGTTGCCCTGATGCCTTCATATCGGCCCGTTCTACCTCGGACCATCAAGGGGTAGTCGGGCCTCAAGGGTGTTTTTTGCATTAATAAACCCATCTGCTCGGTCCATGAACTCCCTTAGGGTGGTAGGTGTCTTTCGTGCTATTTCGGACATGAACGAATTCAGTGGCCACATACCTCCTAGGCATGCCGCTAATGTGATCTTCTCGTCTTGGTATTCCGTGGTCATGCATTCTCGATTGAACCACGAGAGGTACGACTTCAGATTCTCGTCGTCCCATTGCTTGACCATCAGGAGGTAAGTCACCAGACATTTCCTCTTACGACTGCCCAGGAATTGCATCATGAAGAGGTGGGCGAGCTCCTTGAAGCTCCCTATTGTTCCTGATGATAGCAACCCAAACCAAGTCTGGGCGTCTCCCTTTAGAGTTATTAGGAAGGCCTGCAGACGACCTCTCCTGGGAAACCATACAAGGTCATGTGGGCCTTGAATATATCCAGATGCTCCAACGGGTCTTTGGACCCGTCGTACGGTTCCATCTGGGGGACTTTGAACTTGGGGGGAAGAGGCATAGCCATGATTTCTACATTGTACGAGAGGTCGGAGCTGACGAGTAGCTGGTCCACAGTCGATGGGGTGTCTATCTTCTTTTCCATCTCTACACAGTTGTCCCTCAACTCTAGGATTTTGAGGTTCATCTCGCGTCTTTCTTCTTTTGCCGTAGTATCTGTCGGAGCCCTTCACGAATCCTCGTGCTCGTTGCCGCTTGGTTCTGCTCCCCTCGCCAGCTCCTCATTCGCGAACTTGAGGGCTGCATTCTCCTGGCAGAGCGTCCCCGTTTCCTCTGTTAGCTTCCTTATGGTCTCCTTCATGCTTGCAAGCCGTGCTTCCATCATCTCTTCTTTGTGATCTCCCCTTCTTGTAGTTTGGGACCGCGTTGCTGGCTGCATGTGAAGTACACGCTTTTATGGAAAAATAGATCCCACGGACGACTCCACTGTTGATCGTGTTTCACAGCTCGAGCAGTTCCGCAAAGCCCAAACTCTACGTGGCCTGCAACTGAGAAGAAAGAAAGGCTCCGATGATTTTTGGGTTCACTCCAATGCCTAAGTCAATGGGTGATTATCTGGAGGAAAGCACAAAAATCCAGAATGATAGTAAGGATTATCGATAGATTGAGAGAGCCCCCTGTAGAAGGGTTCTCCCCTATTTATACCTGATCCGGGTTCTTCTGTTGATGGAGATCGTGGTGCGTCAGACTTGATACCACTCATTCCCCTGTCACTCCAGTAAGTGTCAGCCCGTGGCCTAGAGGGAGATCGTGTTTTGTCAGCCATTCTAGGTCTGTACTACCACCACCTCCCTGCCATGCCAGTGTGTGTCAGATTGTGGGTGAGCCGTCCTTAGTACTTGGGACAGGCCGTTGTGCCAAATTCTCTAACACAGGCATAGGGTGTGGCGTGCCTTGGGTTTGCAACTCTACGACCGGGCGCGTGCCGCAGTCTGTATGCAAGTGGGTGTCCTGCCTAGTGATAGGGCTTGGCAATTCGCTGACCCTCAGGATGTTCTTTCTAATGCTCCTGTGCTTTGTGTTGGTAGGCCATCCTGGGTTGGTTCACGCTTGTCACCCGATCCTCTCGCCCCAGGTCTTCAACTTTCTCTCTTGGGCATGTAATTCTGTACCTTTGCTTCCTAGGACTCGGGCCCTTCTGGGATGGGCTGTGCGCTTGGTATTTGATTCTATGGCCCAGAATCTTTAGCTTCCTCCTTCGCCCTGGGCTTCATGGTTTGACCTTCCTGGGTTCGGGCCCTTCTGGGATGGGCCTTCCCTCACACTATGTAAAATAATTAACAAAACCACACCATGGACAACTTTCTTAACCAACAAAACTTCATTATTTTTTTCGGTAGAAATCCTCGAGACTACTCTCTAGCCTCGAGGTCTTCTACTAGAAATATAAAATATATTTTTTTATTAATTAATGTTAAATATAGTCGTAGAGTGCACAAGCGTCGTGCAATTTTTATATATTTTAAAATTTTTTCAAGCATTTAAAAAATTCATTCAAAATTACTTCTTTAATAATTAAATAAAAAAAAAATGGAAATCAGTGACAAAATATGTATTCGATGCATCATTTCCCTTTCCCAAAGCGGCTGAGCAGACTCAGGACACTTGCAGAGTAAGTTCTGGGACTCGAAGATGCCAGGGCCCTCTCTAGAGATGGAACCAGTGGAGCCGCAGTCGCTGAAGAAGCTGAGCTTCAAATCCCTCAAGCGAGCCCTCGATCTCTTCTCTCCTCTCCATGGCCACCTTGCTCCTCCTGACCCGGAGAGGTTTACCTTCAAATCTATGTATTTTGCCCCTACTAAAATTGCGTTATGGCTCTAGTTTCGTAGTGACCTAATTGTTTTTTTTTTCATTGCTGTGCAGTAAAAAAATTCGCATGAGCCACAAGGTCAGTGGGTTTTCCGTTCATTTAAAAATTGTGGGTTCTTTAATCGTGTATGAAAAGTAAACAAATCCCGGAGCGTATATCGGATGGTTTCAAGTTTTTGGATTTTGAACTAAAGGTTAATTCGGTTTTGTAGGTTAGCCACGAGTATCTAGGAACCAAAGCCACGACGAGTCGACCTCTTAGCGAAGCTAATGCCGTTGCATTGGATAGCCGTGCTCAACCGCCGGTGCCTCCTAATACCCTTGCTCTTACGGGTAATTTTTTAATATTGTAATGATACAAAATAATGATTGAATTAATAATTAATTTAGTTCTTTAATTGGTGATTTAGTTCTCAAACCGTAGCTAAATCACTGGAGCGTGGAAAACAATGTCATTTATCTGTGAAGCTTAGGATATATTAACATTTCCACCCGTGTCGTGGTGGTCTTCCCCACTAGTAAATCACTTGATGAAATTATTTCTGACTGGTATTGCAGTACATGTGCTCTATTGTTCATTTGTTTTGATCAAGTAGGGGTCATCTGTGACTTTTTCATGTAAATTCAGCGTTGGGGTTGAAGGTGAACTTGGCTAAATCAGAATTAGTCTGAGTGGGGGATGTTCCGAATGTGGAGGGCATGGCTTACATTCTAGAATGTAAGATATCTCAGCTGGCGATGAAATATTTGGGCCTTCCTTTGGGTGTCCTGTTCAAACCAAAATCTATTGGGATGATGTGCTAGAAAAAATAGAGTGGAAATTGGCTAATTGGAAGAGGATGTATCTATCTGGAAGAGGATGTATCTATCTAGAGGTGGTCTGGTCACTTTAATCAAAAGTACCATTTCCAACTTACCAACCTACTTTCTATCACTATTTTCGATTTTGTGATATCCCATATAATATGGATAAGGGTAGGTGGTGTATGGGATCCTACATTGCTTGGGAAAGAGAAGTTCTTACACTTTATAAAGTTCCAATAGAGCTCCAATTGTATCATTGACTAGTCATTTTGGAGTATAGGTCATGTGGTTTGGGCTTTCTATTTGGGCGTTATAGATTCCCACCAAGGTGGCTTATCGCATGGAGAAACTTCAACTTGGGGGGGGGGGGGTAATGAACGATGATTTTAAATTCCACTTGATAAAATGGGCCACGGTATGCTCTCCTAACTAGAAGGAGGATTAAATATTCGGAATTTGCAATTTTTTAACAAAGCTTTGCTTGGAAAAAGGGCTATGGAAATAGCACAATGAATGGGGAGCATTGTGGAGAGCCGTCATAGAATCAAAGTATGGTGAACCATGGGAAGATGGTGTTCGAATGAGGTAATTGGGCCATATGGGGTGGGACTATGGAAACACATAAGAAGATGATGCGACACATATTAAAGAAATATTTGTTTTGAAGTGGTTGATGGATCCAAAATCAAATTTTGAAACGATGTATGGTTTGGCGATGGGGCATTCAAGAAAGCTTATCCAGAATTCGATGGCATAGCAAGAATGAAGAAGCCTCAATTGTGGGCCTCTTAATCCTATCTAATGGCATTCTCCGATGGAATGTTACATTCTTAAAAAATGCACAAGATTGGGAAGTTACTGTTTTTTCGGAGTTCTATGATCTACTGTACTCTATCCTTGCGAGTGAGAAGAAGGAGGGGAGGGGGGGGGGGGGGGGGGGGGGGGGGGAGCTGAAGAATATCTTTTGGTGCCCTTCTAAGAAAGGGAAGTTCACAGTCCGCTGAGTATTTGGAAGACAAAAGCACCCTTGAAGGCAATTTTTTTAAGTGAAACAAAATGCAAGAAGAAAATATGTTGGTGCATTTTGTTTTATTTCATTTTTCTGGAATGATGTTGATATTAGGTGTAATATTGCTCACACTGCAATCATGACCGATATTTTTCTTATACGCTGTTATTGTTTTGCAGGCCCAGAGGATTCTAGTGATCTCCAGAAGGGAGGAGCTCAAAATGCTCTAGCCGTTGGTCCATCCATTCAACCAAAGGCATTGTAAGTATTCTCTACCCTTTCTCACTCATTAATATTGCTCACACTACAACCAGAAGATTCTCTACCCTTTCTCCAGATATAATCTTCTAAATCTTAAGTGAATGATCTTGTTCTGGTTCCTGAGGCAGAGAAGAATATAGTAAGGTGTATAAAAAAAGACTGAGGATATACTTATAAAAAAGGGACTGAGGATATGGTGGTGGAGGAAGAGACGTTGGAAGTTGAGAGATGGTGATGAGAGATGTTGTGAGAGATGAGGGAGATGGGGGCTCACTGATTGAGAATAGGGACTGAGGGTAATGAAAGATAAGGGATATTCTAAGGAAACAAATGAGATTTTTACTTATTTGGGTTAAAATCACGCGTATACAACTTCATAGTCACAAAAAGATGTGGCCTGTGGCCATGAGATTGTGTTGCATCTGTATCATCATATGTACCTAAAAAACAGATTTTTATTTTTATTTTTATTTTTACTGATAAAAAACATCTGTTTTCTAGGTACATATGATTTTCACATATGTATGTTTATCTTTTGTTCCAACTTTTGATTATAAAGAATATATTTGAAACAACTACCAGTCAGCTCCCTTAAATTTTAATCTCAAAAAGCCAAATTATATAGTACATGTCTTAGAGCATTGGCATTGGCTTCATCAAAGTCATCTCTAAAATTTGATGAAAAGTACATGTTTTCCATAAGTCTAAAACTTTCTGAGCCATAACCCCACATTGGATTCATCAAAATAATAATATAATATTATTTTTGACATAATAATATTTTTAATTTATTTTTTCATATTTTGCAATTACACTAATCATATGTTAATTAATAATTTAATTTTATATTTTGCAATTACACTAACCATATTTTACAATTATACTAATAATATGTTAATTAATAATTTTTAATTATCTTCATGCTCATCCCCTAGTGAAGACTACAATCATGTAGTCAACAATTCTCCTGCCAAAAAATGTCTGCAAGCTATGAATCGTAGCTTCCTCTTCTTGAAAGCAACGCATCAAAATTTCAATGACAGACAAAAAAGGCCGTTCCTCGGGAGTT
Organism: Juglans microcarpa x Juglans regia; assembly: GCF_004785595.1. Lineage (NCBI taxonomy): Eukaryota > Viridiplantae > Streptophyta > Magnoliopsida > Fagales > Juglandaceae > Juglans > Juglans microcarpa x Juglans regia. Next base: position 18,581,603 of record NC_054595.1, on the reverse strand, counting down.
GTTCTTCCACATTTTGGAATAAAAAATTCCTTTGGCCTGTGAACAATATCACTTCAAATTTAAAAAATGAATTGGATTCACTGTAGCTCAAATCTTGAGCTGAGGAGTTATCCACTCCAATGAAGACACTTTCAACGATATAATATGCAAAATTTGCATTTGGTTGAGCTTTTGATGAAGCCAATGCCAGTGCTCTTAGAAGAAGTACCCTATGGTCTACCACCCAACTTGTGGGTCTACCTTGTTTGATGGGGACTTTATGGGGGTAGGTGTAGGTTATTTTACACCTTTTCTAATTAGTATATAACCAGTTCACTTTTGTTTCGGTTATATAGTTTTTTGGATGCCAATTATTTGGTTTCTAATTATTTAAAACCAAATATCACTGATATCCTCATTGAATTCAACCAATTTGGTTGTGTAAGTTGGTTCAGTCACTCCACGGCTATAGCTACTATTCTTTTCTTCTTTAACATTCTTTTTTTAAGGAAACATTTTTCATTGTATTGAACTAGCGTTGATGATTCATGTTTTTTTTCCAGGAATGATATTGGTCTACCCAGCAAAAGCACTGCAGTTGTTTCTGCTTCAGGGTCATCTGAAAGGTTTTAGCTTCTTTATTTTATTTATGATGGGGATAAACAAAGAATGGTTAGTTTGACAACCAATCCCTTCAAAGGGATTTATGATTATGATTTAAGGAAAAACAAACAATGGTTTTAGCATATTTTGTTGGGGACAAGCAAAGAGCCTTAATTTGGCAAACAAGTATTTCTGTATCTTGTCACACATGCAATCTGTTGTTGAAATGCACATGCATTATACTTAGATGCACTTTAATACTTGTCATCATATATTTTTCTTCAAATATGCAGTTAGGGAGCATTGGAAATGGAATTGACTTTTCTCAGTTCTCTCTCTAAGAAACCAGTAGACAATTGAAGTTCGAAAGTGGATTGTTGACTATGTTGCATTATCATGCGTATCAATTTTATTGTCTGGCACATAGCACAATTTGACTTAGATTGCTTTGTTTTCCTTATTGTAGGAATTTATCTACATCTGCAATAATGGAAAGAATCCCAAGCAAATGGCCACGTCCTGTATGGCATCCTCCATGGAAGACTTACAGGGTAAGCCTCCATTGTAGTATTGTATTAAATAGTTTCTTAAAAAAAAAAAAAAAAAAAAAAAAAAAAAAAAAAAAAAAAAAAAAAAAAAAAAACTAAATTGCATGATTGTGTGAAAGTTTTAAGATTTAAATTTTGTTCTTTTTTAAAAGAAAAAAAATTGTGTTCCTTTTTTTTTTTTCTGAAGAAACTTTAACTTGCTGCATCTTTTCTTTTACATTTTAGCATTCTGCATTTTCATTTCTATAGGTCATCAGCGGCCACTTGGGATGGGTGAGATCTATTGCATTTGATCCAAGTAATACGTGGTTTTGTACCGGCTCTGCCGATCGCACAATCAAGGTATCCAGCTTCAATTTAGTTCATGAAATTAGTTCCACGGACTTGTTTGATGAATGATATCATGATCATTTAGGCTTCCATTGGTACCTTTAAAAATTTTATCTCATTCCTGTTGTCTTACATTTACTGCCCCTGCTCTCTCTAGCATCACGTTAGAATTTCTTGTCTAGTCTGAAATGTCTAGTTTATCCAAAATTATCCTGATTGGATTGGTTCAGCATTACCTGATGTAAACTTGGAAATGTTTAGGAAACTATTATCTTTAGAAACTGCTCTGGGGAACTTGGGCTGAAAACCTGGCAACATTGAGCCAAGTAAACTAAAAGACTGCTCTATTCCAAAGCTCAGTTATTGCGAGGTGGATAAGGAGATAGAGTGTCTCTTATTTCCAAACTGACTCTGGTCATGCAATCTCTTCTGTGATTTGAAAACCAAAGATTATGATAATGCAACTACCCTAATGCCATTCACTTGTGACATTTCTTTGTGATGAACAACAGCTGAGTGTTTTTGTTGTTATTTTTGCCTGACTAGATATGGGATGTGGGAAGTGGAAGGCTAAAACTCACACTAACAGGACACATTGAACAAATACGAGGTCAGCTCCTAACAAATTATTGATGTTATAGAAATTTTTGTGCCTAATTATGATGTGGTTAATGGCTATATTATTGGGCACAAGATGGCTAAAAAAGTGTGTTTTCTTTTGCAGGCCTTGCTGTCAGCAGCAAACATACTTACATGTTTTCTGCTGGTGATGACAAACTAGTTAAATGTTGGGACCTTGAGCAGAATAAAGTTAGAACCTCCATGAAATTAAAAAACTTCAATGCTCTCTTGTATTAGTCACTCTGATTCTTATCAAACATATTAATTGTTGTGCAGGCCATCCGATCTTATCATGGTCATCTAAGTGGTGTCTATTGCTTGGCTCTCCATCCCACTATTGACGTTTTGCTGACTGGGGGACGTGATTCTGTCTGTCGGGTATGCAGTTAAGTAGTATGACAGAAGTTACTTTCTGCAATGTCATAACAGCTGCAGTATTTTTAGCTTCTACACTCAGTGATTGTTAGCATTTTTTGAGAAATTGGGATGAAAAATGTGAATTTGTATGTTTTGATACAACAATGTCTAGGTCTGGGATATTCGTAGCAAGGCACAAATTTTTGCTCTATCTGGCCACGATAACACTGTCTGCTCGGTGTTTACTCGACCTATGGTATGTGGATTCCTTTTTTTTTTTTTCTTTTTTTTTTGTATGTGTTTTCTTTTAAAATCCTGATTGCACTGATGATACTATATTTACGAGGGCCACATTTTGCTACTTTATTATTAATTTCTTTTTTGAGTTGTGGAAAGGAAGAAGAGAAGAAAAGTGGGGTGGGGGGTATGAATCTCATATTGGTTTACGTGTTGTGGAGTTACAAGTATATCCCTTGGGTGGTTCTTAAAATGCAAACTTAGATATGCTGTTATTATTCGTAGTTTTGTATGAATATCTCCAAATGTTGGTTTGGGGCTTTTTTATTGTTAATTATATGTGGATTCATCCGTTAATATGGGGGTGGGGTGGATTTGAGTTGTGTGATATATATAATGTGTTTCTTATTTTTGCAGGATCCACAAGTTGTTACCGGCTCTCATGACTCAACTATCAAATTCTGGGACCTCAGATTTGGTAATTTGGATTTGTGTCATTGATTTCTTTTTCCCAATTTGAATATCGTTACTATTTTTTTACCTATAAACTGCTGCTTTGCAGGAAAAACAATGTTAACTCTCACACACCATAAAAAGTCCGTGCGAGCAATGGCACAGCATCCTAAAGAGTATGTGCTATACAGAGCCGTGGTTTTAATATCATCCTTTTATGAAAACATATTATCTATCTGCTCTTTTTCTCAGGCACTGTTTTGCATCTGCATCAGCTGACAACATCAAGAAATTTAACCTGCCGAAAGGGGAGTTTTTACACAACATGCTGTGAGTTCTGAGCCAAATTTTCTTTTCCATATGCATTTTCAGACAACTTGCTTCTTCCTCGTTAATATTAGTATTCTGTCCGATTGTTTAATATGAGTGAGATCACAATGAATTTTTTGGATAGTGTTTAGTATGACTGTATGAGTGAGATCACTATGTTTTTCTTTTCTTTTCTCAGTATGACTGTATGAGTGAGATCACTATGTTTTTCTTTTCTTTTCTCTTTTTTGGATAACCAAGTGAGATTGCATAGATGACCCGTTTGCTGATAGTTTGAAGTGGCGAACTACTAATACATCGAACTTTATAACCTTTTCCCCTCTTTTAAGAAGAAATTGATTGCAAGATTAGTGATGCACCTTCCCTTTTTTGTTCATATACTTTTATGTCTTGTTTACTCCCTGAGAATGACTAACATTGCAATCAGTTAAAAATCACCACGTAATATCCCACTCTGCGCATCCAGTGAAATGGCACACTTTTCCCCCTCAACTAATATTTGTTTAGTTTGTCTAGTGATGAACTGATATTCTGATGTTGGTGGTTTTTGAGCAGCTCTCAACAAAAAACTATAATTAATGCAATGGCTGTCAATGAAGAGGGTGTGCTGGCTACAGGAGGTAGGGATTTGATACATGTTGATTGTGAATTAAATTTTATATTGGAGGTGCCTGATGTCTAGGTTCACCATCTACATTATATATTCTCGTACTTCTTTTTTTATTTTTCTATTTTCTTTTTTGAGAGGTGTATGCTTGTATTTCCACACTGAAGTCAACAAGGTTTCTAGAAATAGATAGATGTTTTTCTAATCTTCCCCCCTTCTTTTGTTCATGTTAGGTGACAATGGGAGTCTTTGGTTCTGGGATTGGAAGAGTGGTCACAATTTTCAGCAAGCCCAAACAATTGTACAACCTGGTATGTATTTTGTGCTCTTTTCTCTCTTTTTGATCGTTGGAGTAGGGGTGACCTGAAAACGAGTCAAGTTTATCACTGTTAGAAAACTTAAATTCTTATATATACATATATATATATATATATATATATATATAAACTTAAATTCTTGCTTTCAGGCTCATTGGACAGTGAAGCCGGTATCTATGCTCTCTCCTACGACATAACTGGTTCGAGGCTGATTAGTTGTGAAGCCGACAAGACAATTAAAATGTGGAAAGAGGACGAGAATGCCACACCGGAAACTTATCCCGTTAATTTCAAGCCACCTAAAGATATCCGGCGGTTTTAGCAGATGTGAAGCAAATTTACAACCAGCAATGTTTGTACACGGTTTGTCATTCAGACTGCTAATATCTTTGTTAAACAGAGTACATGGCTGTTGAGGAAATATTTTTTATGTAAGCATTGATGTATTATCTTGACCTGTAGGCTGAAACATCCAGAGATCTGCACAAGTTTGGTTCATTAAGAAGTTGCTATGTACTAAAATATTTAGCTGTTCTTGTAGGGCGATTTTTGTCGTCTTTTTCTTTAGAGATAATATAGAAAATGGCTGGTCTGTTCCCCTATAATTTGAACTAATGTTTTCGACCCCTTGATTTTGAATTGTATAGGTTTTAACTTGGCAGGCACCACTCATGCCCCCCGGGCGGCCTAAGGCGTATTTACATGTTTCCTTATTCTCTCTCTCTCTCTCTCTCTCTCAAACTTTGGATGTTGATCACATGTTTCCAGACCCAAGTTCATGTACTTTTTTCATTTTAGTAAGAACAATAAGATAAGCATTAGATCAAAGGGTCCTGCTAGAGCCAGAGGATTCCTACCTAGAAGTGCAAATGTACTTTTTTATTTTGTGTTTTTTTTTTCAAGCATTTTTTAAATCCCTTTAAACATTTTTTGAAAAAAAGAAAAAATTTACAAACTTATTTAAAAACACTTTCTTAACAATTAAATAAAAAATATATAAAAATAAAATAAAATGGGCATCTGTAACTTTTGTCCGGATCATCCTTGGTGGATGCAGCATTTCCCTCTCTTTTCATTAAGAAAAAATAAAATATTGAGAAGATTCTATGCGTTTAAGGTCACGTTTCTAGATAAATTGATATGAAAGTTAAATAAAATATTATTAGAATATAATTTTTTTAATATAATTTTTATTTTCAAATTTGGAATAGTTGAACTGGTTTTTTGTATTTTATTTAGAAGTTTAAAAAAATTGTAATAATTATATGAGATGAGATGCGATGGAAAACAAACCAAGCCTAATGCTCTTCAAATCCACCCTGCCACGATGAAATGAAACAAACAGGTCATGGACCAAAAGGGTGCTTTGCCATTTCACTGACTCCATAAATAATATACATATATATATATATATATATATATATATATATATACATATATGATGTAGATTTTTAGGAGGCCACTCACGTTAATCCCAGAATCAACATAATTGATTAATCGTAATCGTTATCGTTATCATTTATTAGGCGTTTATACTATTAGTTGAATTCGTCCATTTAAAAAACTTCCGAAAATGCATGCTTGGTTCACGGCCAAAAACCACACGCCATTCAACTAAAACGGAGGTTGGTGTTATTTATCTTCAAATGCAAATGATTTATTCAGAGCCTTATGTTGTCGGGTTTGGATGGAGAGATATTTCAATTTCATCCTATCTCAACTAATCTCATTTCAATATCCAAACACCATAGACATAAATATTTTTCAATTTCAAATTTTTAACTTTTTCATCTAATTATTACTTAATTATTATAACTTTCTCAAATTTTTAAATTATAAAACACATAAAAATAATTCAATGTTTTCAAATTTTAAAATATAAATAATATTAAAAAATTATATTATAAGAATATTTTAACTTTATAATATTTTTATTCAACTTTTTTTCAATCCATTTCTAACTCATCTCATCTCAATTTAAATATTTCATTATTATTTACAAATTATCTCAACTCATCATATCTCAACTTACTATCCAAATCACGCGAGTGTGCACTTTGCAAATACCGCGAATTCCTTTTGAAAAAAAGTAGTAGAAACTTGAGACTCACAAAAATCAACTTTTTCTTAATAAACTTATTTTTTTTTCACTTGCACAGTCTCGAACTTCTTATTGCATTTAGATGTTGAGTTGAACTGAATTCTTTATAAATAGTAGTGAGTTGAGTATGTGGAGTGAGTTATATGAGACCCATTTAAAATAAGTTTAGATGTGTTTGAATGTTAAAATAAATTTAGTACTATTTATGAGATATTGAAAAAAGTTGTGGGTCCTATATATAAAAATATATTGAGTTGAAAAAAATTGTGAGTTTCACATGTAATAAAGTTTTGAGTTGATATGAGTTTAATAATTTGAGAGTTGAATATTTCGATATTAGATTTAGATTAAAATTAGACTGAATTAAGTTAATTTCAGCTGAGACTCGCAACCAAACGGGATTATTAATGTGACTCTTTTTCTCTTCTCTAAACCTTTTAAGGAAAAAAAAAAAAAAAAAACCTTACAATATTATACCTACACACAAACGTTTCCTTGAAACAATTTTCCAGTGAAAGAGAACAGATGTCGACTGCTTAAGAGTGCCAAACCAGCAAAGAAACTAGGCCCTCGCACCCTCCCACCGATCATTATTAGGCCAAATTTCATGCATGCAAGTTCTCCCTCTTCAACCAAAACGCTCCCCCTCTTCCATCTCACCTCACTCTCCAAAACCTACCCTTTTTTCTTTTGCGTATAAGGAAACTGCACGTCTGAAAATATGAACTCCGAGCTGGTTCATAGAACTCACACCACCCAAACTCCAGGAACCAATGATCTTTATTCACCACAACGTGGAAACCCTCTTCAGAAATCACCGAATCCATTGCTCTACTTTCTCCGCGAGCAGCGACCCCTGTTCGTGCTCGTCGGGATCGCCATCGCCACGCTTTTCTTTAGCTTCGTGCCACCGCGTCGTGATCACCATGATCTGATGATCCCTGCAGGCCACCGCCCGGTTATCCAATCTGAGTCGACGAGGACCCTCCCGTTGACTCGGCGCGTGCTGATCTCCGAGAACCACCGCCATTACTCAGCACTCGGGCAGGTGAATGTGGGCGGGAAACTAGTGCCGCTGGGGCTGAAGAGGAAGACACTGAGGATCTTGGTGACTGGCGGGGCGGGCTTCGTCGGGAGCCACCTCGTAGACCGTCTGATGCAGCGGGGAGATAGCGTGATCGTGGTGGATAATTTCTTCACGGGCAGGAAAGAGAATTTGGTGCACCATTACGGCAACCCGAGGTTCGAGCTAATCAGGCACGACGTTGTTGAGCCGATTCTCTTGGAAGTTGATCAGATCTACCATCTCGCTTGCCCTGCCTCGCCTGTGCACTACAAGTACAATCCCGTCAAGACCATCATATCCTTCCTTTTTCTTTTTGTTCAACTTTTCTTTTCTGTTTGGTTATCAAGAAAATTTCAGTACTCAGGTTTTTAGATCAAACTCCTATTTCCTTTTGTTTTTCTCCATATTAACCATATATACAAAGAAAATAATAGAACTTTTTTCTTTCATATTTCATTTTTCTTTTCTAATTCCACATTCCATTTGGGTCTGTCCAAGCCTTCATCCTTTTTGTATCCCAGAAGGAAAAAAATCAATGCATATTCTAATTAACCTCATATTCTCTTTTGTAATCGCTTTTATTTTGGTAGATGGTGTTTTGGATTGTCCTTGACTCTGATTCTTGTATGCGGTTACAAGACGAATGTGATGGGGACACTGAACATGTTGGGACTCGCAAAAAGGGTGGGTGCAAGGTTTCTGCTAACCAGCACCAGTGAGGTGTACGGTGATCCTCTGCAGCACCCTCAGGCCGAGACCTACTGGGGCAATGTCAACCCCATCGGTATGCTCTCTCTCCTTTCCCAGTAGTGGTATTAGCATATGTACTCCTAATACTGATGAATCTGTTACACGGCAGATCGACCACCAACACACATGTAGCACAGCACTAGCTAGTATATTCTAGAATAGGTACTGCAGAGTACATTGTGGTGGTTATTCTCTACTGTGATTTGTAACCAACAAATATTCCTCCTTGATTCTTTTGTAATGTCTATATATAGACACGGTTTTCTATAATGCAAAATAGAGAGTTTTTATGCAAATTCTTCTTTCACAACATGGTATGATCCAGAGCCCTCTGACTTGCACGTCCCTAGCCGATCCATGGCCTCATCTCCTCCTCCTTCAGTTGCTCGTGAAGATCCCTTGAGCAAGTGGACTCAATTGGGTCCCACTATCTTGTTAATAACAGAGATGCTTGTAGACATTAATGTCGTTAATTTGCATATTCTTGGCAGGGGTAAGGAGCTGCTACGATGAGGGGAAGCGCACGGCGGAGACTTTGAGCATGGACTATCACCGAGGCCTTGGCATTGAGGTGATCAATTTTAACTGTTCCCAAGTTCTTACATTATAATTATTTGAGTTTTTTCTGATAATTGCATATTCGAAGCTTTGGGGTTGAAAAATTACAATTTCCATGGCCAAATAAAGCTGAGTACTGGTGAGCTAGCGAGTGTGCATGGTCACAAGCCTTTTAATTAGTTTAGCATTAGAAAGGCATCAAGTAATAGAATATAACGAGAAATATAAATGATATTAGCAATGTTTTGCAGGTGAGGATTGCTCGGATTTTTAACACATATGGGCCACGTATGTGCATAGATGATGGTCGTGTTGTTAGCAATTTCGTCGCTCAGGTAAGCTTTGTTCTTTATATAGAGAGAAAAAATATGTTATTTTTCATCTAAATTTTGTCATCTCCAATCATATTTTTTGACGTGACATATTGTAAAATAGTTATCTATTTAAATGATGAACATGATATAAAGACACTTAAAAATATGTCATATCAGCAAATGTAATTAGAATAACAAATCTGTATATATCTCACCTTTCTTCAATATCCTAATTGTTCACAGGCATTGAGGAAGGAACCATTGACTGTCTATGGTGATGGGAAGCAAACCAGGAGCTTCCAATTTGTTTCGGACCTGGTAATGATTTGTTATATATTCTGATCTCTCTCTCTCTCTCTCTCTCTCTGATATATATATATATATATATATTGCAAAATGCATGATCTGATACGCATGTCCTCTTTAATATACGTACCCAACGCCTTTATTAATTTATGTAACATATTATACCAAACTGTACCTTTCGAATCCATGCACCTGCTTGGTGTCAGTACTATTGCTTGTGTATATAGGTGTTTCAATAACATATATATATATATACTTTCTTTTAGTTAATTTCTAATCTACATATATATGAACCGCTTTACGACATAACATATATATAGCTAGCTAGAATTACATCGATCTTGTTGAGATAATTTATGAGAGAACTGGTGCTAATAATTACACAGTACTCCCAAACAATTAGGCATTAACAATAAATTTTCTTTGACCTATTATATTATATGTTGTTCCACCCTTTCATGATGTTTCCTCTTGCATAAACAAATATCATTTTCCTTTGTGATAAAATAACAATTAGGTTATGATCTTTTTGGATATTTACTAGTTGGAAAATGCTCAAAAATTGGGATTACTGACTCCCACATGATGAACGGTGATTTCACTGTTCAATCAGTGTTCATGTGGGAGGCCCTAGCAATCATGAGGGGTTAATTACTTCAAAAAAGTCAAAATTAATCTTGTTAGCCCTAAAAAACTAATCTATATTCCCGACTTACTACAGATCATCATGAACGTTGATGATATTTTATTTTATTAATATACATAATTAACAAAGCATATAGCTAGGAGTCGTGATTAATCAATGAGTATTACTAGTCCCACGTACGTACTCTTGATGATCATACTCATAATCACCGTGGTTTAACCAGTGAAGGTTGTGACGGGTTGCTCTCAGTCATGACCTCGATCGACCATATAATACTATATATAATGCTCAATATATATAGTGATTAATTAATGTAAATACGTACTCAGATTAATTACGTTTTTGGGGGATGTTCAAATTAGATACCTGCAGTAGTTTCTGTTCTAGCTAAGATAGATGATCATCATCATGAGACTGCAAAGCCACATGATGAATCTATCTGCATTGTCTGCTGGCTTAACTAGTGAAGGTTCTTCTTCTTGTGGGCCGGTCTCATCAGTAATGGTCGTAATATGTAGTACTTCCTGGTGAAGGCTATACTACTACTATTACTCTACGATTCTCGAACCACATGATTGCCATTCAATTTTGTGATCATTATTTAAGTTAGTTTCGGTAAAAGGCTTAACAAAAATATTTAGCCTTATTTGTTTGAATGGTAAGATAAGATGAAAGTTAAAAGTTAAATAAAATTTTGTTAGAATATTATTTTTTAATATTGTTATTGTTTCGATCAGATTTTAAAAAAATTGAATTTTTTATTATATTTTATGTGAAAACTTAAAAAATCGTAATAATATAATGAGATAAAAACGTTTCTATATCCAAACGAAATTTACTCTTCTTTACATACTAAAAATATACTATAATTAGATGATGGACATTGCTACGTCCACAGAGGATTTCAGAAATCCTCTACCGATCAGTTAATTTTTTTTTTTTTTTTTACTTTCACCATTTTTTAAAACTATTTAGATATTAAAAAAAAAATCACATATTCATTTAAAAATTCTTACTAATTAATCACTAAATAATAAGAAATTAAAAAAAAATTCTTTGGTCTCCACCTTTGTGGAAAAGCATTCCCTTAGATGATATATATATATATATATATATATATATATATATATATATAATAGTTAGAATGTATGTACAACTCGAGTTAAATTATAGGGGCAACATTAATTAATTGTTTTTATTGATAACACTCCCACCTCTGATCCTCTCAATCATTTCGTCGTTTATAACACCGTTTTTTTAATTCCCTTTTTGATATTGAGTTTTGACCACGCACCTGCGTTTTACTTCGATTAGAGCATTACTATCGGCGTATATATATATATATATATATATATATAAAGTCATATTTGTATAATATGACTCTAAAATTTTTTACATTAATTTATGTACATTTAAATATTTAGCTACATATAAATAGTATTTATCTAAATTTAGATAATTATTATTCACCTTATAAATTATATTTTAATCATTATTTCACTCTCCTCCCACTTTCTTTCACAATCCTTTCATTTTCTTCCTCTTTCAACAACACAACAAACCCTCACTTGCATATTCATTTTATTATTATAATATATTATATATATATTTTTCATTTTATTATATTTTTAATATAATATATAAAAAAATTATATTTTTTATTATTACATTTGTATTATTAATGTCAAATGTATATAATAGATGCTAATTGTAAAATATATATAAAAAAAATTGATTTTAGTAAAAAATTAATAATAATAAAATAATAATATTTTATTATTATTTTATCTCCAATATGTATAAGTTAATGTGAAAATTTTACTTGAATGATAAAATAAAAAAATAATTTTATATATATATATACATACATCAATACTAATGCTCTTAGAATTTAATATCGTCGGGACTGGCATGTGCTGGGGTGAAGTCTCGGCCTGGCCTTCCATTGCACTTGGGGGAGGTCTACCCTTATATTATTTTTATTACACGTGGCAGTAGACTCGGGGTGATATATGTCCATGCAACATTTTTCAAGAAATTGATAGAAAATAAGATTGGATATTAAATTTCAAAGTCAAAGTACGGGATTTGACGTCAATAGTACATACAAAAAAATGCAGACGAGTTATTATCATGATTTCTCTAAGTTATATTTACTTAACTACTATAGTATTTAGGAACCATTTATAATGTTGGCTTAAGTGGCAAAAGTCTTGGGCTTGGAGGTATAATACTGCTCCCACAGGTTTAAGGTTCAAATTCTCTTAAGTGTAAACAATCTTTAGAGACCATCGGATTGGAAGATTTTTTCCTTTAATTACCCGAGATACACTTACGGAAAACTCCTTGTCAAAAGTCTGTGCACTATTGAGATTAGTCAGAACGCTATTCCTGAACACCTAGGGCCAATAAAAAAAATATATATATAGGAACCATTTATTGCATGTTTTCTTCTTCTTAGGATATAAGTTGTTGAAGTCCCTGCCCCAAGCAAGCAGTCAACATGACTGCTTGCTTCTCAACCTTTTGCGCGCAGTGCGCAGCGCCCAACTGTCTATTGAATGCATATTAAATGCATTCACATGGTAATGCGATATACATTCGCTTATAAATTGAAGCTCCATGCGAGAGCTTCTGATACACCCAAGGAAGAGAAGAGAAAAGAGAGAGAGCCTGGAGAGCTCTGAGAGAAAATAAGAGAGTTGAGTTGAGTGGAGTGTGATCCTCCTCCGCTGTAATATTTTCTTGTGTACCACTATTTAATAGTGAAGCTCTTTTCTCTGGATGTAGGCAGTTGTCGAACCACGTTAAATTCTTGGTGTCACTGAGTGCGTAGAGTGTACTTTTTTATTACCGCTGCGTTGATTTCCCCAACATAAGTTTCTTGGTTGGGCGAAAGTCATATATGGTGGAAAGTTGTAGTTAATCATGCTCCACGCATGAAATCATGTGCTTTTGTGGGTAAATCCCTTTAAAATGGGAGCATTTTAGATTTGAATTACTAGTAGGAAATTCAAATATATAATTACGATTTGTCTTTGATGATTCAGTCAGTGAATGTATGACGTTTCCTTTTCACGTCCTTATTTATTGTGTCATGTGTATGTGAGTGTGTGAATGATATTGATAGGAGTGTGGGGAAGGCTTGCAGGTGAGTTGGGTTGGGGGTAGGCTTCTGACTGCAGTGGTCTGTACCTGTCCTCCATCTTAATTACAAACTTACAGTAGGCATTATTTATGGTGAATATATATGAGAACTGATTGTGTTGTATTTGCACATACGATAAATAATAGGTGGAGGGTCTAATGCGGCTGATGGAAGGTGATCATGTGGGTCCTTTCAATCTTGGGAACCCTGGTGAATTCACCATGCTTGAACTTGCTCAGGTAAATTTTCCCAATACTTGCTGCAAAAACATTTCCACATTTCTATGCTATATAACCCATAAAAAAAATGATCTGATCTATGCTATATATATATATATATATATATATATATATATATATATACATATATATTGAAGATGCAATCTTTTCAGGTTGACTCAAACAGAGTAACAAATAGTTTCTGTGTTTGTCTCACCTTTTCGAGAAACATTCTTCTGTTTTCCTTTGTTGGATGAAGACATCAGTCCGTATTTCCTTTCCTGGAAATATGAAAGATGAGAGCATGAAAAAAATCCACAAGGAGGTGTCTTGATGTAATCAACAACAGTGCACCATTATTCATAATTGCTTAATTTAGTCATTGCATAAAAAAATTGCCATTTCGTGGTCCTCTCCTTAGTCTAGTCAAGGAATATGGGTTTGAACCAACATTTTGATTTCATTCTCTTGTTTTTTTGCGTTTATTTTTATGTAGTGATCAGTTGATTGTAGCCCAAAATTTATATATGTCTATCTATATATGTCTTCTCTTTTTTAACTTAACAAAATCTTACTAAAAAAATTGAGCTAAGAAGAGCGAAATGGATACTGTTTTGTGTAGGTTGTACAAGAGACTATAGACCCGAATGCAAGGATAGAGTTCAGACCCAACACAGAGGATGACCCACATAAGAGGAAGCCAGACATTACCAAGGCCAAAGAGCTTCTTGGTTGGCAGCCAATCGTCTCCCTTCGCAAGGGACTTCCTCTCATGGTTGAAGACTTCCGACAACGTATATTCGGTGACCAGATCAGAGACAGTACTGTCGGAAATACTGTTACATCCTCAGCATAGATTTTGCGTATGCTGAGTACGGGCATTGAGAAAGAGATTATAGCAAAAATAAAGATAGAATAAGAGGACCCTTTTTATCATTAGGTACTTCATTTTTTTTCTTCCAGATTGTTTTCCTCCTTTTACTCTGTTAAAATATTATGAGATGAAGACTGCAGAATAAAGTTAATTTGCAGCAGCTAAGACAAGTACTTCACATCAGAGTGGTAGGCCGATGATCAGTTCTTTCATCTTTGTGTATGTAGAATAATCTTGATCTTTATCTACATATAAAGATTATTCTACATGATATAAAACTCTTTTAGTAATTTTTTTTTTTTTTTTATCTTTTCAAGCTCTTTGTTTGGTTGACATATTCAACATCTTATGGACTGTTAAGATTATTAAATCAGTCAATTCTAAAGTACTAAAAAATAAGATACTTCAGTTTGTACTATCCACAACAAAATAATCTGGCAAGACCCTTAGGGATTCAAGGAAAAAAATTGTAATACTTCAGACTAAGTTTATGTTTGGGATTGTTGTGGGAAATATAGCTTATAGTTTTAGGACTTATAGTTTATAACTTAAGTAATAAGTTTTACTATTAAAAAGTTATTTACTGTTTAGTAACCATATGTTTAAAGCATTTTCAAATATGCTACGTTTGTTTGGAAACAAATTAGAAAAATGCTTTTTGAGGTAGAAATAAAGATTATTTGAATTTTTAAAAATTATGATCATATCTTTGAAAATTTGAAAGTTGTAATTATCTTAATGATGATTTTCTCCAAACGTACTTTTTAATTTATTTGAGATTAAAAGTGCTTTAATATGTAAAACCAAAACAACCTAATTTTTTTATTAAAGAGTTTTTAAGGCTATTTAAACACTTTTTAATACTCCTATTGCAACCCCAAACATACCCTAAGTATAAAAGAGTGGTGAATAAGATTCAATATTATAAGAGAAAAATGAGTTATAGTTGTTTATAATGATTCTAATGAGCAATAATAGTAACATTAACTAATATTTTTTGGGTATAAGTCTGAGCATGCCCAAGAGCGGCAGAGCCAATTTGACTTGGACCGAACTAGCCGTTCTAACATATCTCCATACATGACTTGGTTTTAATTGTATCATTACATTGGTAACATGATTGTTATAAAAACTTGGTTCTTTGGATTTATATGCATTTATCAATAGTAATGGATGCATGCAATGAGTTTGGTTTTAAAAGCTTCCATATGCATAGAATACACACACCCATATATATATATATATATAGAGAGAGAGAGAGAGAGAGAGAGAGAGAGAGAGAGCTGCATGTTGCACTTTTGAATTACCACTGTTTCTTTATTCTCTTTTTCAAATTTACTCTATTACTTACCAAAACCGATCTGAATTAATTGACACCAACAATTGTCAAATTTTGAAAATCTATACCCCTCAGTTGAATAGGATTGTGCCTAATATATATCCTTTTTGTTTACCGATCTTAGCAATTATATTGGTTTTCCTAGCGAGAATGAATCGCTTGTAAATGTGTTTTCCCTTGTAGTATTTTTTAGTTGAACGCAGAATCCTTTGGATGATCTTGTGGCAAATGCCACTCATTTTTATCTAAGGCCGGCCGGTGGTCAAGTCCCAATGGAAGGGCGGCGTGTTTGGATACTTGAGATCGTAAATGGATTCGAGTGCCATTCTGATCATGATCTCTTTCATGATCTTTTTTATAGGTAGAACTATCGTGAGCGGTGATCGATCTACGCTTCAACAAAGCATGGAATTCTATTCCTAAGAAATCACAATAACTACTCTTTAATTGCATTCTCATTAAATCAGAATTAAATAACAAAATAAATAAATTTATTTATTCCTACGTATTCCCATATTTACCGTTGGTTTTGACAATTTAAAAGAGCAAGAACCAATTGTAAGATGAAGAATTTAGTAAGAGCACTCACACTGGATCATTCATCCTATTCTTTAAAATACATCACTAAAACTTATTTTTTCTATTTTACATACTGACTTTTACAATATACCATACATCAACTTATCTATTTTTTCTTCATATCATTTAAATATTTTACTTTTTAATCTTTTGATATTTACAATATCTCTCAATATACAATATCATATAATTATGTTCTATTTTAAATTAATCTAAATTTATAAGCTAAATCAAAATATAAATTAATTCAAAAAATAAAAAGAAAAGATTATATAATAAAATTAATCCAAATTAGAGGGTACTTTCTTTCCGAACAAGAGTATATATATATATATATATATATATATATATATATATTTGATATTTTTGTATAACCTATAGCAATTCTAAAATATATATATATATATATATATATATTTGATATTAAAATTAATGTTGCGTTGCTGAGGAGAGTAGTAGACAAGGAAGTATATTTTATATGAAAATTAACGTTAGAGGTGCAGTACCGCGCAGATCAGTGCGTAGGAGACTGATAGATGAGAGAGAAATGATTAAAAAATAATTTACAATTGTAAACAGTTACCACTAGATATAGCGGTAACACTGTAGTCAACTGTAAATTAGAGATGGCATAAATAATCCATTGGATGCAACTTTTAGACCATTTTCTTTAAATTATACAGAAATAGAGATTTTACGTGATTGGTTGGGAGTGCTCTTAACAATTTAACAATATCGAGTGTTGGATTTAAATATAATTACTAATTTCTTCATCTCAGCATCGACTCGAGGATACTAATTTCATTCCTTCTTAGCTAATTATATATCTATCAGGATGGGTTCTGATTCGTTGTCCACTTTTATACACGCTTTAAACCTCCTTTACATGCACTTTATATAATATTGGAATAAATTAAAAAACTCCTTTACATGCACTTTATAATATTAATGGAATAAATTAAACCTCCTTTACGCTTTATATATAGTATTGGAATTGGATTCATCATGTGCATATCCTCATTCTACTCCAAAAAACTTACCTGAATACAAGAGCAAGTTTTGAAGGATAGCTAGTAGCTCTCCTCTTCATTAATGGCCATTTTATTGGGTACTCCACATTCAACGTACATTATATGTGAAATGTTTTTGCTTTTGGTCCAATTGATGGGTGGTTAAAGCCCAACTAAGCTCAATTAATTAAAAATAATTTTAAACTCTACTAGATGTCAAAAGTTATTTATTCAGAAGCTCTAGAAATTAATAATTTTTAAACTAATTAAAAAGACTATCAAAGTGATCAACAGAAAAGCCAATGGATGGTGTTGATGTCAAAAAAATCGCACAACAGACTGAAAGGAGAAAGAGTCATTCTCGACTTGCTATGATGATTCAGGCCTTAATCGGTATGGTCTGGAGCCCCCAGCAGTGGTCCAGTGTGACTGTGCGTGCGTCCATGGTAATGAATGAGAAATAAGTGAATAGAAAGCAAAGAGAGAGAAACACCCAGATTTACATGGTTTGACATAATGCTTACGTCCACGAGAGTTTGAGAAGGGGATATCTACCATGGTATGAGTATTTTATAATTTTTCATAATCTTTCATTTCTCACTGTACAAAAGAAATCGACAATCTGTGTGCTGGAGGAGATCTTCTCTCTGGAGTGTTCGTCGAGAGGTTGAAAAAGCTCTCTTCAAAGTCGTCTAGCTGCTTGCTTTTTTATCTGACCCTCTTTTCGCGTGCACCTCGGTAGTAGTGAAGAACGTCCGCTTTGCGTGTTTGACATCTTCTTTCCGTTTTCCCTTTTTTCCTTCCCCTCCTATCATTTCGTGGCTTTTCTTTTGACATCCTCACTCTCGTTATCCCCTCCTTGTCCCACTTTTCTCTCTCTTGTGTCCTAGTGGTGGCCTTTAGATGTGCTGGATCTGGTCTTAGGCTTGAATATTTTATCCCCTTTGGATGGAATAATAATTGGTTTTGTTTGTTTTTTTTAAATTACATTTTTTAAACTTCAATTAATGATATAAATCATGATATTCAAGCTGCCCTTGCACCCCGCCAAAGCAGTTGGATTCGACCAAGTGATTTATCTAGAGAAGTGCTATGAGGCTTAAAAGCATAAAAATCTTGTAAAGTCTACAGAAGTGCTAACTGTATTGAACGCCATATATCTGAATGATCTGCTATATGCTTCCATGATCATAATCATTCCAAGCATTCCTATCAAATCTATATCTCGTCGACTCCTTCATCCTAGTTCTAATTTCAATACTCCTTGAATCTAGGGGTGTACAGATTTCGGTCCGGACCGAAAAAATTCAATCTGGTCTTGGGGTTTATAAATTTTGGACCAGACCGAACTATAAATATATATTTAAAATATTTTTTAATAATTTAATATATTATTTTTATATAGTAATTATATAAGTTAATGATGAAATTTTCATCTAATTTTTTTTTTTTTTTTTTATCATTGACCATATAAAATGTTAAATAATATATATTATCAATTAATAATATATCATGTGATAATTTATATCATTATATGTAAATAGACAATAGTAATGATTCATGAAGAAATATTAGTTCCATAATTATTTTTTATTCTATTCATATGAAAAAATATATATTACGTGAAAAATACAATACTACTAATCAGGCCAGCCAACCATCATTGATCTCATAAAAATATTTATTTCTTATAATTACCAATTCGTGCAATTTTTCTTGAAAAAGCAATATAATAAATAATCAAAAACTTTATATATACAAAGAATATCACCAGCACAACAAATAATTATATATATAAAACCACCAAATTCTCAATATACATAAAACTTAAAAGACTTTTGGTTGGAAGAGTTCTTGCATGTTTTTTGGTCTCTTGATCAATCAGTCTTTACTCTTTAGGAATCTTCACACCTAACTGGTAAATAGAAAAACAAGCAAGCATTTAGAAATGAATGATACTATATTACTAAAATAGTAAATACATTATAAATCATAGATTCATATATACTCTACTATTTATACTTAATTAAAGTAATTAGGTAATTTTTTTAAGATACCTAAGTTGCAAACAAACATTAGTAATATATGCTATTAATTAATCATATATGATATATTGTTATAAAACTAAAGAGAGATAATAAAATATACAAAATAAAATTGGCTACAGGAGCTCAATATTATTCACTACTAATTTGTATTTTCTTTGCATAGACTCATATTACACACTCATACTTATGACATTAGGGTTAGTACTTTGCTTTAGCAATATGTTGAGCGCTTATCGAGCGAACTCATGGGTTGATATTCGCTCGAGCGATGTGTTGAGCGCTTATTGAGCAAACTCACGGGTTGATATTTGCTCAAGCTCTAGATCGAGCAGAAGTCGAGAAAACTCATGGGTTGATTTTCACTCGAGCGCCATATCGAGCGAACTCACGGGTTGCTATGGATGCTTGCTGAGTCATAATTTTCTTTTTAAAATTACCTGTGTAGAAACAAAGTTGTTTAGCTTTATTTTCAAGCCAAACGACGTCGTTTCAACTCAGGTTCTCTTAGATATCCCCCTCCCCCTCAATTTTCTCTTACTCTCTCATTCTTCCTCCCGAGTCACTCTCTCAAACGGCGAAGAAATCCTAGAACTCCCAGCACGTCCATCGTAGCTTCCAACCACTCCATCGCATGTTGCCATTGTTCTAAGGTACGGAACAACCCAGCGCCTCCAGCACCTCCATCGTGTTTTCCTATTTACATTGGAAAAAAAAAAAAGGAAAAAAAATGAAGTTTTTTGGGAAACCAAAAAGATCCATATATCAATTGATTTAATCACATATTTTTTGCCTGTTTTTGTAACACCCCGTATTTTAGTGTATTTTTATTGAAGGATTATTTTTATTTTATTTAAAAATTATTCTCTTGTTTTAAAATTATTGGATTTTAATTGGATTATTTTTAGGATTTTTTAATTGGTGAAAATTAAATTTTATGTGCTTTCTTAATATTTATTTATTGTTGTGCATTTAAATTATTTTTCATATTTAATTAATTAATGTGGGATTTAATTATTTCAATTTGACTTTACCATTACGTTTAAATTATTTTATTTAACTTGAGGTTTTGAAATCGTTTCCGTTGGATCATTTTTGTGACCCAAGTTATGAGAATTGGACCTCATTTCTTTTTCCTCCATTTTTCTTTCCTCTCCTTTTGTTCTCTTTCTTTTCTTTTTCCCCTTATTTCTCCTTCGGCCTTCTCTCCTGCGCGACCCAGCCCGCTCTCCCTCTCTCCCGTGCGTCCGTCGCCCATACCCAACCCGCCGCCGTCGCGCCGCCATGGCCGTCATCGCCCACCCCATTTGGTTCCCAGCCGCCGGCGACCTTACCCCACCAACCTCACCTCCATTCGCGCCACCGTTAACCACCAGTAGCCCTTCAAAGCCGCGGCGTCACTTTCGCTCCAGCGCCGCCGTCGCACCACCATTGGCCACCATCTTCACACCACTTCATCCTCGACCTCCTAGCAACCCATTGGACCCAACCCCACCTCCGATCCGTCACCGGTGAAGCACATCCAACTCCTCGTTTTGGGTATTTTTGGCCTAAAAACACCACTTATGCCGCCACCCACGGCCAACCACTACCACCACTAGCTTCACCGACCTCCCTAAGCCCTACTCTATCAATCTTGAGTTTTCGTTTGTACCTGTTGAAAAGTTGGTTATTGTGACCCATGGCCACAGTGTATTTTACACTGTGGTGTTGCTCAAACGTCGCCTTTTTCAACTTCGTGATCCTTCGGAAATTGCTATATAGCGCTGTAAGTATTTCTCCAAAGAACTTTCGTAATTTAAATGTATTTTTGCACTAACCCATTTCACTGTATTTTTTGGCATGTCGGACTGAGTCCGAGGAGTTCGGGGGTCGGATGGATTTGTGATTGGAGTTGTTTGGTTGGTTTGGTTTATTTGGGTTTGGTTGTTGATGAGTTGTTTTGATTGTATTTGTTGGAATTGGTTCTGGATGGATGTTGGATCAGTGTTGGTGCATGTTCATATCATTATTTCATGCATGATCATGTTTGTAAATAAAACTGGGTTTTCGTGCATTGCATTCATGCTCATGGGTGATTTGAAAGGCTGTGATTTTATGTGATATTATTTTTGGGTGCGTGTGTATCACGACCCCAAGCCGAGATGAGGCATTAACTCGGTGGAGCTCCTCTGGTTATTCGGGAGCGGAATATACTGAGTAACATCCCCTGGGTTGTCGCCGGGCGACAATGGGATCGGACGAGATGGTCTCGTGCCGACTCCGTGGTCCTTCTGCTGGCAGAGAATAGAGGATGTCTGGCCACGTACGCGCTGGGCGCGGAACTGGGCATTGCTCGTTGCGTAGTGTGGGTGCTTGGCCATGTACGCGCCGGGCGCGGAACTGAGCACCGTTACGAAGCCAGGACGTGCGGATGGTCCATAGGGGAGGCCATGGTGCATATGAAAATTAATGCATGGTGCATATGGAATTAATGCACTATTTTCTGGGAAAATAGTGCGAGTTGGATTTCTGGGTAAATCATTTTCTAGGAAAATGTTTTACGGATATTTTGGGCCAAAATGAGATTTTGGCATGCGTTGAAATAATTATTTTCGGGGAAAATAATGTGTTGAGTAAAATGCATATTTTTCATGTGCATGCATGTTAGTTGCATTTGATGCATTTTATATTACGTTGTTATTTTGGGTCATACTTACCTGCGATACCATTTTGTGGTAACGCAGATTTTGATGCAGATGAGGAGGAGGAGGGCGAGCCTGAGGAGAAGGCTTCGCCCGAGGAGTGATCTGGGATCACTCTTTTGTTTATTTGAAAACTATTGTAATATATTTTTATGGATGACTATATAACTGCTATTTAAATTTTTACTGATGTTTGATTGGAAATAAATTTTGGTACTTAGTTGACAATCCGCTGCGTTATTTTATTTGTACAATGTTGCATGTACACACACTAGCACTTCGTTGGGATGTGTGACCGTGTTGTCACTATCCTGGTGTCTTGATTCCCGTGTCTCCTTACATGGAGGTCGTGAGCGCCACAGTTTTGCTTTTGGAGAGTGGTGATGTAATTTTTTATGGGTAGTTGGGTTTTTTGTAGTTTTGACGATTTTGTGATTTGATCTTTGTAATTTTTTATGTTTACATGTGTTTGATTATTGGTAATTATGAAGTCTATGGATACTTGTTTGTTACTCTTATGTTAATTGTTAAGTTAATAATCTGATTATTTGTTACTGGCTTAGTGATTTCAAATTTATCATTTGAATGGCATAAATGCTTAAGTTTAGGAAAAATTTAGATTTGGACTTATTAAGTTAATTTTTGTTTGATTATTTTTCTAGATGGATCATACAAAAGAAAAGATTCCGAGAGACTACCACCGATGATGTTAATGAGTCAATACAAGGATTTAGTGGCATTTCTCGACTCCCACCTAGACCCAATGTAAGTACTAAAATGAGCGGTAGTGGATCTAGTGGCGGTAGAGCTAGGTTAATGGTTTATAATCACTTTACAAAAATACTAAAAGGTGATCCCATTAAACCTAAGGTTGTATGTAATTACTGTGGTGTTTCGTATGCATGTGATATGAAAACTAACGGTACAAAATCCATGAAGACCAACGGTACAAAATCCATGAAGTACCACATTGAGAAACAATGTAAGAAATTTTCGTTTAATAAGACAGACAAATCCCAAACTATTTTAGGTTGGAAGGCGAAGAATGGAAGAAATGGTAGTAGGGGATTTGTTTCCATAACATTTAATGTTGAGGCTTGCAAACAAGCCTTAGCGGAGATGTTGATTCTTGATGAGTTGCCATTTAGGTTCATTGAAGGAGAGGGTTTCAAAAGATTTATGCTTGTTATTTTTCCTAAGTGGGTAGGGATTTCATCCCGTGTCATGATTGTGAAATATTGTTTTAATGTGTATTTGAGGGAAAAAGTAAGTTGAAAACTGCTCTTCAAGGGTAACAAATTTCCCTTAACATGGATATATGAACATCTGTGCAAAACCTTAATTATATGTGTGTCACTGCACACTTTATTGATGATGATTGTAATTTACACAGATGATTATTTCTTTTTCCTTTGGATGAAAATCATAAGGGTGATACACTTAGTAAGACCATAGAGGTATGCTTGCATGATTGGGGTGATAAAAAATACTTGTAATCATTGTTGATAATGCAAGTTCTAATAACGAAGCAATATCTTATTTGAAAAAGAAAACCAAGCATAAGAGGGACACTGTCTTGGGATATCAATTCTTGCATGTTCGCTGTTGTGCCCACATATTGAATTTAATTGTCTGTGAGGGGTTGGAAAAGAATAATGACTCTATTGCAAGGATGATAAGTGTTGTGAAATACGTAACATCCTCCCTCTCAAAGGTGGAGTACATTTAAGTTGTGTGTACAATTAGAAGACATTACATGCAAATGCCATATTTGCATGGATGTGCAAACTAGGTGAAACTCCACCTATCTTATGTTAGAGAGGGCAGAAAATTTAGAAAACCTTTCAAACGGTTAGCGGAACAAGATTCAAATTTCCTTACTATTATCGGAGATGATGACGACAACGATGATGACGATGATGATTCCTGGATGAGGACAACATCAAGGAAGTTAGGGCCATCAAAGAATGATGACAGGAAGAAGGTAAAATTGTTTATGAGGTTTTTTCAATTTTTCATAATGCAACTTTACGTTTCTCGGGGAGTGAATATGTAACTTGCAACTATTTTTTAATGGAGTTAGTTACAATTCAAAATGTGATTGGCATGGAGTGTGAAGAAGGAAACTCTGTGGTAGGACTAATGGCGGCGAATATGAGGAAAAAATTTAATAAATATTGGGGTAACATTAAAAATCTAAATTTGTTATTGTATGTTGGGCTTGTTCTTGATCCTAGGTACAAGATGAGATATCTAAATTTTTCATTAGAATCAATGTATGTCCATGAGCCAACAAAAGCAATTGATTTGAGTTGGAAGGTGAAAGATGCTTCAACTCACATGTATGATGCATATGTTGAAAATGAAGAAAGGAATAGTTCTGGTCAACAACTACAATGCACAAGTCCCCTAGGTGAAGATGTAAATACCACAATTAGTAGACTTGAGGATAGGAAGACACAAAGATTGGTTTTATTTAAGCAACAATTACAGTAAAAAAACTTTTTGGAAAGCATGTCAGAGGTTGATCGATACTTAACTGAAAGCTATGAGGAACAAGATGCAAGTTTTGACATTCTAAATTGGTGGAAGGTTAATTCAGTTAGATATCGGGTACTTTCAAAAGTTGCAAGTGATGTAATTGCAATATCGATATCTACAGTGACCTCTGAATCTACATTTAGCACAGCGGGTCATGTACTTGATCCTATCCGAAGTAGTTTATCTCCGATGATGGTTGAGAGTCTCACTTGTGCATAGAATTGGCTTCATTTGTCTTCTACTCCAATCAGCCATATGACTTTAATGGATGAGATAGATGATTTTGAGAAGCAGCTAAATATGAGTATATAAATTTACTTCATTTTATATCTTTTATTATTTATATTCTATGTAAATTTATATAATTTGTTTTGTTTTATAATTTTATCTTTTATGTATAGAACTTTTTTGGGAGGTTGAAAATTCTATGGAGGCATTGAATACAAGGCCTACATCCAATGCAGATGAATACGAGGTGAGAAGAATATACTTTTATACTACTATACTAGTTATTTTTGTTATTAAACTAAGACATTTAATATTTGTTTGTTATGTTTTTGCAGTAAAGTTGTGAAGACTTGGAGTTTTAGACTTGGAGACTAAAGATTTGGAGTTGGAGCTTTTTATTACTATTCAATCATTTATAATTTGTCATTTGTAATTTCGACTTAGATGCATGAATTGTAATTTGTAAATTTTATTGTGTATTTTCTTTATTTTTTTGGTTTTGTAACTTTTTTTTTCCCTTTTATTTGGAGTTTGGATGATTAGGATTTTTTAGTTTTATTAGTATTTTTTCCTTTTTTTCTATATTTTTCTTTTATTTATATTTTGGATGTTATTGACGTTTTGCATCTTTTTCTAGTTTTTTTTTTCTCTATTTTTTTGTATGTTAATAATAATTTAGGTTGAAAATAGTCTCAAAATGAGGATTTGGGCCAAAACTTGACTAGTAAAGTTAGATGGGCCGAAACTGGAAAAATGACCCATTGGGGTAAGGGCCAGACCGAACCAGACCGATTGCCAATGGTTCGGTCTGGTCCATGTGCCACTTTGGTCTAGTCCAGGGTGGGAAAGCCCTAGACTGAACTCCTTCGATCTGGGCTACAAAATCTTCTAAGGACTGATTGAATTCACCCCAACTTGAATTAAAGATGTTTTTTTTTTTTTCATAGTGCTACTATGCCCCCAAGTTTGACCACTGAGCGTGTTCTTAGTGTAAATTATATATATATATATATATATATTTTACTTTTTATTTCAAATATTTTTCAAATATTTTTAAAAAAATATAAAAAATAATATACTAATAGTTATTTCTTTAACCATTAAATAAAAAGATTATTAAAAAAAATAAAATACATAAAGGGTCAAATTAAGAGACAAACTCAACAACATATTATCATCTTTTATCATTTCACGTAACTTTTGCCCCATAAAAAAGGCAAAAAAAAAAAAAAAAAACTAAGCATTCATATCAGGGGTCGGGCGCGACCCAAGACTGCTCGGACCAATCCTTCCGGATGCGGGCAGGCTACTTTTCAATTGAAATTACTTAAATAGCCTCATCAACGTTAGTAAATAGTAATCCCTATATCCCTGGCAGCAAAACGCTCTCGAATCTCTCCGCGTGCTTCCCCTCAGCTACTCCCGAAGAGAACTTCTCACAGCTCTCTCTCTCTCTCTCTCTCTCGCTCGCTCTCTCGACTTGAATCAACCAGGTACATCCCTTCTTTCTCTGTATCTGTTCTGCGTTTATTCTCTTGCCTCTGGTAGACATTTCTGTGTACACTTTGGTTGGTGTAGTTTTCGATTTTCAGTGTCTGATTTGTGGTGTTTTTCAAAAACATTTTCTGGAAATGTAATTGTTTGCTAATGAACTATACGAAACTTTTTCGGGGTGCTTTATTCTGGGTTTTGATAATTGTTTGTAGTCAGTGAATCATTCTGATGCTCGCCATCGTGACAATGAATTAATAATGGTGATGATATGACTAAAACAAGTCTTTGGGGGATATGTTGGGTTTTCATTTTTTGTTTTTTGTGATTCTCGCAGAAGAATCAGAGATAGTTTGTTGTTGTTGTTATTATTATAATTAAAATTAAAATTAAAATTATTATTACTACAATTGGGTTTTGGTGTATATTCTTCTTTCTTTTTGGAAGGACTTGGCTAGTGATTAGGGGATTAGAGAATTTAAATTTGAAGGTTTGGTGTTGCCATTGATAAGATTTTATTCTTGTGTGTGTGTGTGTTTTTTTTATAGATAATCAAGAAGTTTTATTCATAAGAGAAGGCATTGCCAAAGTACACAGGAAGTATACATGAAAAGTACCTAACTAGGGTTTACAACCGAAAGTAGAAAATCATGGACATTTAGTCCATGATTTTTTTAAACTTAAACTTAAATTCCTTGTGGTTCTAGAGTTGGCATCTCTTTAGGGGTGCATACAAAGATTATTGATGATCAAATGTGAATTCTTATGCAAATACGAATGTACTCTTAGGTGATCCGTGTATTTTTTTTCTTTTTTATTTCGTGCTGTCCTCGGAGAGCCTGGTGAACATATTTTCTCTGCTTATCAATGTCTTTCACGTTTTCTGGCATAGTTTCTTGCATTTTTAGAGTGAAAGCACTTTCAAGTCGAACTTTGAGATAGCCAGTTCTTTCATCAGTGGGGATCTTCGAAACAGACAAAATGTCGCGGAAAGGATTGATGGAGCAAGACCTAAGTAAACTGGATGTAACAAAGTTACATCCACTCTCACCTGAGGTTATATCTCGCCAGGCTACAATTAATATCGGTAAATTTTATTCCTATGAAAAGTTAATATCTTTCACATATTGAGTCACCAGAGCAGTAAAGCTTGATAAATTCTCATTCATATAGTTGGGGGTTGATTGTAGCTCCTAAGTTTATGTCTGAAGCTGATGGTTTTGGAACTAAATTTGTTGTACCAGGCACTATAGGTCATGTGGCACACGGGAAGTCCACAGTTGTAAAAGCAATATCTGGTGTTCAGGTGATTAGTTTTTTTCTTTTACACAGTTGTAAAACTGTATGCCATCCAGTAAAAGGAATAACTACTATGTACACACGTTTTGGACATGGAACATTGGAAAGTACACTTTTCCTAGAATAACATTGATTATTAACTTTTCATGAGAATGGGATTGACTGAATCTTTCAACTATGTTGAGTCTCCTTCAACAGTCTTGTTACCTTCATACTGGGGTCTTTGAAAGGTCATTGTTAGATTTAAGGTGTCTTGGCCAAGTGGTAATTTGTAGCCTGTATGGAGTGGATACCACTGGTCTAATTTCTTTTGTTTGATTTAGGCAAACATTTGCTTGACTGTTATTTGCTAAAGTTTGAGCTTAGATACAAAAAGACGTTGAATGTGGTTATAGTGGAGCATGATGTATATAGTTTTTTCTTGGTACAAACATTAAATGGTCGATTTTTTTTTTGATCGGTAATGGTCGAATTTTGAAAGTGCAGCTCTCTGTTTTGTCAATTTTCTGTAGACTGTTCGTTTCAAAAATGAGTTGGAGCGCAACATTACCATCAAGCTTGGTTATGCTAATGCAAAGATATACAAATGTGAAGATGAGCGGTGTCCTCGACCAATGTGCTACAAGTGGGTAACTAATTGACAGATTCAACTATATCTTCAATTTGCTAGCAGCATTTCATTCATTTGTTGCATTGTTGCGATAGGGCTTATGGAAGTGGGAAGGAAGATAGTCCTCCGTGTGATGTGCCAGGGTTTGAGAACTGCAGGATGAAATTATTGAGACATGTGTCCTTTGTGGATTGCCCAGTAAGATTCTAAATGCTTATTATCAATTGCTATGAGTAGGTATAATATGTCTTAAGTAATTTAGGTTCCATGATGTGTTTTATACTTGGTATTATATACATTAGATAATGACAATAGATTATCCTTCACTGTTATGGGCTATATTGGCTTGGGAAATGTTATATCTTAGTTTCTATTCCCTTTTAAGTTCTTGTTGAAAATGCACTAATCACATTAAAACTTACTCTCTCTCTCTCTCTCTATCTCTCTCTTTTAATTCAGTTAATTGCATGTACTGTCTAGTCTCAAGTCTTCCTAAATTTTGTGATTAGGAGTTCCTACTCTCCGAACTCTTCAACAGACTCTCCCATGTAGAAGAGCTTCCTTGTTGTAAGGTTCATCAGTGTTGGATTTGTTGGTGTAATTAAAAAAAAAAAAAAAAATTCATAGGAGGCCCATGTTTCTTTGTATTTGTCTGCTGTTTGCTGAATCAAAGTCGGTGCTTGCATATCATATTATGCTTATAAATCTGGATGCACTTGGTCTTGAACTTATGTTGATGTGACGGTTTCTTAACCAATTCTACAGGGTCATGATATTCTCATGGCTACAATGCTTAATGGAGCTGCAATTATGGATGGAGCCCTACTTCTAATAGCTGCCAATGAAAGCTGTCCCCAACCACAAACTTCCGAACACCTGGCTGCTATTGAAATTATGCGCCTCCAACATATAATCATCCTTCAAAATAAAGTAGATCTAATTCAAGAAAATGTAGCCATCAACCAGCATGAAGCAATCCAGAAGTTTATTCAGGTAAGTCCCTGTAGACCATCTTTGATACAAAAACTGGTCAGTATTTGTTGTGCTTAATGATGTTGGTTGGCTTTTCGTTTATAGGGAACTGTTGCTGATGGAGCACCTGTGGTACCAATTTCTGCACAACTGAAGTACAATATCGATGTTGTGTGTGAGTATGTCGTGAAAAAGATCCCCATTCCAGAAAGAAACTTTGTGTCACCTCCTAATATGATCGTAATCAGGTCTTTTGATGTCAATAAGCCTGGTTTTGAGGTTGATGATATAAGAGGCGGTGTGGCGGGTGGAAGTATTCTCATGGTATATTTCTTGTCTATGAATTTGTTCCAAAATTGAGAACCATCTCAAGTGTTGATCATGACTGCTGTTGGCATATGATAGTTGATTTTTTAGATGGATTTTCTTAACAATGTTGGTCCATATTATTCCACATAATTGGTCACTTCATGGGCGCCAGATATATTCCTTAGGGTTGGGTTTCTATTGTCACTTCTTCTATTTTATTTTTGTTCTATAATCCATTCATCAATTTTGTACGAGTTTCTGGCCGCTTGAAGCAAGTGTTGGTTTGGACCACCAACTATTGACCTATGTAATGCAAACTGTCTGCCATATGAAAACATGTTTTTTTTTTAGGTCTGGGATATATAAAATCAGTTGTATGACGGTAACTCATTTTAGAGTTTTGTTCTTTGGTAGGGTGTTTTGAAGGTAAATCAATTTATTGAGGTTCGTCCAGGGATTGTTGTTAAAGATGAGAGTGGCACCATCAGATGCACGCCCATATATTCCAGAATAGTTTCACTGTATGCTGAGCAAAATGAGCTGCAATTTGCTGTGCCTGGGGTCTCATTGGGGTTGGTACAACAATGGACCCCACTTTAACACGTGCGGATAGGTTGGTGGGTCAGGTTCTCGGTGAAGTTGGCTCACTCCCTGAAATTTTTGTTGAGCTTGAGGTAAGGGGATAGTTTGAAAGCTTCTGTGCTTGTCTATTGACCTGCTTGAACTTGGCACCTGTTGATGTGTTCAAATGTTTGTTTTTTTTCCAATTTCATGAAAATATATTTAGCAAGTAATTTGCGACTGCCCTTTGTGTTTCTCATGCCCTTTCCTCACTCCTGTCAGATGGATTTGGTCAGGCTTTGAACATTGCAAAGTATATAATATTAATTAAAACGACTACTATGTACATCTGCTTTCAAAAGAAAAAAGAAATTGCCATTGCTATGCATTAATTGTGCCGTTGTTGCTATGTATTAATTGTGCCCCCTTTTATTCAAACAAAAAATGAGCTTCTCGATGGCTGTAGATTCCCCCCCCCCCCCCCCAAAAAAAAAAAAAAAAGATTTTAAGAGGTGATACGGTTATGTCTTTTCTTGCGGTATTCCTTGAGTTCGAGTAACACCCAAAACACTTGAAAAAAAAAAGTTACACCTAAAACTTTGTTAGACCGTTTTGATGCTCTATATGCTCTAGGGGGCCATTTTCGTAAAAGATGTGGTCAAGGTCGATGTTGAATGCTTTCTCCTTTATGTGCTCTTAGGCAACTATATTTTTGAACTTGTGTTGCTGTGATTTTGCAGGTGAACTTTTTCTTGCTGCGGCGGCTTCTTGGTGTCCGGACGAAGGGCACTGAGAGACAGGGAAAGGTCTCTAAGCTGACCAAGCAAGAGATCTTGATGTTGAACATAGGATCTATGTCAACGGGGGCACGGGTTCTTGCTGTAAAGAATGATTTGGCAAAGTTGCAACTCACCTCTCCAGTGTGCACCAGTAGAGGGGAGAAGATTGCCCTTAGTCGACGAGTTGAGAAGCACTGGCGTCTGATTGGTTGGGGTCAGATCCAAGCTGGATCCACCCTTGACGTTCCACCTTGCCCCATTTGAGTTGAATTTATACGCACATAGACAGAAGAAGACCAGTTAAACCATTTATAAGAGTGGAACGATAGGCAATTGTTGGGAATCATTTTTGTCAGGTGGATAAGAAAACATTGCTTTCATTGCTATTATTTGTTCTGTTTCATTTTTCTTTTGGGATTGTGTTACTCTGTGCTGTCAAGTTCTTTTGGGTTTTGGAGTATTCATTTTAATTTACGAGGCTGTATCTTATTGATTTATCTTGGCCTATTCAACGTTTTGCTTCTTGAATTGCTGTTTTCAAATTTGAACCATATTGGTGAGCAAATGATTGGCCTCAATTTCGTTCTAAGATCTTTTCACTCTTTAATTTTTTTTTTGTTTTGCTTTTGTTTTACTCTTAGATTGAAGACTGGAACCTAATGGCTAGGACTTGAAGAGATAGAAAATCTAATAAATTGGACTTAGTTCAATCCATACACTTTCCTTCTTGGCCTTCACTCAATGGGCTTGCTTTACCCTCTGATCTACTCTTGAAAAACATCGAAACAGTCTCTCTCTTCCACCTACCTCTCTTCTCCAGCTTCTTTTCTATTTTGTTCTCAGAGCTCTTGGCTAATGTTAGGCTTGATTTTGTGGATTATTTATTTTAAAGTTCTTCCATTAGCCTTACTTCTCACAAAATTTTCTCAGTTACGTCACTTTTTCAATATTTTTTTTTTCTCATATCAGAGCCATCGAGTTCGGCCTAGTATCTCTTGTAGTCTTTTTTTTTTTTTTTTTTTTTTTTTTTTTTTTTTTTTTTTTTTTTTTTTTTACCGTTCGTGATAAGCCTCATACTCAACATATTATTTGGTGTTCTTTTTCGTTCACCATACATTCTCCAAAGGCTTCCTATGCAGTTAACGAATCGCTGTTTGTGATAGGTTTCATATTCAAGATGTTATTTTGTGTTCTTTTCCAGTCACTATAGGTTCTATAAAGGCTTTTTACGCATTTAGCGAATCAATGCTCGTGATAAGTCTTATATTCAATGTATTATTTAGTGTTCTTTTCATTCACCATAGATCACATTCTCTAGAGGCTTCTTATGCGTTTAATTGATTGTTGTTCGTAATAAGTTTCATATTCAAAGTATTCTTTTTCATTCATCACACGTCATTTAGAGGCTTCTTATGCACTTAACAGATTACTACTCTCATTTTCACCATCAATCTTGTACATCAATTTGTTTCTACTCGCCGTCCACTTGCACCACGTGCCACAAATACACATTTTTCCGGATCGACAGTTGGACCCACAAGTCCCATTCACCTGGCCGGCAACCTGAAGAGATCATAATCTTGAGGGAATGCTAGAATATTACTATACTTAGAATATATTCATAATATTCTAGTATGCATGGTAATATATTCTCTACTATATTTAATTTATTCTGTAAATCAATTAGTATTGTATTTCCATTATTTTTCTAATTTCATTCATCTATAAATAGGGACATATTTTATGTATTTAAGAACAACTGACAATAATAAAGATGTAACCCTAAAGTCTCTCTCTTCTCCATCTCCTTTTCTATTTTATTCTATTTTCTACCTTTGTTTTTTCCCCTAGCATGGATTCAGAAAACAATAAATCTTCACAACTTCCTAACACTCCACACTCTACATTTTTTTTCAATTTTTATTATTTTTTTCTTTTATCAAATATGTATTATATGAATAATGAATAAAAAATTTGAAATAATTTAAAAAGAATAAACTCAAAAAAAAATTTAAAAAAATATTAAGAAATTTAAAAATTTAGAAATATGTGGAGTGTGGAGTGTGGTGGAGATTGTGTAGCAAAACTCACTATCAAAAATATCACATCACATCGATCATTATTCGGCACGCCAATTCCTTCCTAAAATATATAAAAACTCTAAAAATAATAATAAAAACTTTTAAAATAATCCATTTGTTTGTTAAACTCTTTACATGTGGAAGGGTGGGGAGGTACCTAAACAACCACTGGGCAGTCCAAGGAGGGGCGGTGAAGGGTGCATGAGCATATATACCCCCATAAGTACCGCCAGGTGCAATTAAGGTCTCCTTTGAATAATTAGATAAAATGAGATGAGATGATTTTAGATGAAAGTTAAAATCTGAATAAAATATTGTTAGAATATTATTTTTTAATATTATTATTATTTTAAGATTTGAAAAAGTTGAATTGTTTATTATATTTTGTATAAAAATTTTAAAAAATTATAATGATGAGATGAAACCGTTTTTATATTCAAAAAGAATTTAACTGTTGGCCACCATATCAAAAAAATGTGTTAATATTATATATATATATATATATATATAGAGAGAGAGAGAGAGAGAGAGAGAGAGAGAGAGAGAGAGATTCACACACACACCAACAAAAACAGAATGGATAGAAGATTCGGAAACAAGCTAGTTTTGATAGAAGGCTTTAATTTATTCCTTAATGACAGCAGAACTGCTTCGTAAAGAAGTTTACAGTTTTGATCATGACAACCTTCGCAATAAGAAAAGAGACAATTCTTAGGATAGGACGACTTAATTTAGAATAGTAATATTTAATACTATAATTATCTTCCTGTAATTGGTACAAATGGTCTTATTCGATCGCGTACGTAATTAACTAACAAGCTGCATGGCAGTGGCCATGATGATCAGCTTAATTAATTATCCTTGTATTAACTTATTTGCTGATCAAGCTGAGGGAACCAATAGGAACCCAGTTGGAACAATGTTGACGACATTAAGGAGGCCAGCAATGGTGTTTCCTATCAACTGCAAGGGCGAGCGCAAGACCCCCAGACCGGGAAGAGCAGCGTTGCAGGTGGCGAGTGGTGTGCTGACTACTAGATTGCAATCGGACAAGAGTGAAGAGAGCAGCGTTTGCAGGGGATCCAACAGCATTGTGAACACTCCCGACCCATTTGTCGTTGTACTCGAAACCACATTTCCAGATCCACATCGCAGTTGTACCAGAGCATCTATAACATGACAAGTAATTATCAAAGTGATCATCGTACTAGTACCGTTGGTAATACAGAGGTTTCAATAAGATACAAAGCCATCTACAAATTAAACCTCGTACGCTGATCTAGGATTTAAGCATGATCTGGTAATAAATTTTGAGAAATTAACTTACTTGGGAAGACCGGGCAGGCAGTACCATTAATGACAGCTACAGAGCCATTTATAGAGCAAAATACAGTCCCCTGTATGCGGATCAGACCCAGCAGACCACCAACGATCCCCAATTGTGCTACTGCTATTGGGGCTGCTACTGCAACAACTACCATGAGCAAAACAAAGACAGCTGATTTTGAGGCCATGTCTCCCAAGTTGATTACTAACGGAGTATCAGTACTTCAGTTACAGTGTCTTGCTCTAATAATATTACAACTGACTTGCAGGAACTCTGCCCATGCATGCAACCATTTTATAGGATATGAGTGGCCAACTTGCAACCGATTTTTCTGACTTGAATCATAAATAGCTTGGGCATATGCACGCACGCGTGTAGAAGGAAAATACAATTTGGAGGATCCGCGAAAGAAGTCAAAAGAGATAGCAACTATATATCCTATTCTCACTTTTTACTTCTGAAAACTAAAGATTGTCGTGATGAAGCCCAGCTTCACCATGCACGCCATCTTAATTAATTTGTGCGCTTACGACGTCTACAACCCGACAAGATCATAAGATTCGTCATCAGCATCCGTTCTGCTCCTTGCCCCTTAATTTTGGTAAACCCCAAAATCACTGGTAACTCATTCCTTCCAAAAGTTTGTAGATGGGTCCATTTGCTCTAAAGCGCAAGTTGAAAACTCGTTACTTCAAAATGTTGTAGACAGGTCCATATAATGCTAGAGAAAATCCAGGGTTTTGTCAACTTTTCTTTGATCTCATGCTCAAATCACAGCAAGTTGCTTCCGGCTTGATGTGAGAGTACTTCCAGTAATGCTTTTGATCAAAATGATCATAACTTGTATAAGCATTGGCTTTGGATCAAGGAAAGCTTTCTATAGCCCCTTTGGAAGTCCCTTCACTCTTTACAACACCGGTGTGGAGCCTCGTTGCTACTTGATTGATCACTCATATTGTAATGGAGCCACTATTGCTTCTCGAGCTGATATTTTTAGGGTGTGTGTGGATGTTGAAGTGAGTTGAGTTGAGTTGAGTTGTGATAGTAAAATATTGTTAGAATATTATTTTTAATATTATTATTATTTTGAAATTTGAAAAAGTTGAATTGTTTATTATATTTTGTATTGGGATTTGAAAAAGTTGTAATGATGAGTTGAGATGAGTTGAAGTGAGTTTGGTAACCAAACACACCCTTAACCAATCTAGATTTTGTGCTTCGTTGGGTTTTATCTGGGATTTCCTTGTTAATTAAGGCCTCATCGTTTGTTTTTATAAAATTTCTCAACTCATCTCATCTCATTTAATCATTACAACTTTTTCAAATTCTCACATAAAATAAAATAAATAATTCAATTTTTTCAAATTTCAAAACAAAAATATTATTAAAAAAATATATTCTAATAATATTTTATTCAATTTTTAATTTTTATCTCAATTCATCTCATCTTATCTGCGAAAACAAATTGATGCTTGCCCATTCCAAATATCAGCACCAATGACAAGGCATAAAATTATATCGGTATATATATTTCGAACCCACAATTTTTCATGTTGTCTTTACTTATACTGATCATACTTAATTTGCTTTTTCAACTTTGTGGGATATTTGTATGTGTGTGTATAAATAAGCAACGAAATTCAAGTAGTTTATTGCACAGACACTTCCAAATTTCCAGCTTTATGCGTTAGATCACAGCCAATATGCATGCATAAAATCAAGTGATATTAAAAAGTATAACTGAAAGTAGTCTCCCATCAAGCACCTCATGTCGGAGTCTGCATATTCCACCCCGAATGCCCTCAGCCGGAAGCAATTAATTGCTGCGTGTGGTTTGAGCACGAGATTAAAGAAAAGTTGACAAAAACCTGTATTTGCTCTAGGGCTATATATGGACCTATCTATAGCTTTTGGAAGTGTCGATATTTCAATTCGTGCACTAGAGCAATGAACCTATTTAAAAAGTTTTGGAAGGAACGAACTGTTATAAACGATTCTGGAGAAGATCAAAATCAAGGGGCAAGGGCCAGAATGGATGTAACGGAAGATCTAGGGAGTTATCTTCTATCACCAAAAATCATCCCTTAACACTATTATATATTCCAAAACTACAAAAAATATAAATTTACTTGTTCAAACCATATAAATATACATATATATGTATGTATGTTCTTTCATAGGGACATCAAATATATAGACCTCAACATGGTAAAGTAAAACTTCTATAAAGACTAAAAAATATCCACGTCTCAAATTATACAAATCATCAGAAAATAATAAATCTATTATATAAAACTATCCAATAATTACTTGTACTCTTTGACATTTATTCATCTACGATCATTTAATCTTGTTCATGCTTTCTACTTTTGATTTCCAACTAAACCATCAAAATTATCTGAAAATATTATGGAGATAATGGGTGAGTTATCAACAGCTGATCAATAAGTAGAGAACATATACTAGTATGGAAACATGAGCATTTACAGATTTCAGAGTGTAAAACAAAACATTTTTATTTTTATAATGTTGAACCGAAACATGTTATTAAACTATCAGAGCGACAATTCAAAATATTCATATACAAAAATCATTTGGTATGGCATAACTGAAACATTAATACATCATAATAGAATTCTATGTTTAAACCCCGTGGTAGAATTGTGCAAACTCTGACGGCCAAATGAGCAGAAACAGAATGTGAAATCTTCTCCTTATTTATTCTTGAAGTCCCGAGTGTGCACATAGGAAAGACCACGCAGAAAACTACTTTGCTTCCAAAATGGGTGCACCGAAAACAGAAAAGTTGGTACTAACCTGAACAGAGGCCACAATTTTACACCTCTGGTGATGTTAGAACAGAACAGAAACAAAATGTCATGCAAAAGGTTTTCAGAGATCATATCATATCATATCAGAGTACAGAACATATTCAGAACAAACCAGAATCAGATTGTTGTCATATAATTATGCACAAATTTTCATATTCACTCTCATTGCACATTTCAGAAACAGAATGTCAAGAATAGCTCATGTCTATACAAGTCATGACAGAAAATATTTCTCTCTTCTTAAACAAATTTCATGAGTAATGCTGATAAAATGACCAAGGTTGCTTTCAAATTTTTATTTTCATAACAAAACATGCATATTTTTTCCAAAATCAACTACAGTTTATTTCTTTTTATACAAAGTCTAGTATAGAAATCTCGCTTACCTGGCTCTTCAATTTTTTTGAATTTTTCCGCAACAGTGCCGAGTGAAATCAATCATTACTTATAAAATATACACGTAACTTACTTAAATCTCTAATTAAACTCATATTTTGATATTTAAGCCTGAAATACTAAAATAACTAATTATTTTCCTACAATCATTTTCCACCTTCAAACACCTAATTTCTCTTAGTTTTATCAATCATATCGTAGAATATAAATCCTACGATCAACACTTATTAGTAGGGGTATTTACGTAATTCCCACATGTTACTTATTGACAGGGGTAAATATTTACATAATTTAAATTTCTAAGGGCTTAACCGATTCAACTAGAAGCTTCATGCGACAATAACCCAGCCCAATTTAAAAACACAAGATGCATCTATTTTTAGGCTTTACAGAAGGCTACATGATAGAATAAGTGACATTTTTTGTAATATCACTAAACTTGTGGTATAGATTTATATTACGAAAATATCACAAAAAGCAATCCATGTTTTTTGAGAATAACAGAGTCAAAAAGGGAGAGCACCATGTGATGGAATCATCGTGAGAGTAGCTACGAAGCGGCGGCAAGGTGGCTGGGAGTGGTGGCAGAGCACTTTGGGAGGGAGAGAGAGAAAATTGTAATGGCGCAGAGAGAGAGAATGAGAAGGAGAGTGAGAATGTGATGAGAGAAACTGAGAAGACGCCATGGGGGAAAATCAAGCGTGGGCTTACTGGCACGGTATGGGCGTAACGGGAGGGTTTCTGGTCGGTGCCGCTGGACTTCACCGTGTCGTGGCTGATGGCACCTAACGTGGTTGAGAGCTAGGAGAAATGGAGTTGCTTTGTTTCAGTGTGGTGAAACAGAGGCTTCTATGGTGGTTTACAGAGGGTGGTGCAAAGACAGTAGTGTATAGTGGGGCTTTGGCTCACAGTTGATCTATTCCAACGAGGATGGTGCTATCGTGAGAGGTACTTCACGTGGCTATAGGCACTGGTCTGCGCTGGTTGCAGCGTTTCCCACGGCAGTGGCTTCGACGTGGAGGGGTTGTCTTGCGATGTAGCAACTTGCCCTCATTAGAAGGCTGCTGCTTCGTGCGACAGGGCTTGAGGGGAGGAGACGACATCAACGTGGTGGTTGAAGAGGGAGACGTGGCTGCTAGACTTCAACATGGGGAGGTTTTCCTTTCTCTCGGCCTGTCTAAATGCTGTGGCGGAGGAGTATGGGTCAACTGAAATGTGGGGTTGGCGGCTTGTGGAGGTGCAATAGAGTAGGCCTTAGGCAGTGGCTGACGACAACTACATGGATGAGGATTTCCTTTGAAAAACTCAAGGTTGCGGCAATCCTAACTTGAAAAACTATGAACATGCAGGTTTTGTATGTGTATATATATATATATATATATTTATATATATCTTATTGTGAACCTTAGTGGGGTGGAGATGTGCATGGCATGGATTTTGATCTTTGGTTCTCATGGCTTGGGTTTTTGGACCCATTTCAAAGCATTTGAGCCACATCTTAGATAGTGTATGGAATTAATAAATGGGTTGGATTGGCTAATTAGCACAGTTCAAAATCTCTTCGGCTTGTATGTAATTTTTCGTGGGTCGAGTATTTAATTAATGCTAATAGGCTTTGATTCAACTTCTAAAATAATTCAACTCTTTCTATAAATAATAAATACTAATTGTCTTCGACTCAAATTTTAAAAATAATACAACTTGTATTATAAATTTTTTAGGCAAATTCCCATTTAGTCCATTAAAAATTTTTAACCTAATTATCAAGTCCAATAAAATACATACTCTATTAAAATAAATTTTTGAACCCAGAGCTTATTATAAAACTACTCGTTAAATCTCAAGTGGACTTTTCATACATATTAACTTAGAAAACAATTTATAGCACCCTGGATTGGCCTGAGCTTGGTGCTAGGCCTGGGTGTTATAACATATATTCGTGACTAATCTTGTTAGGTTTTATAAGTGAAATTCTGGCATTTCGAAAGCGATGACCACGATTAAAATAAACGCTCAATTAACGCCGTTTATTTACTGACAACCAAACGCTAGTATTGAGGGTCTCTATTTACGTGTTCCAGCATTTGCTCAAATGTCAGGAGTTTAAAACCCATTATTGACCTTTTTGTATAAATTAATAGCGTTTAACTGAATGTCGCCACTAGTACCTTACCATTGTATTGTATAAATTAACGGCGTTTTATCTAAATGCCACCACTAGTACGTTGCCAGCGCATTGTATAAATGCCACTATCTATGTTTTCTAGGCGTTTCGTAAGTGCCACCAATTAATAGTCAATGGCGTTTGCGAGTATATGTTAAACTTTAAATAAACGTCACAATATTTACGTTACCTACATTTTTTAAACGACACCAAATTTGGATAGAAATCCACAGCGATTTATTTTATATCGACATTTAAAAATACGTCAGTAATTGGATGTACCACATTTAAAAAAATATAATACACAAATTAATAATAAATATAACATAATGAGTCATTATTGATGCAATAGAGAAAGAAAATTACAAACCAAATCACATGAAATGATTTGATAACAACTACTATATATAATATTATTACATGTGAATAGAGACTTTATTTCTATTGATTTCTAGAATTTCTTAGTTTTTCACTAGCAACTTCAATATCTCCAAAATCACAATCTTAAGCCGTATATTCCATAAGTGACTGAACATTGGTCTAA
Organism: Juglans microcarpa x Juglans regia; assembly: GCF_004785595.1. Classification (NCBI taxonomy): domain Eukaryota; kingdom Viridiplantae; phylum Streptophyta; class Magnoliopsida; order Fagales; family Juglandaceae; genus Juglans; species Juglans microcarpa x Juglans regia. The sequence continues at coordinate 18,541,450 of NC_054595.1, read as the reverse complement.
TCTACATAAATAAAGTTAACTCATTGAGTAGTTAACTTAATAGATTATTCCAATAGTGCAGGAAGGATCTTACCTTGGATTTCTGATCGCTAATAAATGACTTCAAGCTCTGGAGAAAGGGGAACAACATAGCCATATCAAATTAAAGAAAGAAATATGGAATATGAGAAAGATAATAGAGATATATTGGAGATATACCCCTGTAAGGCTCCGTTTGGTTTCACATATAGTTTCAACCTATCTCATCTCATCTCAACATCCAAACATCATTCAAATATAAACATTTTTCAATTTTAAATTTTCTAAATTTTCAACCTTTTCATCCAATCATTACCTAATCATTACAATTTTTCCAAACTTCCAAACAAAACATAAAAAACAATTCAACATTTTTAAATCTAATAATATATATATATATATATTCTAACAATATTTTAACTTTATAATATTTTATTCAACTTTTTTTTTTCTCTCATTTTCCAAAACCTCATAATCATCTTAATTCAAACTATTTCAATACTATTTATAAACTAACTCACTACAATTCATAAATTTTTCATCTCATCTGTGTCACTAAATGAGGCCTTAGGCCTTAACAGTCAAATCATAACCTCATGAGATTTCTTCATCCTCATTAATAAAGTATCATGAGTAATTCCTGGAAACATGATGGATAAGTTCAAAGAGTAGAATTTGATATGGTGAAAGTGAAATCCAGTCAACTGCATTATTTATCAGTATATCAATAGTTCCCCCTGCATCAACTACCTGCAGATGAGGGGAAAATTATCATTAAGCATGATAGAAGTAGAAATTGGCATCAAACTAAGATTGTGTAGCCAAACTTAACTTATCTCAAACCAATCATTGATGAGACCCACTACTTTTTCAATTTACCATAAAAAAAACTAAACTCATCTTAACATTACTAACTTAAAAAATTAAACTCATCTCAACATAAAAAAGTTAAACTCATCTCAATGATATTTACAAACTACTATCTACAACTTAACTTAACATCTAAATGTAGCCTAACTCACTTATTAAGGGAAAGACGGGCTTACAATTTTAATCATTGATTCAGCTTTGGATTATTTTGAAACATCTCCCCCGAAAGTCTCAGCTTGTCCACCATATACCTCAATCTGCAAGAAATAATATAATAAACCATCAAAAGTTATTTCTATAGTACAGTAAAGATTTCAAATGCAACAGATATTTGTGTTGCTGTCAATAGCTTAAAAATATACTCTTTTTTTTTTTTTTTTTTTTTTTTTTTTTCCGATTCCTAACAAAATAATTTGAACAGAACTAGGAACAAAAACTAGAGAACCACATGCAAAATAACATATTCGTTACCAAATTGTAATCCCCTGTACTCAAGGGTCAGGGAGTTATTTCTTGTCACTTAAAATCACATCTCAACAATACAATCATAGACTCTAAAGTCTCAATGTCACATGAAACTCATTGGTCAAATCATACAATTCCAATATAATTAATCTACAACTCCACAAAGCCAAAAAATAAACGTCAACCTTCCAAAATGCCAAGTTAACATAACAAAACAAATTTCCTAAAATACACTCTCCAATAAAATACCAAGTCAACTGAACCAAACAAATTTATTGACTAAAACTATTCCATAATCGTAGTACCCTTTGACATTCAATTCATTATGCTCAAATAGTCTCGCCCCTGCTTTCTGTTTAGGATCCTCAGCTGAAAAATTCAGAAATATCTAAAAATATTGTGGAGATAAAGGATGAGTTATCAATAACTTAATAAGTACTGAATATATACTAGTATGTAAACATGAGCCATTTACAGCGTAAAAATATATAACAAAACAAATTTAGTTTCATTATGCAGAACAAAACATATTATCAAAATATCAGAGTGGCAGTTTCAAAAGTATTCATATACAAAATTCATTTTGCATAGTATAGCTTAACATTATCATATCATAACAGAAGTATCATATCAGAACAGAGACCATGTTTAACTTTCGTGGTAGGGTTGAACTATCCCCGGTGGCAAAACCAGACAGAAACAAAAGTGAATCTTTCCCTTATAATTCTCGGAGCCCCGAGTCTGCACACAGGAAAGACCACACAGAAACACCACTTTCTTTCCAACGTGGGTGCACTTAGAAACAGAAATATTGGTACCAACATAATAACATAACTAGAATCAGTAGGGGTGTAACCAGTCTGGTTCGGTTTGGTTTTCTACATTTTTTAGAACCAAACTGGTATATATCGGGTTGAAATTTTAAGAATCGGTGCCGGACCAATTTACAATCAAACTTAAACTTCCAGTTTTTTGATTTCGATTCAGTCCAATCTTGGTTTTTTCAGTTTTACGGAGTATCTTTGTTAGTAATAATATGATGTTTACATATGCTAAACTATTAGTTTATTTATATTATAGTATAAATACATTATTTTATAATAATTAACACAAAAAGTAAGTTATAGACTAGTATAGATTGAACTTAACTATAATCTATATAAGTTCTAGACTTTTTATATGAGTATATATGATCAACTGTGTAAAAATGTATTTACAAAAAGAATATATATATACATAAAATAATAATTTATTATGCCAAAAATTTATTTATCCTTGATATATATATATATAAAGTAAATTTATATTAATAACTTAATATTAATGTTTATGTTTAATATTAAAATTTTATGTTACATTAATTTTATATTATAAGATTAAAATTTATATGTTATATCAAATTTTATATTAAAAATTATTAGATTATTTTTATGTTATATCACATGTTATATTAATTTTATATTGTAAGATTAATAAACTTGAATAATAAGATTAGAATCTCAAGTTATATTAATTATTAATTCACATATAATATAAAAAATTATAAATATACAAACCGGTCCAATCTGGTTTAAAACAGTTTTCAAAATATGAAATTCGGTACCGCACTAGATCGCTTAAAAAGGGGACCGAACTCACTAGTTTGGTTTGGTCCAATCCAGTTCAACCAGTTTTAGGGTTTTTTTTACACCCCTAAGGATTAGAGATGTCACATTGGAAATAGAAAGAACATCAAGATTAGAATGACATGCCAAAAGGTTTTCAGATGCAACGTTTCATATCAGAATCATAGTACAGAACAGAGGTAGATCATTTTCATATTTTATATTCACTCTTTTTATACAACTGAAAATAAAATGTCAAAATTGCTCATGTCCACAACAATCATGGCAGAAAATACTTTTCTCTTCTTATACAGATTTCATGAATAATGCAGATAAAATGACTGAAGTTGTTTCCATCTCTTCATAACAAAATATACATGTTTTCTTAAAACCAACCTTAGTCTATCTGGGAATCAACCTCTTGATTGGACGGGGGAATGGATAACAGAAGAGAGGGATTATGAATTATCCATGTAATACCCAGGGCCCAAGCCCACGACCCAGGCCCACGAAGAGCCCAGTCAAGGGGACCCCCACACGATGTCGTTTCCGAGTATGACCCTAAACCCCTTGAAGTTTTCTTCTTCCCCGTCAGTTTCTCCCCTCCCGATTTCCTTTCTTCCCCGTTTTCTACCTTCTCACGCCTCGACAATTATGCCTCACCCTCCCAAATCTCTCTCAACCGATTCCCTTAAACTCCTTCTTCCTCAAATCAGTTCTCATTCTATTTTTCTCTTAATATTGCGTTGGTTAGGGTTTGGTCTCTCACTACTGTTGCTATACAAGAATCTTATCGCCGACGAGCTTCATCGCTTGAGCAACGCTGGTAAGTGGCTTTGCAGTGTCCTCTCACCCCCGCTGTTATGTTTCTTTCTCCTCTGCCTCACTCCATCTCCTCACGAGATTCTCTTTCTTTCTCTCACAGAATAGATTGTAAGGAAAATGGATCGTAATCTTATTCACTGAGTTCATACATCCATACATTCATAAGCTCCACGAATTAATTCGAGGCAATTCCTAAACCTCCAAAGGAAAGTTCCAGAGACAACAAAGAAAAATTCTAGATATAAGCCTCACACCTTACACACCACTTAAAAATATGTCATTTTATTTTTTAACCATGTAATGAAAATGATTATAGACATGTTTGTAAGTAAAATAGGATAAAAAGGTAAAATGATATGTTTTTAAGTGGGTGTGCAGGGTATGAGGCTTATAGGTACACTGCTCGACAACAAATCAGAAAATCCTTTCTCTCCTCTTGTCCTGCTTTATTTATATGACGTACAAATAAGTAAGAACTCTTCTAACAGCAAAACGCAAAGCTTTAATAAAAATAAAACAACACCACATAGCATTGAACGACATCGTATGGATGAAGGACTTACAAATCAAGACGACACCACATCTCATCAGGTTCATAACAATGTCACCGATTGACTTTCCTCATCACGTCGAGCATTTCTATATTACTCGGGGTACTTTGCCGCTACCCAACGCCACCTTCGATCTCCTTGTTACTACTGTAAGCATCTTAGACCTTTCTCACTTCAAAATCTATTTTCAATCTGTTTTATCGTTAATTCATGGGTGACTTAGTAAGTCTCTGACTTTTCTCACTCATTTCTATGTCAGTTCTAGCCACCGTGCCTGACCAAGCCGTAAGTCGTCACCTCTGTTCGTGGACTCCCTTGTTGACGGCCACTTCCCCACCACACTGCAACTATACCGCGTTGCTACACATTTAGGTGAATTCTTCCACTGTTTGCTAGGTTACGTGGGCAATATGAATAAATTATGAGTGTTGGAAATTTTAACAGAATATGTTAGTATGGTTAAAATTATTTGGGCTTCCATTTTATTATTGGATTGCTATGTTGAGAGTTCTCTCTGCTGGAGGAATGTATGATGCAGGCTGTTTGAGTTGATGTCACTACAAGGAATGTGGCCTTTACCAACGTTCCATATTTGCCGCAACAAGCCATTAAATCTTCGCAACAAAGCCTTTCCCAGCGATTTCTTCTTCGCTGAAGACTAGTTGCCAAAAAACGAACTGAACAAAGTGATTGCATCGTTCTTCTAGTAATCGCCGCTACTAGTACTATTTGTGGCGAACTCATCTTCGCTGTAATAGACCATTTAACAAGCCACTAAAATGTTTCCAAACCTGCACACAAAATGTAGGAAATAGTTATTACTGGCGCTTTTGACATGCCGCAATTGCTCATTGGATCGCCGCTAATAGTATCGTCGATTTACTCATCTCGCTGGCAATTCAACTCTATTTTGTCAGATATGTCTACCGCATATCTTTATTTCCGACGACATAAACTGCTCCATCATATGCAACAGTTTAATAATTCGCTGCAAAACATCATCTTTGCAGCGAATTATTCATCGTCGCTTATTACTTCCGGTGATCATTTTAGACCAGATGCCGCTGAAAAAAAATTTGTAGGTATTTGCAGCGGCATCTTAATTCGCTGCAAATGGCTATTCTAAAAATGCAATGCCCATTTCCAGAGGATTTTCAGAATCCCTGCAAATATCTGAACCATTTGGGATGGCTAGTGTAACGTGCCTTCGGTATTGACAATCCCAACGAGTCCCCAAAATCGCTGCAAATATTGCAACTGACACAGTGGTATACCCTTCATATATGAATTACTAAAATGCATCAGTACCTGCTTTGGAGAATCTTTTCTAATTGTTTACAAACAATAGGTAACACGAAAATTATCCTTCCATTCAGAAATGCAAAACCATATGTATCACAAATTAACTTGCATATATGCATTGCTATAACAAACTTTTAAGTAAGAAGCAGTGTATTGAGATCAAATCAATAACATAGTATATTTATGATCCATCCCCATACATTTGTTAAAAATCATTGATCAGTTTAAGACAAAAATGATCAAGGATTTGTAACTATTACATTATGTCCAGATCAAACAGCATTTACAAACTTAATTCTAGCTGATTAGAAACTGTTAAAATACAAAGAAGTTATGCATAAACCTTACATAATCCAACTTAAGCTAAAAATTATAGGCATCAATATTAATGGCTGGCAGGGCTGAGGTGAGATAGGCAATGAGACTTTCATTCTCTAGGCAGTCATTCACTTCACAATTGATCATCCACCATATATTCCTTGTCCATGATGAGTTGTACCCCAACATAGCTAATGCTTGTCACAATATATCAAATTGGTCTCTTTAACATGCATCCAGGATCAACACCTCAAGGAGCCTCTTCCCACAAAATACCCTAACACATGGCAGCAATCGTTATATAGTATCTTATTGTAAAAACACACACCTATTACTGTTGAGTTTGCCGAGCTAATGCAATTCCCTAAGTACATATAGCCAATGAGGGTTAAAAAAAATGAGCCTACAATTAATCAATTATGACATCCGGAATATATAAGAACATGGAAGGAAGGGTTAATAAATCTAAATTATTATTGCTGCAAGTACCAATTATATAGAAAATCCGTACCCACTTAAAATCCACATAGCCTGTGAATTTAAATAAATTCAGGTGAATTTAACCCCTTTCACTATGACGAATTAAAGGTTAAAGCAATAAATACTATTCTGCCAATCTCCTCCCGTACCCCCATCCCCTTTCCATGTCCAGTAACATACAACGAAGTTTTCACTGCTACTTAAAATCCATAATCTATATACCAAAAATTATGATAATTATGCAAGGGAAGGTTTAAAATGACTTTGTGGAATTCTCCAGCCAAAGTGACTATTCAGAAACATGCCTAGCTACTAAAAACCCATAAAGAGGACAAAGCCACTAGAGAATAGGAACCTTGTGCTAATTAACCAGAAGCCCAAGCTGCATCCATTTTTTAGGCAAGGCATCACCATTCTCTCAAGTAGGTTGAAATATCAATAAGTAACCTTGCGTTCAAATTGCCTGTCAGATAATACAGAATATATGTGTTAGTATGCAATATTGTACTAGTCTTAATAAAGAGGGAATTAGGCCTAATAGCCTGGAAAGTTATTGGCTCAATACCTAAAGGGATTGGTGCGACCAGTCAATGTTGAGAATTACAACTCATCCCAAGTTCCCACAGAAATGCCCCAGTTACTTACATGTCCTCTACAATAGAAAATCACAAAATATTAATATATATTTCCTATCTACTTACCAAGCACTGCCTTAGAACTCCTGTTCACCACCCAAAACTTGTAATTACATAACCCAAAAAATAACCTGGCACCATTTACTTAAAAAAACACCACAAAAAAACTAGAATGAAGGTCAACAACTTTTAGTCACCATGAGTCTCTCTATGAGACTCTCCTTGTGATTGAATTATGTTTATTAAACTACCCAATGTCTTGTCATACTCAGCCTGCCTCTCCAGAAGAACTCTAACGCTTGCCCTCAATTCCTCGAACTCATTCTTGTAATACTCGGCCTCTTTTCTGTGTCTTTCCACTTCTTCTGCATGACGTTTCTGGCATTCACGATCTTTTTTTTCCGTAGAGTCCAGTATTATCATCTCACCGAGGCCCTTAGCATAACCTGGTCTATATCCCAAGACATCCCTAAATACAAAATCTGCTGCCTCTTCACTACGTTGCTCAGGTTCCATATCAAGCATTTTGCCAACCATTTGGTTCTGCCATCACATTATGCCATCCAATTAGTCTACTTTTTACAAACATGTTAATAACAAAAAAAAAAAAACTATTTACTAAATTATAACTGGCATGTTTTATATGCAATTCTCACATAAAGCTCCCCCGTTGTCTCTATCACAAATGCATCGTTCTTTTTAGACCAACAGACTTCCTTGTAAAACTCTACTAGGTTGGGGGTGGTTGAACGCTGTCAAACATAGCATAAATAATCATTGTAGAACTGATAGAATGTGCAATAATGCATAAAACTGATGTATGTGCGATGCCTAATCAGAAACCAAGCATTTTTCAGTTACTTCAATGTGTGTCTTGCATGTCTAACTAGCGGTTTGTCTAAAAATCATGAATAGAGTAAATAACAAGTGCATACATTCTCCTCTAATATTTGAACAAATGACTTCCTCCCAGCGGTGTGATTGATTTTCAGCTTGTTACGATTCTCTTTGTTTTGCTTTGACATTTTCTACAAATACACCAACAATATATCGTGAACTTGAAATTGAACACTGGTGCTGTTATAATTTAAAGAAATGGTTGTTAGAAATTGGAACATCCACCATATTAGACATATTTTAATTATAAACTATGGTACTGTGAGGTTGGTTTTAACTAGGTTTAAGTAATGATTTCTAGAGTCTACATGCTCTACCTGTGTCTCAGCAGCTTCAACATGAATCAAAATAGATCGAGAAACCATGCTTGTAATACACAGCCTATTTCACCCTTTGAGAATCTATGACAGTGCCGAGTATGACAGGTTATGTAACAGCTTCCCAATTTCACATATTAGCACATCTAGGTGAGGCTGAATTCATATTAGTGCACTTGTTAATTTGCTTCAGTTATTTGATATTGACTTAGTCTATTTTTACGGTCAACTTTGGTTTTGCATTACTAAATGATAAGTGACTGTTCACTGTTAATTCATACATGATTTCCCTTTGCAACTTCACATATCAAATTAATGATGCACAATGTGAGGTGGCTTAATCGAATCATGCGTGCACTTGATACACAGTAAGTATACTTTTTTGGCCTATTAAATCAGTGCTTAATGTTGTAAATGCAGCAAAGGCGTACCTTGAATGCCTTACTCCCCCATCTATTACATAACTTTGCCCAAACATGCTGCCCAACCATATCAGGTACACTAGCCAAGGCTTCTTCATGGCTATCATATGACAAATATTTCTTGTGAAGCTCATGATGGAAAGCATTGAAGCGCTTTCGTAGCTGTTTCCACACCCCCTTGCGGTGATTGTCCAAATCCCAGTCCAATATGAAGTCAGCCTAAAACTTACAAGTTATTAGTTTCAACATCATAATCTAATATCCAACAACTATTCCTTTCTAATGTGCAAGTCCAAATCCTTGACTTACCCGGACACGGTCCATTAGCTCTTCCTTCTCAACCATGGGTACATCAGTCCACTGTGGGTAACTCATGTCCCCATGATGCTTCAAGATCCATGTGACCCGTGTTGTAAACACCGTTGCATTTTCGCAGCAAGGTGCGGTTTGCCTATTGTTAATTTTCAAAGGTATTTTCCCGTGCTTCCGAAACTTATCGAACTCAATACATTTCGCTGGCCCCTGACCGTATCTTGGTGGTTTGGCAGTTCCGGTTGCAGGTGATGTCACATCTTCTGTAGCAGGTTCTAGATACACATTCATAGACCCATAATTAGGAACATGTAAACATAGATGCTAAGCCTTATTCTTGAACCTACAAAGCTTATGCTTTGTACAACATGTCAAATTGTTTCAACAAGTGGGGTAGCATCACAGTAGGGGCTAACAATATTTATATTTCATACTATTTAGATTTTCATTGTTGCCTCCACTCCTACGCCCACTCAATATTGGACTTGAGTTTGCAATTTGAGGCGGCCTAACTGGACTCGGTGGCTGCGTTGAGACTTCGGAACTACCCGCAATGGCATCATCATTTGGGGTTTCAGATGAAAGTATTGGACGTCATGGCCATCCCATGAATTGATATGGCATAACTCGTCTGAACCCTCCACCTCCCTTGCAATCTCTTCCTCGTCTGGCTGGAGGCATTGATGTTTTCCTACAGGAAAACATATATAGAACTCAAGAATAAGGTGGAAATTTGGTACTGTTAATCATCATAGTTGGAAGAAATACATATGGGCTACTTAGGTGGACACATTGCTCATCACCCAAAGCAGATGCTTCTTTTTTCAGAATTGCTAAATGTGTCATCAGTTACTGTTCTGAAGATGGTTTGAAATTGATGGACATTAAATCAACTAGAGCTACATATGTGGGTTCCAACTTAGAGATGTTTAGTCAGTGCATATACACCTATATTAACAGCCACTATATATATGGATAAATAAGTCATATTTTCAGATAATTGGGGTCCAATTTTCCACTGATATCCAACTCCAACTAAAAACATAAAATATCCACAATTAAGAAAGCATAGCCACTTGCAAAACATCTTATGCAATAGCAGTCCAAAGCTCAAAACATATACTGTGCTATACTACCCACCTAAACCATGCAACACTACAAGCTCGACCTGTTTGTCACAATGCACGTGTTTGAAAAAATATTACTACCTTGTCCTACCCAATGGTAGGTAACATTATCCTATCATATATATATATCAGATAATGAACCCATGGATAAGGTCCATGTACAGAATCCCGTAAACCAATTACCATACAAGATATACTTGGTTAAGGGAAATAAAGAAAGCATGTTTTATTGTCTCTGTTTTTATGGTTTTATGCAAAAGTCCCATACCTGGAAAAAGCTCCTACAGTGGCAATGGTCAAATAACCGAGAGTTGTACCTTGGTTGCACTAAAAGACTAACACAATGTTAGGAGAAATTGGATGCATGCACCAATCTTTTCCTCCCCAGGTCATTTATACGATGAACCCAAGCTCTACCAATTGCACAGACCCAAAGAAGGCTTCAGAAATTTGCCATGTGGGTACGCTAAAAGTGAAGAGCAATTCAGGTGGAAAAACAGCAAGTCATACAAGTAGCTGGCTGTCATGGTTTGATCAACCAAATATATCCTGACGACTTCACCAACCCATTAGATAACATCCTATCCTAGCTGTCAAATCTGAACAAATTGTGAACCATTCTTCCAATTTTAACCTTTTTAAAGCACTAGACCCAAAAATAATTTACCCCCAAGTCCCAACTTTTCCCTCCCAGGCGCCAATTTATCCCGTCCATTACAGATTCATGTACACGTGCAAAATTCTGCCAATTCACTTTACTCTCCAAATCCAACAATTTTCATACTTTTTTGTTGCATTTAACTTATATGTAAGAGTGATGTTCGACTGTCTTAATTGCTTCCCAGGACATTAAACTGATTAAGCTAACGGACTGACATAATGTTTTTAAGTTTTGGTTGGGCCAGCTGCAGTTTATTTAAGCATGCATACCAAATAAATTCAGGAAATTCTTACCCCTCTCCGTCCCATGATGTGGATAAATATTACTGCCTTAGAACTCCTGAACATGCCAACAAGTGATTGTAAACAAAAGGGTTAAATCAATTCAACCAAATATTATCATTTAATAATGAACTAACTTGAAAGTTCCCACAAATTGGAACTCTTAGATGCAACCTTTACTTCAAACCTTTATAATTGTTAACGTAAAAGCCAAATTCGACATTATAATTGTTATTGGACCATTTAGCTCATATTACTGCCTCGCCAGACACCGGATCATGCCAACAAGTAAGGGAAAACATGCAGGTTGCAGCAATTTGACCACGAGGTGATGTCATATGTTCAAGCATAAGGTTATTTTAGGTGCTGGTTGGGCCAGCTGCAGTTTATTTAAGCATGCATACCAAATAAATTCAGGAAATTCTTACCCATCTCCGTCCGATGATGTGGATAAATATTACTGCCTTAGAACTCCTGAACATGCCAACAAGTGATTGTAAACAAAAGGGTTAAATCAATTTAACCAAATATGATCACTTAATAATGAACCAACTTGAAAGTTCCCACAAATTGGAACTCTTAGATGCAACCTTTACTTCAAACATTTATAGTTGTTAATGTAAAAGCCAAATTCGACATTATAATTGTTATTGGACCATTTAGCTCATACTACTGCCTCGCTAGACACCGGATCATGCCAACAAGTAAGGGAAAACATGCAGGTTGCAGCAATTTGACCACGAGGTGATGTCATATGTTCAAGCATAAGGTTATTTTAGGGCTGGTTGGGCCAGCTACAATTTATTTAAGCATGCATACCAAATAAATTTAGGAAATTCTTACCCCTCTCCGTCCCATGATTTGGATAAATATTACTGCCTTAGAACTCCTGAACATGCCAACAAGTGATTGTAAACAAAAGGGTTAAATCAATTTAACCAAATATGATCACTTAATAATGAACCAACTTGAAAGTTCCCACAAATTAAAACTCTTAGATGCAACCTTTACTTCAAACCTTTATAATTGTTAACGTAAAAACCAAATTCAACATTATAATTGTTATTGGACCATTTAGCTCATATTACTTCATTAGAACTCAGGAACATACTTAGAGATATCGTGAACAAAAGGCATATGCAATTTGACCATCTATGATCTCTTAATAATGAACCAACTTGAAATTTTGCACAAATTTGGACTCTAAGATGCAACCGCCTATTGAAACCTTTATCAGAACATGTAAAAGCCAAATTCCATAATATAATTGTAAAATCAACTAGATGTTTTATGCAGGCATTGTATATGACCTATATAATGCCCATCTTGGATTTGCATATATATATATATATATATATATATATATATATATTGGTAATTTTTTTGTGATATTACGAATTCGGTTTGATTTGTTGCAAGCCATTAAAATGTTAGGAAATATATCTATTTCTCACATCCTTTGGATTGATGATGTCCACCTGCTTTTGCGAGTGGCATCATCCCATATATTCAACAACACGAACACCATATATATACATACATATATATACATGCTTCCATGTATATATATATGTTAGACACAACATATATATACATGGGTAATACACCAATTACCATACAAGACACAACCTATATATATATATATATATATATATATATATAATGTGTGTGTGTGTGTGAGGGAGTTGGATATCATGAGAAATATTAGAAATAGGGTTAAATCCTAGCTTAAGTAGGTTAAATAAATAAAGAGGGAGGAAGGATATATTTTTCTTCCAAATCGATGGGGTTGCAATGCAAAGCCGAAATAGGGTCCACATAATGGCACCAACTATATGCCATTACCATCAAACACCTCGAACGGATATCACCTGCCACAGAGAGTGGATACCACCAAAATAAAAAACATAGAATCAGCACAAATTGGCTCCAAATTAGTGTTAGATAACATGCAAGAAGCACAAGCTCATCATAGTCTATTGTGTAATATATAGGTAGTAACAGTGTATGTTAATACATATCATAACCTGCCTTGGCCTAACAACTTGGCAAATAATATTACACAACATGCTATAAATTTAAATGAACTTCAACCAAGCCTATCTCATAAATGGACCAAGTGTGGACTCCAATGCACCCAACGTGAATCCACGGTCCACGAGGTTAACATGAGGTGTCTTTAGATATTCATGGCCTTAGGTTGTCGAAAGCAGCCGCCTATATGCCAACAAAGAGGGATGTGTAGTTCCGGCGATTTTTAAAAAGTTATACAAGGGAAACTGTACAGGCACTAGTTCAATGTGAAGGAAAGCAACCTTCCCACAAAACGACATTTATATACACTACTCCTCGTCAGATAGAACATCATCATCATAATCCGTCTCTTCTAGATCAGAACAAGATTGCTCGCCGACGCCGCTATCTGAACCCGACTCAACCTTTGCGTCGTCAATAAAATTTCTGGCAAGGGGTTGCTATCCAGATGACCCAACCAATGTTGATGCATCAAACTCAAATGGTTGTTTATCAGGCCTATGGAGTGGAGTAGCCACACCAACATCAGCACAATCAACATTTCTTGGGAAACTTTCAGATTCCTCATCTTGATACGCCTCACCGTCACTTGATGACGTCTCATGATCCTCGTTTATATGCACTTGTGGGATGTCATATGCCTTCTTATTCGTGAACTTTTGTACAACATACCAACTACCTTTCACTCTTCTATCTTTGACATAGAAACATTGTTCAGCTTGGCATGCTAAAACAAAGTGTTCATCTTTGTACCATGTCCTGGCGAGATTGACGCTAGTCATATGTGAATCCACTCAGACACCTCGTCTTTGATCGCCAACGTCAAACCAGTGATAGCTGAACAAGTAGACTCGACGCCATCCCATATAATGTAACTTTATAACATCATTTAGAACACCATAGAAGTCCAAATTGTTTGCTTGCTCGTCACCGGTGATTAAAACACCAGAATTTTGAACGCGGCGACATTGTTCTCGATGCTTCGTGTGGAACCTTTTACCAGTAATAATGCACGCAGCGTACGATCTCACTTGCGATTTAGGGCTGCAAGCTAAGGGATATAGATCATTGGCTACTTCAGTAGGGGTATGTTCACACATAGTTTGGACCTGGAAAATTACAACCAAGTCCTTCAATAAGCATGTAATTATACGTGATTGTAGCACTGTGGGTAGATACGTAAAACTTAGTTCGGACATTTATCATGGCAAGTGTGGGTGGGGTGACATACACATTTCTTGAACCATGCAAGAAACTCTAGCCGATGGGTTCCATCCGCCAGCGTTGGGTTTTTTTTCCTTACACAATCGATAGTGCTCACTGCAAGAAATATGATATTATTGACATTTTCCAAAAATGGTCGACAACAAGAACCAAAGTAGATGTACAGTAACTAGCTTAAACGCAGCAAGTTCAGGAAGCAGGTGTTAAGTGCATAAACTATGTAGACAATATAAAAGATGTGTACTCCATGTAGGCAGCAATCTCGGTGTAGTTGTTAAGCACATACCAACAAGCTGAGGATAATAGTTGAGGATCATATTATATAGGTGATGCCACACCCAGGGGACGGACCTTTTGTGTGAAGATGCTAAATCTAGCTACCCTCTCATCGTCCAAAGCATCAATGTTGCTGTCCGGTCGGTTGAATCGCATCTTAATATCGTCGAGATACATCAAGCAAAATGTCAGGCATTCGACATGAATGTATGCTTCCACTATTGATCCCTCTGGGCGAGCCTTATTCTTAACATAACACTTGAATCTTCCGAGGAACTGTTCAAATGGGTACATCTACCTATATTGAACTAGTCCAGCAAGCAACGCCTCATGGGGCAGATGGAGAGCTAGGTGGACCATCACATCGAAGAATGACGGTGGAAATATCATCTCCAACTTGCATAGAATTAGGACAATATCACTTTCCAGCTTTGCCAAACTGTCCACACTTAGAGTTCGTGCACAAATCTCTTTGAAGAACTGACTAAGCCCTATCAAAGGTTGTGCAACATCGTTTCACAACCCCCCCCCCCCACAGAAAACATGACAGTCATGACTTTTCATCGCTGAAATTTTGCAGTCACGATCAGAAACACATCTTGAAATATTTGCCGCGAACTTATCTGGAAACTTCACATCGGCCAACCACTCACAAAACATTTTCCTCTCTTCGCCATTTAGTGTAAAACATGCATGTGGCATCAAACACTGGTCACCATGTTGCGTCAAATGAAGTTCCTTTCTGATCCCTAAATTTGTTAGGTCACGACGAGAGTTAATATTATCTTTACTCTTTCCAGGAATGTTCATTAGGGTGCTGAGTATGTTGTCACAGATATTCTTTTCAATATGCATTACGTCAAGATTATGCCGAAGCTGAAGTGAGGACCAATACGGTAAGTTGTAGAAAATACTTATCTTGGTCCAGTTCAACTCTTCAGTGTTCGCTTTCTCTTCTTCTGACCTTTGCCAAATTCCACGTCCCCAAGAAGACTGAGTTGAAGGACAATATCCGGCTCGGATAAGCGGTTAGGTGGCATGTGGTGGTCATCCTTTCCGTTGAAACAAGATTTTTTCTTCCGCCATACGTGGTTTGCGGGAAGGAAGCGACAATGTCCCATGTAACAATTCTTACGGCCAAAGGTCAACCACATAGAATTTGTATCTAAATTGCATGAAGGACATGCCAATTTCCCTTTAGTTGACCAACCCGACAGGTTCCCATATGCGGGGAAGTCGTTCATTGTCCATAGTAACGCCGCATGCAATCTGAAAGTTTCCTTCTTGTACGCATCATATGTATGGACCCCATTCTCCCAAAGCTCATTCAATTCATCTACCAAGGGCTACAGGTATACATCAATATCATTTCCAGGTGATTTTGGACCAGGAATAATGAGAGACGTGATGAAAAATTGCTCTTTCATGCAGAAACACAGAGGCAAGTTATATGGCACTAGGATAATGGGCCAGATACTATATGGTTTTGCAAGGTTGTTGAAAGGATTGAAACCATCACTCTCTAAACCAAGCCTGGTATTGCGAGCATCTGCAGCAAACCAACTATGATCACTGTCGAAAGTAGTCCAAACTTGTGCATCGGCCGGATGCCTCATAGTACCACCTTCACTGAGGCTATGCTCTTTATGCCATCTCATATTAGCTAAAATCTTAGGTGACATATATAGTTGTTGCAACCTTGGCTTGAAAGAAAAATGACGCAACACCTTCTGCGGGATTAAATAGTTGCTATGTGTATTTGGCAACCACCGAGGGGCATTGCATTTTGGACACTCATTTATATCTGCATTGCCCTTCCAAAATAACATGCAATCATTAGGGCAAGCATGTATTTTGTGGTATTTGAATCCTAAATCCCGCTCCAGTGACCGTGTCGCTTTGTAAGAATGATGGAAATGAGTGTCCGAAAATGCAGTCCTCAACAACTTCAGGAGAAGATCGAATGACTTTATCAACCAACCCCCAATGGCTTTAATGTGAAGCAGCTTCACAATGAATGAGAGCTTTGAAAACTGTTTACACCCCTTGTAAAGTGGACATCGTGCATCATCTAATAGTTTGTCAAATGAGAAGGAAGCGGTTGCCTTGCCTATAGGTGGGTGAACTCTAGGTCCGGCATCATCATCCACCTCACCCATGAACGTGCCTTCCCTAATGTCATCTAACATCTGCTTTATGTCATCAATATATTCACCTTCATCACTAGGTGACGCTGGCTGATTGTCATCACTAACATCCAGAATCTCATCTTCCCCATGAAATATCCAAGGGTCGTAATTTGGATTAATCCCATTTAGGAACAAGTGTGTTTCCACCTCGGGTATAGGGAGGAAGATATTATTATAGCACGAACGGCAAGGACAACGGATACGGTCAGTTCCCATTGCGTGCGCTCGTGCTACTGTGAGGAACTGTTCGACCCCTTCAGCGTACTGGGTTGACATAAGTCTATTTCTCAGGTGCATCCAACTTCTGTCCATCTAGTAACAAAACATATCGACAATTAGAGTATCTTCAGATGATGAGGGCGAGGGTGTGAAAGTCATCCTTGAGATGGGGTTATAAGCACGAGTCATTGAAAGTGGCAAAGCCGTGATTTTCACATGGCCAAAACAAAGCAAGGTAGGGATGCAAGCGTCTTTAGTTGTCGTGATAAAAACAATCAAATCAGCAAAAATACCAACAAATCGGCAATTAAAAACACCGATATGGGTAAGCTATAGACTTGTCCATATCGAACTGTACAAAATATCTGATATTGAATATAGCTGGTTGGTGGGTGAGGATGAAATGTTGTGACAAGTAGGATTTCCTCATGTCCCCATGAAAAATGCAAATTTAATCAAATAGTTGAAGATTGAAAATCACCATCTAGCCAATTTTGATGTTTTGGGATACAATAACCATGTAGACATATTTTATATATGATGTCTGGTTCGATGAGCAAGTCCTATATTAAAAGCATAGCTGTTTTCTTTTTCTTTTTTATAGGTAATCATAGTCATTTTATTAATAGAAAATCCCTTGTACACAGGTAGAATACAAGAGAAGGAATGTAAGTGATTCTAGTTAGGTATATCTATGGTTTAAGGAGAATAGTTTAGGGGGGAAAAGTTCTGTTTTTTGGTTCAGTGAATCCGTTGAGTCATTCTAACATCCCAAGGGTCAAATAACTTAATGAAATCTGGTGGGAATTAATATTTAAGGTGCAGGACTTACTGTCTAACTAGGTTTTCCACTTTTAGTATTACAAGGGGTATGTGTTTTGTAATCCTATCCTTCTGGGATGTTTTGTAAATGCATAATTAGAACAAAAAATAGCCACTAGCCTGAGCAGAGCATAATAGTAAAATTCAAAAATGGACGAATAACGGTCAAAAAGTTTAAAAACCCAAGTTATCTAGCCAGTTGACAACTCCCTAAATATGTAGGATATATTACATAAAGAATTGGCAATTCCAACTTTTCGTAAAGTTGCTGTTTCAAATTTACTCCATTTTTCAGGCGGAGTAAGCGAGAGTTGTACATGATGGCCTTTAATTAGACTGAAAATATCAATAATTCTCTATTATAAACTGTGTTGGAGATCATCATGAATAATATACAGTACAGGGAAATGGAATATACACATATCTAACCGATTAACAAACAAACATGTTATAAAAATAAACTCACAAAATGACTTGGTTTTATGTGGCATGTCGAATTATATGCATAGTTTTATAAAATCTCTGTGACTTTTCACACTTCTTATATATATGCACACATAAATATAAATGTATATATATATTTATATATAAGAGTTGTACCCGGTACCAAAATACTGTTAGGATGTGCATTGTGCAAACTATTAACTAAGAAGACAACAAACATGCATGCAATGTTTGCTTAAAGGTGAGCGTATAAATGATTGGATGCTGATTTCTCAACTATATTGCCATCATCATACCACTACTCTGTAACATCCGGGCCGAGTACGAAATTCGCGTCCAAATATTTTTATGTATGAAAAGCCCACTTGGACTTTAATAAGTAGTTTTGAGAATAGGTTTCGGTTCCCAAATATTTATTTCGGCGATTTATGAGTTTTTTTTTTATTGTTAATTAGGTTATTTTCAACTAATATTTTATGGACCAAGCATGTTTTATTTTATTTAGTTTTGGCCCGACAAGTTATGTAAATTTTGTTAGGATGAGTCGAGATCCAAAACTTAGAAAAAAAAAAAACCTATGCTTTAATCCCATTCAAGATCCGGGCCAAATTACTTTAGGCTAAAGAGCCCAAGCTTGTGGAAACAATACTCCTAAACTCCTCACATGCACAGTTTCACGTCTGTTTTTCCCACACGTCTCTCTTTCCTTATTTTTTCTCTAGGGTTTTATCTGTTGTTTTCTATATATATTTACACGTTCATCGTCGTCAACCAAAATCGAGAATAGCCATTTCAATTTTTTTTTCTCTCTTTTCTCTCGGTTTACCACTGCTGCCGCACCATACCTTCAAGCAGCCATACACGGAGTCAACCTTGCACCCCAGTTTGCCGTCCAATACCATCACGAAAGCCAAAACGACGTGCACCCTTGTCGAAACCGTAAGCCAGACCACCGTGAACCACTCCCACGACCAAGCCCTTCCACGCCGCAACCCACACAACTGGCCCCTTGCACGAAGGAAAACACTAGCCGAAGCAGAACCAACCACTGCAAGCCTCCACTGGCAGCCGCACGACCTGCAGATAAATCCTGAAAGAAGCCAAACTGCTCTGTTTTTGCATCAAGAAACAGAGTACTTCCGTAGCCATACCATCTTTGCCAAGCACACGTTCAGCCACTGTCCTCGACGGAAAAGGCCATAACCCGGTCTTACTACACCCTACACCACCTTGCTACACTGCCGTTGGCTCAAACCACCACCCTCTCTCTCGGTAACACCTCCATGCACACGCCTTGTGTCACTCTTTATTGCATGACTTTGTTCCTCTCTCACCGTGTTTCTCTCTCTCTCTCTCACTCTCTCTCTCTTCTAGTGCTCCGCCGAGATCACCACCGCTACGTCGCTAAGCTTCTAGCCCCTCGCTGCGTCGCACACTGCCGCGTGATTTCCTCCATGAGTAAACCCTGCCGTGCAAGTTATTTTCATTTACGTAGGTTTTTGTTAGTTTTCAAAGAATTCAATGAAATTACCGTAATACCCTTTAATACATGTTATATTAATGGGCTTTTAAACTTTTATTATGTATTAGTACACTCTTATATAATTAGGATTACAGAAAATCACTTAAGTATTTTAACATGTTATTTAAGTAAAGATTTATTTTAAAAGTAAATAATATTGGTGTAATGTTATTTTTACACTTTAGATATGATTTAGTCTATTTAAAAATAGTTATGGTTTATTTTAAAATATTTTGGGATAATTATATTATCTAGTATTAAACTTTATAAATTGTTTTCAATAATAAATAGGTCATACTTTTAAATGTTGTGGTCAAAGTTATTGAATTAATATGGATGATTTTAGAAAGTGATGATTCATAATTTAAGGTTATGAAATTTTAGGTTTTGAGGAATTAAATAGGTTATTTTAGAAGTTTAGGATTAAATATCGAAATATGAGATTAATTGGAAATTTACGAGAATTACGTGATTATTTATAGGTGATGATTAATTATTGTTCGACAATTTGAAGAAAATTTCGAAAAAGCTAAGTCCAGGTAAGCGGGGTTCCTATACTAAACTTTGCATTAAAATAAAATGAGCTAAGGTTGACTTTTTGAAAAATATACATATTTGGTTATGAAAAGAAATTTGAACTACCTCAGTTATTTGTTCTGCATTATTCATGAGATTCTGTTTAAGAAAAAAGTATTTTCCATCATGACTGGTATAGACATGAGCTTATTTTTGACATTCTATTTCTGATCTATGCAAAAAGAGCGAATATGAAAATTTGTGCATAATTATGTAAATATGCTTTGGATCTGCTTTGATTGCGAAGATGATATGATTTTGTTCAGTACTCTGTTTGGATGTGATTTCTGAAAATCTTTGGCATGACTCTTTGATTCTGTTTCTGCTCTGTTCAGTTACGGCCCTACAAAGGGTTATAATAGTGGATACGGCCCAACCACGGGTAATAATAGTGGATACGGCCCAACCACGAGTTACAATAGTGGATACGGCCCAACCATGGGTAATAATAGTGGATACGGCCTAACCACGGGTTATAATAGTGGATACAGCCCTGCCATGAGTTATAGTAGTGGTCTCTGTTTTGAGTGCATACCTTGGTGACAGAGTGATTTATGTTCTGCTTGGCTATCTGCAGATGCACAACCCTACCACGGGGGTTATACATGACTTCTGTTCTGATATGATGTTCTGATGATGATGATGATCATTTATGCTATGCCAAAGGATATTTTTGAATGAAATTATTTCTAAATCTTCGCTCTGATATTTTGATAACATGTTTTGCTTCCACACTCCGAAAATGAAAATGTTTTGTTCTGCATTCTGATATCTGCAAATGCTCATGTTTACACGCTGGTATAAGTTATCTGCTTACTGAGTTGTTGATAACTCACCTATTATCTCTAAACATTTTTCAGATAATTTTAATGGTTTTACTGGAGAGCAAAAGTAAGCAATATTATAGAGGTTTGATGTTTGCAGAGGAATAAGTACCCGAGGGTACAAGTATTTATTTGAGAGTCTTAGTTAGTAATTTGGTTATTTTCAGTTATTTTGATTTGATGAGTTAAGAATATTATCGAGTCTTTTAGAGAGTTTCAATTTATTTTATTAAGAATTTATGTATTGTCCTTATGAAGGAACATATATATTTGGTTTGAGTAAATGGATTAACATTTTATGGAGTTTTCTGGATTTTATGGTTGTGTTATTGAAGTTGATGTTAATATTAAGAGCTAACTCTCCGGACCTTCAGGATCGGGGCGTTACATGCTCAATGAATGACTTTTAGCCTTCTACAGTACTACAAGTACATATATCATGACAAAAGCTAGCTAGCCAATAATATTATTTTAGCCTTTCCTCCTCGACCCTTTTCCCTTTCACCAGTCCAGCATCATTATATTTTGGCTTATCTATGATCTACCCCTTTCATAACAAATTGGTTTGAAAATTGGAAGCAGAAGTTCCTAATTATTGAGCTCCAAATCACATATATATCATCGCCTACCATAATAAGAAGGCCATATGCTATTGCATGAGATTCTCGTGGAGAGCTTGCTGCTCTAGAGAACTCTACTTCGTTTTCTTTGGATAGAGGTCTCTCAGTTATAGCCGGATGGGAGGACGTTATTTTTTAGAGAAGTCATATTTAACATAGTACAATATTGAGATCTAAGTGAAGAGAATTTCTACTGAACAACATTATAATATTGACATTCATTTCCAAAATTGGTGAATACAGGTAGAAAATACATCATATATGCACGAAAAATGGCAAACTAATTGTTTCAATAGTTTAGGTAAGGGAACTGGCAATACCTTTAAGATTTACGAACCCAATGGCCGTCGTGGTAGATGAGCGATGGAAATCGATGGAATAGATTATGTGGTTTCCGTCTTAATTCGCTGGTTCATACAGATCCCCAAACAACAAGCCTGCCCCAAATCAAATAAAATCGAATAAATGGCTTCACAACTAGATGTAGGGCAGCATAAAAAAATTAGTAAGCAATTAGGATTTCTAATTGCAGAAACCCTAACACGCGAAATTATAGGGTGCAAATTACCTCACTCTTTATCGTGGTTTCTGCGAGAAAGATGATGGTGGTGGCCTTGGGAGGAAGTGGCGAGGCTGGAGGCGCCCAAAGAAGAAAAAAAAAACTGTAATCTATAGCAGTGTTCCTTTTGGGAATGGTCAATGGAGACGGGAACGTCAATTAGAATCCACCCTAAACATGTACGGTGGGAATTACGAAGGGGGAAAGTGTGAGGCACGAAATAGAATTACTTGATCTTTTGCAGTGGTTTATTATAAATTCGCCGCAACAAAAATTATTACCGACGTTATTCGATTGACGCATTGTTGGGAACCTTTTGCAATGCCAAAATTCACCCCAAAAAATTAAAACCTACTGCAATAGAACGAAACATTGTTCACTGGTGCCCATCTACCCAAGTCGCACCTTAATTCTATGGCGCACATTAATGTTGTCGTAATTAGTCTCAAATTCCGTCAATTTTAATTGTGGCGCTAAGATAAACACCGGTAAAGGCTATATTCCTTGTAGTGTGTTGGTTGTCGGGGTTGATGCATGTGGTGGATTGGGTTGGTTTTATGGGCTATTCTTATTTATATAGGGGTTGTTAGAGTTGAAGTTGCTTTTGCTTTAAATTTATATTTTTACTATTAGATTGATAATAAACATGGGATAGTTGATATTGACACTGTCGATATTGGAGGGTCTCTTGGGTTGAGTTAACTCTCTTGGCGTAAGACTGGACGTGTTGGATGATGTGACGGGTTATGTTGGTCATGGAGTTTAACGTAATGGTTGTTTTTGGTTGAGTTATGTGGTTGTACAGATTTGCTTTGTGATTGTGATTGGGTTGATCATGTTGGGCTGGCTGCGCTGACATATTGTGAGTTGTGTGGATGTTCGGGACTGGAGTGTTTGCTGATTGGGTTTACTTGTGACATGTGGGAATGACTATTTGTAACACTTTAAACTGGTTTTGTGTGTGAGATAGGTTAGTTTGTGAAATATTTATCGGCATGTCAGGAGTAAATGAATGCTGGTTATTACTAGAAATAGTAGGTGTTGGGCTTGTATATAATTTTAACTGCTTATAGGCTTGTTTTATTCTATTCATAGGATGGTGATGTTAACGTGTGTACAAATATTAGAATTTAGGTTATCATAACATAGCTAGATTACAATCCTGAAACGTAGAAAATACACTACTAGAATCAGGTAAGCGGGGGGTTTCTATGCTAGACTTTGCATAAAAGAAATAAATTGAGATTGATTTTTGAAAACATGCATGATATATTTTGAAAAGAAATGTAAAAATAACCTCAGTTGTGTGTTCTGTATTACTCATGAAATCTGTATAAAAGAGAAAATATTTTCTGGCATAAATGGTGTAGACATACACAATATTTTGATATATTGCTTCTAAAATATGCAAAAGAGCGAATATGAAATCTAGAAATTTTGTACATGTTATATGAAGATGTTCTTAATCTGTTTTTTATTATGTGAATATGTTCAGCACTCTATTTGATATGATATGTATCTGAAAATCCTTTGACATGACTTTCTGATTCTGTATTTGATTATGTTTCTTGTTTTGATACGATAGCTCTGATTTTGTTATATGGTTGGTACCAGCATTTCTAATATGAGTGCACCCACTTTGGAAACAATTCTGCGTATTTTTTTCTATGTGCACACTTGAGGCTCCAAAAATGAATAAGAGAAAGATTCACATTCTAATACTGCCTGGTTTGGCCACTGGGGATAGCACAACTCTATCACAGGGGTTAATCATGCTATATGATATTATATAGTGATATGATACGATATGATACGATATGATATGAAATAATATGATAAGATGAAGATGTTCAATCATGTTATGCCAAAGGGTATTTAAATATGAACAGTTGATTTTTTAATATGAACAATTTGAAATGTTGCTCTGATATTCTGATAAAACATTTTGAGATCTGCATGGTGAAACTGAAATGATTTGTTACTTCATTCTGAAAAGGCTCATGTTTACGTACTAGTATACATTCTTTGCTTACTGAGTTATTGATAACTTACTCTCTTATCTTCACAATATTTTTTAGATGATGTTGATGGTTTAGTTAGGGATAAAAAAAATATAAAATTTGAGCAAGGTTAGCTGAGGATAGAGAATCGAGTACCTAAGGGTACCATCGCTAATAGAGGGGTTTTGTTTGATTATCTAGATTTCCTTATGTTATTTGGCTTATTGAGACTTATGGAATTATCAGTTTATTATGTTGAGGTTATTTGGAGATTGTGGAAACGTTAATTTATGTTACTTGATTTATTGCATTGATGACCTTGTGGAGAAAATTTATGTATTAAGTTGAAATGGAAGAATTTATATTTTGTTTTGAAACATTTGGAGATTATATTTGTATTGAGAGACATGATTATAGGTGACAGATAGTAATTCTCCGACCCATCCGAATACGAGACGTTACAATCCGCTTCTTCAACCAAATGACGACTGGTGCAAGGCCAATCATCGGGAGCATTAACAACCCATATGATGATATGAGGTGTGCAGACGTCGAAAGAGGAATGTCTCGACTGGTGCCCCGCCTGTGGTATAAGAGAGAAATAAGGGGTTGCCCAAAAAGCGACTTGTGGAATTACTGCTCGGGAAGACATGGGTACCCACGTGGGCATGCCACATCACCCGGTCCCCTTGCGAGGCCCATGTTAGTATGATCTAATAATATGAGTCAAATCAAATAATAAAATTTGAGAAATGACAGTTGCCAGCGTGAGTGCACAAGTGCCATACAATATTTTGAAAAAAGTGAATAGATACAATACTAATATGAAAAAATAATAATTTTTTAATAGTAGACTCCATTCTTTTTCAAAGTGACTGCATAACGTTTGCGCACTTGACGACTGCATGTAGCATTACTCATAAAATTTATTAAAATAAACTAAACGTGATGTAATTCAAATAGGCTTTATTAACTTAATTTTATTTCTTCTTAGATCAACTACACGTGCATATTTAGATTCGTGAATATAACTTAATATCCATAATAATAATACTTATTAAAATAATATTGTAAAGACAAATCATTGCGATTATAAATTTATATGGATATCACTGAATCCAATTCCGTTAATTTTGTTTTGGAAGGAATGGCAGCCAAGTTGGTGGTGGCTGCTAGCTGCTAATTTCCCATTCAAATCCTCATAAATCCAGCAAATATGCCACCGCACTTCACCCTTTCTTTCATGCACTTCTGTTGATGGCCGCTGCTAGAGCTACTGCGTATTTCGGCAGAGGCCGAGACCCTGGACTTGCCTTCTCGCTGCGACTCCACTCTTCTTAGAGTGCAGTCCCCAAACCCAGCGGAGATTCTCTCGAACCCTTGAGAAGCTCTTGCTTCCGCACCCAACAGATCTGGATCTCCAAACCTTACGCTCAAAGGACGAGGCTGAAGCAGTTGCTTGCCTATTGGAACCATCATCATCATCATCTTCCGCAATGTCACTTTTCTCGCCCAGAGAGGACCCTGGACGCTTCTTCTTTTTATGCTTACCAACTGAACCATTTGTTGCTTTGGCTGCTTTTAAAGTTGTGATCTTGGAGCCGCCTCTGAAGCTCTTATCCATACTCTTGGAAGCACCGGACTTTGAAGAAGAGGAAGCAGTAGTAGTAGTAGTAGAAGAAGAAGAGTAGAGAAATGACCAAAATCCACCAGTTTTTCTTGGACTAACGTGTTCACCATTGTCAGCACCCGAGAACTGTTTTCTCCCAGGGGTTGCGGTGTACTTGCTTCGCTTAAAAACCATATTAGCTGCACGATCGGATGATGCTACTGTCGTAACTTTCTTCTTCTTCTTGATCTTCTTCTTAGCTAAAAGAAAAAGGATCCGGGCCTGCCTTCTATAATAATCATGATAATGACCATCTTTGCTGCCACCATCGTGGATAACTTTTGTTAATGTGGGTCGGACTGAGAGTGAAGGAGAGGACGAAGAAGAAGAACCAGCACCACCATTTCCAATATCAGATTTAAAAGGAGAGAGAGGAGAAGAGGAAGAGCTACGAATAGGAAGAGAGAAAGAGGAGGAGACAAGCTTGTCAAGCTTCTCTTGGAGGCAAAACGGACAGATCCCACCAGGGTTGTTTCTGTAGGCATGGTCATTGCATTGCATACTATCTCCTATGTCTTCCTCTCCAACACCAACTCTTCCTTCTCCTCCGAGACCTTTGATTCCTTCCATCATCATGTTCGGTTCTCGGGGAAATCTTTGATTCCAAACGTAGACATCTTCCTCCTGCTGTTCCTCTTTTTTCGGACCTTGAATGTCTCTTTGCTGTAGTCTGCTTTTCAGAGAGAAGCAAACAAGTCGGTCAGAAAGTGTAATTGAGTGATAATGTATATATATAGATGCGATGGTGGGAGAGGAGACTGGCAGGAGGGAGAGAGTCCCAGGAGCACGTGGAAGACTGACTTTGCCAAATATATTAAAAAGTTTGAAAAAGACAAGCAAAGGCAGGAATTTTTAATTTTTTTTATTTTGATTTTAATTTTTTTTTTTTCTTCTTCTTCTCTTCTCTTCTTTCCTTCTTCTTCTAATCAACCATGCATGCTTAGTATTATAAAAATTAAAGTCTAAACACAGATAAGCTTCAAGGTTCCACTATCGATTTAGGAAGATTATTTAAGGATATTAGATAAAAAATTAAATTAATTATTGCCCATTGCACCACAGAGTGCACGCATCAATTTTAGGATAAATGGATTTTGGCTATTTTTCACTCGTGTTGCTGGAAGATTTGCTGAATATCATCGGCGTGATTTGCCAATTTAGAGAAGAGTCCTTGCTTTCAATGGCTGTTAGGACGGCTTGTGCATCGCCCTCAGAACTGCTTGGCTTTGTTGGAGCTGAGTTGCCATTTGAGAATTGCCAAAAAAGCTTCGGCTATCATGGATGATAGGATTTAATTTGAGAGAAAAGTAGATAAGTTTATGGATTTCATAACCTTACTTGTTAGACGTGTATTTTTTTTAAAAGTAATATCAAATATTTAAAAATTATTGTTAAACTTGTTTATATGTTTATATTTCTTTTTCTCGAAGTCTTCAAATTCATATCAGGATTCAGAATAACGATTTTTTTCTCCCCAAACTATCTTTGCGCCTGCCCAAGCAAAACTACTTAAGAATATAACCAATGATAAATATGTGCACATATAAACTATATAAAAATATTATTCCAAGTTAATTTGTTGAAAATCCAAAGTTATTAAAAAAGAGATCATAAAAATATATTATTTTTTCAAAATTGAATAACTTACTAACAAGCTTGAACTCTATGAAATTACGGAATGATATACCAGTTGCTACACTGCCAAACGCCTCAAGGAATATGCAACAGAATTCTCAAAAAACTTTTAGGAAATAATTTGCTATTTGTATATTCGTTTAAGGATATTTCAGTACTTTTTCATTACATAGCTTAGTCGATTCTTTCTATAAATTCGTTACTGTACAGCATAGAGAAGGCAACAATTTTTCTACAGAATTGATTCTTCATTTCCTTGCTCTATTTCCTTTTCATTTACGCTTAGCTTAGAACCGTCCAGCACCATTTTTGTCAAATCTGACATATGACATGGTCCATTTTTACCAAATCTGACATGTGACATAGAAAGATGGAAGATTCTCCGTCTCTCCTAAATAAGTTAAAGCTGCATCGATCTAGTTTATTTCTCAATCAAAAATACTTTGGGACCTGAATTTGAGTTCGGATTTGTGTCCCGAATGGGATGATTTTTTTTTATTTAATGATTACAAATGTGTTTGAATTTATGTCTCAAGCTACATCTCTCGAAGGATGTAAAAGTACTCTTTCTCGATATATATTTATTGAGTGGGGCTATTATGCTGCCCCACTCTTACCGCTGGACGTGCAGCCCAGTGGTTTTATTTTTTTGTTTTTTTTTGTTTTTTTTTTTTACGTTTTTTAATACATTTAAATATTTTTAAAAAATAAAAAAAATACACCAATACATTTAAAATCACTTCCTTAACCACTAAGTAAAAAAAAACATTTTGATCAGTAATCAAATTGAACGGTTATAGTGGAGCAGTATAGTAGACTTTCTCATATTTATATTTATAGATTTGCACATCTGTCATATCGTGTACGTACGTGCATGAGTACGTGGCCCCCGGGAGTCGCTCTATCTTTTCAAAACATCATAAGTTTCATAATTATACTTGAAACAATGCATGCATAGCTTTGATGTAGTTGTGAAATATTCTCTAGCATATGCCATATGAAGACTAGTCATGATGTGTGATTTAATTAGGTTTTGCTGGGTGCTAACCCAATGACTTCGTTATAAGAAAATTATTTATTTGTTATAAATTAATTTTTGTTAATTAAAATGAATCTATTTTCATTACAAATAATTTATCATAAATACTTATGTTTTTTAGAGTTCTAATTTGGGAGGCCACTGATCATATATATATATATATATATATATATATATAGTACTTTTGGGAGACAATAGCAATACCAAGCTAGCTGTAAATGCAGTTTGAGTATCTAGATAATAATAATGCTTACAGCTTATTATTTACATGGACAGGTGAGCATGTGGAATACGTACAGGTATTACAAAGCAGCTCTCGACAACTACATCTGTGCGTTATAAATAATGACTATTTATTAATTTGCATCAGTGGCAACAACTAAATAAATTTCATTTAATTACGTATAGTTAGAGCTGCTAGCTTTAAATAATGTAAGATACGAATTATATGAAATTAAGGCCAGTTACTGCACGTACGTATTAATAATTGTAATATATGGCTCGATCTTGCACATGATGTGTTAATCCGTTTGGTAAAAAAAAATGAGAAAAGTAGAGGGAAATTGAATCAAAGATCATGAATAATTAGGAGTACTAAAAAGGAGGTAGAAAAACAAAAGAAGAAACAAGATATAAATTATTAGATTTTTTATCAGACGATTATTGGGCCGTACATACTCGATAGGAGGGATATTGAATAATTGGAAAATCAATTAAAAATGGATTAATGTGCTAGTTTTAGATTATTTGGTGATCATATATCAATTAATATTAGATGGAGTTTAATTTGGTGTAGTATTATTTGAAATAAATGATAATTAAAACTACCTATCTGATCATGATCGAGGTTGAGGTCAATCTGAGTTTTTATTTATTTATTTATTTTAAACAAGCTTTGGCTATATATATATATATATGAAAGATAACCACAATGAGTTCATGCTCTTTATTTACAGCATTTCTAATTTAAGGTGGGTCTTTCCTGCTAGCATGAAAATCTAACATACAAGGAGGAAGTAGAATAAGAGGGATATTTTCATAGGCTTGCGTTGAAGCTGCCCATTGCGCCAAATTATGAGAGCATCAATTTTTGTCTTGATATATTTTTTCAACTTTCCATACTTCGAAGTTGCCAAGAAGGTGCCTGATGTCTCTGATGATATTTTGCATAGTCCAATTTGAGGCTTGTTTCTTCTTGTTTATTGCTTTAACAACCAGATTTGAATCACTTTGGACTATAATTTTCTTTTAACTTAAATTTGTCAGCTTCTTTTATGATCATCAAGGCTGTAGCTACCTCTCCTATGTTGGGGTTGTTGCTTTGAATAAAGTCTATTTTCACCA
This sequence comes from Juglans microcarpa x Juglans regia, assembly GCF_004785595.1. Lineage (NCBI taxonomy): Eukaryota > Viridiplantae > Streptophyta > Magnoliopsida > Fagales > Juglandaceae > Juglans > Juglans microcarpa x Juglans regia. The sequence goes on along the minus strand of NC_054595.1, from coordinate 18,511,369 downwards.
TTACTACATTTCCTGAGTCAGATCTACAAATTGCAGCAAGCAAACTGCCCTCTTTTCTAACTGCCACATCAAAAGATAGAAGATAAAACCCTCTGAATGGAATTTTGCTGGAATTTTTTGAGACTTTTATAATGTGGGTCCATGCTTTTGTGTGTTCTGAGTATGACTTTTCAAGTTTAGTAACAAAGATGTGGGGGAAAAATTTTTCTTAGTCAAGCATTGCCTTGTTTCTAGAGAACCATAAATTGTCCATAGCAAGTGTAGCAAAAATCGGAAATCTATGATGCTCCTCTTTGGGAATGTCTAAGTGAAGTGATGGATTTATGATGTTCCCAATCCAATCTAAGATTGATTGTGTTACTAAACATGCCATGTCCGGGGGCCATGGTGAGTTCCTCCAAAGAATCTTAGTGTACATACATTTGAGAAACAAATGTTCAATGCTTTTAGTTTCTTCCTTTCAAAGAGGGGAAATAATTTGGTCACTTTCTAGCTTGATGACTTTCTCTAATTTTTTCCTTGTTGAAAGAATATTGTGACTAACCTTCTAAAGAAATAATTTTAATCTATCCTGAAGTTTTATTTTCCACAAATTTTTTCAATTCACATTGTTTTGATTAGGAGTTTGAGGTTTCACAAGTGCAGCATATGTGACTTGACTGAAAACTTACCATAATGCACTCATTTGATTTTATCCTCAAGATTTTGAAAATTGTAATTTGACAGTGATTTTTTAAATTTCTTCAACGGAGCTTGAGGTAAATCTGAGTTAGAATATTGATATCAAAGCTTTGGCTTTTACAAAAGCTATCTCCGTAGCTAAAAACCGTACCTCTGCATCTTGTCTCCACATCTTAGCGGTGAGAGAGAGAGATATTTCGTAAGATTTCCAATGTGTTTGTCCAAGATCTAGCATTCTACTTTAATATGGTCAGGGAATCATGGTGTACCCTGTGGTTCCCTGAGCAGCAACACTTACATGAAATCTTTCTACAAATAGAAAATGACATTTGGCCACTTGAATTTTTCTCGGTTCAGGCAATTTTTTTTTTTTTTTTTTTAACTTTATCTATATATTTTTACTTAAACGGTTAAAGAATTGAAGTTGTGTATTTTTTTTTCCTTAACGCTTAAAAAATATTTGAAAGAAAAAAAAAGCACTAGTGGTAACTTGGGGCGATTCATGGGACTGGGTAGCAATACATTTTTTTACTTCGTAGTTAAAAAAGTGATTATTAATAAAGTTGTGTATTTTTTTTAATCGCTAAAAATGCTAAAAAAATGTTTAAAAGAAAATATAAAAAAAAATCAAATGCACTAGGAGGCACAAGGCTTTGTTTGGATCTTTAACTACTCTCAATTCATCTCAACTCATCATTACAACTTTTTCAAATTCTAACCTAAAATATAATAAACAATTCAACTTTTTCAAATCTCAAAATAATAATATTATTAAAAAATAATATTCTAATAATATTTTATCATCTCAACTCAACTCAACTCACTTCAACATCCAAACACACTCTTAGGCTTCGTTTAGTTACCTAACTCCTCTCAACTCATCTCAACTCATCATTACAACTTTTTCAAATTTCAATACAAAATATAATAAACAATTCAACTTTTTCAAATTCTAAAATAATAATAATATTAAAAAATAATATTCTAATAATATTTTATCATCTCAACTCAACTCAACTCAACTCACTTCAACATCCAAATACAACCTTAGTGGTACATGCTGGGCGGCTCCCTAGGATTGTTCCTATAGGAATTGGGTTATAACTACTGGATTATCTATATGGACAATGCCAGGTGACAAAATGGTGCCCCCAATTTACCGTAAGTGCAATTTCAGTTTTTTTCTTTTAAATATTTTATAAATATCTTTAAATATTTTAAAAAAATATATACACATTTATTAATAGTCATTTTTTTAAACTATTAAATAAAGAATACAGAATCGGTCAAATTGGAGCTGCACTTTCGGTCCCCATATCATTTTCCTATCTAGATGTATCCTTATATCAGCGGACAGTTGTATCCTACTGCAGAATAGTAGACTTGTTGCAACTCTCAAAGATTTAAAAATAAGAGAGAGCAAGCATATATCCAACGTAAAAAGATTCTACTTACTAAGTACTTTCTGCGCGCAAGGGCTTACCTAAAAAATGTAGAGATAACTGATCTTCTCAAATATCTTATTGGAAATAACTTATAATAGAAATGATAATTGTAATCGTAAGTGCACAAGCGTCGTGCAATCATTTTGAAAAAAATAAATAAATACATGATCTGCATAAAAAATAATAATTTTTCAATAGTAGATTCCACATTTTTTCAAAACGACTGCACAACACTTACACACTCTATGATTGCATGTAGCATTACTTAATCAAAAAACGCTTTATGTAACGCCCCGATCTCGGAGGTCCGAAGAGTTAGCTCTTAATACTTAATATTAACTTCAATAACATAACTATAAAATTCAGAAAATTCTATGAAATATTAATTCATTTACTCAATCCAAAAATCTATGTTCCTTCATAGGGACAACAAAGAAATTCTCAATAATATAAATTAAAACTCTCTAAAAGCTCGAAAATATCCTTAATTCCTCAAATCAAAATGACCGAAAATAAATCAATTTACTAACTACGACTCTCAAATAAGTACTTGTACCCTCAGACACTTATTCCACTACGATCATCACACCTTACTAAAACTTTCTACTCTTGTTCTTCAGCTGAACCATCAAAATTATCTGAAAAATATATGGAGATAAGGGGTGAGTTATCAACAACTCAGTAAGCAGAAGATATATACTAGTGTGTAAACATGAATATTTATAGAGTTCAGAATGCAGAACAAAATATTTTCTTTCAAAATGCAGAATCAGAATATTTGTTTTCAAAATGCAGCGTTAGAACATGTTATAAAAAATATCAGAGCGAAAGTTCAAAAATATTCATAATCAAAATCCCTTTGGCATAGTATAAACTGAAACATCACATCTTATCTTATCATATCAGAACATATACCATGTTTAACTCCCGTGGTAGGGTTGTGCAATCCCCGGTAGCTAACCAAGTAGAAACAGAATGTGAATCTTCCCCTTATTCATTCTCGGAGTCCCAAGTGTGCACATAGGAAAGACTACACAGAAAACTACTTTGTTTCCAAAGTGGGTGCACCAGAAACAGAAAAGTTGGTACCAACCCGAACAGAGCCTACAGTTTTACACCCGTGGTAAGGTCAAAACGGAATAGAAACAAAAACAGAATGTCAAAAATAAGCTCATGTCTACACTAGTCATAATAGAAAATATTTTTTTTTAAACCAGAATCTTATGAGTAATGCAGAACAAATAACTGAGGTAGTTCAAATTTTTTTTTCATAACCAAACATGTATATTTTATAAAAATCAATCTCAGCTCATTTTATTTTATGCAAAGTCTAGCATAGGAACCCCGCTTACCTGGACTTCTTAACTTTTTCAGAATTTTTCTCAAAGATGTTGAACAATAATTAAGCGTCATCTATAAAATAATCACGTAATTCTCATAAATTTCAATTCGATTCTTAAACCTAAAATACTAAAATAACCTATTTTTCCTAAATGTCTAAAATTCTCTTAATTCCAAAAAACCATCATTTTCCAAATCCATCAATATCCACTTAATATACTTACTCTAATTTCAACACAAACCCTAGTCCAATTAAGAAAATGAACCTATTTCACTTAAATCCGGCCAAAAATAATTTAGAACTCGAAACCAATCCAAAAACATTTAACTTGAAAATAACTTAACCGAACACACTTAAAAATTTAAAAGGCCTAGTAGAAAACAAGTCCCTGTGACCTAAAATAAAACAACCCATTTTTTTCAAAATCCTTTTTTTTTACACCTAAGATGGGCAAGTCATAATTTCTAGAAAACCTCACCATACGGAAAGGTAATAGAAATGAATCCGTTTGAAAACTATGAAAAAAAACATGTAGGGTGATGCAGCAGAGACATATCGAGAGGGAAGGAGGAGTGCGGCATAGCGAGGGGCTAGGCAGACGGTGGTGATCTCGACGTGAGAGAGAGAGAGAGAGAGAGAACACGCCGAAAGTATGAGTAAGAGACGGAGAGCGTACAGCGTGCGGAAGGGAGAGATAGCTCACCGTGGACAGCGAGAAGGCGTGCTACTGGTCGGGAGCTACGTGCGGTGGCTTCCGTCGTGTAACGTGGCTGAAAAACCGAGGGGCACAGGGAGAGTGAGAGGCCGGCGAGGCTAGCTCATTACCAGAAACGAATACTTTCTCTATAAGTTTTCAAGCAATATAAAAAAGATCAGGTTCATTATAAGATTGTCCGAAAGACAGAGAACTCAAGCCCAATCACTTTCCTCCTAAATGGTTGCCTTCGAGCTGACTCAACCTTTCTAGCTAGATTTGAGCTTGGAACGTCAACCCAACTGTTGCTAGCCCAGTTTCTTGTTTTCTTCTTTGAAATATCAATTATGTTTGTAAAATTTAGACAGTTTTTAATATTTTATCCCAAGTTACACCCACGAATTGTTAAGATGCTAGCTCATGATGATCATCAGACATGTGAGGCCCATCCTAAAAGGGCCCGAACCTAGGAAGGCCCAACCATGGAGCCCAGGCCGAAATGAGGGAGCTAAGAATCCTGGGCCATAGAATCAAATACCAAGCACGCAACACATTCCAGGAGGGTCTAAGTCCAAGGAGGCCAAGATACGGAATTACGGGCCCAAGGGAGGAAGTTGGAGACTCGGGGCGAGAGGATTGGGAAGCGAGTGCAAACCAAACCAGGGTGGCCAGCCAACACAAGGCTCGGGAGCGTCAGAGGGAATGTCTCGGGGGTCGGCGAATTTCCAAACTAAATCATTGGGCCGCACACACACCTACATACAGATAGTGGCACGCGCCCGGTCCCAAGGTCATAGGCCCGAGGCATGCCGTAACCCATGCCAGTATCAGGGAATTCGGCGAGCAACGGCACGTCCCTCGTACACAGGACGCCTCAACCACAATCTGACACACACTTGCATGGCAGGGAGGTGGTGGCACGTAGCGGCACGTTCTACGTACAGAGGACAGCTCGCCCGGGATCTGACACACACTGGCATGGCAGGGAGGTGGCGGTCAGACAGACCTAGCATGAGTAACACGACACGATCTCCCGCTAGGCCACGGATTGACATGTGTTGGAGAATAACCCACTGACTTAGGCATCGAAGTGACTCCAAAAGTCACTATAGCCTCTCTTTCTTCTTAGTTGCAAGCGATGTGGAGTTTGGGCTTTGCGGAACTGCTTGGGCTGTGAAACACGACTTTAACAAGACACGGCACATGATGAGCTTGGTTCTTTGACAAGTAGATTTTTCGTACAAAATGATAGTCCATCACCACATACCTGGTCCGGGCATGCATGGAAAACGAGATGGGCAGGTAGAAATGTGGCCCCAACGTTATCACACCATAAGAAAGGGGCCTAATGTTGGAAAATATGTAGCTCTCAACAAAGGGATTGTGGCCATAGGAGTTAGGCAGTGCTCTCAACAATCTGAAATACGTTTGGGAAAATCTCTCCACACCCAACGATGGAGACTATTCTCTAGCTAGCTTATTATATAGACATAAGAAGCTCAATACAATCAAAACTTATCACAAGTTGACAGCTTATCATGTAATTCTAGTTTTATCATGCATGCTTCTGTATTGGAACTTGTGTCCTAGTAAAACTCTTTGCTCTATTATCTTGACGACCCCGGTTGTCATCCTTAATTAACTGGGTTAATGTCTTTGTGATTAAGTGTACTATTTAAAGTTTGGATTTTCGACCTTAAACTTATAAAATGGCCTCTTTTTCTAGCTAGCTAGCTAATTTCCAAGCACAACATTCTATCATCTGTTAAAAGAGAGAAAGAAACACGGAAAGAAGTCGGCCATGCATGTTTCATCAATTGAATCTCTCTCTTAAAGTTTTTGCAAACCACTAAAAATAAACCCTAATCTGTAGATCATTAGCTAAGATGAGTACTTCAGCTACTAGCTAGAGTTCTAGTAAAAGATCAAGTTTAGTCTGGCAATTGTCAAAAGTCCTGACTGGTGTTACAGCTGGAGCAAACATAGTTTATTGATACAAATAAGGATCTTTTTTTAAAGGTTTATGAAATAATGATTGCATTATTGGAACTTTTGTAATTACAGTACTACTTGTTAGTAAATTTTCAAATAGTGTATTATTGGTTTATTTTAAGTTGCCCAAAGTGTTTTTCCCTCGGTTTCTTTTAGCTAGCTAGCTAGGTTGCCCCAGATCAGGGTTGATCAGTTCATTGACAAATTTCTTCTCACTGGATGATAATTATTTATGTTTATTATTAATGCGTACTTGTGTGGTTGTAATTAAACAAACCTCGGATCTGAAATTGCACGAATAAAACCAGCTCTAGTAACTCAAAATATATACGACCTCAATAGCTTTTCTTTTCAAATTTAAATTAAGCTAGTACGTACACGATCGAGCAGTAGTAGTAGTAATCTGATCACGTACGACACTTAACCCAATTTTGATCTGCAATCGCTCCAAGTAATTTACTTTATATGAATATAGTTGGAAAAATGCACTATACTGCACTCAGAGAGCTATGATCTGGGAAAACCAACAGAAAGATCAAAATATGTTAACTAATCCAACTACTAGCAGTGATCTATGTATTACGTACGTACTTTTCATGTAATTAATCGACTTGAGGTACTGGAGATGAGGGGTTCGGCCTGTTGTTGCCATCCTTCTTCCAGTCTATGATCAGAAACATTTTTGGACAGGTTGGGCTTCCTGTAAATTGCATATAGCACTAGCTGCACTGTTCCAAGTAGAAACCCAGATCCATTTGGTACCTACACCACAAAATCACCCTCTTTTCATACGATTATATACAGTATGTACTGATATTTCCAAAAGGAAACAAGTCCACAGCCTGACAAAATCGCGCGTCATGATACATAGTGCTGTTTCAAGCTGCTTGATTGTTGCTAGAAAGGACTGGCCCAAAGATGGCCAAGTGGTTGATAGAAATTAAAAACTTTAATAGCATTATTGAATGTCTCCTTGTTGGGCCATCCAAAAATAAGTACAATCATGATTGAGGCAATCACGGAGGTCTACAGCAACCTTCCCCGACATCAGTCGCATGCATGTGTCTATTAATATAAATTATATTACATATTATATATATATATATATAAATACATATATGATCTACTACATTCTCATGATCTCACTCATCTTATGTTGATATGGTATTAATTTGAATTTTTTATTTTGAAAAAAGAAGAAGTAATTAAACAGTTTATGGATATATAATACCATATTAACACAGTATGATAAGAGTGAAATGAGATTATTATATACAGCATAATTAACTCCTATATATATATATATATACATATATATATATATATAGCTATCACTAATTGATTTGAATCCCACCCCCACTTAAATTAGAAAGTTTCCATGAGGTGACTACGTACTCTATGTAATCAAACCATTGTACTAGGAATTATTAGCACTAGTTGTAGATCGAAAATGGTGAAGGGTATGATAAACAAGTACTACTGGACCTCATGGGTGGCAGTGACTATATATATGTATATATACATATATAATTGTTGTAAAAATGACACAGGGAATTAATTACTTACGTACCAAAAGGAAGTAATCGCGCACGAGAAGAGCATAGAAAGCCCAAGTCCCACCGTTCAAGAAGAGAAAAAATGAGAGAAAGAACGGCATGTACTCCACACTCTTGGTTGTCACCACTGTTCTCTGAAAATCACAATTTTTTTCCAGTCTAATAACTAGTGCATGGTTGCCAATAACATGCAAAGATACAATAATTCAAATCTTCCATTCGCTGATATTAGGTGATGAGAGGATTGCAATGGAATAAATTAATGGTGAGATTGACATAAAAGTCCCACTGATGAGTATATTTAGTGAGTTTATGCACTAAATATACTCATACCGGCCGAGCTGAAACCTGATCAAATAGTGTTCTACGGAGCCCTTTCCTGGAAGGTATATAGAGAGATATTGATGTACAGAAAGATTTAATGAGCAGAAATATAGGCCAAAAAAAAAAAAAAAAAGGGAAAAGAATCAAAAGAACACATTATGTAACACCCAAGCCAACATCTAAGCCTAGGCCCAAGCCATGCGAATTAGGCCAACCAGTTGGAGAAGGAAACGATGTCGTTTCCTGGAGATCAGTACCCCTCTGTTTTCCCTCTTCTTCCCCACGCCGTGACGGTTTCTCTCTCCCGATTCCATCTCCACCCCGTCACCTCTCCTCTCCAATACTTTCTCTCCCCACTCACCCACACCACATTTTATTTTCCCTCCCAAATCCCTCTCTCTCTCTCTCTCTGTCTGTCTCTGTGAAGACCCAAGCATAGTGACTTGCACCACCAAATCGACTACCCCACCGCCTCAACCCTTCGGTTTCTCTACCAAAGCCCACTCCCAATTCCGTTAAACTCCTCATGGCAACACCACCGGAAGCCTCACCACCACATGTCAAGCAAGCCACCAGAGCAACAACCTCTCCTCCACCATGAACCATCAAAGCCAGCCTCACTAACACCATACATCAACACCGTGAGATGCGAAACCCACCAGCACTCACACATGCAACCGAAAACCACCAAGCACGAAGCCAACCGTGCCCAACCATCGTAGCCTCCATCATCAACCTGCCTCCCTCAACCCCTATAGCACCAAACAACAGCCTCCACGCACGTCCAGCAGGCCACCAAGTGGCGCCACCCAACCACTGCTTTGCACCACCACTACCCACCCTTTGTAAAACCACCGAAAGCTCATGTTTTCCCTACACCCATAAACAGAGCCCTTGCTTCCTGCCCGTGAGCCACAAGCCCCAGCCACCTTCCTCTGTTCAACCACCACCCCATCAGAATCAACCACAAAAAGTGACACCGGAAGCCTCCCACCAGTTTAGATCCGCCACATGTCCTCCCCGTAAATCCCCTGTTGCAAAGTCTCTCCCTCCACTCTGTTATTCTTGGGTTGAGATCACGGTGCCATTTCTTCCCGCAACACTCCACCATACAGAGGAAACCGCCATGACTGACGTTTCCATCCAACCACCCAGGATTTGCCGCTGTACCTCCCTCCTCCATTGGTGAGTTCACTCGGTCTCTCCCTCTCTCACACACCTCTCTGTGCCTTTCTTGGCTTTTTTTGTTCTAGAGTTCCCACTCTTTTAAAATGGAGATGGGCTATGGGCCTCAAGCCCTTTAGGTCAAATGGCCCTGCTTAATACTGTTAAGTGGGCTGGCTTTCACACGAGCTTATATAAAAATGGAGACTGATGATGTTTTTTGGGTTATGATTATCAGTTAAATGAAGTCTAGGTTATTTAAGTATTTCGGATTTTAATTAAAAAGTGCGTGCTTAATTAGATAGTTACGTACTTTTGAAAATTTACGTAAGTTATGTGTCTATTTTATAGGTGACGATTGATATTCGTTCGGTACTTTCGTTAAAAAATTTAGAAAAGTTAAAAGTCGAGGTAAGCAGGGTTCATACACTAGACTTTGCATAAAAGAAACGAACTGAGGTTGATTTTAGAAAAATATGCATACTTTGTTATGAAAAGAAATTTGAAATAACCTCAGTTTTTTGTTCTACATTACTCATGAAACTTATCTAAAAAAGAAAATCATTTTTGTCATGACTGGTATAGACATGAGCAAATTTTTAACATTCTATTTCTGACTATGCAAAAAGAGCGAATATGAAATCTGAAAACTTGTACATGTTATGTGAAGATGCTCTGAATCTGTTTTGAATATGTGAAAACGATATTAAATTGTTCATTACTTCGTTTTGATATGATGTGGCATTTGAAAAACTTTTGGCATGACTTTCTGATTTTGTATCTGATTCTGTTTCTGGTCATAATCCGATAATTCTGATTTTGTTTTGCCCTGATATATGATCCTGCCACGGGTGATAATAGTGGTCTATGGCTCTATCACGGGTGATAATAGTGACCGTTGACCCTGTCATGAGACATAATAGTGACCTTTGGCCCTGTCACGGGACATAATAGTGACCTATAATCCTGCCACGAGATAGAATAGTGGCATCTGGTCCCGCCGCGGGATATAATAGTGGTCTTTTCTCTTAATGCAATCGATTTGGTATCATGGTGATTTATGTTCTGCTTGGCTTTCCGTAGAATGCACACCCTATCACGGGGGCTGAATATGATCTATGTTCTAATATAATGATATGATATGATATGATAAGATAAGATGATGATGCTCAGTCATGTTATGCCAAATGAAATTTTTGAATATGAATATTTTGAACTGTCGCTCTGATATTCTGATAATATGTTTTTGGATCTGCATTATGAAATTAAAATGTTTTTGTTCTATATTCTGAACTCTATGAAAAGGCTCATGTTTACATACTAGTATATGTTCTCTGCTTACTGAGTTGTTGATAACTTACTCCTTATCTCCACAATATTTTCAAATATTTTAGATATTTCGACTAAGGATCAAGAATATAAATCATGGGTAAGACTATGTGAGCATAGTGGATTAAGCAGAAAAAGATGTGATGGTTATTGGAGAATTTTATTTAATAAATTTGTTGTGCTCTAATGACGTGGTATGTTGAGAAATTGACGTTTATATTAGGAATTTGTGGTGTTACTAGTTAATTATTTGGATTAGTTGAGTTAAAACAGTGAGATCTATGTGTATTTGAGATATTGAAATCTATATATGTACTGTGACTTATGATTTTAAGTGAAAGGTAGTATCCCATCAATGACCGGAGCGTTACATTTAAACCTATGATTTCTTTCCCTTCAATTGTGAATTAGTTGATTGAATATGTTCCTACGTAAGTGTTCGTTTTGTTTAGGTACTGGTCATCAGAAGAACATCAAATACATATAGATTGATAAACAAGCCTTCCATTCTTACCATGACGGCTAGAGGTGAGCTGTACATTACAATGTTAAGCGCTGCACCCAGGAACCCTACAGCATCAATACGTGTCTCTCCCTGCAATGCCAATCGAGTAACTAGAATCGCTGCTGCTAGGAAGCCCACATCCAACAACCCGACAAGAATGACTGTCTTAGCCTGGATTTTTTGTTTTGCACATGTAGTTAATGTCATCTTTTGATAGATCATTTGTTAACACTCAGCTATATATGTGTGTGTGTGTGTGATGATCACTAGCTAGTTAGGACGGCATCATGATGAACATGTTTACCTTAGATCTTGCAGGCGCATATATAAGAAATAAAGTGACGTAGATAGTTTCGACAAGGATGCCAAAACCATTAACAGTGGCCACGAGTAATTCCCCTGCCTTTATAATTCCATAGTAAGTCCACAAAGATGAATTCAACAATGTGCAGATGTAAGGAAGGCTCTCAAACTGCTCTGTCGATCGCTGCTTTATTATTCTCCAAAATGTTCCGCTGCATTCACAACTGAATCAATATTAATGCTAATTTTGCAGTATTAATAATGAACTTAATTACAACGTACGCTAGCTTCAGAAATAGAAGATCGTATAAAGATCAAGGGCTGCAATTAGCTGATCTATACAAGTCTTTTCAGCTTACACGGGGGAAAGAAACATTAGTACTGAGATGATGTTGCCTGCAAATGGCGGAAGGAACCCTCAGTTTACTTATATATCATTCTTCCCATGCATGTAAATAAATGACGAATTAAAGAAGTAAGAAACGAACGTTATGCAAAGTGGTAATGGATTCTCTTACCTATGATCCCAATATAAAAACTCAGTTCTTCCATGATCAAAACTTGAAAGTCAGAACTGAAGGGGGTTTCTTTTAGGGGAAGAAGATGGGGATTTAAGGGAGCTAGATAGAGAGGTCGAGGTGTAAAACAGATGTAAAAGTCTTAGGTATTGTTTGGATTCGAAGATGAGTTGAGATGGATTATGAATAGTAGTGAGATGAGTTATGAATAGTAATGAAATTTATGAGTTAAAATTGATGAATAATAATGAATAGTAGTGAGATGAATTGAAATGAGTTGAGACGGTTTGCGAATACAAACCGGGCCTTATTATTCCTCTCAGTCAGTAACTTTACAGAGAATTCGATGATGGGAAAAGCTTATATGCCCTCTACGTTTGACCGCCCTACTTGTGTTGGTCAAAAAAAATTTATTTTTTATTTTTTTATTTAGAGAGTAAAGAGGGGATTTTAAATGTATTGACATATTTTTTTTAAAAAAAAATATTTAAATATATTAAAAAAATATGTAAAAAAATAAAAAAGAAAAAAAAAATAACGGCAAACGCCGGACGGCATAATAGCTTTACCATACAATGATTATAGAGAAATGATTGACAGAAGGTGGAGTAGTTTGACAATTGTTGGGAGTTAAGAGAGCTAGCTGTCATGTGGGACGTAGACGTTCATCACGTGTGCATTAAAGTAAGGAGAAATTAAAAAAAAATAATGGTAAGGTTAATATTTTATTATTATTTTTTTTTTATATTTTATTTTTTTTAATAATCAAGAAAGTGAGTATTAATAAAATTATATATTTTTTTAATTTTTGTAATGATTAAATATGTTAAAAAAATATTTAAAAGAAAATGAGAAAAAAATAAAAAAAAAAACTCGAAATTACGAACTTGGATAGTAATAGAGTAGGTTACTACCCATTAGAAAGGGCAGCGAGTTTTTTTTTTTTTTTTTTCTCAAACGCCATATGATGATTCATGGTCATAATAAATGGGGGGGCCAATGTTATATACTGACATGACATGAGAACTAGTTGGCTGTTGGGTTGATAATAACGTGACAAGCTAATCCACTTGATCTGTAATTCGGATTCATTCCAATAAACCCGTACTCAAGCATTGAAGCAGATGATGAGTAATGTTAAGTGAGTAATGCCAGAAAAAAGTTTTAAATGTATTAGTTTGGTGTAAATCTTTTAAAAAATGTAGATTTTATTAAGATAAAAATGAGTTTTCATACTTTTTTATAATGGTCGGGATCTATTTTTTTATAAAAGATTTATGCCAGACTTGTATATTTGAAGTATGTATATATCATTATTCTTAATAATAAATGTTAGTACGTAAATAAGGATTGATGGACATCAATCACTTTGTATTTATGTATAAATATACACATTATAAATTGTTAGGTTATATTTTATGACATAAATATGACATAATATAAATATTTAGTTGATGCAATACATGTACATATATACAGACATATAAATAAAGAAATAGAGAAATAATTTTACAAATTGACGCATATATATAAATAATGACCGTCGGCTAGTTTAAAAAGTGAATATATAAATTAAATTCTGATATATTAATGGAGAAAAAACTGTTAAAACACTGAGATCGTAGATTAAAAACATAACGAAAACAATATTAAGAACGTCGGTGGTTGGGGGGACTGGGGAGGCAATGCACCCATGATTTATGGAAGGAAGAAAAAACATGATGAAAACTGTACATATAGATATAAGGCCAGTAGACGATGATCTTGAATCAGCTTCCTCCATCGGGCGGTACTTTAAGTACTCATTTTCAGAAGGTTGAAAAGCAGGTGAGGGAATAATTATATATATATATATATATTTGCACAAAGTAGTATTAATGCAGCAAATAAGGATATATAGTCATTGACCACTTTATGAAGTTTTTTAGGAGAACAAAATATAAACTTAGAGCATCAGATTTTTTAATCTTGAAGCTTTTGTATGTTGTGGTATAAACACTAGAGAGTCATCACACCCACACATAATGATATTGAGACAGACAGTGAAATAACTACAGACAGATAGATAATGATACAAGAATCAAGCATGCACACACGACACACAAATTTTAACGTGCTACGTCCATAGAGCTGCAGAGGATTTTAATTCAAAGGAGATTACAATCACACACAGTGAGTTACAAGCATGTCACTCTACTCACCCAATCTCAACTCTCAACTCTCTAGGACTTTTCCTCTTGCTTAATATGTTCTCACACATTTACCTCTCTTTGTTCACTCTGATTTGCTGAACCCTACCCACAAGAGAACAAACATTACATATACATAGGGAAAACAGTGCTAGAACCCCTAAACGGCAAAACTTAGTTCTTCGTTCGAGCGGGTGTCGAGAGCTCTTAGAGCGAACAGCCAATCGAACATTCGCTCGAGCAGTCTGTCGAGCACTGCTCGAGTGAACACTAGGGTTAGTGCTTCACTCGAGCCTAGCATCACGCGATCATTGAGCTAACAATCTATATGATCTTCACTTGAGACCACTGTCGAGCACACATTAAACGAACTCATAAGTTGAGCTTCGCTCAAGCGCCAAGTTGAGTGAAAGTAGAGCGAACTTTCTATCTGTGCCTTTTTTGCTCACAAACCAGTCTCCAAATATAATCCAATAATGTACATTCAGGCTCTGCTTTTTTCTAGTCCTTGTGTACATGCAACTTGCTTCTCGTAAAACTTGACTAACATGATTAAGTGCAAAGATGAAATTGTATTTCCTTGAATGTGGGATGTTGCGAGTCTCATACTGGGAATGCATTAAATTAAAAGTATTTTTTTTTTGGACGAAAATTTATTTTTTGCTCCCAGAGATATTTTGGGACAATGATCTTTAGATGAATATTTTTGGGATGAAATTGTTTTCCCAAAAAATGTTCTCTCTTGTACACAAGGGGCACTACAACAAATTTGAGATTTTGGGATGAAATTATTTAGGGATAAAATTTTTTTCATCCCTAAAAGTCATTTTTTGAGACGAAATTTAAATTTCGTCCCAAAAAATCGATGAATTTAGAAAATCGTTCGAACGTCAAAATAACCGTTCGAACAGTATTTTCTGTGATGAATTAAATCGTCTCAAAAAAATTTTTCCATTCGAAAGTGAAAAAATACGTTCGAACAGTAAAATTTGGCGGATAATTACTTTATTATGGCGGGGAAAGTTCAAAAACATTCGAACGAGAATTTGTTGTGTTCGAACGGAAAATATTTGGTGGTAAATCCTGGCGGGAAGGTTTCTAAACCGTTCGAACGGAATATATTTAGTTAGAACATATTCAAGCACCACATTTATACATTCGAAGGTATAATATTAATCTCGGTACGAAACTCAAAATATAAAAAATATATATCATATATACAAATTCATTAATTAATTTTATGTAATTAATTTTAAAATATTTTAATAATTTCTTTTACGTTAAATAAGATTTTTAGTTAAATAAATATTATCAACCACATATATATTAATCAACCAAATAAAGCAAATTATCAAAATGCCATATATATTGTTCATAATTACAACAAAAGAAAATATAAATAAAAGATAAAAACTATTGTGATGCGAGGTCTCTACACACATCCTCGACTGCAGCTAATTGTGTCTCTACCTGTGTCAGTCGAGTACTAACTGTGACCTGAGTTGCATTATTGGCATTAATTACTGTACGTAACTCATTAACCTCTGTACGTAACCCAGAGACGGTAGCCATAATCTCTGTACGCAACTCAGACATGGCAGTATGCACTGCATTGTAACACCCCGTATTTTAGTGTATTTTTACTGAGGGAATTATTTTCATGTAATCAAAATTTATTCTCTTATTTTAAAATTGGTTGGATTTTTAATGAGTTTATTTCTATGATTTTAATTTGGTGAAAATTATTTTTATGTGCTTTCTTAATATTTATTTATTGTTATGCATTTAAATTGCTTTTAATATTTATTTAATTATTGTGAGATTTAATTATTTCAATTTGACTTTACCATTACGTTTAAATTATTTTATTTAACTTGTGATTTTGAAATCGTTTCCGTTGGATCATTTTTGTGACCCAAGTTATGAGGATTGGACCTCATTTCTTTTCCCTCTATTTTTTCTTTTCCTTTTCTTTTTCTTTTCTTCTTTTCTTTTTTTCTTTTTCTTTTTCTTCTCCCTGGCTTTCTCCCCCGTGCGCACGATTTCCCTCTCCTTTTCTCTCTCCCCGCGTCCGTTTCTCCCCCACCAGCTGCGCCGCCGTCCGCCGGCGGTGGTCGACACCGCCCAGCCCATTAGACTCCCCAGCCGCCGGCGACCTCACCCCACCAATATCACCGCCGTTCGTGCCGCCGTTAGCCCCCACGAAACCCACGAAGCCGCGGCACACTTTCCGCCGTTGCGCCGCCGTCGCACCGCCATTGGCCACCATCTTCCTACCACTTCATCCCCGGCCTCTTGGCAACCCATTGGACCCAACCCCAGCTCCGATCCGCCACCGGTGAAGCTCCACCATCTACATTTTCGATTTGGGCATTTTGGTCTTCTACCGCCCATTGCGCCGCCACCCACGGCCAACCTTCACCACCACTAGCTTCACCGACCTCCCTAGGCCCTACCCTATCAATCTTGGGTCTTCGTTTGCCTCCGTTTGAAAGTTGGTATTTGTGACCCACGGCCACAGTGTATTTTACACTGTGGTGTTACTTAAACGTCGCCTTTTTCAACTTCGTGATCCTTCGGAAATTGCTTTATAGCATTGTAAGTATTTCTCCAAAGAACTTTCGTAATTTAAATGTATTTTTGCACTAACCCATTTCACTGTATTTTTGGCATGCCGGACTGAGTCCGAGGAGTTCGGGGGTCGGATGGATTTGTGATTGGAGTTGTTTGGTTGGATTTGATTGGATTGGTAATTGTTGGTTTGGATAATGTGTTGGTACATGTGCATTTCATTATTTCATGCATGATCATGTTTGTAAAAGAAAACTGGGTTTTCGTGTATTGCATTCATGTTCATGTGTTTATGAAAACTGGGTTTTCATGTGAGAATGGATTTCGGGTGCGTGTGTATCACGACCCCAAGCCGAGATGGGGCATTAACTCGGTGGAGCTCCTCTGGTTACTCGGGAGCGGAATATACTGAGTAACGTCCCCTGGATTGTCGCCGGGCGACAATGGGATCGGACGAGATGGTCTCGTGTCGACTCCATGGTCCTTCTGCTAGCGGGGACTAGAGGATGTCTGGCCACGTACGCTGGGCATCGCTCGTTGCGTAGTGTGGGTGCTTGGCCATGTACGCGCCGGGCGCGGAACTGAGCACCGCTACGAAGCCAGGACGTGCGGATGGTCCATAGGGGAGGCCATGGTGCATATGGAAATAATGCATGGTGCATTTGGAATTAATGCACTATTTTCTGGGAAAATAGTGCGAGTTGGTTTTTGGGTAAATCATTTTCTGGGAAAATGTTTTACGGATAATTTGGACCAAAATGAGATTTTGGTGTGTGTTGGAAATTTATCATTTTCGGGAAAAATGATGTTTTGTGGAAAAATGCATGTTTTCATGTGCATGCATGTTAGTTGCATTTAATGCATTTTATATTACGTTGTTGTTTGGGTTATACTTACCTGCGAGATCATTTTGTGGTATCGCAGATTTTGATGCAGATGAGGAGGAGGAGGGCGAGCCTGAGGAGACGGCTCCGCCTGAGGAGTGATCTGGGATCACTCGTTTGTTTATTTGAAAACTATTGTATTATATTTTATGGATGACTGTATAACTGCTATTTAAATTTTTACTGATGTTTGATTGTAAATAAATTCTGGTACTTAGTTGACTATCCGCTGCGTTATTTTATTTGTACACTGTTGCATGTACACACACTGGCACTTCGTTGGGATGTGTGACCGTGTTGTCACCATCCTGGCGTCTCGATCCCTGTGTATTTATTTAAGGGGGATTGGGGGCGCCACATGCATCAATCACTGTTGATGTGTGTACGCTGATCTCAGCACGCAATATGTCAGCCATCTCCTCGCGAATATATGTGCGTGATGTCTCAGCCTGTGTAGATGTCTCACCAGCCGATACTCCAATATCTCCCGGCTGCGCATCTCTCTGAATCTCAGCCCTGTCAGGAACAGCCCCACGAAAACGAAATCTAGAGTGTCCCGTGCTCCGTGATAGGGTGGTGCTGTTGATCGGTGCCATCGGAAATCGGGAACGCTCGGCAGGTTCGGACACAACCCCGACATGTAGCAAAAATCGAGTGATGAGGATCCCAAACGGAAGTATATCTGTCGTAATGAACCGTGCCTCTGATCGGATTCTCTCAAATATATAACCAACGAGATCGATCGGGATGCCACGAGCAACCCGTATCATAAATCTCGCTCGATCCATGCCGACCTCCGTCTTGTGCTGCCGTGGGTCAATATTATTGGCAATGATCAAATTCATAATCTTGAAGAAAGAAGATAAATCTGCCTGCCTAATACTCTTGGAGCCATCGTACACTGGAGCATCTGGACCAACAACCAAGTCTCTGACCTCGTGATCAGCAAGTGTATCGATCTCATCTGTGTAATCTAGTCCCTCGTCCTGAGACATAGCTGCATCACCTGAAGGACCAGACTCTCTAGGCGGCAGGTTTGGATAGGCATCAAGAAGCCTAGGAATACCCAGATATACAGCGAGTCCGTCTGCTGAAAATATAACAGGAGCTCCTCGGACACAGATCCTATATGCCCCTCCATCGTCTGGGCTAGCAGCACCGAGCTCTTTATAGAACTCAGTAACGATCTCAATGAAGGAAACGAGCTCCATTCCTTCTTCTCGTTGATCTAAGATTGGTGCCCAACCACGATCATTGAATACTGATGGGAGGGAATGACCCTCCCATATAAGAGCGACAAAATCAGACAGTTTTACCTGTCACTCAAGTAAAACGGTCCGCTCTCGAACTGTTTGGATGGAAGGTTCTCCTGATCTACCACGTTTACTGCCCCGATAAGACATTATTATGATCCTGAAATTTTAAAAATAAAATATACATTCAAGATTAGTGATAAAATCTAATTACGACTAAAAGATTTACAAAATTATATACTAATAGCAATTTAATAAATTAA